>NC_052317.1:10360000-10977053 GCF_016432855.1 Salvelinus namaycush | reverse complement strand
AGGTTGTGACTGAGTGCCATGTTTGAAAAATGAATGTTCAGAAAGGCTGTCTTCTCCTATCCTTGTACGAACCATCCTGATCTCATGAGCTCACATTCTGTGTAGCAAAACGGAATGTAAGCTCGCAAGATCAGGATGGTTTGTACGATACTAGTTATTTCCCAGATGGAATAGATTTTCAGTATCATTGGAGAAATTCACATTTAACCTGTGTTGTTTGGAGACAGCACAAGGTGCACCTGTGTAATGATCATGCTGTTTAATCATCTTTTTGATATGCCACCCTTTTCAGATGGATGGATTATCTTGGCAAAGGAGAAATGCTCACAAACAGGGATGTAAACACATTTGTGCACAAACTTTGAGAGAAATATGGTCCCTGCTTCTCCAAAATAACATATTTATTAGATCACTAAACTTGTGACCTCACAACAAATTCCTTAGCTTAGAGGTTTCATTTACATGCGTGTTGAAGACTCAGAGCCTGGTTCCTCTCTAGGTTCCTACGTTCTACGTTCCTGACTTTCTAGGGAGTTTTTCTTAGCCGCCGTGCTTCTACATCTGCATTGCTTCCTGTTTGGGGTTTTAGGCTGGGTTTCTGAATAGCACTTTGTGCCATCTGCTGATGTAAAAAGGATAAAGTTCATGCATGCCTCAGAACAATACAAAAGAACTCCATACAGGCACTAAATAATTTAACTTCTGTGCCACACAGTGGTCAAGTAGCACACTGACATTTCATTTGGCCTTGATTCAAGAATGGACAAAGTGCTATCCTCAAACAAGTTATACTGTAAGCATATAGCCATCAATATTCTATATGGTCAATTTCAGTCACATTTCAATTACTGGTAGATAGACACATTTTGTACTTGGTGGTTAGGGAGAGGAATTTAAGCAGAGCACCTTTAATAAATAATGGAGCCATAAAACCATTAGCGTTTTTTCTTCTGGTCTTCGTTCATCAGTAGAGTTTAAAAATCGTGTCATCACAAACTTTCGCACACTGAACACACCCCTTTTGTTTAATCGCAAACGCTGTTTTGGCATCAGTGGAATCAAAGGGCACAGCGCAGTTGGATCTTCAATTCATCCCTGACGGAGTTTTACAAAGAAAAGAGAGAGTGAAAACTCGCTGTTGGATGGATTAATTGGTGATTCGTCTTTTTATTTGTCAACGCACCCTCAATTACTCCAGCCAAGCTCTGACAGGTAGGTCGTTATAACTGTTCTTGTTGCAACCGTTTTTACCTAAACTATTAGTTCTCAATATAAATAGTATGTTCTTTATATAGAATCAACAGTCAACAAGTTAAGATAGGTATTTAATATATATTTTGATATAGGTCAACCAGGTGAAATAGTGTCGCCTATTTGACTTTCCATTAAAATAACAAAATGCATCGATCTCGTTAATTCATTGAATTATACACTTTCCCCCCACAAAGATGATCGCGTCTCATGATCACATGATTAACATCCTCTCACTGTAGCCTAACTTTTAAGCAATTCTGATGGGTTTTTAATTATTAAAGCCCCCATGCAGTCTTTGTAATTTTATTTTTAAATCATCACTTTGTCTAATAAATCAATGTGTGTGCTTATTTAATGAAAATAACTCTAAAATATATATATATTCTTTTATCATTTATTTCCCTGAGCCTCCTTTTGCAACACAGTCTCACATTCAATTCGCGCATATATGTACAAAATGTATTTCAGCAGATTTCGTGCGTTTTTGTGCATTTTTGGGGTGGTTCAATTCGTTTGAAAATACACGAATTTCTGTGCTACTTAATTCGTGCGAAAAGACACGAATTTAACCAGTAGGCGACACACAAGCCGTTGCAACAACCATGTAGACGCGATAATTTGTATTTCATTTTTGTTCTTCTTAATGGCTAATTCAACGTCATGAATATACAGAAATGTTGTCTTTGTTTAACCATGTTTTAAAATGTGTCGTTGTATGCCTATATGTACTGTTTTAGACTTGCTGAACAGAATTTTTGAGAAAAGACGCACATTTACGTGCGACTTAATTCGTAGGAAATATTGTTTTATTAATGCCAATGCTGTTTTCTGTGCTTGATTTCGCTTAATACTTTGGATACTGGTGCACTTGTAATCAGAACGCCTTTTTGTCATGTAGGCAACCATACACGATTTTCTTCATAACCCATTTCATATTTCGTGGAGCCTAAATTACACCATTTTCTTCATAATGCATGTATTACATGTTAAACAGGTTAATGTAAAATAATGAATTATGTTGGCTTACACTTATGGCCTTTCCAAGGCCTTTCCATACCTTAAGGGAACATTTTAGCACTCGCCATATGGTTAGTGAGAAACGCCACATTGCAAATGTACTAGACGTCCGGCGACGTTTCTAAAATTCGTGGACGGCGTCGGGCCGTGCGCGGGGGAGAGATCTTTCAGGAAGTCATCAAACGAAATCTCTCGGACATTCGGTTTCCGTTTTATAAAAATAACAAATTTTGGTCATTTTTCCGCAGTCTCGGAAATTCCCACCAGAGGGAAAATAAATCATATTGCAAATGCACAAGCACATTGCAAATGCACGTGGCCTTTTCTCCTAAACTTATTTCGAAGACGAAACTTGGTGAGCGTAGGTTTGGCGTAATGGACAGTTGGCCCCGAACAAGATGGCGTCGAGGCCTCAACGATTTTTGAGTTATGGCCATTTTTCTGGGATTAAAGGTCAAAAACGCAAAGTAGGGTGCTAATTTGACCGCTTCACGTCAAAGTACATAAGCATACGGTGTCAGGAAAAAAAGAACCAGCCATTTATCTATCGTAATTTAAGAGAAATCGTACATTGACAAATTGGTAATGTTCACAAAAAGGAGTTAAAAAAAAAAAAGTTACAGATCCAGTTGCAGTGTGTTCAGACGAACATTTTTTAAGTGGGTCTCGAAGCTCTGCGAGAATTCTGTGATTTTATGTGATTTTATGAAATAACACACACTCATTTAACCCTCTGTAAATAAGTCAGTTCTTAACATAAAGACTTAAAACTCAATATTATATAAGAGCCTACCCCAAGGAGGATATGTGTTCACTTTCAGCTTCCTATGTCAACCGGAAGTACCTTAAAATGGTGCCATAGGGTCAGTTTCGAAGGGTTAAAAAGGTCAGATCTTTTCAAAACTTTACTTGTGTGATTAGGCAACCTTCATGAACTGTAAATCAGTCATTTCTCTCAACAGATGTCAAAGAAAAGCTCTCACACACACACACACACACACACACAGCAAGGATGGAGTGAAAAAGTACGGTGCTTAAAGACACACAAAGCCTGCAATGGCATTACCATTATCTCCAGGCCGTGCCGAGTTCAACGAGATGCCCCGCTTGACCGTAGCTCGCTCGGTCTGAGTGCAGCGACAGTGACAAGAAGAAGGACCCAAATGACCCTTTGACCTCAATTTCATAATTTTTTGCTTTTGGGAGACAGAGAGAGAACCGTTAAGGTTAGAAGCACAATTTGACCTCAGGAACGTTCCTAAGGTCCTCCCGATCTGTGCAAGCCTAACATTGACCGTGTGGCATTAACCCTTAACAGTTAAAAGAAGGTGTTAACATCAAACAGTTTACAATGACTGGTTGAATACATTGCCTGCTCCCCTAAATTCAACCTGAAGCCTATGTGGGTTAATAATTCCTTATGAACCTGTCTTCGATGACAATCCATCAGGCCACTATGAGGTCTACCTGTGTCGATTCTAAGCTTCCTGGAGCAACCGGAAGTGGTAAAATCACCCTAAAAGTGTTTGCCATAACCAACCTGCAGTTTGAGAGAAATAGTGCATTCAACCCTATGTAAATCAGTGAGTTCTTAACGTATAGACTTAAAACTCAGGATTCTGTAAAAGCCCACTCCAATGAGGATATGTGTTTACTTTCAGCTTCCTGTGCCAACCGGAAGTGCCATAATTGGTGTCAAAAGGGCTGTTTCGAAGGGTTAAAAAAGTCAAATCTTTCCAAAACTTAATATATGTGAATAGGCAACCCTCATGAACTGTAAATCAGTCATTCATCCCATCAGATTTCAAGGAAAAATTTACACACCCACACAGAAAGGATGGAGTGACACACTGAGGCAGACAGTGCCTGCAATAGTTACTTTTGTTCAAACTTTTAAAGAACCGTCAGACCTAGAGTTCTGAAACTTTACAAACCTGTTCTAGAGCTCAGGTCGATTAAGCACGGTGAGTTATGTGGCTCTAGAAGGTTCTCGGACCGATTAAAAGCCTCGTGCATTTGCAATGACTTCAATTCATTTTGAGCATTACAAAATGGCGACATTTAGAAAAGTCTCAGAGTTGCAAGACTAGGTGCATTGAAACCGGCTCGGCCCATAGAGACGGACCCCGACATTTCTGTCCGATAGCTCATTCAAGGACCCCGTAGCAAGGCATGGAAAAAAGTGGAATTTCAGCACCAATTAAGGTCTTGCTCGGGCACCGAATAACCTATCGAGCCGAAACTTGGGATTCGAGGTCGCCTCACATAGGGCTAAACATAATGCGAGAACTGGACCCGCAGCTAGAACATAACTACGTATTATTTGTTTTATTATGGTTTAAATGGAAGGCGCTGTGAATTTCGGGCCTGCTCTGAAATATGTGATAGTTGGCTTCTAAACGAGTTGGAAAAAGTGAGTTTGGAGTCAGATGGTATCAGTTTGGTGTCTGAAAATATGTAATTGACTGATGGACACTGACTTGCTAGTTGACTTTTGTGCATTTGCAATATGTTTCAACAGTGAGGTACCATCACCAAAATCGAAATGATGAAATTTAACACAACGAGCGATGGAGAGGAACCACTATCACTGCCTGGCCATCCTGAGGTCATCAGGCCAGTCATTTTTGCATTTCTGCAGTATTTAAGAGAATGCCAAATTCGTAATGGTACATGCCCATTGAATCCTATTGCAAATGTAACGTTACATTTGCAATATGATGTGATGTTTTTCACTGTTGAATCATATTGCAAATGTAACGTGCATTTGCAATATGTTTAAACAGTGAAAAACCACCAAAATAGCATTCTGAAATCACCACTAAAAATGACATCACCATAGTCTCCAGGCCGTGCCGAGTTCAACGAGATGCCCCGGTTGACCGTAGCTTGCTCGGTCTGAGCGCAGCGACAGTGACAAGAAGATGACCCTTGACCTACATTTCAAGTCTTTTGCTTTTGGGAGACAGAGGGAGAGCCGTTAAGGTTTAGAAGCACAATTTGACCTCAGGAACGTTCCTAAGGTCTCTGTGCAAGCCTAACCTTGACCGTGTGACATTAACCCTTAACAGTTAAAAGAAGGTGTTTACATCAAACAGTTTACAATGACATCTCACCCCATAGGAGCTCATTGCCTGCACCCCTAAATTCAACCTGAAGCCTATGTGGGTTATGAATGTCTTATGAACCTGTCTTCAATGACAATCCACCAAGCCACTATGAGGTCTACCTGTGTTGATTCTAAGCTTCCTGGAGCAACCGGGAGTGATAAAATCACCCTAAAAGTGTTTTGCCATACCCAACCAGCAGTTTATGATATATAGTGCATTCAACCCTGTGTAAATCAGTCAGTTCTTAACGTATAGACTTAAAACTCAGGATTCTGTAAAAGCATACCCCGAGGGCAGGATATGTATTTACTTATAGCTTCCTGTGCCAACCGGAAGTGCCTTAAAATGGGGTCATAGGTGCTGTTTCGAAGGTTTAAAAAAGTCAGATCTTTCCAAAACTTTAAATGTGTGAATCGGTCAACCCTCATGAACTGTAAATCAGTCATTTCTCTAAACAGATGTCAAAGAAAAGCTCTCTCTCTCTCACACACACACACACACACACACACAGCAAGGATGGAGTGAAAAAGTATGGTGCTTAAAGACACACAGAGCCTTAAATGCTTTTAGGGGGGATCGAGACTTCCATACCCGCTCTGGGAGCACTATACTACCACCCCAAATCAATGGGTGCTGGCCTGAGTGATTTATGGAGGTTTTCAAAAAATATTCTATGTTTTTTCTTCTGGAAAATATTTTATGTTTTTTCTTCTCGAGTCAATGGCCTGAGTGATGTATGGAGGTTTTCAAAAAATAGTCCAAACTTTTCATGCACCTGGTATTTTTTTGGGGGTTACCAGGCGTCATTTTTCAAAACGGTTTAAATTGCTTTTAGGGGGCATCCAGAGTGTCACATGACCGGATGAGGTAACTATTCTTGTTCTTCTTGTAACTTTCCGGTAGGCTAGAAGCTTTCCGGTGTTTTGCTGCTCGACACAGGTCGACGCAGGTATTGCACTTGATTTATCGTTATCGTAACCGTAGGTGCAGCCAAGTGGAAATACGAAAGCTTTCTAGCTATTTCGTACTGACGGTAATTTGAACACAAGAACGTTTCTAGTGAAAAGGTGCTTACACTCAGAGCCATGTATTTACACTCAGCCACCCTAGCCTTATTACGGGTTAACGTTTTGGTAATTTTGGTTGGCCAACAAAATGTAAGACTACAATGACTGCATACGTTTCCCCAAATGTTATACGAAAAAAAAACTTTTTTTTATTGATGGACAATGGCAAGGCTGCCATTGTATTTTCAGTTACATTCTGGTCAATAAAAATGGTTTACACGTTTATTTTTTAAGAAATACATGGAACTACAACCGAATAAAACACCATTAACCATCATGCATTGCTTACATTCATTCTATACTGAAAAGTCTGTTCAGAAAAATCGAAAACAGTACATATAGGCATAAAACCACAATGTTTTAATAGGGATTAAAAAAAGACAATATATATATATATAACCTCTTATAGTTATATGGTTAAAAAAAGACAAAATATCTATATATTCATAACGTAAAATAAATAAATACAGGCGATCGCGTCTATGGTTGTTGCAACGGCTTGTGTGTCGCCTACTGGTTAAATTCGTGTCTTTTCGCACGAATTAAGTAGCACAGAAATTCGTGTATTTTCAAACGAATTGAACCACCCCAAAAATGCACAAAAACGCACGAAATCTGCTGAAATACATTTTGTACATATATGCGCAAATTGAATGTGAGGCTGGGCTGCCTTTTGGCACTTGAAATGCTCAGTCTGATCATGTGGGCATTAGGAAACAAATGTGAAGATATTTACATACACATCCTTGATTGGCTGATATGATGGTCTGAGCCCACCCCTTACCCAACTGAACAGTCATTGGTCTATTACAGTCATACAGTTTAAGTCGAAAGTTTACATACACTTAGATTGGAGTCACTAAAACTCGTTTTTCAACCACCCCACAAATGTCTTGTTAACAAACTATTGTTTTGGCAAGTCGGTTGACACAAGTAATTTTTCCAACAATTGTTTACAGAATACATTATTTCACTTATAATTCACTGTATCACGATTCCAGTGGGTCAGAAGTTTACATACACTAAATTGACTGTGCCTTTAAACAGCTTGGAAAATTCCAGAAAATGATGGCATGGTTTTAGAAGCTTCTGACAGGGTAATTTACATAATTTGAGTCAATTGGAGGTGTACCTGAGGATATATTTCAAGGCCAACCTTCAAACTTAGTGGCTCTTTGCTTGACATAATGGGAAAATCAAAAGAAATCAGTCAAGATCTCAGAAAAAAAATTGTAGACCCCCACAACTCTAGTTCATCCTTGGGAGCAATTTCCAAACGCCTGAAGGTACCACATTCATCTGTACAAACAATAGTACACAAGTATAAACACCATGGGACCACGCAGCCGCCATACCGCTCAGGAAGGAGACACGTTCTGTCTCCTAGAGATGAACGTACTTTGGTGCGAAAAGTGCAAATCAATCCCAGAACAACAGCAAAGAACCTTGTGAAGATGCTGGAGGAAACAGGTACAAAAGTATCTATATCCAAAGTAAAACGAGTCCTATTGTAACGGTGTTCCTCCTCCTCTTCATACGAAGAGGAGGAGTAGTGATTCGACCAAGGCGCAGCGTTGTGATATGACATGATATTTATTTAAACAAGACGAAAACAAACTATACTTGACCAACTAACAAAACAATAAACGATGTAGACTGACCTGAACGTAAGAACTTACATGTAACACGAAGAACGCACGAACCGGGAAAACAGACTACACAAAAACCGAACGAACAAACATACCGAAAACAGTCCCGTGTGGCGCAACATACACAGACACGGAAGACAATCACCCACAAACTAACAGTGTAAAACAGCCTACCTATATATGATTCTCAATCAGAGGAAATGAATAACACCTGTCCCTGATTGAGAACCATATAAGGCTAATTAACCAACACACTCCCACATAGAACAAACAACACAGACTGCCCATCCCAACTCACGCCCTGACCAACTAAACACATACAAAACAAGAGAAAACAGGTCAGGAACGTGACACCTATATCGACATAACCTGAAAGGCCGCTCAGCAAGGAAGAAGCCACTGCTCCAACACCGCCATAAAAATGCCAGACTACGGCTTGCAACTGCACATGGGGACAAAGATTGTACTTTTGGAGAAATGTCCTCTGGTCTGATGAAACAAAAATAGAACTGTTTGGCCATAATGACCATCGTTATATGTGGAGGAAAAAGGGGGATGCTTGCAAGCCGAAGAACACCATCCCAACCGTGAAGCACAGGGGTGGCAGCATCATGTTGTGGGGGTGCTTTGCTGCAGGAGGGACTGGTGCACTTCACAAAATAGATGTCATCATGAGGCAGGAATATGATGTGGATATATTGAAGCAACATCTCAAGACATCAGTCAGGAAGTTAAAGCTTGATCGCAAATGGATCTTCCAAATGGACAATGACCCCAAGCATACTTCCAAAGTTGTGCCAAAATGGCTTAAGGACATCAAAGTCAAGGTATTGGAGTGGCCATCACAAAGCCCTGACGTCAATCCTATAGAAAATTTGTGGCCAGAACTGAAAAAGTGTGTGTGAGCAAGGAGGCCTACAAACCTGACTCAGTTACACCAGCTCTGTCAGGAGGAATTCACCCAACTTATTGTGGGAAGCTTGTTGAAGGCTACCTGAAACGTTTGACCCAAGTTAAACAATTTAAAGGCAATGCTACCAAATACTAATTGAGTGTATGTAAACTTCTGACCCACTGGGAATGTGATGAAAGAAACAAAAGCTGAAAAAAATTATTCTCTCTACTATTATTCTGACATTTCACATTCTTAAAATAAAATGGTGATCCTAACAGACCTAAGACAGGGAATTTTCACTAGGATTAAATGTCAGGAATTGCAATGGCTGTGGAGGAGAAAGTGGCGATCTCTGATCTCTGAAAGTGGCCCAACTCTCTATACAGTACATGGCTCTGGTTTATTATAGTCAGTTCACATTGTGACGTCATGATGTGGGCCAAAAGTTCCATCCCACCTGAGCAGGCTGAAATTACAGGATTTTTTTTCTAACAGCTCTTACACAAAAAGGACATAATCATCATTTTCAGAATTTCAGGGTGTCATTTTTGACCTCATGGTGTAGAAATATACTTTTTAAAAGGCAGACGCTACAAATACAACATTTTCCCCCCACTGTCAATTCAACATCGATCTATTCCTTGTTGGTTCAACATAATTTCATTGCAACGACGTGGAAACAACAGTAATATAACCATTGTGTGCCCAGTGGGTAAGGATCCGAATGTGTTATTTTACACACGCATTCAAGTTTCTGTTTTTACTCTATGCTTTACTCACCCTCTTCTGAACCGTCAACCAATTTGATGGGCATTGATGTATGATGTAGCCTATGTTTCTGCCTCCTATTTCTGAACAGCTGAAATAAAAACTTGGTGGCGATTTGAATGAACATTCCCCCAAAATATACAGTACCAGTCAAATGTTTGGACACACCTACTCATTCAAGGGTTTTTCTGAATTTTTCTATTTTCTACATTGTATTATAATAGTGAAGACATCAAAACTATGAAATAACACATTTGGAATCATGTAGTAACCAAAAAAGTGTTAATCAAATACAAATATATTTTATATTTGAGATTCTGACCAGGTGAATCCAGGTAAAAGCTGTGATCCCTTATTGATGTCACCTGTTAAATCCACTTAAATCAGTGTAGATGAAGGGGAGGAGTCAGGTTAAAGAACGATTTTTAAGCCTTGAGATATGGATTGTGTATGTGTGCCATTCAGAAGGTGAAAGGGCCAGACAAAAGATTTACAGGATATGGTAGTAGGTGCCAGGCATTTGTGTCAAAAACCGTAACGCTGCTGGGTTTTTCACACTCAACAGTTTCCTCTGTGTATCAAGAATGGTCCACCACCCAAAGGACATCCAGCCAACTTGACACAACTGTGGGAAGCATTGGAGTCAACATGGGCCAGCATCTCTGTGGAGCGCTTTCGACACCTTGTAGAGTCCATGACGAATTGCGGCTGAGGGCAAAAGGGGGGGTGCAACTCAGTATTAGGAAGGTGTTCCTGTTTGGTGTACTCAGTTTATAGTTTGCCTAAATAGCTGCATGCAAGCTAACTCCCCTCCTGAACAAAATAACATGAAATCGCTAGACTGCCTGTTGTGTCGCGCTTATGTTTGCTTTCATTACTGTTACGACAGACTAAGAACTACGTTTGTTCGAACAGCGGCAGCGGAGTCACAGAGTGAGCGAGCACTGAGCAGCAGCTGAAAGGACTCGGAGGGGGAAGTGCGCAGCGGAGGGGGAAGCATGCAGATGATCGTGCGCATGGAAAAAATCCAGAACCACATCCACTCTGATAATTTTGGGGGGGAAAATCACGATTTAACTGCACTGCCCCTTTAAATCAAAGACGCCTGCAAAACAGAACATTATTATTATGTTATTATATTATTATTATTATTATATATTATTATTATGCAAAACAGAACACATTACCTGGGTCGCTCCACGAAATTAGTCAATTTTGGGCAGTGTAACTTAGTAAAAAACGTTTGATTTCAACAAATTTTAGCATTCTGTGATGAAGAGCATATGTTCAGCTTAATAAAATACATGTTTTCCTATTAGGTAAGTACTTATTAGGTGCCAATTAAAGTAACAGGGTTGATGATTTCATCTTAAATCAGCCATAAATCCCCTTGTGACAGGGGGAATGGAAGCTTGTTGTGTATAACAGGGAGGGACAATTGAATCACTAATCACATGAAATAATGAATAATTGAATCCCTAATCACATTAAATAAATAATAATTGAATCACTAAATCACATGTAATAAATAATAATCTTCAGAAATTACTTTGCAAAAGCAACAAAATAACGAGGGCTTTACAATGATGGTGACAACTTGGAGACATAGAGTCACAGAGTGCACAGAGGGACATGTCAAAAGGCTGAATCTTGGCACTTAAGCAAGTCTTTATATTAAAAATCAGATTTATTGAATCTTCATTTAATATAACAGGCTTTTACAATTCATTACTGGTGTACAATTTCTACTTATAATATCAAAAGGGACTCATTTCGTGGAATGACTGAAGTCTATTGCTGGTACAACACATATTACCTGCTATGTCAACATTATCGTAAAGATGACACAAAAATGTTATCTGATTAAGAAACATTCAGAGCATAGTCACACTGTCAGACTGACATCCACGATTCACAAATTCAACTCAAATCAATTATATATCATTAAGCCACTTATCCCTCTTCACGCCTTCATCCAGCATGGACCTCCTGCCAGATCTGTGGAGGCATGAGTACTGGCTGCCTCCTGGGATCACCTGGAGAGACATGGAGCAGATGCAGGAGTGTCCGCGACCCCGTGACCTGCTGTTCGCCTTGCCTCTGGCTCTAGGGTTCATTGTCCTCCGTCTAGTATTTGACAGGTAACTTTTTTGAAACTACTGTATGGACCACATCTTGGATACGATCTTCATTTGCAACAATACTTTGGCCAGTAATCAACAAGAATGTGTGTCTGAAATATGATTCAGTGACACGTAAAAAGGGGAAGATTCAACTCACACAATGGAACAATCTGATTGTACAGAAATGTGAAACTGCACCATTTCACTGAAATCAAGTGAACGGGTGAAAATGTTTGAGTAATGGCATCAAGTATTTTTATAGTTGAAGAATAGCATGATTTTTCCACAGTGTGACTGTTCCGCAGCACGGGTTTGATTGAATTCTTGATGAAGTCTTGTCATGCAACATCACCCGACAACAAACAGTAGCAGTGAAATGAAATCCGCATAGGTCGAGGCTGTATTGTTGGTTGCCCTGCTCTGTATGCCTGCAGGTGCTTTGGCGGGTGTTGTTGGCAGTAGCGTAGGACAGTTGGGAATAGTAGAGGGAGCAGGTGTCAGCACTTTGCTGAAAGAGAGAGCAGCAGCAGGTAGAGCGGAGAGAGGGTGGGCTCTGTTGCTACAGCAGCCGTTTCCCATGGTAACCCGACTGATCCCCGTAAGCTTTCTCTGGCCTAATAAATGGCTTAAAGAGGTTATTACAGCAAAACAGAGACAAGTTTTAAGTTAACGTTTTATTCGTCATACGTACAGGACACACAATAATAATAATAAAAGACGAGCACAGATATTCTGTATAGCACAGACACACACACACACACACACATCATGTATAGATTATCAAAGAACTATAGAAACACACCTATTGTCATGTTGTCATTAGTATTACTACACTTCTTGCTGTGAAGATCAACATTTGCGCTTATGTTTTCCTCACCGCTAGGGTTGTGGCTCCCCCTTTGGGCAGATGTGTGGGGTTGAGGAACAGACTACGCATGGCTGTCGCTCCCTCCACGAAGCTTGAGTCATTCTACACCCAACAAAACCGACAACCATCTCAGGTTAGTGTCAGAGACATCAAACTCTGATAATAGTATGTGCCGGTCTTGATCTCTTACGTCAACATAGCTGCTGGAAGTGTTTGCACTGTGGGAATGGAAGGCTGACGGGGACATGCCTGCTATGATAGTGAAATAGATAACGCACAAGCATCCTGGTCTACAAGTTCCTGGAAAATGTTGATACAGGTGCATAACCACAGAATTAAGTTACTGTGTAACTACATTGGAATAGTAACAGATTACAAATAGGTTTGGACATATTGGACGAATAAATAATTACTTTTAGCGAGAGCTGTAGTATACTTACAGCTGTAGTAATGTTCTGTCTATATCCCTTCATTTTTAGAGTGATATCATCAGTCTAATGGCACAATGTGACAAAACCCAGAGACAAATTGAGACCTGGTTCCGTCACCGCAGAAACCAAGACAGGCCCAGCTACACCAAGAGGTTCTGCGAGGCTTGGTAAGTCCCGTCTTGACTAAGCAAAGGGTTTTTGCCCTTTCATTTAGCTTCATTCACTTGTATGACCATTTTTTTTCAATAATTTAATTTAACCTTCATTTAACCAGTCAGTTGAGAACAAAGTCTTGTTTATTTACAATGAAGACCTGGTTATCCAGAAAAGGACTGTAAAATTCAATGATGTTTGATGTCATTCCATTTTCATGTTGCCAATGCAGCTCTAGTTGTAAGACTTTAAGGGGCAATTCCACCACTTTTCAACATCATTTTCATTATCTCCAGCACAATACCAGTGTCTACATATGTGAAAATGGCACATTTTTACCTTTTGTAGAAAAAAAAAATAAAGTTAAAAAGTTCTACCCTATGACTTTATATATATTTTTTAAATCACTGTTTAATTACTTTTAATCCTACCCTTTGAGGAATTGTCTTATCTTTTGAACCACAGATAATAGAAACACGCTGTTTTTACATACAGTACCAGTCAAAAAGTTTTACACAAATCAAAATATATTTTATTTGCGAGATTCTTCAAAGTAGCCACCCTTTGCCATGATGACAGCTTTGCGCACACTCTTGGCATTCTAAACCAGCTTCATGAGGTAGTAGCCTGGAATGCATTTCCATTAACAGGTGTGCCTTATTGAAAGTTAATTTGTGGAATTTCTTTCCTTCTTAATGCGTTTGAGCCAATCAGTTGTGTTGTGACAAGGTAGGGGTGGTATACAGAAGAGAGCCCTATTTGGTAAAGACAAAGTCCATATTATGGCAAGAACAGCTCAAATAAGCAAAGAGAAATGACGGTGCATCATTACTTTAAGACATAAATTCGGAAAATGTCAAGAACTTTGAAAGTTTCTTCAAGTGCAGTCACAAAAACCATCAAGTGCTATGATGAAACTGGCTCTCATGAGGACCGCCACACGAAAGCAAGACCCAGAGTTACCTCTGCTGCAGAGGATAAGTTCATTAGATTTGCCAGCCTCAGAAATTGCAGCCCAAATAAATGCTTCACAGAGTTCAAGTAACAGACACAGCTCAACATCAAGTGTTCAGAGGAGACTGCGTGAATCGGGCCTTTGTGGTCGAATTGCTGCAAAGAATCCACTACTAAAGGACACCAATAAGAAGAAGAGACGTGCTTGGGCCAAGAAATATGAGCAAGGGACATTAGACCGGTGGAAATCTGTCCTTTGGTCTGATGAGTCCAAATTTGAGATTTTTGGTACCAACCGCCGTGTCTTTGTGAGACGCAGAGTAGGTGAACGGGTGATCTCTGCATGTGTGGTTCCCACCGTGAAGCATGGAGGAGGAGGTGTGATGGTGTGGGGGTGCTTTGCTGGTGACACGGTCTGTGATTTATTTAGAATTCAAGGCACACTTAACCAGCATGGCTACCACAGCATTCTGCTGCGATACGACATCCCATCTGGTTTGCGCTTAGTGGGACTATCATTTGTTTTTCAACAGGACAATGACCCAAAACACACCTCCAGGCTGTGTAAGGGCAATTTGACCAAGGAGAGTGATTGAGCGCTGCATCAGATGACCTGGCCTCCACAATCACACGACCTCAACCCAATTGCGATGGTTTGGGATGAGTTGGACCGCAGAGTGAAGGAAAAGCGACCAACAAGTGCTCAGCATATGTGGGAACTCCTTCAAAACTGTTGGAAAAGCATTCCCCATGAAGCTGGTTAAGAGAATGGCAAGAGTGTGCAAAGCTGTCATCAAGGCAAAGGGTGGCTACTTGAAGAATCTAAAATCTAAAATATATTTCTATTTGTTTAACACTTGTTTGGTTACTACATGATTCCATGTGTATTATTGCATAGTTTTGATGTCTTCACTATTATTCTACAATGTGGAAAATAGTAAATATAAAGAAAAACCCTTGAATGAGTAGGTTTGTCCAAACATTTGACTGGTACTTTATGTAGACACTGGTTTGGTGCTGGATATGATGAATATGAGGTTGAAAAGTGGCGGACTTGCCCTTTAAATTGTAACTAAAACCTGTGTCATTTTGCAGTTGGAGGTTTTTCTTCTACCTCATAGCTTTCCTAGCTGGACTCGCAACTTTGATCAATGTGGGTATTAGTATGAACCAAAACCCTTCAGACCTGCGTTCAAATACATGTGTATTTGATTATGTGTAATTTATATACTTATTTATTTGTATTTGAGTATTTTCAAATAATGTGGCCCGAATCAACTACATCTGTTGGAAGTATTTTCAATTACTTTCCAATAAACAGCCGACTATCTGAAAGATTTTTCAAATACTTATTTCCAAATATATTATTTCAATACCAAACAGACCTGGTTCAAATGCATAGGAGTATATAAATATTTGTGTATTTGAGTATTTTCAAATAACCGCCATTACTTTCCAAGTCTATTTCCAAATACATTCTAATATCAAATCAAATGTTTTTTTTTTTAAATAAAACAAATATATAACTACTTGTGTTTTCAAATACAAAATACCAAAATACTTACTTCCACATGTATTTGAAAGTAATTGAAATACCCTAAATAGTTTTTGAACCCAGGTCTGTTCAGGTCACATGGGCTTCATCTCCATGAGAAACTTGTTTATTCCCGACCTCCTTTCCCTTTAGAAATCCTGGTTTTGGGACCAGAGAGAATGCTGGACAGGATATCCACAACAAGTAAGCTCACATGTTCTGTTTTCCCTTCAATCCATGTCTATACCCTCTACATTTATAACCATATAGCTTTTAACTTAGAGAGCACAAATATGTATATGCCTTCAGAAAGTATTCACACCCCTTGACTTTTTCCACATTTTGTTGTGTTACAAATTTAATTGTATTTTTTGTGTTACTGATCTACACAAAATACTCTAATGTCAAGTGGAAGAAAAATTCACTAATATAGATAAGTATTCAAACCCTCTGAGTCAAACCCCCTCTCCCCTGTAACTATTCCCCAGGTCGTTGCTGTAAATGAGAACTTGTTCTCAGTCAACTTACCTGGTAAAATAACAGATAAATAAATAAATAAAATTAAAAATACATGTTAGAATCACCTTTGGCAGCGATTACAGTTGTGAGTATTTCTGGGTGAGTCTCTAAGAGCTTTCCACATGTGGATTGTGCAACATTTGCCCATTCTTTTTTAAATTCTTCAAGCTCTGTTAAGTTGGTTGTTGATCAATGCTAGACAGCTATTTTCATGTCTTGCCATAGATTTTCAAGTCGCTTTAAGTGAAAACTAACTACTGTAGGCCACTCAGGAACATTCAATGTCGTCTTGGTAAGCAACTCCAGTGTATATTTGGCCTTGTGTTTTAGGTTATTGTCCTGCTGAAAGGTGAATTTGTCTACCAGTATCTGTTGGAAAGTAGACTGAAACAGGTTTTCCTCTAGGATTTTATCCTAAAAATGTATCTAGTCCTTGCTAAGCATACCCATAACATGATGCAGCCACCACCATGCTTTAAAATATGAAGAGTGGTACTCAGTCATGTGTTGTGTTATATTTTCCAACATTAACTACAATGTTGTTGATCCATCCTCAGTTTTCTCCTATCACAGCCATTAAACACTGTAACTGTTTTAAAGTCACCCGGCCTCATGGTGAAATCCCTGAGCGGTGTCCTTCCTCTCCGGCAACTGAGTTAGGAAGGACGCCTGTATCTTTGTAGTGACTGGGTGTATTGATACACCATCCAAAGTGAGATTAATAACCTCACCATACTCAAAGGAAAATTAAATGTCTGCTTTTTGATTTTTACCCATCTACCAATAGGTGCCCCTCTTTATGAGGCATTGGAAAACCTCCCTGTTCTTTGTGGTTGAATCTGTGTTTGAAATTCACTGCTTGACTGAGGGACCTTACAGATAATTGTATGTTTGGGGTACAGAGATGAGGTAGTCATTAAAAAATCATGTTAAACACTAGTATTGCACACAGTGAGTACATGCAACTGATTATGTGACTTGTTTAAGGGACACTTCGGGATGTTGGCATTTGGGCCCTTTTTCTACTTCCCCAAAGTCATATCAACTTTTGGAAACCATTTTTATGTCTCTGTGTCCAGTATTAAGGAAGTTAGAGGTAGTTTTGCGAGCCAATGGTAACTAGCGTTAGAGCAATGACTGGAAGACTGGAAGTCTATGGGTATCTCCTAGCAGCTAGCAAATACCAATACACTTCCAATTATTGCGCTAATGCTAGCTAGTAATTGCGCTAACGCTAGTTAGTAATTGCGCTAGCGCTAGTTAGTAATTGCGCTAGCGCTAGTTAGCAACTTCTTTCAAACTGCACGCAGAGACATAAACATGGTATCCACACGTTCATCTGACTCTGGGGAAGTAGATAAAAAAATCCTGAAGTATCGACTTAAGTACATTTTTACTCCTGAACTTATTTAGGCTAGACATAACAAAGAGGTTGAATATTTATTGATTTCAGAAATTTATTAATTAGAAAAAATGACAAAAACCATCATTCCACTTTGACGTTATGGGGTATTGTGTGACATAAAATCTAAATTAATTCCATTTTAAATTCAGGTTGTGACACAACAAAATATGGAAAAAGTTTTAGGGGTGTGAATAATTTCTGAAGGCACTGTACTTTTCTGTACTGTACTGTTTTTGTCCCTTGAGTGTACATGACATACTGTAGGCTTAACCTTATACCAACAATGATATGACCTAATACTGTTAGATCCTGTCCATACTGTATATCTGGCAATCAAAAACCAGGTGTTGGTATTTGGTGCATAGTCGTGATGGGACAAAACATCACTGGCCCTACCTAAGTATGAGGATGTACAGTATGGTTCATTATGGAATTCCCACTCATTAATTTCCCCATTCATTTGGTGGTGGACAAAGACATTCCGCTCAAAACAATGGCTCATTGTCATCGGCAAAAATAACATTCTGCACACTTTAACTGTATAATCCCAAGTGTGCTTATTCAACTACTGTATATACCTTTTCTATTATGGTTCTAAAATCTTGTTTTTTGCAGATGAAAATGTATATTTTCCTTGATATTCAGCACCGGTACATAGCCAGTGGAAGTGCATATGTTACACCCAATCATAGTCATGCTGTACGCTAACACTGTGTTTCCCTATCCTCAAATAAAATCAAATACAATTTTATTGGTCACATACACATGGTTAGCAGATGTTAATGCGAGTGTAGCAAAATGCTTGTGCTTCTAGTTCCGACAATGCAGTAATATCTAACAAGTAATCTAACAAATTCACAACAACTACCTTATACACACCCAAATGTAAAGAGATGAATAAGAATATGTACATATAAATATATGGATGAGCGATGGCCGTGCGGCATAGGCAAGATGCAGTCGATGGTATAGAATACAGTATATACATATGAGATGAGTAATGTAGGATGTGTAAATCCTCTGCAGCCAATTGAGAGAGCCCACTTCTGGTACTACCAGCTGGAGCTGGGCTTCTACCTCTCCCTGCTTCTCTGTGTCTCTGTGGACGTCAAGAGGAAAGTAAGTCCCTTCATCTACCTGCTCCTCACTTCCTGCCAGGACCATGATAATAAGCAGTCCCTATTTATCACACATCCTAATAGAGAAGAGCAAGGATCAGGGTGCGACATTATTTGCGCTCCCTCATATTTCATACATGATCAGCTCTACTGGCTGTTCTGCTATTTAAAGATACTGTACATGTTACTTGTATTACGGATAATAATAGACTCAAAGACCTGTCAGGTGAATGGATAATCTACTTCAATGCTCACATTTCTTCCTCAGAGAAATAAAGGGTCAACAGTGTCTTTCAATGATTTAATCCCTGGTCTGATTAGTCATTGAGATCACGTTGAACAAATACGGTATAGTATTCTAAAGCAAAGCATTTGGTATTCCCCAGAAAGGTTTCTTCATTTTTGGATGTACAGTACATAAAGTCATACTTTTGACATTAGCTATCACATTACTCTACTTAGCTCTCTGATTTCTAGGATTTCAAGGAGCAGGTGATTCACCACATTGCCACAATCTTCCTGCTTGGTTTCTCCTACTGTTCCAACTATGTACGGATAGGTACTTTGGTGATGCTGCTTCACGACTCCTCTGACTTCCTCCTAGAGGTAAGAGCTGGATCACAGCCCAGCCAATCTCCCCATAAACATCAGTCTGTATTTCCTAAGATATTCAAAATCATGTATTTCACTTGGGACTGGTGAAAATGTACTGCACCTAAACAGGTTAGAGCTTGTCTGACGTGTTGAGAAAATGTGTCTCTTTTTTCCCCCACTGGTCTCACTATTTTTGCCATTGAGGTTCAATGAGGAACATAATGGTCAAATTAGCATGGCATGTCTTATGACTCACTAGCCCTGTTTACACCTGGTTCTGATTTGTGTCCTTTGTCCTGATCTTGGCCACATTCTGATTGTGCCCACATAGAATTGAAGTCAGAAGTTTACATACACTTAGGTTGGAGTCATTAAAACTCGTTTTTCAATCACTCCACAAATTTCTTGTTAACAAACTATAGTTTTGGCAAGTCGGTTAGGACATCTACTTTGTGCATGACACAAGTCGTTTTTACAACAACTGTTTACAGACAGATTATTTCACTTATAATTCACTGTATCACATTTCCAGTGGGTCAGAAGTTTACATACACTAAGTTGACTATGCCTTTAAACAGCTTGGAAAATTACAGAAAATTATGTCATGGCTTTAGAAGCTTCTGATAGGCTAGTTGACATAATTTAAGTCAATTGGAGGTGTACCTGTGGTTGTATTTCAAGGCCTACCTTCAAATTCAGTGCATCTTTGCTTGACATCATGGGAAAATCAAAAGAAATCAGCCAAGACCTCAGAAAAAAAATTGTAGACCTCCACAAGTCTGGTTCATCCTTGGGAGCATTTTCCAAATGCCTGAAGGTACCACATTCATCTGTACAAACAATACGCAAGTATTAACACCATGGGACCACACAGCCATCATACCGCTCAGGAAGGAGACGCGTTCTGTCTCCTAGAGATGGACGTACTTTGGTGCGAAAAGGCCAAATCAATCTCAGAACAACAGCAAAGGCCCTTGTGAAGATGCTGGAGGAAACAGGTACAAAAGTATCTATATTCACAGTAAAACGAGTCCTAAAACGACATAACCTGAATGGCCGCTCAGCAAGGAAGAAGCCACTGCACCAAAACCGCCATAGAAAAGCCAGACTACAGTTTGCAACTGCACATGGGGACAAAGCTCGTACTTTTGGAGAAATGTCCTCTGGTCTGATGAAACAAAAATAGAACTGTTTGGCCATAATGACCATCGCTATTAGTGTGGAGGGAAAAAGGGGGAGGATTGCAAGCCGAAGAACACCATCCCAACCCTGAAGCACTGGGGTGGCAGCATCATGTTGGGGGGTGCTTTGCTGCAGGAGGCACTGGTGCACTTCACAAAATAGATGGCATCATGAGGCAGGAAAATTATGTGGATATATTGAAGCAACATCTCAAGACATCAGTCAGGAAGTTAAAGCTTTGTCGCAAATGGGTCTTCCAAACGGACAATGACCCTAAACATACTATCAAAGTTGTGGCAAAATGGCTTAAGGACAAAAAAATCAAGCTATTGGAGTGGCCATCACAAAGCCCTGACTTCAATCCTATAGAGAATTTGTGGGCAGAACTGAAAAAGCGTGTGCGAGCAAGGAGGCTTACAAACCTGACTCAGTTACATCAGCTCTGTCAGGAGGAATGGGCCCAAATTCACCCAACTTATTGTGGGAAGCTTGTGGAAGGCTACCCGAAGCGTTTGACCGAAGTTAAACAATTTAAAGGCAATGCTACCAAATACTAATTGAGTGTATGTGAACTTCTGACCCACTGGGAATGTGATGAAAGAAACAAAAGCTGAAATAAATAATTCTCTCTACTATTATTCTGACATTTTACATTCTTAAAATAAAGTGGTGATCCTAACTGACCTAAGACAGGGAATGTTTACTCAGATTAAATGTCAGGAATTTTGAAAAACTGAGTTTAAATGTATTTGGCTAAGGTGTATGTAAACTTCTGACTTCAACTGTATTTAGACAGGTGTAGACCATCAAAAGACACATTGTGATCTGATTGCGATCAGATCTTCCTGACCACCCCCGGAGAGAGTCAGACATGCATTGTGTCTGGATATCTTACAAGTGTAGACAGATATGGACAGAGAAACCATTTTAATTATAATTATTCCGCCCTCTAAAATTATTGACAGGTGGCACCATTGACTGGTTAAATCAATATGTGTCTTACAATAAGTAAATATTGAAATCTGGTCACAATCCAGACACAGTGGACGGATAACGGCCACGTTTTAATACCATGTGTAGACACATTTCTGGAAATGTGGGCACAATTAAAGAATGTAGACAAGATCAGGACAAAGGACCCATGTTAGCACCAGGTATAAACGAGGCTTCTTATTCATAGTCAGACATTAGTGTGACCTTGGTTTACCTGTAGTGCCAGGAATGTGAACCAGTCTGTCAATTATCATTCAATACCAATAGAGAGAGAATTCAAAAGACCAAAAGCTAAGTGTAATGCATTTTATGCACATTCATACATATTAGCCTCATCACCTAATTTATTCCTATAGAAACATATTTCAATGTTAGCATTTGTTTGCATTATGGATCCATCTTAGAATATCTTACTGTTTTTACAGTCTGCCAAGATGTTCAACTATGGCACGGGCTGGAGGAAGACGTGCGACACGTTGTTTGTCATTTTTGCTGCTGTCTTCCTGGTGACTCGCCTGGTGGTGTTTCCCAGCAAGTAAGACCAACTCAGTGATGTCTCTTAGTTCTAAATGTTTTTTTCATGACATTATAATACAATTAACATTATCTGCATTTGTGAATTTATTCGTATTGATAGTGAATGTTACACTACTTTTCATTGGTTACTTAATTGTATCAAAATGACTTTATTGGCCATCTAATCCACAACAATGTTTGTTGGAGCAACAATTTAATGAACAAAATGTCTTAGAATAGAATGGTTTACACCTGGGATATATTGACTCTAATCATTGCATTACTTGCTTCCTCTTCCCCTCTCTGCCCTGATTTCTAGAATAATCCACACAACCCTTGTGTTGTCCATGGAAGTCTTTGAACCCTTTGCTGGCTACTACTTTTTCAACATTCTTCTGATGGTGCTACAAGCACTTCATGTCTTCTGGGCCGTGTTAATCCTACGGATGGCCAACAAGTTTCTATTCTTGGGCAAGGTGAGTATATGAGGTCACAAAATGTCCAGGAAGCAAGTAGTCTATCACATGTTTCATGAGTCTTCATGATGTGTATCTTTTTGTGTCTTTAGCTGGATAAAGATGAACGCAGTGATGAAGAGAGTGAGGAGGAGGAGGATGACAAGGGAGAGGGGGAGGAGAAAGACGAAGAGGGGGAGTGTTGTTGGGAGAGAAGGAAAGATGCCCTGAACTCCAAACTGAAAATGCTGAGCAAAAGCTTTGTCTTAAACAACCTGACCAATCACAGAGCTGCTATTGTGAGCAAGATGCGCAAAGCGAGGTAGAATTATGAACCTAGACAGAGTGATTGTTTTCTGTCAACAATTAAGTTACATTATAGACCAGTTCGGATGGAGTACTTTTTCTCCATCTGGCCACTATTCCTCTCCGCATAGTCTACTTGATAGCAATTGGTCTGCCTATTTCAGTCTTTTCAAGACTGGAAAACTCTGTATGAAAGAGACTTGCTTTCACATTTTGGCTACAGATTATTTGTTGAATTAAGAGATTCATGCTTCAGTATACTGAATGTTTGTTACAAAAAGGTTTGATATCTCTGTAGGAATTGTTTTGAGTGCAGTTTTTGTAAATGTAATTGTTTTGTAATTCAACATGTCGTTTTTCAACTATATAATTGTATTTCATGGTCAAGATTTATAATAGTGGGCTTATTGTGATGCTCCAGAGCTTTTGTATAATTTCAGCCAGTAATTTAGAAAGTATTGCTCAAGAGCCAAAACGGGTCCCCTAAAATTGTGCACAATGGTGTACTACGTCATCCAATTTGTACAATATGTTATGAATTTGTAAGTGATACATCTCTTCTCTTAACACGTATGGACCCAGAATCCAGCATCTGACCAATTACACAAGACTTTGTTCTGGGTTTACCGAGGTTAGAGTAGGCTACACTGTTGTAAATGATAGGGCTATACAACAGCTGTAATGCAATTGCAGAAAAACAGATTTGACTCGTTTTGCATGGATCAAATGTTGTATCACCGAGTGTGATTGGTGTTGTTTTCGTTTAACCAATGTATGATTTTTTTTACCAAGACATTGGTAAAAAGTATGATTTTGGAACAATACATGATTTAATTCACTGTAGTCCTGCTATGCTAACGCTTTGCGTTTTCAATATTTAATGATCTTTTGCATTGAATTTACTCAATTTACCTTTGGGCAGAGGGGTGCAGGTCATTGTGTCATAGCAAATGCTTGGCCTAATAGCGTCCTCTAAATGGTGAATAAACCTTCATCATTTTGGAATGTATAGGCCTACCTTCAGTGACTTTCGTCGTTTGGTTGAAACTTTTAATCATGTGAAATGCAGTGTATCAATTGTTGCATGACACAGAACTAGGGATAAGTGTGTGTTGTTGGTATGGTCCCACAGACGAGGCCTACCTGTTTTTAAAACCTCTACAGGATCGGTGGGTCCCCCATGGGACCGTTGAGCTAACGTCGGCTAATGTGATTAGCATGAGGTTGTAAGTAACAAGAACATTTCCCAGGACATAGACATATCTGATATTGGCAGAAAGCTTAAATTCTTGTTAATCTAACTGCACTGTCCAATTTACAGTAGCTATTACAGTGAAAGAATACCATGCTATTGTTTGAGGAGAGTGCACAGTTATGAACTTGAACATGTATTAATAAACCATTTAGGCACATTTGGGCAGTCTTGATACAAAAGCTTGAACAGAAATGCAATGGTTCATTGGATCAGTCTAAAACTTTACACATACACTGCTGCCATCTAGTGGCCAAAATCTAAATGGCACCTGGGCTGGCATAATAAATTATGGCCTTTCCCTCGCATTTCAAAGATAATGTATTATCTTTTACCAGATCTAATGTGTTATATTCTCCTACATTCATGTAACATTTCCACAAACTTCAAAGTGTTTCCTTTCAAATGGTATCAAGAATATGCATATCCTTGCTTCAGGTCCTGAGCTACAGGCAACTGTTTTTGGTGAACTCGGGGTCTCAACCTACTGTCGAGAGTTAGAATAGTGTAATAGAATACGCAAGGTGCAATTTCAAAATTTGGTTGCGCATCATGCAACAGCAGTAACGATTTTATTGGGCCTCCACCCTTCCAAAGACAACATATATAGAAAAGGACAAAGCCCGGGATGCATTTGAACACTGATTAAGGCAATTATCTTCCAGCATGGCATGATTTGCAACACTGATCTGTCATCCCGATTTGCAATCCTATCATGTCTGGTGGTCAACGCGCCAAGAATCCTCCAGACCAGTAGATGGCGGTAACGGTGCATGATGTGTTAGAAGGAAGAACACGTTCAAGTTCCTGATGTTCTGTTCTCCTGAAGCCAGCAGTGGTGTTTGACGGTGAGTTGTTTAACCAGCTAGCTAAAGCGTCAATATATCCTCTGTTATGAACATATGTTGAGGATCAGCTATCAGCAGTTAAGTGTCTAGATATCTGAAACTGGCTGGCTGATAGCTCCAAGGTGTGTGAGAACAGGTGGTTGGCTAGTGGGCTAACATTAGTTGATGGCTAGCTTGCTAACACCCGTGGGCCAGTGTGCCATTTCCAAATTAGCTAAACCAACAGCCATATTACGAATATTTAAATCATGTCATCTAGGAATAGTTATCAGATGGGTGACTGGTGAAATAAATTACTGTAACGTTATTCAGACAAGTAGTTAACTAAACAGCCCGGACCAAGCTGACAATCATTGCCAGCCAACTAGTAACTTAGATGTATGAAACCAGTAGCCTGCTGATTTCCCAGACAGACGCATGATAAAGCTAAGTAGACATTCTCATTAGAGCATGCATTTTTTTCTTCCAGGACTAGGATTAATATTTTTCTAGGAAACTGGCCTAGCTATGTTTACGAAACAAGCAACTACTGTCAATTTAATAAATGCAACCCCCGCCTTGCTTCTACTACAGCCATCAAATATGCAGATCTTTGTGAAAACCTTGACGGGTAAAACCATCACCCTTGAGGTGGAACCCAGTGATACTATCGAGAATGTGAAGGCCAAGATTCAAGACAAAGAAGGTAAATCAATCTCAGCAAACGTTGCTTGGCCCAGATCTAGGATCAGTTTACCCCAGGGCTGTCAACCCTGTTCCTGGAGAGCTACTGTAGGTTTTCACTCCAACCGTAATCTAGCGCACCCTTTTCTAATAATTAACTGGTTGATAAAACTGAATCAATTTAGTTACAACTGGGGTTGGAGGGAAAACCTACAGGAAGAGAGGAACAGGGTTGGAGAGCCCAGGCTTTCCTTCTCTAAATCCTTCAACCTTAGTAGGACAAAAACTCCACATTAGATCTTTGTAGATGGGCAACTACTTCATTTGGGGTACATGTGGATGGTTTCTGCCGAACATACTTATGTTTGCTGCTTACCCTTTCAGGTATTCCTCCCGACCAACAGCGACTCATCTTCGCTGGCAAACAGTTGGAGGATGGCCGCACGTTGTCAGACTACAACATTCAGAAAGGTACTACTTGACAAATCCAATTATCAATAATACTGTTTGTTCAGACCATGACGGACAATTGCTCAGTCTTCAGTGTTTACCCT
Source organism: Salvelinus namaycush (assembly GCF_016432855.1). NCBI lineage: Eukaryota > Metazoa > Chordata > Actinopteri > Salmoniformes > Salmonidae > Salvelinus > Salvelinus namaycush. The sequence continues at coordinate 10,950,825 of NC_052317.1, read as the reverse complement.
AATCATGGCATTGAGGCTTATATCATCTCTTCATAGTCCATGGGAACATATGGACCTTCTGTCTAATGGTATGCATGCTGTAATATTCACAAATCACATATTAGCAGGTTTAATGCCTCCTACATTATTGAAATGTTTATATAAATACAATGTCGGTTCAAATGTCCAACTTTTAGAAACACATTTTGTGATACTCCATGGAAAACAGTGGCAAGTGTTAGAGTGGACAATCCTTTATTTCAAATACAATGAAATAAAGAATACTGTGTCATTTTGTTCACGTGTCACCACTTTGCTTTCCAGAGTCCACTCTTCATCTCGTCCTGCGTCTGAGAGGAGGTATCATCGAGCCTTCCCTGAGACAGCTTGCACAGAAATACAACTGTGACAAAATGATCTGCCGCAAGTATGTCTGCGTCCATTAACTGAAGACAAAATAAAATGTACACCAAGTTACAGCCATCTACTGATCCAGGTCTGTGTGGAGATTGGGGTCTTTTCATTTATGATGTTGGTGCTCTCTGCATTTCAGATGCTATGCACGTCTTCACCCCCGTGCAGTCAACTGCCGCAAAAAAAAGTGTGGGCACACCAGCAACCTGCGCCCCAAGAAGAAGCTGAAGTAAACTAGCATTCTCTTTGATGTTTTCAATAATAAAATTGAAATGGAAAAGACTGTCATTCATGCTGCCATAAACCTTGACTTACTATACAGAACAGGGCAAATTTTCTGATTATTCCATGTCCTTTATTTTTTATTTTTTTTACAATTTCCTTGAACAAGGCTCATTTAAAAATGCAACATTTTTCTCCACTTGTGTGCCTTGATTTAAATATCATATGTGCAATTAAACTTGCAATTTCATCAGGCATTCTTTAACAGTAAATGCAAATACAGCCACTCACATAAGGCATATAGTATTGTCTCTAACCTAAACATTAAGCCTCATCTACTGCTATTACTGGTTAGATGCTGGAGGGAAATAACCACTGATCAGATGAATTCATTCAAGTGTCAATGATACATTTATATCAATTAAATCTCACTACTGGACAATCTGGCTAGAGACAACTGCTCAAATCTTAATTTATACATTGATTTATTGCAAGAGCAAGCACTTACATGTAATTCTTATCGCCTAAATCATCAGGACTAATCTAAACTTTAATTTAACATTCTATGAACACAGGAGAAGCTGAGTCAAGCTTTCGAAAGCTCTTACTTTGAGAACTCAACTCTCTTTGGTGTCTTTAGTTCTTAGATGGAACATTCACAGGAATTCAAGATACCCTCATGCTTCATACCTCTTATCACACTACTACCAACATGCCATGGTACCAATAAAGTTCTATATCTACAACTCAAACCCGGAGACAGCTGACGTGTCAAACAGTACAGTGAATCATTGTTTCTTTACAGATCGCTCATTCTTTGACGCATGCGTTTAAGTTTCTTATTGGATGCATGAATCGTTAACATGTCACAGGTTAACTCCACTGCTGCAGCATATCTTTCGGCCTCTGACACTTTCACTAACTTTGCTCAGATGTATAAAAAAAAAAAGTGAATATTTTGTCAATTATCTTGAGTTGTATTCTAATTGGATGAGGTGATAGCTGTCAACCACATTTAAAAAAAAAAAATCAATTTTCTGCATGGTGTACTGCTTCTTTCCAAATACATAGTTTGGTTGCACTGAAAGATCTCTCAAAACCATTTTTTATCTCACTGGAGAATTAACAAATAATCCACGTTGCTCATTATAGGATTACATTCCCAATTTTGTATAAAATCAGTTGATTTCAAAAGTATGAAAACTATATCTACAAGCACCTAATGATCTCCTTATTGTTCTCATTCTTGACAATATTCCTAATCTCAAATGAACAGTCTAGCATTTAGATCATTGCCTAGAATGTTAAGACAGCAACATGAATTACAGCACAACATCGGACATAGCAGATACACTGCCTAGGTAACACCACAACCTACGCTTAACAAGCTGTACAGTGATGCTGCTGTAAGGACCCAGAGCAGCCATCTTCCCACAGCAGAAGTGGTGTTGTGCTTTATAGCAAGAGAGGACCAGCTCGTTCTCTTTTCCAAATTCCTCTCTTTGCATTGGCCATCGCTAAGAGACCCATCCTCTTCTCTTTCACACTATTTGTCAATGAGCTTGACCATGCTCTGCCGAAGGTCGTTCAGGTCAAAGATCTTGACGTCCAGGATCTCAATGGCCCTCTGCACTTCACTCTCCGTGCGGTCCCGCTCCTCCAGGGAGGCGGACAGGTTCTGCTCCATGTTCTGCACCCGCCGCTCCAGCTCCAGGTTACGCATCTCCATCTCCTGAGAAACCACAGAGCATCCTACTTGCTTGTTGTTCAAATCAAATTGTATTGGTCACATATTTAGCAGATGTTATTGCGGGTGTAGCGAAATGCTTGTGTTCCAAGCTCCAACTGTGCAGTAGTATCTAACAATTCACAACAACAAACAAATCTAAAAGTAAAAGAATAGAATTAAGAAATATTTACACAACCGTTCAAAAGTTTGGGGTCACTTAGAAATGTCCTTGTTTTTGAAAGAAAAGCACATTTTTTTGTCCATTAAAATAACATAACATTTCTCAGAAATACAGTGTAGACATTGTTAATGTTGTAACTGACTATTGAAGAAAGTTATTTGTTTTGAACCTGTAATCGAACCCCCAAATGCTGATGCTCCAGATACTCAACTAGTCTAAAGGCCAGTTTTATTGCTTCTTTAATTAGCACAACAGTTTTCAGCTGTGCTAACATAATTGCAAAAGGGTTTTCTAATGATCAATTAGCCTTTTAAAATGATAAACTTGGATTAGCTAACACAACGTACCATTGGAACACAGGAGTGATAGTTGCTGATAATGGGACTCTGTACGCCTATTTAGATATTCCATAAAAAATCAGCCGTTTCCAGCTACAATAGTCATTTACAACATTAACAATGTCTACACTGTATTTCTGATCAATGTCATGTTATTTTAATGGACAAAAAATGTGCTTTTCAAAAACAAGGACATTTCTAAGTGACCCCAAACTTTTGAACGGTTGTGTAAATATTAGGACCAGCAATGTCGGAGTGGCATTGACGAAAATACAGTAGAATAGAATACAGTATGTACACATTATTAAAGTGACTAGTGTTCCATTATTAAACCAGTGATTCCATGTCTATGTACATAGGGCAGCAGCCTCTAAGGTGCAGGGTTGAGTAACCGGGTGGTAGCCGGCTAGTAATGGCTATTTAACAGTCTGATGGCCTTGAGATAGAAGCTGTTTTTCAGTCTTTTTCAGTCTCTTGATCATGCAAGGTTTTACCAAATGCGCCTTTTTCAGTGTGCAGGTCTACCTGTAATCGATGTATGGCCTCTTCTCTTTCCTGCTCCATCTCATGGTATTCTTCTTTCTTGTTCTGCAGAATGTGGATTTCCTGGAAAACAAACATGATCATTCACAAGTTAGCCCAAGGACCTTTGCCATCAGCAACACAAAACAAAGGAAGGTTACAGGTTCACATTGGCCTTTCTTCCATTTAAAGACCACAACTGATTTGATCTCAATTGCCATCTTTGTGATAAGACTATGTTCTCCATCTATAAAATGGTATAAAATCCCATTTAAAACATTTAAACCCAGCTAATTTCGGCCTTGGTCTGATCTAGACACGGCTCCCCCTACCCTCATCCATAACATGAGAATAACAGCCTTACGCTTGTTGCCGGAGGGCATATAAATGTACCTACAATACCTCCCGTTTCCCCTGTGTGTATCTTGCCCCCCTGACCTCATCTTTAGCCTTGAGCAGGGCCTCCAGTTCCTCCAGAGAACGAGTCAACTCGTCTTTGAGCATGTCACTAGGGCCGTGTCCGCCATGTGCCTCCAGATCAGCCACCTGCCAAAAGACGAGAGGTTTCAGTCACGACCAGGGGAAATGATCATAGACTTGAGACTGCAGCTCCTGTCAGATCTCTACAGGGAGCGGGAACGTTATTGTGACATGTGTGACAGGACCCCTGGGTCCAACTTTCTTGTTGACACTTTATCGATTGCACTCATGAATGGTACTATACTTGAGTCCAGAAAGGAATTATCCCTGGTCTTTACAGCTTGCCCCTGCCATTTTACAGTGTATTCCCAGTTGTGGTCATTCAAATCCTTCAGAATCTTTTCTCTTTAATAGGGTCGTTCCACCTCAAAAAGCACAAGAAAGAGGATTTCGACACCCACCATCTCAGATTGTTCTGAAACGGTTTCTGTTGTTGGAAACAGATAAGATTAGCATTACTGCAACATTATTTGGTTGAAATATAAGCTAATTGTATTGCACGCAAATTGGCCATTTTAATGTATAGGATTCATATAACATTCAATAAATATAGTATCTAACATCCGATTTGGACCTAACTTTTTTCTAACAATGAGTTAGACATGAGGAATCTAAAGGAATGGTCAAAATCTACTCACGGACCTCCCACACTCCACACCAATCCCACCCCAACAACAAGTTTATAGTATCAGTTCTCTGTGTCTGACAAGTAGTATGGAGCTGCGGCTCGCAGTATTGTTTCTTCATCCTATGTATTCTCAGTGAATTAGGTGATGTCCCCCCCCCCCCCGTTTAGAGAAATTTGTCATTGAAGTTGTTCGGTTTGTCCCATCCTACATCCTGATATTTACAGGTTATTGAGAACAATCCATGCTTTGGCTTTGTTTTACCACACTGCAGGTAAAGGAAAATACAAAACCCTTTCCCCCATCTATGGATAAAAATGTCCTTGGTTATACAGGAAAAGTGAGGAACCCTGCCATCTTTCAACCTGGATAATTCCCGCAGGATACACCCCTCCAACCCCCTTATCCCTCTTCAACCCAATTAAGTAACAGCAGTGCCCCCTAAAAATACTGTTCATAGACATGCAAAACTGCAGCATCTCTTGCTAACCAAACAATAAGTCATACACACTAAACATATACAACAGTACAAAGCCCCAAATGCAAAAACTGGCAAGCAACAAAGCTATAGTATAGAGTAGTTAAAGTAAATATCTCTCATTGGAAGTCAAAGGCATAATGCCTCCTGTAAGGATCAGATATTGTGGTCTCAATAATACACACAGCATACAACATCCCCCTGATCCCCCTTTACCATGGTCAAGGCTGCTGCCTTCATTGCGCAAGCCAAGGACCGAGACACCACCACTATCAGGTAACTGGGAATTGAAACCTCACTGCAGTGTTAACTCAGCCTGTAAAATAGGAGCTAAAGTAAAAAGAGACCTCTAAAAGGTCTCTGCCTCTTGGAGAGCCTTGAGAGAGGCTGGATTATTTTTAACTGTGTATGGCGGGGGTGGGGGGTGGGGGGAGATAGCTGCCAGCTCCCTCTGGTGATTTTTCATTTTTCTCCTAACTAGGGCATTGAAAGTAGGATATCGCTGTCCTACAAACCCCTCTCTCTTTCACCCCCAGGAGACGTGAACCATTTTCAGCCACCTGGTCGCCCAATTCAGATCAAGAAAGCGAGAGATCTTGGACCACTAGGCCTGGATGGCTTGCCTTTTTAGAGGACGATTAATGTAAAGACGGGGAGGATCGTAATCATCTGGGACTATTGATGTATATCCACAGTACAGTGAAACACTGCATGAAGTGGTAAAATAATTGTGGAGATCAATGTTCTCTGGCTAGACATTATAAGCTTGCACCACTCAAACCATTGAAGTGGTCGAATCCAAAGGTTGATGAATCCAAAGGATTTCATCAACAGGCTTGGAGCCAGCAAATTCCCTAGTGACTCAGTACTTAGCAGCCAGCGACCCTGAAAAGACCTTATATTGATGACATAGAACTGGAAAAAATTGACAAAGCTTTTACATTTAATGGACCCAGCTAGCAATGATGCATTGGAGAATGTCTCATCATCCACTTCTCTAGTCGTCACAGAATATCCATTAAGAACAGTATTATATGATTTCTCAAATATATCTCAGGGGTGAGAGGTAAAATGGGAATCCATGTGTACTCTAAGCCACAGATGGATGAGATTCTCTGCATTCAGACTAATAATGCCTTCGAGAAGGGGTTTACAAACTGGGGTGGTCCACGAAAAAAAATGTAAATAAAAATATTCAGTCCTATTATTTTTTGCTAAATTAGATATTGGTTTTATTATAGCCTACCTGTAGAACATGAGTTGGGTAATATTATCTATATTTCTGTTTCTCCTATCCTCCGCCACTGACAATCATATTTTTTCGATGCAGTGATTTAATTTAGGATCAGGTTTTGCCTGCTGTTCAATTGATGGATGCTGTGCTGGTCTGTTGTTGTTGTAAAACCATGTGGGGTTCTTATGAGGACAACAACATCGAATGTTGGCTTCAACTTTTCATACATAGCGTTACAGTACAATAGGAATCTCATTTTTGGTCACTTGTTTGTTTTAAAAACACGATACAATGACCCAACATCTACAATGGCGAAGGTGAGATTACTGCTACCGCCACATAGACTTTATCAATGGGGCGGCAGGTAGCCTAGTGGTTAGAGTGTTGGACTAGTAACCGAGAGGTTACAAGATCGAATCCCCGAGCCGACAAGGTAAAAATCTGTCGTTTTGCCCCTGAACAAGGCAGTTAACCCACTGTTCCTAGGCTGTCATTGAAAATAAGAACTTGTTCTTAACTGACTTTCCTGGTTAAATAAAGATAAAATAAATAGACTTTATTAATGAGCTTGCTTCAGCAACATCAACCAGTATTCAAATCACCATTCATACATCCAATCTATGTCCACATTATTCTGACATATTTTAGAATGTAATAAATCATTTGAATGCCAATGCATAATGTCATTAGAAAGGTATATAAAATGCATTATTCTTAAAATGGTAATGCATACTTTTTGAGGAGATTTCTTTGTAGTTGTATTATGCCAATAACAATATATATAATTGAGGTCTTTGAATATTACAATGAATTGCTTGAAAAAGTCCTTGAACTTGACATACCAATGTCTGTATGAAGCCTGTATTATTTACTACTCATTATAGGAATATTATAGCCTATAGGTCTACACATGAAAATATGTGAAAATATATATATATATTACAAAAAAAACGTATTTACTATTTGGGGGTTCTTGATAAGAAAAAGTTTGAGTTGGTTAATTGAATTGGGCAGGACTGAGTTTGGGAAACCCTGCTTTAGAGCTCGTGTCAAACTTCAATGCGGTCTGTCGGTGGTTCAACCTCCGTCTACATTTGAAATGACTAAAATGAAATCGGAACTATGTTGGATCTAGATTTATACAATCTCTTCACTCTTTCCATGTTGCTATCAATCACAGAAATTAAAGCTGGATAGTCAGGGAGCATAGAAAATTCCCAAAACTATGGATAGAGGAAAGTTTACTAATTTGGACGGCAAGGAAATAAACTCAGCAAAAAAACAAACGTCCCTTTTTCAGGCCCTTTTCTTTCAAAGATAATTCGTAAAAATCCAAATAACTTCACAGATCTTCATTGTAAAGGGTTTAAACACTGTTTCCCATGCTTGTTCAATGAACCATAAACAATTAATGAACATGCACCTGTGGAACGGTCGTTAAGACACTAACAGCTTAAAAACGGTAGGCAAATAAGGTCACAGTTATGAAAACTTAGGACACTAAAGAGGCCTTTCTACTGACAGGGTCCCTGCTCATCTGCGTGAACGTGCCTTAGGTATGCTGCAAGGAGGTATGAGGACTGCAGATGTGGCCAGGGAAATAAATTGCAACGTCCGTACTGTGAGACGCCTAAGACAGGGAGACAGGACGTACAGCTGATCGTCCTCGCAGTGGCAGACCACGTGTAACAACACTTGCACAGGATCGGTACATCCGAACATCACACCTGCGGGACAGGTACAGGTTGGCAACAACAAGTGCTCGAGTTACACCAGGAACTCGCAATATCCCTCCTTCAGTGCTCAGACTGTCCGCAATAGGCTGAGAGAAGCTGGACTGAGGGCTTGTAGGCCTGTTGTAAGGCAGGTCCTCACCAGACATCACCGGCAACAACATCGCCTATGGGCACAAACCCACCGTCACTGGACCAGACAGGACTGGCAAAAAGTGCTCTTCACTGACGAGTCGCGGTTTTGTCTCATACAAATATTTACACATGTTAAGTTTGCTGAAAATAAACGCAGTTGACAGTGAGAGGACGTTTCTTTTTTTGCTGAGTTTATAACACAAATTTCAGTGCACTACTCCAGACCTCAGTGAAGACCAAATGTGGACCGCAGGCAAAATTAGTTTGACACCCCTGCCTTAGAAACATACGTGGGATAGTGAGAACATGCAAAGAGCATGTTTAACATACTGCAAGGGGTGCCCCGTAATCCAAACCAACCAACACACCTTGATTAAAGCTTCAGTGAAAAGGCCTCTTAAGGCCAGTGTTGTCAAAAGATGATAAAGTGAGCTACCAACAGACGTGTCCTTTCCCTTTTCGCCAAAGACTTTCATAAAACGAAAACCCATTGTCTGAAAAACGATGACCCAATCAAAACTTACATGACCTCCCCGGCAGAGAAAGGGCATGTCGGAGACGTTCAAACGCTGTCATTATCAGCGGCGGTGACTCATCACCTGTTCATGTTTGAATAAGGGTTTGCTGCTACACTGGCCCCACTGCCTTCTGTCTCAACTCTGTATGCAGCATTTTACAGCACCAGCGTTGATAATTAGATGTGACCTTAACTATCAAAATGTGACCTCAAGGTCACAGCATGGAGATATTTATGGTGTGAGCGAACGTGAGGTATTAAGCACATGAAAATAACTTAATCTTCATCATGGTCATGTATTTAATTGTACTTTACATTCTACAACCGGAAATGTAACATATCTTTACATTCGACCAATGTATTTTTCACAAATCTGTTTTCTTGAACGGTTACATGCACTTGCATAATTACATTGAACTTTAACCCATGATTCCACTGAGATTAGGTCCACTCAGCATTTGTGGGAACGGATATGGGTAAATCCATTTGAATTTAATCACTTTTTGACAACCCCACTTTCGATTTGAACGAAATCTCCCATACATATTTGCCCATTGTTTCTTTTCATATTTGATATGTTGTAGTTTAGACCCTATTTTACTTATTTTATCTGAGGTTTTTGTGTTTTGCCTGCCATCAGACACAACATGATCTTGAATACAGGGTGGGTGTCATGTTTTGACTGACAAATGGTACCACAAAGATGGTTGGAGGTCCAGACATCAGAATGTTCAATGTTGATTTGAATGGGAATATCTGGGAATATAGATAGATTACACATGACCATTTAAATTGACATTCAACAGTGGGTGGCCATTGTGGTAGCAATTTCGATCAAATGTACATTTAAATGGCGTACCAGATAAATTGCAGTGGTCTGAAGGGATAGGTCCATTCTATGCATCCTATTTCTATGATTGAAATGCACCCATCATGTATTCAAGAGCATGTTGTGTCTCAACCGATGGCGGGCACAACACAAAAAACACAAATTATGTAAAATAGGGTCTAAGCTACAACATATTTTAATATGAATTTATGAAGTTTATGCGGTTTTAGATAATTGATGTTAAAAGGTTTTTAAAAAAAGACATAATATAGATTTTTTTTTTAATCAAGAAACTTTAAAATAGTTTGACCACCATGTTTAGAAGCTTTTAAATTATATCAAACTCAACCGTTTATCTTTTCCAGTGATGAACACATGATATGGTGGGTTATGCAAAATGGGTCAACTTTGAGCACCTTGATCTCCTTAATGTTTTGGCATTCAGGTCCAAAAAGTAACTTTCTGACCACTTCTTCCCTGGGCAAACGTGTATGGAACGTTTTGTTTGAATCAAAAGGGATGCTGTCAAAAAGTGATTGAATTCAAATGGATTTACCCATCTGACATGGCGTCCATAGTTCTAGATCAAAGAAAGTCAAGCGATCTGGTGGATCTTTCATCGTGACAACACTCACCTGGTCTCGTAGCCTCTCGGTCTCCTCCTGGTAGGCAACTAGCTGCTTCTTCCACTGCTCCACGTTATTGTTAGCTTCATGTAGCGCCGCCACCAGCTTGGAGTTGCTGTCCTGCAGGGTGAAGAGCTCTGCCTCCAGGTTCATCTCGCAGATAGACCTGGAGGACATCGTCCGAGACCTCAGACAAACATCCTCTGACCTCTCAGGAATGGAACAGATTTGAGGGGACATTCACTACATGGTGGAGAAGGGCTTAATGATAACGCTCGGTAACCAAGAGTGTCCGTACTTTACCAACTCTTGGGTAAAATGTGTGAAATTGCTCCATTAAATATGTTCCTGCTCCATGATCATGTGCCCTTAGATGCCATGTAATTTTACCATTAGAAAGCTAGAGATTATCCAATCGTTAGAACTCACCATAGCAACCATAAGAGTTGCCTTGTGTAGTGATAATGTACAACAGTGTAATGGGCAACAGGGACAAAAGCAGAGTGAGTAGAATGGGCGACTGAATAACAGGGTAATATGCAACCTTCTCTCTCTCTTTGTGTGAGTCAGCACATTAGCTTTGCCACACTCCCCCTTGCTCTTGTCTGGACCATGTGTTCCATAAACAGCTCTATTCAATGGGGAAAGCGTGATCAAAACAGGCCATCTGTAACGGCAGTCTAGCTCTTCCTCCTCCTCGGACGAGGAGAGGAGAGAAGGATCGGAGGACCAATGTGCAGCGTGGTAATTTTCCATGAATTTAATTAACACAAAGACAAGATACTGACAAACTAATACAAAACAACAAACGACCGTGAAGCTACAAACAAAAGTGCAATGCACAAGCTACTAACGTTAGACATAGACACTATACAAAATAACAAACGAACTAACCGTCACAGTCCTATCTGGTGCAGAACACAAACACAGAGACAGGAAACAACCACCCACAATCCCCAACACAAAACAAGCCACCTATATATGATTCTCAATCAGGGACAACGATTGACAGCTGTCTCTGATTGAGAACCATATCAGGCTGAACACAGAAACAGACGAACATAGAATTCCCACCCAGCTCACGTCCTGACCAACACTAAACAAGCAAAACACATAAGACCTCTGGTCAGGACGTTACAGTACCCCCCCCCTGAGGTGCGGACTCCGAACGCACCCCTAAAACTCAAGGGGAGGGTCTGAGCTGCCCTACAGGTCTGGGTGGGCATCTGTCCGCGGTGGCGGCTCCGGCGGTGGACGAGGACACCACTCCACCACTGTCTTTGTCCCCCTCCTTAGCGTCCTTTGAGTGACCCACGACCTTGGCCTAAGAATCCTCCCCAAGGCCCCCACATGATTTAGGAGGTAGCTCAGGACAGAGAGGTAGCTCAGGACAGAGAGGTAGCTCAGGACAGAGAGGTAGCTCAGGACAGAGGGGCAACTCAGGACAGAGGGGCAACTCAGGACAGAGGGGCAGCTCCGGACTGAATGGCAGCTCCGGACTGAATGGCAGCTCCGGACTGAGTGGCAGCTCCGGACTGAATGGCAGCTCCGGACTGTAGGGCAGCTCATGACTGTAGGGCAGCTCATGACTGTAGGGCAGCTCATGACTGTAGGGCAGCTCATGACTGTAGGGCAGCTCACGACTGTAGGGCAGCTCACGACTGTAGGGCAGCTCACGACTGTAGGGCAGCTCACGACTGTAGGGCAGCTCACGACTGTAGGGCCGCTCACGACTGGAAGGCCGCTCACGACTGGAAGGCCGCTCACGACTGGAAGGCCGCTCACGACTGGAAGGCCGCTCACGACTGGAAGGCCGCTCACGACTGGAAGGCCGCTCACGACTGGAAGGCCGCTCACGACTGGAAGGCAGCTCACGACTGGAGTGCAGCTCACGACTGGAGTGCAGCTCACGACTGGAGTGCAGCTCATGACTGGAGTGCAGGCGGCTCTGGCAGCTCTGGTGGCTGGCGGCTCTGGCAGCTCCTGACTGGCTGGCGGCTCTGGCAGCTCCTGACTGGCTGGCGGCTCTGGCAGCTCCTGACTGGCTGGCGGCTCTGGCAGCTCCTGACTGGCTGGCGGCTCTGGCAGCTCCTGACTGGCTGGCGGCTCTGGCAGCTCCTGACTGGCTGGCGGCTCTGGCAGCTCCTGACTGGCTGGCGGCTCTGGCAGCTCCTGACTGGCTGGCGGCTCTGGCAGCTCCTGACTGGCTGGCGGCTCTGGCAGCTCCTGACTGGCTGGCGGCTCTGGCAGCTCCTGACTGACGGACGGCTCTAGCGGCTCCTGACTGACGGACGGCTCTAGCGGCTCGGGACAGACGGGCGGCTCTAATGGCTCGGGACAGACGGGCGGCTCTAATGGCTCGTGGCAGACGGATGGCTCAGATGGCTCGTGGCAGACGGATGGCTCAGATGGCGCTGGGCAGACGGATGGCTCAGACGGCGCTGGGCAGACGGATGGCTCAGACGGCGCTGGGCAGACGGATGGCTCAGACGGCGCTGGGCAGACGGATGGCTCAGACGGCGCTGGGCAGACGGATGGCTCAGACGGCGCTGGGCAGACGGATGGCTCAGACGGCGCTGGGCAGACGGATGGCTCAGACGGCGCTGGGCAGACGGATGGCTCAGACGGCGCTGGGCAGACAGATGGCTCAGACGGCGCTGGGCAGACAGATGGCTCAGACGGCGCTGGGCAGACAGATGGCTCAGACGGCGCTGGGCAGACGGATGGCTCAGATGGTGCTGGGCAGACGAGCAGCTCAGACGGTGCTGGACCGACGAGCAGTGCAGGCGGCGTTGAGCAGACGAGCAGTGCAGGAGGCGTTGGGCAGACGGCCGACTCTGACCTGCTGAGGCGCACAGTAGGCCTGGTGCGTGGTGCCGGAACTGGTGGTACCGGACTGGAGACACGCACCTCAAGGCTAGTGCGGGGAACAGGAACAGGGCACACTGGACTCTCGAGGCGCACTATAGGCCTGGTGCGTGGTACCGGAACTGGAGGTACCGGGCTGAGGGCACGCACCTCAGGGCGAGTGCGGGGAGAAGGAACAGTGCGTACAGGGCTCTGGAGACGCACAGGAGGCTTGGTGCGTGGTGCCGGAACTGGAGGCACTGGGCTGGAGACACGCACCATAGGGAGAGTGCGTGGAGGAGGAACAGGCCTCTGGAGACGCACTGGAAGCCTGGTGCGTGGTGTAGGCACTGGTGGTACTGGGCTGGGGCCACGCACCATAAGGCGAGTGCGGGGTGCTGGAACTGGAGGTACTGGGCTGGGGCGGGAAGGTGGCACCGGATATACCGGACCGTGCAGGCGTACTGGCTCCCTTGAGCACCGAGCCTGCCCAACCTTACCTGGTTGAATGCTCCCCGTAGCCCGTCCAGTGCGGGGAGGTGGAATAACCCGCACTGGGCTGTGTTGGCGAACCGGGGACACCATGCTTAAGGTTGGTGCCATGTACACCGGCCCGAGGAGACGTACTGGAGGCCAGATATGTAGAGCCGGCTTCATGGCACTTGGCTCAATGCTCAATCTAGCCCGGACAGTACGGGGAGGTGGAATAACCCGCACCGGGCTATGCACACGTACAGGAGACACCGTGCGCTCTTCCGCATAACACGGTGTCTGCCCGTACTCCCGCGCTCCACGGTAAGCATGGGAAGTGGGCGCAGGTTTCCTACCTACCTTCGCCACACTACCCTTTAGCCCCCCCCCAAGAAATTTTTGGGGTTTCTTCACGGGCTTCCAGCCACGCTTCCGTGCTGCCTCCTCATACCACCGCTCCTGGGCTTTAGCTGCCTCCATCTCTTCCCGAGAGCGGCGATATTCTCCAATGTGAGCCCAGTGTCCTTTACCCTCCAGAATTTCCTCCCATGTCCAGGATTCCTGTGTAGTGGGCCGCTGCTGCTCGTACTCACGCTGCTTGGTCCAAGTTTGGTGGGTGGTTCTGTAACGGCAGTCTAGCTCTTCCTCCTCCTCGGACGAGGAGAGGAGAGAAGGATCGGAGGACCAATGTGCAGCGTGGTAATTTTCCATGAATTTAATTAACACAAAGACAAGATACTGACAAACTAATACAAAACAACAAACGACCGTGAAGCTACAAACAAAAGTGCAATGCACAAGCTACTAACGTTAGACATAGACACTATACAAAATAACAAACGAACTAACCGTCACAGTCCTATCTGGTGCAGAACACAAACACAGAGACAGGAAACAACCACCCACAATCCCCAACACAAAACAAGCCACCTATATATGATTCTCAATCAGGGACAACGATTGACAGCTGTCTCTGATTGAGAACCATATCAGGCTGAACACAGAAACAGACGAACTAGACACACAACATAGAATTCCCACCCAGCTCACGTCCTGACCAACACTAAACAAGCAAAACACATAAGAACTCTGGTCAGGACGTTACACCATCATAACTAAAGCAACGACTGGAAAATCCTCTTTACCAACGCTCTGTTTTCGTGTGTGAACCTTTGAGATCCAGACCAATTATCTTACCTTCTAAAATGGAACAGTCGGGTTTGAGACCAAGAACATTTCCACAAAACATTCGGTGTACTTTCAGACAATGAAGCAAACCCTGGCTTGAGTGAAAAGTTGAGGACAATAGTGTGTATAAGTGGGTTACCCTTCAGAAAGCATCTTTTTAATGCGCTCCTTCTCAGAAGACAGTGTGATGTCTGCGCTTTGGCTCCGGAACATCTTGTCCTCGGGACCGTTCACACACATCACCGGCGGCGACTGGAGCTCATCACTGAGGTCCTAACACACAACATCAAAAATACACTTTAAACCAATACCAAAGTCCTGGGGGGTACAGTGTCTGCTGGTTCTCTTTCAGTCGGTCAACTATGTACAACACATCTATGGAGAGTTTCCACGTGCTAGCACCCTTTACTGAAAAACATTGGAATCACGCCTGACAAGGCCAATAAACACCGTGCCTCACCGGAAGCTCCGCGTTCCACAGGTGATAAACCCAAGGCACGGATTCATTCCTTCAATTCTTCCTCTCTTCACCACGAGATGAGCAGAACAATTTTACGCACTCTTTAAAATAAGCATGGGAACGGAAAATCTATCAGGCTTTGCTCCAACTTAACTATTCCACTTAAGGAGGGCATGCTCATCCTTCTGGATGTTGTGTGTTAAAGCTTTGTAACTGGTTTAGTGAGTTTCGTACTGATTCTGTTAGTTATTCTTCTGCCTGTTTAGCCTACGAACTACGATGATACGACCAAACTACGACAACGTTTTGTTGTCTGGTATGTCTCGGCGCGGTGCATGCTCCGACTGCCCCCACTCGGGTCAGCTTGTGTGCGAGAAGAAGGGACGGTGTCAGTAACAGTGGCTTGCCCACGGCTGACACTGTTCCCCTAGTCCATGGTGCATGCAGGTTCCCTTGGCAAACGTGGAATTCTTATGGCTTCCTCTCACCTCAGCTGGGTCTGAGTTACGGGACCCGGGGATGAATTGGGGCTTTGGTCGTATCAAATGTCTTGTCTGCCTGGGTTGAGACTTGCGAAAGCTGCCCTAGCTAAATCCGGTTGCTGTGTGCTCTGTTACCAGCTAAGGGAGGCGACTTGAAGGAACAGGGCGGCCGGGACGGTGGGCACTCCCTGCCACCTGTGTCTGCCATAGTCAGACACAGTTTACCTCTCGATCTAGACTTGGTTATTCTAAATGGACCACGCTGCGATCAGAGAGATTCCCGACACCGAAGGAAGATACCACACATTTTCTTTGGTTAGCTCTGTGCTGGCAGTGGGCTTGGCAAGTGCTAGACCACGGGGGTAATGCAAGATACAAGACTGAGAAGAAGTCGCATGGCTGATGTAGGCTTGCATACAGTACTATGACAACAGTTTGGCCATTGCTGGAGCTCCTGTACCCATAAAAGGGTGGGCTTCAGGCGGGGCTATACAGTATCACGGCGCTCTCTGTCCACAAGTGGGCACCCCTCCCCATTGGTGGCTTATTACTGGGATTCATTGCTGATTCCTCCCTGTAGCTCACCAGTTCCTATGAGGTGCTAAGTGATACAGGTTATGGACTCGGTAGGCGATTGGCAGTCATGTTATTATCCCACATTACTGAGCTGTCGGTCTCCTGCTCAACACGTTTAGTTCCTGGGAATTAGATTCAAATTGGAATTGCCCTGTCTGTTATCACATATGGGGTCCGTTTTTCAGCGCTCTATCTCTTTTCAAGCTGGGATACAAGGTGCAGTGTCACCGGTAGCTATGACTGGTGGGCCTGATAACCTCCACGATCATTTTGTTTTCTGAGTCTATTTTTAATGTGTGCAGCCCCCACGCACATAGCGCGATGATAGGGGAGGTGGCACGGGCTGGGGTCCCCCCTTTCCCCCCTCCCCAGATGTTCACTGTGACAACGACCAATCAGGGTTCGTCACTGGTAGGCTAAGCCCCGCAACCCAGAGTGGACTGGGCTTCAGGCAAACATCGGCACTTGCTGTTTGGGGTAAGTTTCTCAAAAACAAGTGAAATCACAAAAAAAGGTGTCTGGTACCTTCTATAACATACCATTTACAAAAATTGAGATTCGGTTGTAAAAAGAAAACTTCTCCTTTAACTCTCATTAGGTTATTACCTAACGTTTTCATAGGAATGTTTCAGTGATGTGCAAGGACTGTGTCTAAGAGACCATTCCCTTAAAGGCCCAGTGCAGTCCAAAACGGGATTTCCCTGTGTTTTATATACATGTCCACACTATGAGGTTGAAATAATACTGAAATTGTGAAAATGATAATGCCCATTTAGTGTAACAGCAGTTTGAAAAGACTGCCTGAAATGTTTGCCTGTTTTGGTGGGATGGAGTTTGGCCTGCCTGGCGAGGCCACCATTATTCTACAATGTAGAAAATAGTACAAATAAAGAAAAACCCTTGAATGAGTACGTGTATCCAAACTTTTAACTGGTACTGTATATATATATATATTCACACTATGAAGTTCAAAATAATGTGAAATTGTGCAAAGTATGATACTGCCCTTTTAGTGTAAGAGCTGTTTCAAAAGACTGCCTGAAATTTCAGCCTGTTTTGGTGGGATGGAGTTTCGGCCTGCCTTGTGACATCACGGTTCCAAACCGCTCTGCCAATAACAAGTCGTTTTCAGTTTCTCTCCTCACTCTTAGACACTTCAACCAAAATTCTTGCTTGAGAAATTGCCCTTTGCTAAGAAGCTATGTTTGTTTCTTTTTTACCATTTGAATTGAAAATAATCACAGTAAAGTACTTAATTGTTACCCAGAAATGATTTGACAGAGATTTTAAAAAACGCTGCATTGGACCTTTAATGTCAAACAGAACTTACCCAGAATGTGGTTGCCATGTTCTCAGAAAATTCAATATTAAATGTGATAGACATGTTTCAGGGAACGTTGCAAGAATATTAATGTGCCTTGTTTTCTGAGGGTTAGGAGAATATTCTATCAACGTCACACCTAAACATACACAGAACATGGCTCCCATGTTCTCTGAATATAAGATACAGTATTAATGTTCTAGACACATTTCATGGAAACATTGTGTCCAATAACATTTAAAAGATCAGGTGTTCTGTCATGATCCGCTAGAGGTTTTTTGTCTAGTTCCAAGCTAGACAAAAAAGCTTTCCTAAAGACGTTTTTAGGACTTTGCCTGAGGTTCCCAAATAAACGCCCCCCCCCCCCCCCCCCCCCCCCCCCTTGTTACTGTTGCCAAGACAAACAAGGCCCTGATTGGTGAACCACTAATCTATGTATTGTCCTTGATCACTATGATAAAAAATATATATATTCTTCAGTGTACTTTTAACAGAGCTGAGATTTACTTCAAAGTGTAGCAAATCAGGTGAAATCAGTAAATAGCTAGGTTTCTATCCAATTAGTAACAGATTTCCATGCAAATATTCAAAAAATGACAAAGAAAACATTTGCATTTTTCCACCAGTGGTGCGTTTCCACCAAACTGACTTGTTGCAGATATAAAGAAGTGTGTGATGACGTAGTGCACATAAAAAGGTACTTTTTCGCTTTAGTTTTCACCTACTGAATAAAAATCTAAAGTCCAAAGTATTTCCATCACATTTTCAACTCTACTGATGATTTTGTCACAAAAACTGTTGAGTTAATGGTAAATGTGCCCACTCTGGTCTTGGCACGTGCGCTCTAGCCAACAGCTTGCTTATACAAGATTAGCTAAGATTAGCCTATTAAGATTAGCCTGATAAGATTAGCCTATTATGGATAAGAGCAAGATTATTTTTATTTGTCAAACTTCAGCCAAGCATCGATGATCATGTCACCAGAATAAGACCCTCGATATTTATTGGAAAGCAGCATCAAGCTCATAACTGTGTATTTTCACCACCCTGTGAAGTTCAACATAACTTATTTCATCTGCAGCCTAATAAACTGCATGCTTTCCTGAATCGTAGTGGGAGGACCACACAACACAACAACCAGGACTCCAAGTTTAGAATATGATGGTTTAATTAATGTCGAACGAACAAATTGTCTGTCGACAATTATGAAATTGTACTGACATTTTCTGTTTCCATCAGCCCGGTCATGACTTTTTTCATGCGGCAGTTAATTCATCCACATGAAATGGTTGATGGAAGCCTGCTTACAGACATGGTGGCGTAGCTGGATGATCAGAATCTTTTTTTTATTTTTTTTTATTTAACCTTTATTTAACCAGGTAGGCTAGTTGAGAACAAGTTCTCATTTGCAACTGCGACCTGGCCAAGATAAAGCAAAGCAGTTCGACACATACAACAATACAGAGTTACACATGGAATAAACAAACATACAATCAATAATATAGTAGAAAAATCTATAAACAGCATGTGCAAATGAGGTAGGATAAGAGAGGTAAGGCAATAAATAGGCCATAGTGGCGAAGTAATTACAATATAGCAATTAAACACTGGAATGGTAGGGTGTGCAGAAGATGAGTGTACAAGTAGAGATACTGGGGTGCAAAGGAATGCCGCGAACCAAGAGGTTGTGGGGACATGTTGAAAAATGATGACTGTATACATGCACAATGTAATAATGAATGTCAAATATGTAAGTTGAAAGCACAGTGTGGGTGCCCCTAACCTTGCCAACAGACAAATAGCGTTCAATGGTGTCACGCCCTGACCTTACAGCCTTTTTATTCCTCTATTGGGTTAGGTTGGGGTGTGATTTGGGTGGGAATTCTAGATTTTCTATTTCTTTGTTGGCCGGGTATGGTTCCCAATCAGAGGCAGCTGTCTATCGTTGTCTCTGATTGGGGATCATACTTAGGCAGCCTTTTTTCCACCTTTAGTTTGTGGGATCTTGTTTGTGTGTAGTTGCTTTCTGCACTGCATGTAGCTTTACATTCGTTTTTGTATTTTGTTGGTTTTTCGGTGTCATTTAAATAAAATAAAAATGTACGCTGCACCTTGGTCCAATCCATCTCTAAACAAACGTGACAAATGGATAAGTGGTTCACTAATCAGGGCCTTGATGGGCTGGGCATCAGTAACAAGGGGTGCTGTGTAATGAAACATTTTTATTTAAAAAATGTAGAACATTTCGTTGGGACCATCTTAAGGGACGTCCCCGGAAATAGCCAGGAACTAGACAAAAACCTCCAGGGGATCATCACAGAATGTCCTATGTTTTTTAAACGTTCTTGGACACAGGAATGTCATTGCAACATTCCAATGAATCGTGTCTAGAACACACACACACACTATATATATATGTATATTATATATATAGTACAAGTCAAAGGTGTGGACACACCTACTCATTCAAGAGCTTTTTTACTATTTTTTTTACTATTTTCTACATTGTAGAATAATAGTGAAGACATCAAAACTATGAAATAACACAATAATAGAGTAACCAAAAAAGTGTTAAACAAATCAAAATATATTTTTGACTTTAGATTCTTCAAAGTAGCCACCCTTTGCCTTGATGGTAGCTTTGCCCACTCTTGGCATTCTCTCAACAAGCTTCACCTAGAATGCTTTTTCTGCGGTCCAACTCATCCTAAACAATTTCAATTGGGTTGAGGTCGGGTGATTGTGGAGGCCAGGTCATCTGATGCAGCACTCCACCACTCTCCTTCTTGGTCAAATAGCCCTTACACAGCCTGGAGGTGTGTTGGGTCATTGTCCTATTGAAAAACAAATCATAGTCCCACTAAGCCCAAACCAAATGGGATGGCATATCGCTGCAGAATGCTGTGGTAGCCACGCTGGTTAAGTGTGCCTTGAATTCTAAATAAATCACAGTGTCACCAGCAAAGCATCCCCACATCTCCTCCTCCATGCTTCACGGTGGGAACCACACATGCGTATCTCATCCGTTCACCTACTCTGCGTCTCACAAAGACACGGCGGTTGGAACCAAAAATCTCAAATTTGAACTCATCAGACCAAAGGACAGATTTCCAACAGGTCTAATGTCTCTCTTCTTCTTATTGGTGTCCTTTAGTAGTGGTTTCTTTGCAGCAATTCGACCATGAAGGCCTGATTCACGCAGTCTCCTCTGAACAGTCGATGTTGAGATGTGTCTGTTACTTGAACCCTGTGAAGCATTTATTTAGGCTGCAATTTCTGAGGCTTGTAACTCTAATGAACGTATCCTCTGCAGCAGAGGTAACTCTGGGTCTTCCTTTCCTGTGGCGGTCCTCATGAGAGCCAGCTTCATCATAGCGCTTGATGGTTTTTGCGACTATACTTGAAGAAACTTTCTAAGTTCTTGACATTTTCCGAATTGACTGACCTTCATGTCTTAAAGTAATGATGGACTGTCGTTTCTCTTTGCTTATTTGAGCTGTTCTTGCCATAATATGGACTTTGTCTTTTACCAAATAGGGCTATCTTCTGTATACCACCCCTACCTTGTCACAACACAACTGATTGGCTCAAACACATGAAGAATGAAAGAAATTCTACAAATTAACAAGGCACACCTGTTAATTGAAATGCATTCCAAGTGACTACCTCATGAAGCTGGTTGAGAGAATGCCAAGAGTTTTCAAAGCTGTCATCAAGGCAAAGGGTGGTTACTACATGATTCCACGTGTTATTTCATAGTTTTGAAAACGCTTGAATGAGTAGGTGTGTCCAAACTTTTGACTGGACTCAGCAAAACTCAGCAAAAAAAGAAACCTCCTCTCACTGTCAAATGGGTTTATTTTCAGCAAACTTAACATGTGTAAATATGAACATAACAAGATTCAACAACTGAGACATAAACTGAACAAGTTCCACAGAAATTGAATATTGTGTCCATGAACAAAGGGGGGGTCAAAATCAAAAGTAACAGTCAGTATCTGGTGTGGCCACCAGCTGCATTAAGTACTGCAGTGCATCTCCTCCTCATTTCCTCCTCATTCTCCTCAGTTCTTTCTGTGAGATGTTACCCAAGTCTTCCACCAAGGCACTTCCAAGTTCCCGGACATTTCTGGGGGGAATGGCCCAAGCCCTCACCCTCCGATCCAACAGGTCCCAGACGTGCTCAATGGGATTGAGATCCGGGCTCTTCGCTGGCCATGGCAGAACACGGCCATGGCAGAACACGGACATTCCTGTCTTACAGGAAATCACACACAGAACGAGCAGTATGGCTGGTGGCATTGTCTGGAGGGTCATGTCAGGATGAGCCTGCGGGAAGGATACCACATGAGGGAGGAGAATGTCTTCCCTGTAAAGCACAGCGTGGAGATTGCCTGCAATGACAACAAGCTCAGTCCGATGATGCTGTGACACTCCGCCCCAGACCAAGTCGATCCCGCTCCAGAGTACAGGCCTCGGTGTAACTCTCATTCCTTCGATGATAAACACGAATCCGACCATCACCCCTGGTGAGACAAAACTGCGACTCGTCAGTGAAGAGCACTTTTTCCCAGTCCTGTCTGTTCCAGCGACGTTGGGTTTGTGGCCACCCATTGTTGCCGGTGATGTCTGGTGAGGACCTGCCTTACAACAGGCCTACAAGCCATCAGTCCAGTCTCTCTCAGCCTATTGCGGACAGTCTGAGCACTGATGGAGGGATTGTGCGTTCCTGGTGTAACTCGGGCAGTTGTTGTTGCCATCCTGTACCTGTCGCGCAGGTGTGATGTTCGGATGTACCGATCCTGTGCAGGTGTTGTTACATGTGGTCTGCCACTGCGAGGACGATCAGCTGTCCGTCCTGTCTCCCTGTAGCGCTGTCTTAGGCGTGTCACAGTACGGACATTGCAATTTATTGCCCTGGCCACATTTGCAGTCCTCATGCCTCCTCGCAGCATGCCTAAGGCACGTTCACGCAGATCTGTTAAGTTTTTTGGATTTTTAGGAATTATCTTTGAAAGACAGGGTCCTGAAATAGGGACGTTTCATTTTTTGCTGAGTTTATTAGCTGTCAGAGTTAATCAGTTAATTCAAGTTAACTTTTTGTAATTTTAGGGCACAATTCATTTTTTCCACAAATAATCAAATTTTTGGAAAACATTCAAAATACATAGAGCTAAAAACAACAATGCGTTGTCAAAACAAGTTTACATTGAGGTTAAAGATAGTGTGCTTCAGTAATTTGCCAGATTTTGCTTACTGTTATTTTAGACAAAATCAAGACATCAATATTCTTATGCTTTTTGTATAAGGACTATTAAATTACAGCTCAATTTCAGCAAATTCGGAATTTGAGCAAATCCTGCGATTAACTTGATTTAATGTTCTAATAATTTAACAGTCCTACTTATACTGAACAAAAATATAAATGCAACATGTAAAGTATTAGTCCCATGATTCATGAGCTGAAATTAAAGATCCCAGAAAGTTCCATACAAACAAAAAGCTTAAATTCTCTCCAAAAAAATGTCATCCCTGTTTGTGAGTATTTCTCCTTTGCCAAGATAATCCATCCATCTGACTGGTGTGGCATATCAAGAAACTAATTAAAACAGATGCACCTTGTGCTGGGGACAATAAAAGGCCTCTAAAATGTGACGTTTTGTCACACAACACAATGCCACAGATGTCTCAAGTTTTGAGGGAGCGTGCAATTGGCATGCTGTTGGCATGCTGACTGCATGAATGTCCACTAGAGCAGTTGCCAGAGAATTGAATGTTCCTTTCTCTAGCATAACAACATTGTTTTAGATAATTTGGCAGCACGTCAACTGCAGAACACGTGTAACTACGCCAGCCCAGGAACACCACATCCGTCTTCTTCACCTGTGGGATTGTCTGAGACCAGCCACCCGGACAGCTGATGAAACAGGAGTATTTCTGTCTATAATAAAACCCTTTTGTGGGGAAAAATGTATTCTGATTGACTGGGCCTGGCTCCCCAGTGGGTGAGCCTTGCACCCAAGTGGGTGGGCCTGTGCCCAGTCATGTAAAATCCATAGATTAGGGCCTAATGAACTTATTTCAATTGACTGATTTTCTTATATGAACTGTAACTCAGTAAAATCATTGCATGTTGCGTTTATATTTTTGTTCAGTATATATTCTGATAACATGGCAACCATGTTCTGTGTAGGTTTGGTGTGATGTTGATGGAATATTCTCCTAACCCTCAGAAAACTGGACACAAATGTTTTTGCAACATCTCATGAGATGTGTCTAGAACATTAATATTGTATATTATGAGAACATGGTAGCCATGTTCTGTTTGACATCAAGGGAATGCTCTCCTAACTCTAAAACATGCTAAATAGATTCTCAGGAGGTTTTTTGCTAACATTTTTTCAAACATCACAGGAACATTACGGGTAACATTACAAAAACATTCTCTCTTCCTACAATTGTTAGCTGGGTTAAAAGGATATCAACTTCAGCAGCAAGAACAGTTTGAGGAGTGACTATTATCCTGTAATGTTCATCAAACTCTGAGCAACTCAACCTCGCGAAGATAAAGACACAAGATTTTCTGTTTGATTTACTTTCTTGTCATAGCACAATGGTACCCCAACTGGCCCTGCTTAGACGTGAATGGTGAAGGTTGGAAATCAAACACACATGAGACCTACCTGTGAGAACTGGAGAAAAGTCGTCCGATAGCAAGAGAATAAAGAACACAGCAATATCAATTCAACATACTGTATATCAGGGCATCTCATACTGTATATCAGGGGTTCCCATGAAGGTACTGCAGGGGGTCCGCAGCCAGATCTCAAAAGATACAAAAATACAGTACCTTCAAAAAGTATTCATACCCTTTGACTTATTCAGCATTTTCTTGTGTTACACCCTGAATTCAAAATGGAATCATGTAGTACCCAAAAAAGTGTTAAACAAATCAAAATATATTTTAGATTCTTCAAAGTAGCCACCCTTTGCCTTGATTACATATTTGCACACTCTTAGCATTCTCTCAACTAGTTTCATGAGGTAGTTACCTGGAATGCATTTCAATGAACAGGTGTACCTTGTTAAAAGTTCATTTGTGGAATTTCTTTCCTTCTTAATGTGTTTGAGCCAATCAGTTGTGACAAGGTAGGGATGGTATACAGAAGATAGCCCTATTTGGTAAAAGACCAAGTCCATATTATGGCAAGAACAGCTCAAACTGCTGTGTATTTGTGAGACGCAGAGTATGTGAACGGATGACCCCCGCATGTGTGGTTTCCACCATGAAGCATGGAGGCGGTGTGATGGTGCTTTGCTGGTGACACTGTCTGTGATTTATTTAGAATTCAAGGCACACTTAACCAGCATGGCTACCACAGCATTCTGCAGCGATACGCCATCCCATCTGGTTTGCGCTTAGAGCGACTATCATTTGTTTTCAACAGGACAATGACCCAACACACGTACAGACTGTGTAAGGGCTATTTGACCAAGAAGGAGAGTGACGGAGTGCTGCATCAGATGACCTGGCTTCCACAATCACCCGACCTCAACCCAATTGAGATGGTTTAGGATGAGTTGGACCACAGAGTGAAGAAAAAGCAGCCAACAAGGGCTCAGCATATGTGGGAACTCCTTCAAGAATGTTGGATAAGCATTCCTCATGAAACTGGTTGAGAGAATGCCAAGTGTGTAAAGCTGTCATCAAGGCAAAGGGTGGCTACTTTGATGAATATAAAATATATTTTGATTTGTTTAAAAATATATTTGGATCACATTTTTTGGTTACTACATGATTCCATGTGTGTTATTTCATGGTGTTCATGTCTTCACTATTATTCCACAATGTAGAAAATAGTAAAAATAAAGAAAAATTCTGGAATGATGTATATGTATATATATATATATATATATATATATATATATATATATATATATATATATATATATATATATATATTTTAAATGAATATTGCTAACAACAAATTGAATGAATTTTGGCCAATGGATCCATGGAATAAGTTTAGAGTGTGTAAATACAACACAATGTAATATTATTAATCACAGTACTCCACACCAATTATACATTTCTCAACTCAATATTTATTTTACTCCCCCCAAAATGTTAAATTTTTAGATAAATGCACTGTAATTTAAAGCTGGAATCCTATATGGTAAAACTGACACAGCCGTTTTTCGATATTACAACAACAAAGAATATAGCATGCTTCACGACGCTCCTCAGCTCTGCAACAAAAAACAATAACGGTGGTGAGGCAGCCGGTGGAGCAGCCAGTGGCGCTGTTTCCCCCTACTGCGGATTCCATCTTTAAGCTTTAAAAATGTAAAGTTCTCTCTGAAACATGCAAACATTTGTAGAATTGCAGGATATTAGCTTTAAAGCTGCTAAATGTTCTCTCCGATGCCAAGAGGCGGGCCTTTAAAAGTCTCCTTCCCGAGACTTGGTTCGTCCGGCCATGCACTGCTGAAGTCATAGTAAAACTCCTTGTATGTCATTTTATATCTGACTCAAGTTGTGTTCTGATTACGAAAGGGTCCCCTGATGAATTTGCTACCACAAAAGGGGTCCCAGGCCCTGCTGTATAGTACACATTTTGTTAACCATAACCAAAATAGCTTATTGATCAAGGCAATTAAATCCTTTCAGAGGCTTCTGCGGTGAGCAGACATAACCAGCCAGGCAGAGCACTGGGCTGCATGGGATAATTTTACCATCGCCCTAGATTTCCTCTCACTTTCCTCAGAGACAAATGACCCAGCTCATCCTTCTTACGCCTTCCTTCCCATCCCTTCTCTTTCGCAACCTGCAGGAGATAGCAATACCTCGATGTGTACCGCAGGAGTTCCACAGACACTCAAAAGTTCCTCCTCATTGGCTTTTCTCTTAAAAGCATTCTGTCTGAGCTCACCTGTGGGGCAGCAATGCTGAGGGCTGTGTTGGCCAGCTCCATCTTATCCTGGGACTTTTCGCGTGCAAGACGGGCAGCCTCTTTCACCTCCTTAAACCGCTCAGAAAACTGAGGACGGACAAGAGCGAAATGCATTTAGTTTGACATTGCAGTAAGCGTTGGATAATGTACCTAAAATGATCATCGTACAAGATAAATGAGTTGTCCATAATTCAACAACTGCGTTATTTTGGGACGCCAGACCCTTATGTAGAGTGAAGTTAGAAGATCTTCACCTGATGCAGCTGCTGCTCTGTAGCGAAGCCCAGGCCGTAGACCGTGTTGGCCCTGCTGTCCGCCCATTGGCCAAACTTCTGCGAGGTCCTGGTGAACGTCATGCTGGGTGTAATGGTGCAGTTGATAATGGCCTGGGGATAGAGGGAGGAGGACATCATTGCTTACTGCAGTAGTAGTTCCTCACCTCACCTGATGAACATCAAACGCTATCATGCACAACACATTGTTGTTCATGTGTGTGCCAAAGTGAGGACTTGTTCTCTCGGACTTTGAATAAAGAGAAGTGAAACATCTGGGATCATAACGGAAGCATCCGTTTGCCTTTTCATAATATCCAAATGGATCGTTTCAAATCCATTGTACAAACAGATGGTTATACACATCTTCTCTGTAAACAGTTATCTCCTTTGGAAATGTCTTTTGAGCTTATTCTGATAACATGACATGCCCATCTTTTAGATTGGACTGTGGGTGCATGGCAATCAATGGCTTGCATTATTTTCAGGACGTAACAAACGGCATTTATTTGACAGGCCGACCTTATCAACAGATTAACGAACATTGCGTCAGGCAGTGCGGAGAGGTGGCTACAGCCCCTCCATATGGTTTCACATCACATGAGAAAACACATTAAACCCATTTATAAACTTCTGCATCAGCTGCAGAATTACTATAATATGACTGACTTAAAACCCCAGAATCAGAGGGCAAGGGAAGCTTTTTAAAGAAACGATTACAAGAGTCAGGGGCAACATGTTTCACATGACATGGTACAAAAGATTACCACGTTGCCAGACAACAGATGGGTGGAATTAGGTTGCTGACCACAGGGTCTGCTGGGAGTGGGGAATGTGGGTCAGACCAGAGGTGTTAAGAGGAGATCAGATAAATCACAGGGCAGCATTGGGGAATCTAAATTCAAAACTTGTGAGGAATCCTTGCCTTGATCTTGTGAGCGCTGTTTGGTGACATTGAGTTTCTGTTGACATTGCAGTTCTTATTGACTGAACAATGGCTAAATTGTTTTTAAATTAATAAAAGCCTACAACCACTGATTTTATGTTTAGCATCGTGAACAACCAAGGTCTTTGGAGATGGAAGGATAAATAAGAGTACAGGCAAAAGAGTGAACACAATCTTAAACAGGCCAATGCTGATCTGCTACACATACCAGACCCATCTTTATCTACTCTCTTTGTCAAACTGTAAATTGCTTTTTTGGCTAGAAGCAAACGATTGTAAACTGAAAGCACCTCTGGAGACCATATTTTCAACCATCCCACAATGTCCTAAGAACATCTCTCGAAAAGGATGTTTCCCTAAATCAGAGCTTTCGACAAGACCACACGTTCACATACTCTAACTGTGCTCTGCATTCATGTTCCAGAGTCACTGTACAGCACAGCACAGCTGCCTGGCTCACCTTGGTACCGCCAACGCTGATGATGCGGTACACATTCCGGTTGCCGTCGTAGAAGAAGGAGACGGTGACGGCATGCTTGCTGGCGGGGATCCAGTTCCTCTTGGTGTTCGGGTCGATCTGGAACACATGGGCCCTGGCGCTGAAGATCGGTTGCTCCCTGAGGCAAGAAGGGGACATGGAGCTAAGCATGTGAAGACAAATTGTGGCCAATAATTTTATTTTCCTTAACATGTCCCAGCAAATTAGAGTATGTGAAGACTAATGAAAAGACAGCTTGACCAAGGCTCACACATTTTTCAAAATATTTATTTTCTTCTCAGTTGAATTTTGAGACAACTCATGTTGACAACCCTCATATTCTAATCAAGACCTACTGTTCATTTTCTGATGAATAAGACATGTCTGCAATTTCTTTGTGCTTTCGCAGAGGAAAAACAACCTCCTATTCCTCCCATAATGAAGCATAGCTCCCAAACTTGACTGGCTGCCATAATGCTACAGATGTTGGCATCACCTTTGGCAGCTCTCTATGTCCTATCCTCATTTCCCAGTGGTTGTGGTTGGCACAAGACCATTGACTAAAAAGCTCAGAACCTTTGCACAAGTCCCCTCCCAACCCCTGCTCCTGCCAGTGTGACCATGCTAGGTATCCTAGAAACGAGGTAAATATTTCAAAGCAACAATGCAACTGTTGTTCGAGTTTGGTTTGGCAACTGCGGCACGGAAAATGTAAACCAAACCAAATCTGAATGACAGCAGTGGAAAGATCGTACACAGAGGGGGAGTTAAAGTCCAGTTACTGTGCAATGCAATTAGACAAAGTGGAGAGGCTGCGCCTCATCTACACCCTCGGAAGACAACTAATCTCTGCAAGAGTAGCCTAAGTATCTTTTCTTTCAATAAGTTGTTGTTGTTGGTATAGTCTGGCTTGGGCAATTCTAGTTAACTGTTGTCCCTCTACCAAGTAGCCTACTAAATCATTGCTGTTTGAACTGCTGAATGCTCAGTACTTGTGGCTGTGAAGGGTTGAAACATTGACTTGAACTGGTTTCAGGTCAATTTGAGAAGTAGCTTTGTGATAATTGGTGGGTGTGTCTTTTGGAGGGGGTATCTTCATCTCTGCTAGGTAATCATCAATCAGTGCTGAGCGGTGTGTCTCAGCCTGTTGTCCTTCAGTCCCCACACTTTTTAAACTTGATGGAGACAAAGATTACCTCAGAGAACACTGCTACTTCGTCATCTGACTATGTGTTCTCTCATAGTCCAAGAGCATCTGGTCGTGGCTGTGGTGGCAAAGGGATACTCATTTCTCCTAAGTGGAGATTTTTTATTTCCCCCCTCTCTCACCTGTCCATCTCCTCATTTGAATTCCATGCTGCCACTGTCACTTGTCCACTCAAGCTGTTGTTATCTATCACTGACAGGAGGGGTATACTACAAAGCAGAATCAATAAATTAGCCAGCGAACTTCCATAAAATATTTTAAACTAGATTTATTGAGAAAGATAAGCTTGAAATGGGCATGGTCCAATTGACTCAACACCAAAAACACATACGTTTAGACTTCTTAATGAACCAGAAAATCAATAGTTATTTCGGGTTGTTTATCAAAGTTATCTGGTTAACTCGTTGAATCTTCTTTGTACAGTCGTGGCCAAAAGTTTTGAGAATGACACAAATATTAATTTTCACAAAGTCTGCTGCCTCAGTTTGTATGATGGCAATTTGCATATACTCCAGAATGTTATGAAGAGTGATCAGATGAATTGCAATTAATTGCAAAGTCCCTCTTTGCCATGCAAATTAACTGAATCCCCCAAAAACATTTCCACTGCATTTCAGCCCTGCCACAAAAGGACCAGCTGACATCATATCAGTGATTCTCTGGTAACACAGGTGTGAGTGTTGACGAGGACAAGGCTGGAGATCACTCTGTCATGCTGATTGAGTTTGAATAACAGACTGGAAGCTTAAAAAGGAGGGTGGTGCTTGGAATCATTGCTCTTCCTCTGTCAACCAAGGTTACCTGCAAGGAAACACGTGCCGTCATCATTGCTTTGCACAAAAAGGGCTTCACAGGCAAGGATATTGCTGCCAGTAAGATTGCACCTAAACCAAACCATTTATCAGATCATCAAGAACTTCAAGGAAAGCGATTGTTGTGAAGAAGGCTTCAGGGCGCCCAAGAAAGTCCAGCAAGCGCCAGGACCGTCTCCTAAAGTTGATTCAGCTGCGGGATTGAGGCACCACCAGTACAGAGCTTGCTCAGGAATGGCAGCAGGCAGGTGTGAGTGCATCTGCATGCACAGTGAGGCAAAGCCTTTTGGAGGATGGCCTGGTGTCAAGAAGGGCAGCAAAGAAGCCACTTCTCTCCAGGAAAAACATCAGGGACAGACTGATATTCTGCAAACAGGTTCAGGGATTGGACTGCTGAGGACTGGGGTGAAGTAATTTTCTCTGATGAATCCCCTTTCCGATTATTTGGGGCATCCGGAAACAAGCTTGTCCAGAGAAGACAAGGTGAGCGCTACCATCAATCCTGTGTCATGCCAACAGTAAAGCATCCTGAGACCGTTCATGTGTGGGGTTGCTTCTCAGCCAAGGGAGTGGGCTCACTCACAATTTTGCCTAAGAACACAGCCATGAATAAAGAATGGTACCAACACATCCTCCAAGAGCAACTTCTCCCAACCATCCAGGAACAGTTTAGTGACGAACAATGCCTTTTCCAGCATGATGGAGCACCTTGCCATAAGGCAAAAGTGATAACTAAGTGGCTCGGGAACAAAACATCGATATTTTGGGTCCATGGCCAGGAAACTCCCCAGACCTTAATCCCATTGAGAACTTGTGGTCAATCCTCAAGAGGCAGGTGGACAAACAAAACCCCACAAATTCTGACAAACTCCAAGCATTGATTATGCAAGAATGGGCTGCCATCAGTCAGGATGTGGCCCAGAAGTTAATTGACAGCATGCCAGGGCGTATTGCAGAGGTCTTGAAAAAGAAGGGTCAACCCTGCAAATATTGACTCTTTGCATCAACTTTATGTAATTGTAAATAAAAGCCTTTGACACTTATGAAATGTTTGTAATTATACTTCAGTATTCCATAGTAACATCTGACAAAAATATCTAAAGACACTGAAGCAGCAAACTTTGTGGAAATTAATATTTGTGTCATTCTCAAAACTTTTGGCCACGACTGTAGTTTACCCATCTGGTGCCCTTGGAGAGTTCCTCAATGTGTTTGACACCTTGATAAACTAATTTCCTGATGATGGCTCACCACTCATTGTACTGGGCGAGTTCAACCTCCGGACGCCTGACCTCAATTTCTTTCCACAACTTTACTCTTTAGACCTCACCCATTCCCAGTCCCCTACCACTCACAAGGCAGGCAATGCGCTTCACCTCATTTACTAGAGGCTGTTCGCCTAATAATCTCCTTGCAACCCCCCTCACCCCATCCTCCAACCCTATCTTCTTAGTCCACCTAGCCCACTCAGCCTTCCCAGATGGGCATGCGCCATCACATTCTTCGCCCTCTCTCTCCCACCACTCTCTCCTCTTCTATCATATCATCTCTCCCTTCTGCTAAATCATTTTCTTTCCTGTTTCCCGATTCTGTCTCTTTGACCGTACTCTACTCTCGTTCAGAATCCTATGACTCTCACTATCCCCTTTCCTCCAGGCCGACTCGGCCCTCCCCTCTTGCTGTGTGGCGGAGTGACTCACTGCGAGCTCACAGAACAGGGCTGCGGGCAGCTAAGCGAAAATGGAGCAAAACTAATTTCCGGAGGACCTATCATCCTTCCACTCCCTCCACTTTACCTTCCCTTCCTCTGTATGCCCTGCTAAAGCTGCTTTCTATCACTATAAATTTCAAGTTTCTGCCTCCAATCCTTTTCCACCTTCTTCTCCATCCTTAATAGTCCACCAGCTTCCCCTCCCTCTCTGCGAACAACTTTGTCAACCACTTTGAAAGAAAGGTTGCCGACATCCACAGAACTACCCTATGCCTTGACCTCTTTCTACCCTCTCTCTCCAGAGGAAATCCTGTTACCAGTGATGTTCAGCCACCCAACAACCTCGACCCCATCCCCTCCTCCAGACCATCTCTGGAGACCTCCCATTCTTCTCTTCCCTCCTCCATGACCATTGGCTCAAGACGGCCAGAGTCGCTTCCCTCCTCAAGAAACCAACACTCGACCCCTCTGACTACAGACCAGTATCCCTTCTTTCTATGCTTTCCAAAACACTTGAGTGTGCTGTCTATGAACAACTCTCTTGTTATCCCTCTCAGAATTACCTTCTTGACCCTAACCAGTCAAGTTTTAAGACGGCTCACTAAACTGAGACCCCTCTCCTCTGTGTTACGGAGGCTCTCTGCCAAAGCTGACTCTCTCTCCTCTATTCTCATCCTCCTAGATCTACCCGCTGCCATCAACACTGAACCATCACATCCTCTCCACCATCTCAAGGCTAGACGTCTCAGGCTCTGTATACTCCTGGATTGCATCCTACCTGGCAGGTCGCTCCTACCAGGTGACGTGGAGAGGATCTGTGTCTGCACCCTCATGCTCTCATTATTGGTGTCCCCCAGGGCTTGTTTCTAGGCCCTCTCCTCTTTTCTCTATACACCAAATCACTCGGCTTGCCATACCCACGGTTTAGCTGAACTGACGCCACTGTGTTCATCCTTCCCAAGTTATCCCATGTCACCCCGCTCCTCTGCACACTCCACTGGCTTCCATTCTAAGCTTGCATCCACTTCAAGACCCTGGTCCATAACTTCAGGCTATGCTCAAACCCTACACCCCAACCCGAGCACTCCGTTCTGCCACCTCAGGTCTCTTGGCCCTCCTACTCCTACAGGGGTCAGCTCCCGCTTAGCCCAGTCAAAACTCTTCTCTGTCCTGGTACCCCAATGGTGGAAGAAGCTTCCCCCTATCCCTGCCCATCTTCCAAAAATGTCTGAAACCCTACCTCTTCAAACGAAGAGTATCTTAAATACTAACAAAAAAACCTGCACTTGTTTTTTCCTACTAGCGTTGAATTTATTGAGGAAAAATTTACTTATGACTGTGATATGTGAATGTCTCACCTTGTCACGTCTTCTCCCGCTCCAGCGCTCGACGTCGCCGGTTTACTAACCACCGGTTCTGGCAACCCATCATTACGCACACCTGCGTCCCATCATTAGGCACACCTGGACTTTATCAATACCCTGATTACTCCCTCTTTATTTAACCCTCAGTTGTCATCAGTCCTTAGGTGTTATTGGTTTTCTCTCACGTTCAGTACGCTTCCCATGTTTGTTCTTTGTATCTGTTCAGTATTAAACTCACCTTCTGCACCTGTACGTTACAGAATAACACCTCACAATATGGAAGCAGCAGAAGATTCAACGCTCTTCCAGATGGTTAACGAACAAGGTCATCTACTCCATCAACACCATGACCAGCTGGCAAAACTGGGTACGTTCTATACCGCCTCGACACCACCAACGAGGTTCTCTATACCCCTATCAGAGGGCCTCATACCACGGGTTGTTACAGTGAGCCAGCCCCCCACCCTACCCATTCTTCCGCCCAGGTCAATGATGCCCGACTGTCCCTTCCAGAGAAATATGACGGTACTCCATCGAAATGCCATGGCTTCCTACTCCAGTACTGCCTCTATTTCGCCTATCAGACGAGAGGTTGCCATGGTAATTTCCCTGCTGACCAGACGGGCGTTGAAGTGGGCTACGGCCGTCTAGGAGAGAGGAAGAGCTGGGTTCCTATGAGAGGCTCATGGCTCTGTTCAGGGCGGTCGTCGCCCATCCTGCAGAGGGCAGAGAGGGAGGTGAGCGACTTTTCCAGCACCGGCAGAGGGCCCAGACTTCTGCGGAGTATGTCCTCACCTTTCAGACTGTGGCAGCCTCCAGCCGATGGAATGAGCAGTGGACTGCGCAAGGATGTCCCGATGGAGTTGGCATGTCGGGATGACAACATATCCTTGACGCTCTCATCTCAATAGCCATCCGTCTGGATAACCTTCTTCGGGAGGTTCGCCACTCCCCTCCCTCCTTTTGCTGTCCTGAGACAGAGCCTGAACCCATGGAGGTAGGGGCCACACACCTCTCCGCGTCAGAGCGGCGTCGCCGGAGACAGCTGGGGCTCTTTTCCTATTGCGGCCAGGAGGTGCACCAGCTTCAGCGGTGTCCGGTGCGCCCTAACCAGGGCAGCCCCGTGACCTTCCGTCTGCCAGGTTAGGCGTGAGTATGCCAATATCATTGTTTTACGCCAAACCCTTTATGGTGCCTATTTCACTGGCTGGCTGTCCCTCAAGTGTTGTCTCTACAGCTCTAGTGGACTCCGGTGCCGCTGGGAACTTCGACCAGGGCCTCGCCTCCTCCCTGAACTTCATACCTGCTCCTGCTACCTGCTCTCCAGAATGCATCTATGTCCCCACAGGGGTGAGAGATCGGCTGTTGACCTAGGCACATACATCCCTCACCACTGGACACCCAGGTATCACCCGCAACAACATCCATTCCCTCTCATGCGCCATATGTACCCAATCCAAATCTCCCCAGCACACTCCAGCTACTTCCCCTTCCAGTGCCTCAGCGGCCTTGGTCACATCTGTCCATAGACTTTGTTACTGATCTTCCCCTGATGGTTTTTGTGGACGGATTCTCCAAATTCTCCCGTTTTATCCTTCTCTCTGGTCTTCCTAACGCTCTCCAGGTCGCTGAGAGCCTTCATGGAGAAGCTGGTGGTCACGGTCAACCTCACATCTGGGGTACCGGCCTCAGTCCAATGGGCAGGTGGAGAGGACCAACCAGGAGCTGGGGAGGTTCCTTAGGAGTAACTGTCAGGACCGGCAGGGGGAGTGGGCCTGGTTCCTTCCCTGGGCGGAGTATGCCTAGAACTCACTTCGTCACTCCTCCACAGGGCTCTCCACCAGGAACCTCCCGCTGCTCCTGCCCGACCGGAAGTTGAGACCCCGGTTTGTGGGGCCTTTCAAAGTCCTCTGGAGGGTCAATGAGATAATATACCAATTACAGCTCCCCACTGACTACTGGATCTCACCATCTTTTCATGTTTCCCTCCTCAAGCCGGTAGTTCCTGGTCCCCTGGCTGATGCTGTCCCCTCCGCCATCCCTGAACATCGAGGGAAGCCTCGCCTATGCCATCAGATCCCTTCTGAACTCCCGACGTTGTGGGGGTCGGCTACAGTACCTGGTGGACTGGGAGGGGTACGGTCCAGAGGAACGGTGTTGGGTTCTGATGGACGGCATTCTAGTTCCCAACATCATCCGAGATTTCCACCCTCACCGTCCGGACCAGCCCGCTCCTTGCCCTTGGGGCCATCCCCCTGGCCGGCGTTGTCCTGCAGGAGGGGGCCGGGCGTCGGGGGAGGGTACTGTCACATCTACTCCCGCTCCGGTGCTCGACGTCGCCAGTTTACTAAACACCAGTCCTGGCAACCCATCATTACACACACCTGGCAACCATCATTAGGCACACCTCGACTTTATCAATACCCTGATTACTCCCCTTTTATTTAACCCTCAGTTGTCAGGTGTTATTGGTTTTCTCTCACGTTCAGTATGCTTCCCATGTTTGTTCTTTTGTATTTGTTCAGTATTAAACTCACCT
Source organism: Salvelinus namaycush (assembly GCF_016432855.1). NCBI lineage: Eukaryota > Metazoa > Chordata > Actinopteri > Salmoniformes > Salmonidae > Salvelinus > Salvelinus namaycush. The sequence continues at coordinate 10,915,154 of NC_052317.1, read as the reverse complement.
TCTGCACCTGCTTTCTGACTCCCAGCGTATACGTTACACACCTAGTCATTTTAAGATGAATGCACTATGTCGCTCTGGATAAGAGCATCTGCTTAACGACTAATGTAAAATGTGAGCAGACGAGTATAGGCTATAAAAAATAACTTTAATTCAAAAAGCCATTGGATTATGTACGCAATAAGGTCAAAAGGATTATACCTTGACATGTAGCTACAGATTGATAGTTTGCCTTTTTCACCCTCATCATATTCAATTCAAAGCTGTACAAACTATGCAGGACATACACTCCACTGCAGTTAGAGGGTTGATGGTATAAAGGACCCACTAAATCTCATACTGACATGTATGACATGATATGGGTTTACGTGTCTTATTTAATGTGTATTGGATGAGTACTAGTGTGTATTATTACAACAACATATGGTAGTGACGATCCTGTCCATTTCGTTGGCTGATGATTGCTGTAAGTAAAATAAATCTAGCACAAATATCAACTAGATCATTTATGGATGATTTAAGACATGTCAAATACCAGGTCACTGTGCACATTGAACTGTATTCAAATGAACTCCAGTCTGACCTCTTCGGTGATGAAGGTAAGCAGACACAGGATCAGATTTAAGTTAATGGGTGTTGAATCTTTGCTCTAATTCTATGTGCCAGGATCTCTAAATCTCATGAGTTTTGGTGTAAATTAGCGTAGGCCTAACATTCTAACCTCAAGAATCCCAAGTATACAAAAAAAATTTGCTTACAATGACACCTATTAGTTGCTAGCCAGCGTTATTACTTTCCACGTCAAGACTTTTCTTCACATTAACCCTACTGCTAATAACAACTACCACCATCAAAGCAGACACACAGACTCTCTCTAACACACCATGTTTGGCATGTGGACCATGTTTGGCAAGCTCCCTGATAAAAACCCTGAGCTGTAATTCTCTGTCTCATCACACAGTAATCCCACTCTTGTCAGCTGATCTCATGCTTAATAACCAGCTTCTCTAAGGCTGGCAGTCACTCCAGGCTCAGACAAACACTGATCAGAGGGTTGGCCAGGCAGGGGATGGGAGCAGGGCCGTGGAACAGTCAGACAGAAACGGTAGGCTACAAAGTTCGGCAATCTCACTTTGAGACATGGAAATTTAACGACTACCATGTTGGCACCGAAGCTTCCCGATTATTAGTATACATATGATGCAATTGATTGACATTCTGGGTTAGATTGTTAGTGTCATGGAGCGTTTGGTGCCGAAATTAGGGAAGGGTTTGTTAGCCCAACTTTGACCAGGCATGAGAAATTATCCTCTATGGGGACTGAGCTACACCCACCATCCATCTGATTGGTCTTTTGGTCAGTTGGGTTTTTCCTTCAAGCCTCGATTATCATAGGGGGCAACTTTACTGGCTCCCGGTTCCACAGGGATCACCCCAATGCGATGAGATCACCCTGCAGAGCCTGAGCCACCGGGACGCCAGGGAGCTGCCTCTTTAACTTCCACACACATTCCTCCAGTGCCAAGGAGGTGTGGCGCTACGAGAGACCTGAGAGCTTGCATCAGGCACAGCGCAACCCAGATGTTTCAGTGTTTTAGACGACTGTCTCTCTGTTGGACCTAAATGGATAACGGATCTCTTTCCAGGATCCACTATTCCTCCTTCATGTTAAACAGATGGACATGGCTTAGTGGGATGTGCGAACATATGCTGTGTGTACATATGCTGCACAGACACACACACACAAACACACACACAGTATGTGCACAGTCGCGCGCACACACATACAGTCACAATTTCAGGGGGGTGCTCACATTTATATTTTAATTGTTATAGGGGGCCCTAATTTGAACCCTGCACACGGTTTGAAAATATTGATTGGTTTCATTAGATATGCTCCAGCTGTTAAATAGGTGAGCTGAATTCCACCAGGATAGAGATAGGGACAAGAATCCGATTTCAGATAATGAAAAACAAGATTCTGGTGATGGAAGTTCCACAACGATGCTTTTCTATATCTATTATGATTAACAACTACTTTAATTCATGTTCTCTTTTTGTAGAATGGTACCACTCACACTATCAGTTCTAACGGGTATTCTTGGCATAGTATTACAGTTGATTCTTCTACACGCTGTAAACAGAACAATTTACATGGATGCTTTTGTAGAGGAGATTCTGGGGCATACTGTGCTGGGCGAGTACTTCTCTCCCTGAATGAGTACAGCAATAATAGCCCAACAGTGGCCTTAGAGCAATTACATAAATGTACTGCTCAAATCAGGTAGTGCTGGTCTCTGCAGTACCACTAACATAATGAGATAAACAAATAAACAGCACAAACACTAACTGGTTTACTTTGTAAATCAAGTTTGAAACCACTTATTATCAATATAACATCAATAAACAATGAATCTAGTGCGATATTCTCAGGTGCAAATCAACATCACTCCAAAACGTGTAAATGTAATTCCAGAGCCATTTTACCTACTTGCTTTATGATCAAAGATCCGTGCACTATTGGACTACTACTCCATAAGGCACAAGAGAAGACTCTCTCTTGTCCTGTTGAAGCAGAGGTCCTGTAAGAGTCATAGGCATCCCAAGGTCATTACGACAATACTTTTACTGACAACTGTTGGGCTGGATCTCTTTGGACTTTGTGGTCATTATGCCACCACCGACACAGACAACAGGGGCTATTGAGTAGGTGTTCAGGAGAGGATATCACCACTGTATGAAACATAAATCCAAAATAACAGCCACTTACCTTTCTCGATGGTGTGGATACATCTTATTAAGCAGGAGAGGTGTTCTTTCTATGGAACAAGGAAATTAACACACACTGATTAATGTTACAAAATGTTTCTGGTGAAAACGTAATCTTGATGTGTGCACATCAAGATTATGTTTTCAACAACAACAAAATATTTGGACATTAACAGACAACTGGACTAGATAATAATGAACGGAAAAAAAGTGAACCGTGTGGTCTATGTATCAATAGCCTTTCAATTTATAGATCAAGGTATGTGTACACCAATATTAAAACGAATTGTCCCGACTATTGAAATATGGTCCTGACTGCAGCATAACCTAAACTTTTCTCTCATAGCAAATTTAGCAGCGCCCAATGCAATAAGTCAGTGAGAGTTGAATAGTTACTCGAAACACTCACCTCATGTCGTTGTAAAATATTAATGAGATGTATTGATCCAGGTCTAATATGGGCTCCTTTATGTTTTAGAATAGTGGCGCTGAAATCCTTCCTCTCCTGTGTCCGGATACGGATGCTTCCCAATTTACTACCGGAATTTCACTGCAAAGGGCAAGACTTGACTGTAAATAGGCTACGGTGGACATTAGCTGTCAATACAATTATATGCGCCCTGTCCCTTCACTTGAAAAGGCTTACCACAACGTTGGACATCGATGCCATCACTAAACTGGAGAAACGTGTATCAGTTGCCACAGTCCGGGCGGTCCATCATGTGTATATTTCTCAGATTTTATTCTCTTTGGCTGTACTTCAGTAACCTTGTTGTAGCGCAGTGCCCCGCAAAGCTCTGGTTCTAGGCTATACTCCTCTTGACCGCTCAATGTGAGTCGCAAGCATGCAGTGTTATGCACTGGTAGGCTACAAAGTATCGCTACTTTTATATTGGTTACATTTATTATCCCGTCAAGAACCTCGCGCGGTGCAGCGCTTCATGGTAACGATTTCCTACAGTTGTGTTTACAACCCGTCTATATACCACCACCTGCTGGTTACAGTTTGGTGGTGGGTCAAATTCCATTTAATTTTACAGTGACAAAACTCGTGCTGTAAACTACTTAATTATTGACCATTAGCAAATGCATATGGCCTACTTAACACTAATTTCGGCCATACAGTATTTCATTTTCACATAGCTCACATTAAAACAAATTCCTTAACCCTTGTGTGGTGTTGGGGACTGTGGGACCCATTTTCAACATTTACTAAAATAAAAATTATACAATAAATTATTTTTTCAACCTGAGACTCATTGGCCTTGGCTCATTTTCTGTAAAATAACACATTTTTATTGAGTGCACACTGTGTACCTCCCTACCCTACACATTTCTATTACATATGTGGTATTCGGGTCCACTGGACCCGAGGGTAATAAAAGTGTGGAAAAGTGTGTGTGTGGGTGAAAACAAGTAAAAACGAAACAAAAAGGTTTGCTGTGTGCCTTCACTTTGTCTTCCTCCTCCCTGGGCCTGCTGTTTCAACATATCACCAAGAACCTGTCTGTCTCCCTGCTTTTCTCGCACTCTTTACCCTTGGTAGTGTGTGAAACTACACAATGTCTTGCGGGATCCTGCACAATGTTATTACAATACTTTTTTAATATATTTTTTTTTACAACGTATCAAAATAATGTATTTTCCCACACTCTACCCCAGCCAGGTGCAAATTGGGGGAGGGACACAAATAAATATCTTTGCATGTGTGGCTCCTTACCACAATCAATCAATATGGCAAAAATAATCTCTGCTCAGAGGGCCTTAGAAATATTTTTTGCAGAGACAGAAGCTGGTGTGGAAGGAGCGTCCTTCCTCTTTGGAAGATGAAAAATCTTCCAAATATGAGGATCGTGTCTCTGTCAATTCGGAGTCTGACAGTGAGTTGGAAGGAGAGGATGAGATTGACCCTCAGCTTGTCCACACCAGCCCGTCAGCAACCAGATCATCAGCAGCCTGAAGGAGGAGAAATACAGATGTAAAACAAAATTGAAATTGAATGGTCTTCTTGCTCAAGGAATGAGCCACCCCGCATGGCTGCCAATGTGATAAGGATGCAACCAGGACCGACGCGGATGGAAGTTACTCATGTGCAGGACATAGTCTTCTTTTGAACTGTTCATCCCAGAAACCATCCAGAAAATCATTCTGGACTGCACTAATATGGAGAGAAGGCGTGTTATTGGGGAGAGATGGACCAAACTCATTTACATGCATACTTTAGAGGTTCTTATCCTTGTTGGTGTTTTCAGATTCAATGCGGAATCCACAGAATCCATGTGGGATGCAGAAACTGGCAGAGAACTTTTCCATGCAACGTCTCCGGAAAACATTATTTCCAAGATCATCCACTTCGATAACCGAGACACCAGACCAGCTCATACAACACGCGCATTTGTCATCTGGATGATGTTGAACCCAGATTGGGACAGAGGGAAGCTCCAGAGGAGACGGCTTTCTCGAGGAGATGGGCAAGGCATTGGTAAGACCTAAAATCCAAGGACCCCAGCTTCTGCAGCCATCGTGAGGAGGATTCATGAGGAGGATGCTGGTGCCCCATCCGTCCGACCCACAGAACCAACAACTCCAATACCGGAAGTGTGTGATGTTTCATGTGTGTGTTTCTGACTCTCCTACCTTGGTCTGCTGTAACTACAGTTGAAGTCGGAAGTTTACATACATCTTAGCCAAATACATTTAACCTCAGTTTTTCACAATTCCTGGCATTTAATCCTAGTAAAAATTCCCTGTCTTAGGTCAGTTAGGATCACCACCCTATTTTAAGAATGTGAAATGTCAGAATAATAGAAGAATGATTTATTTCAGCTTTTGTTTCTTTCATCACATTCCCAGTGGGTCAGAAGTTTACATACACTCAATTAGTATTTGGTAGCATTTCCTTTAAATTGTTTAACTTGGGTCAAACGTTTTGAGTAGTCTTCCACAAGCTTCCCACAATAAGTTGGGTGAATTTTGGCCCATTCCTCCTGACAGAGCTGGTGTAACTGAGTCAGGTTTGTAAGCCTCCTTGCTCACACACGCTTTTTCAGTTCTGCCCACAAATGTTCTATAGGATTGAGGTCAGGGCTTTGTGATGGCCACTCCAATTCCTTGACTTTGCTGTCCTTATAAGCCATTTTGCCACAACTTTGGAAGTATGTTTAGGGTCATTGTCCATTTGGAAGACCCATTTGCGACCAAGCTTTAACTTCCTGACTGATGTCTTGAGATGTTGCTTCAATATATCCACATAATTTTCCTCCCTCATGATGACATCTATTTTGTAAAGTGCACCAGTCCCTCCTGCAGCAAAGCACCCCCACAACATGATGCTACCACCCCCGTGCTTCACGGTTGGGATGGAGTTCTTCGGCTTGCAAGCCTCCCCATTGTTCCTCCAAACATAACAGTGGTCATTATGGCCAAACAGTTCTATTTTTGTTTCATCAGATCAGAGGACATTTCTCCAAAAAGTACAATCTTTGTCCCCATGTCCAGTTACAAACCGTAGTGTGGCTTTTTTATGGTGGTTTTGGAGCAGTGGCTTCTTCCTTGCTGAGCGGCCTTTCAGGTTATGTCGATATAGGACTCGTTTGACTGTGGATATAAATGTTTTTCTGGGATTGATTTGCACTTCTACGTTCATCTCTAGGAGACAGAACGCGTCTCCTTCCTGAGCGGTATGACGGCTGCGTGGCCCCATGCTGTTTATAAGTGCGTACTATTGTTTGTACAGATGAACGTGGTACCTTCAGCCATTTGGAAATTGCTCCCAAGGATGAACCAGACTTGTGGAGGTCTACAATTTTTTATCTGAGGTCTTGGCTGATTTCTTTTGATTTTCCCATGATGTCAAGCAAAGAGGCACTGAATTTGAAGGTTGGCCTTGAAATACATCCACAGGTACACCTCCAATTGACTCAAATGATATCAATTAGCCTATCAGAAGCTTCTAAATCCATGACATCATTTTCTGTAATTTTCCAAGCTGTTTAAAGGCATTGTCAACTTAGTGTATGTAAACGTCTGACCCACTGGAATTGTGATACAGTGAATTAATTAAGTGAAATAATCTATCTGTAAACAATTGTTGGAAAAATTACTTGCGTCGTGCACAAAGTAGATGTCCTAACCAACTTGCCAAAACTATAGTTTGTTAACAAGAAAATTGTGGAGTGGTTGAAAAACGAGTTTTAAGGACTCCAACCTAAGTGTATGTAAACTTCCGACTTCAACTGCATATACAACACACACAGTAAAACTCTGTCCCTCATGTGGTGTGGATGGGCCTTCATTTGTGGTGTAGACCGGCCTGTGTTCAATGGGGCTCATTTATCGTTTCCATAAAATACAAAAATTTGTCCTTCCAATTTGTTCAGTTCAAAGCAATAAACATTAGTGATGAAAACCTTGTTTCATTTATATTTGTTCAAGATAAACATGATTTATTCCACCTGTCATGATTATCATAGATTTGTTTGCACATTTTTTTGCGCTTTTATTGATAAATGTGATCTAGCAGAGGTAAATATGAACCATGTATGCTGTCTATATTGCTTGTAATATATATCAGGCAACATCTAAGTATTAAGTATTTTTATGTAAATTGTTATGGTCCATCAGACCCGCGAAGGTGAATAACAAAAACACCACACAAGGAATTACAAAAATAGACTAACGAGAACACAATTCTGAAGTCCACATGTAGGCCTAAGCTTGAGATTTGGGTTCCACAATTACCTATGGGGCCTAGATGTCAAGTCTATAAAGCTCAGTGCTAGTAGCAGTTGAGTTAATCATAATTCCAGTGACTCGTTAAATCACTTAAAATGAACGAAAAGGAGCAAACCTTTATTTTTCAAAGATTTTACAAGTATGATATTTCATTGAGCGACACAGATGACCAAAGAACTACAATAATAGTCAAACAATTTCCACAGAGAAAGAAATATCACCTCGCTCACTTCTACACAAAACCCCCTCAGAGGCAAATAATATTAAGATCAGACAAGCAGGGGGGGGGGGGGGGGGGGGGGGGTTGGCTATTTTTATGTCCTAATTGAAGGTTCTTTGCATTCCAAATTCCCTGTACCTCATGGGGGACTCAAAAGTGGTGTTTTGTTTGCTCATCTTCAAATACAGTTCAAAGGACCATTTGCTGATATTTAATCTACTTGAATTTCAACCCTCTGCATTTAGTTGTAGCAACATTTCCTTTCTCTTCAGTAGTTCCCCCTTTGAAATTATAGGCCGATTTCATAAAGGAACAACAAAAATAGATGAATGTTTAGTGATGAAACCTGCCAATTGATGTGTACTATTGAATGGGACATACACATATTGTCAGATAGGGATAGTTGTCACGGGAAAATAACACATTTTCATAATTTATCTGAGGGAACTGGTTAATGTCTTTAAGATACAGATATCATCAGATATTTCGGTAAGTACAAACATTTAGTCAGAATGGGTGGCATCTTAAACATCTTTCCACAGGTGTTCATAACAGACTGTTTAACCACGTCACTAGCATACAACTATGACTTCTGAAAATCGTAGCCTCTCACGACTCAACAAAATGACATGAAAAATGTCAAATGATACTTAATTATCACAAGCATGGAAGGAAGGGTACTACAATTACTGAGTGATGGTTACACACATTTCATAATATCAGAGTGAAAGATCTCAGACCTAAAACGAACATGGCAGCAGCGCTAGACTTGGGCAGGAGCTCACCGGAGCGGAGACCCGGCAACTAAAATGTTCTACTGCTTGAACTGCTGTACCTCTTATAGAATATTAGCTCAAAAGTATTGTGGAGTCCTGCTAGTCTTGGGCGATATACCATATACTTCAAAATACAGACAGTATGATTTTCAATACTGCCCACAGTATGGTGGGGTTTGTGGTTATTATTCTTTTGAAATAGCGCCCCTTGTGTGCACTTCCGGTAATACCGTATACCCCGGTATGGTACAGAAACTAAGAAAATCTGGATACCGCCCAACCCTAGCTCCTGCACCTAAATATAAACAGTACCGGCACACAAAATGAGTACCAGCACCTATTTCAGTCCAAGTCAAGCACTGCATGGCAGGGAAGTGACAGAAGTAGGACTTACACAAAATACTACTTTACACGTGGGAAACTTAACCATCAATGATACAAATTACATCAACATCGTTTCTCTACGTGTGACAGGGTAGGCCTACTACATGTTTGAAGATGTAAGTATTGGCGTTTTCACCAAAACTAAAGGACATTGAGGGCAAAGTCAAATGTCAACTTCAACTGGAAAATACAGTTCACACAATCTACCACATCCCCCAACATTTTTTAAAGGGGGCAAGATGTGGTGGGGGCTAGACAAATCTACACCACACCCTTTAAAATGGGCACTAAATAAAAACTACCTGTGTCTACAACACCAACGTGGACCAACGTGGACCAAAATGAATTCACGTCCTCTGGCACAGACAGAAATGCCTCCCATCTGTCAAGAAACTCATTCATGTCAGTTATCTTTTTCATATAGGGCCAATGATAGCCAGCACTGAATACCTACATTTAGCAGGTGCCAGACACTTCCAACCTTCCTTTGTAGTCAGTTATACTTCAAGAATTCCAGTCTTATGACTGTAGTATTCACACTCTTCATCTCTATAACCTCTCTGCACAGAAATTCATGTTCCCATGTGAAGCACCTCTTATCTGAAGCTAGGCTAATCATGACCAATAAAAGGAAAACATGATTTAATACAGAATTTCATGTTTAAACGTAGGGCTCTAGGGATAACTTCCTCGCTTACTGTGGGTTAATGAATTGTAGCCATGGAAAAGATATCTGCGTCCTACAAGCGCTTTCATGTCTGTGGAGCTGTGATGCTTTTTAAACTAATAATCTGGATGTCATTTAGAAGATCAAGTGATAACTGCTTCATTCGATTACAATAGGTTGGTTATGATATTCTTTTTACTCTTTTTTTGTACTACAGAACGATACACTTAGCAGAAAAAAATGAAAACTTGTCTCGCAAAACTACCACTTCGGATCTCGAGACAATAATGTCTTCCTTTAATAGTTTCCAAGAGCCATTCCACCACTTTTCCTTAGTAGACCACCTTGAGAAAGACCCAAGCGGAAAGCCAGCGAAATTCACAAGCTTCTTATTTCCGAACCTCTGCAACAACAGACCTCGTGTAGAAAACTTTCCAACTCAAAGCTGAAAAAGATGAACGGTCAGAATCCTTTCCCGACTCCTGCACCATTTGATTCCGTTTGAGATGTTCCACCACGACCTCTTGGTCCGCACGAGCCCTCTCCTCTCTCAAACATGTTCAAATGCAGAGCACGGTTCAACTTTGAGGTTAGAAATTTTCCCAAATCGACTGACTGCTTTCCCCCCCCTCTGGCTGGCAGGAGAAGGTTTTGTGGATTGAGCTTGAAGGGTTGTGTTAGAACTCCTCTTCTCAGTCTCTCTGCTCCAAGAGCAAGGAACTCAGCCAACTAACTGGTGGTCCCGGGAGGCGCGGAGATGTGACTCCTGTGTCCCCCAAGAGGATCCACAACCTTCGACCCTCAAATCATCACCGAAGGACCCGTCTCTCCGATGGCGCTACTTCCGACGTATGCTGCTTCTCCATGTCTCCGTGTGCGAGCAGGGCCTTCTCTCTCCCTCCCTCTGACTCGCTCGTCCTGTCCAGCTCAACCCCCATTTTGCTCTCACTCGTGATTGGTTGGTTTCTCTCGGCCTCTCTCCTGTTGCTTTCACACAGTGGTGCTTCAGTTGTAGCAGTGGAAAACGGGTATCCATGTTTCTTTTTTTGATTTTACCCAGATTAAAATGCAGGCGAACTAAGCTCAGCACAGGCTTAGCTCCTTTTCCCACGACCTAAGAGTAAAATAAAAACAAAGATAATTGTAATACCCTGATAAAGAGCTTCTGGTATCCTACTTACTCCACCTGATACTATGATATTACTAAATAACATCTTACAGTAACTGTTGGCTTAGCTCATAGAATGTACAGTGCAAAACGTTCACAGATAACTGTCGTCTTACACTCTAGTACTGGGACAGTCCAGTCACACCATGTTGATAGGCTCGTTCACCCTGGTAGGTGGAGTCTTGGGAGAGGGCCACGTCAATCTGGGACTTGAACTCATCGCCAAGGTAGCTGTCCTGTAAGGAAAACAACAAAGGAGAAGCTATTACCCTGCTGATTTTCATGCCTGGTATGTCTATGTCAGACCAAAAAGTCTGCTAAACGATGAATATGTAAAGGGTTCTGCTGACTTACCTGGGAGAGTTCAGGTTGGGACAGGCCAGGCTGGCTCATCTGGGAGGGCTGGCTCATGGTGATGTAGCCCTGGGTCAGGGGTCCCTGGGAGAAGGGCTGGGAGCCCAGGTCCTGGCTGGCCTGGCTGCCACTCATGTGGCCGTGCTGCCCGTTGCCCCCGCCATGGCTCGCCATACCACGGCTCCTCTGGCGCCCGCCTCGTGCCCCTCCGCCCGCCTTACCCTTCATACCGCAGCCACGGCCTGCTTGGGGGCCGTTGACCTGGCCCAGGTAGCCTGGCGGGGGCATGGGGGGCATGACCAGGTTGAAGGGGATGGGGATGTTCAAAGAGGCCATGGGGCCTGGGCCAATCATGCCAATCTGGTCGTGGGTCTGGAAGTACATGTTGGATGTACGTGCTGAAGGGAGAAAAAAAGAGACCATTTTTAGACAACGGCAAAACAAGTACAAAGACACACAAGTTTACAGTTTGACGTCGCCTCTCACCAGTGCTGCTGCGGTCATACACAGATCCAGGAATAAGAGCTTCCCTGGCATCATACATGGCTGTGCTCATGAAACGGCCCCCCTGAAAAACCCACACATAGAAAAAAACACCTCACTAAGTCGAAACAGAAGCTGACGCACATGTTCTTTTTTTTATATAACGGTGTACCGTCTACACTGAAGTAGAATCGGGAAAACACTGTGCAACCCGCATAAACATGTACACGGTCAGACACACGCGCGTGTTCAAGGGGCCGGACAAGACTCACAGGGTTGACGGCGTTGACCAGCTTGCGAGGCTTGCTGAACTGCATGAGGCTCTCCCTCAGGTTGTTGAGGGGTCCCTCCACCAGAACCTTCTGCTCCTTGTAGTAGTTGAGCAGGTGGTTCCACAGAGGCTGCTTGGACAGGGCCTTGGGGTTGCCCACGATGATAACCCCATACCTACACACAGGACACAGTTCCTTTACAGTTCCTTTACTGTCAGAGTAATGATCATTTGTGAATCCTCACAGCAAAACGTTGACATAACGCCAAAGACAAACATTCAAATAGTCTTGCAAAAGTTATTTAAAAAAAAAGACAGGATGATAAGATGTTTTTAATTGTCTGTTGAGCATCAGGAGACTGAGGGACTGCACATGTCCCGGTGTTATTTACCTGGCCCTGGTGAGAGCCACGTTGAGACGTCGTGGGTCGTTGAGGAAGCCGATGCCCTGGTGCTCGTTGGCTCTGACACAGGACAGGATGATGAAGTCCTTCTCTCTGCCCTGGAAGGCATCGACACTGGCTATCTCCACCTCCTGGGGACAGCCAAGAGACAGAGAAACTACGAACTAGTACTGTTCCAATCACCATCTGGCCTCCACTTAAAAACAGTAAAGGTAGCCATTTTTTTTTTTTAAAGTCACTGCAGATAGCACTGCACAGACTTGAGTGCCACAGTGGCGTGCCATTATTTTTACGTTCTTTCTCCCTAACCCTGTGAGCATGCTGTACCTGGTAGAGCTTGGTGTGGAGAGAGCCACTGAACTGCATGTACTGCACCAGGTAGGACCTCTGGCCCTCGTAGGGGGTGATGATGCCTATCTGGTCAGGCTTGGCCCCGGCCTTGAGCAGCCTGGTGGTGATCTTCTCCACGTTGGAAGCCTCAGTCCTGTACACAGAGAGAAAGAGAGAAGAAAAGCTTAGTCACAAAAAGAAAAGAAAAAGATTTGGTCAAAAAATGACAAATGCTTCCATTTGTCAAATACCTGTTTAGATAGGAGGTTCCGGAGCTTGCGATTTCCTCCTGGCCCTGGGTCACATAGAAGAACATGGGTTTGTCTGGCTGAGGCCACTGGAAGTCAAAGCCTTTCTTGATGCGGTCAGCTGTATAAATAAAAGAAAGGGGTCAAGATGGGGAGAGCTAGTACATTTACATTAAGGTTAATCCAGAATTAAGTGTAGAAGCCAATGACATGTTTTAGCTTTGTTTTCGGTGTTTTCCACCTTGTTCAAACTTAGTAAAAACTTGCTGTTATAAAGCAATACATGGTTGTTGTTTTCTTGGTCTTTCGAGACAGATTATGTAAACTTCCCATCTAGTTAGTAGACAGCAGGGAGTCCATTTCCCGCTTGATGGCCAAGCACATCAGCAGAATAAGCTAACCCTAACCTCTGTTTGTGAGGGTTCTACAAACTGGCCCCGAACCCTTCTCCCTCAGCGACTTACCCGCGGTGACTCCGTTCTGCAGGGAGCCCTCGTAGAAGATGTTGGAGGGGAAGGCGCTGAGGGCTGGGTGCATACGGTACTGCACCTGCAGACGGATGGGCCTGATGCCCAGCACCACCAGACGCTCAAACAGGGACTGGGACAGGCCCGCTTTGGCTGCCTTCTTACACATCACTACTGGACCCAGCTGGCAGTGGTCTCCCACCAGAATCAGCTGGAGAGAAACAGAGAAATCCTAGATTTAGTATGAACAGAAAGGTGATTCCAATTCAAATCTAATGTCGTGTGGTTTGGGAACTAGCATTGGGTGTAGGTAGAGTGCCTCACTCAGTGTTCTGCACCTGCAACAATGTCGAATTCAACCAAGCACAGACACCTGCAGGCAATAAATGACACTACACGTTTCCATCAGCAACAACTATTGATAAACATTCTGTACGAGAAACAGAGAAAAGTTGGGGCCTGTCATTGAACTAAGTGACTGGGCATAATTTTTCTTAGAGTTTTGAGATTCCTTAAGAGACTGAGACGTACCTGTTTGGCCCCCAGTATGACAGGCACCATGCACTCGGGCTCAGTGGCCTGCGTGCTCTCATCAATGAGGATGGAGCGGAACTGCATCTTGGCAAGGCGGGGGTCCCCTGCTCCCACACAGGTACAGCAGATCACATCAGCATTCTGAGGAGCAGAGATGGGAGTGAAGGGAGTCGTGGTCAGTCATAATCAACTTGAAGTAGATATTTATTCACAGTGGAATTAAGACATTTTTAGGACTTTGTTTTAAGGGAGTGTGGAAAAGGAGCAGGCGTTACCGTGAGTAGTTCCCTCTCGGCGGTGCGCTTCAGGGCCCTGTAGCGCTTCTCATCAGAGGAGGACAGCTCCCCAGTCTCGTCCTTCAGCTGCTGCAGCTTCTGAAGCTCTGGTATACTGCACACAGATACAGCAAAACACAAACTGAGAAACCAGTGCTCTTTACTGTGCTGGAATTATGTAGCCTATAATGAAGGTGTAAGACAGAGGAAAGACCTCGGGAACATGACCTGCACATCTATGCTTTCAAACTGAGTAACTCTCGTGGCCCATTGCCAAGTTCTCAAGTGGAATCGATCCTTTGTCACTAGTTAACAGGACACCTGATGAGATAAAGAAACCATCCCTCCCCGGGTAGCAGTCCCAGGTTACCTGTCCATGTTGCGGATCTGGTTGTGCAGAGCCAGGAAGGACACAGGGGAGTCGATGGCCTCTCTGCTCTTGGCACAGAGCCTCACCACCTTCAGGCCCGACATGTGGATCTTCTCAGTCAGCTGGTCCACCGCGATGTTGCTGGGAGCGCACACCAGCACTGGCCTGAGGACACACACACACAAACGCAACTGGTGTTAGGGATGGATAAAGGTGCTTTTATTAACCTTTTGGTTAGTCAACTGAGAACAATGTGTCATTTGTAGTGATGACCTCTACCAATACTAATGTAGCCACTCTTGTAGTGAAAGTTATTTACTAAGTACTGTATATGGTGTCCCCTATTAAGTGAGCACATCTTACCCGTTGCCCTGTCTGGCCAGGTGGTAGACTACAGTGGCAGAGGTGACCGTTTTCCCCGTGCCAGGGGGGCCCTGGATGAGACTGAGAGGACGCTGCAGCACGGTCTTCACAGCATACACCTACGTGACGACACACGACGTTGGCATCTGACAAACTGTCAGCGAACGTGATCGAAGGAATAACTCAAATCTACTCAGATTCTGTCTACGATAACACCCACCTGTGAGTGGTTGAGGTCAGGCAGGCCCTGGGCGGTGAAGCGTTTGGGCAGCTGACACTTGATGACCACATCCTCCACCTCGTGACCCAGCAGCTTGTGGTAGATGTACCCGGACACAGAGGTCTCGTCCACGGCAAAGGTCTTCAGGGCGCTCTGCATCCTGGAGGAAAGTTGAAACAAGTCCCCATGTCAAGCAAGCTGAGCCCAACCCATTGCATCACATATTGACGTGTCAGAAGATTCCTACCTGTCAAAAGAGGTGGACTTCCACACAAAGTCAACCTGGAAGTTATGTGGTACTTCCACAGGAGCCCCAGCACTGCTCCTCAGCTCGATGGCTATCTCGTCGCCATAGTCTATTAGGGAAGGATTAAGGACAATACACCACAAAACCTTACACCTATTCATCCCAGAGACTAATGTGGAGATGCTGTGGTGCTACTGAGAGGAGAACGCCAAATAAAGAAACAATTACGTAAATCAATTGTGCGGCACACAAGATGCTGAAGAGTAAAAGATAGCAACGTTACAGCATAGCAATGAAAAGGATACTGTCTGGGACTTTGATGACATGTCCAATACCCTTCCAGAGTGGGGCAAGATCTCCCTTGTACCTCAGGCAAATCTCATCACCCTGCATCAGGCGCATGTCTACAGAAATACAGAGAATGAAAAGAGGGACCGCAAGGGAAAGGGAATTAGCTTATGAAAGGCACAATATAGAATTGATAGATTTTAGAACATTCATCATACAAAAATGTAATCGTACATGCACACACACACATTCAGACTTAGACTATAAGACAGGCCAGCATGCGCGTCAGGGAGAATGTGAGGGGAGGTTGTGGCCGGAATGGAATGGAACACGTGAAGTTGATGAACATAAAAAGGAATTACCACCTGAGTCCGTCTTGGGAAGGCTGAAATAAGCAATCCGCTTTTTATTGAGTCCCAAGTCCCACCTGACAGTTATATTGTCTTGGGTCTGTGAAACAAACAGACGAGAGAGAGATCAATCAAATATGTAAAACCAAAACTGCCTTTACATCCAAAAGCAGGACGAGCTCGCCTGAACAGTCCAGCAGAACACAGTTGGCCTTACCTGGGACTCTTTGAGTTTCTTATCGTAGTCGGCCTCCAGTTTGACCAGGGGGCCAAATATGTTCTGGTACTGGTAGGCATCCTCATAGCGCAGCAGCACGTGCTGAGGCTCCTCGTCCACGCCGGGCTTCTCAAGGTCCTCCAGAGTGGCCGTGGGGTTTTCCTGAAGACACCAAGACAGACAGATACAATCAAACAACAACCACTAAAAGACTGCTGCTCTATAATTGTCTTTTATATCAAAAGGACCAAAGTAGTAGGCCACTGGCCTATAGTAAATTGCTGGCTAACTTATGCTAAATAAGGCATCTTATGAACCTTCCAGAGCTCCTCCAGCTTATTGATCTGCTGGGCGGTGATCTGGCGGGCCCGAAGCTGCTCCTGCTCCGAGGGGATCTTCACCAGCCAGGAGAGGAAGCAGCGGTCCTGGATCAGCGGCTGCCACTGGGAGCTGTCCCAGTTGATGTCTTTCAGACTGCTCTGACTGGCACATGGCTGCCTGCATTACCAAAACACACACATTACATCTATCAATGCACTCTATTACAAAATCTCTTTGATTCAATGATTAGAGCCATTGGGTCTGGGAAGGCCCAAGAACAGGGCATCTGATCACTGTGATACAGAATGGTATAAAGAAGGTTAACAAACACCATAGATCTGCTTTACCTGCAAAGCAATACCACCACAGAGTCTGCCTTGGCGGGGATGAACCCCAGGAGGAAGACGTTGCGACAGCCACAGTTGTAGCACTCCAGCACCGTCTCCCCCAGAGGACCGTCCTTGTGCAGAGTCACCTCCTTGGACTTTGCTCTGACCAGGTGGTTCACAATGTGACTGAGATGAAAGATGAGAGAAAAAGCACAAAAATGTATGCACTCACTACCTACTGTAAGTTGCTCTGAAGAAGAGAGTCTGCTAAATGACTCAAATGTAATTGTGAAATGTAGGTATATCAACATTTCAGGTAAATGTCTTTCTGACCCATGTTAAAAGGGTATAAGTCAATTCAGTCTCCATTTGTATCATATTTCTACTTCATGTGTGCAGCCTCCCACGTCGAGTAGACGGCAACTACATTTAGCTAAATACACCACAGATGGAAGGTCAACAACCTCCGGTTGGTTGGTCTTTGAAGCCTACCTGCCAGACGTATTGCCGCGTCCATTGCAAAACCACTTCTTGCTGGTGTTGCAATACACCACGCATGCCGGATCGTGAATGCCACAGTAACTGGGCGAAAGGAAAAAAATAACAATGACAAATTGGTGTTTAGGGCAAGGTAAAGTCGGATAAAACAAGCTATCAACACTTCAAACCTTTTTTTCCTTCTTTTTGTTATCTGTCCGACAGAACTAAAAAGTATTTCTGAACATTACCTGCATGCATGGACTGGGAGGTCTTTAGTATAATAGGTGTCCTCCTCGTCTTCTTCAAAGTTCAACTCTGCAAGGAGTTGACTTGCTTTTACAACAGAGTCTTCCCCATTCTGCAGAACTCCATCAGGCCCATTCACCTGGAGAGTAACGTGGACATTTAAAGACACTGGCAAAATAATGTAAATAACTTGGAAAAGGACACACCACCACAAATAAAAAGGTTCTCGCTAAAAGTGCATTTGACAGCTAGTTAGCTAACTTGCTATTAAATGCACTTGCTGTAGCAAACTCGCAGCAGCTAGCTAGTAACGTAAATGCCTAGTATCTAAAGCATACCAACTACCTGTTGTGACTGTCATGCAGATACATGGTATAGTCATGGCTACCTTATCAAGAAAATGAGACTGCTCGTCAAATAATGCTGGTGTCCATCTCAGAACGCATATTAACTAATGTAAGCATGCTAAATCATTATGTAAACATTCTGGCTAAGCTAATTCGTTAGCCAGCTGCGTGGCCTGTGGGGCAGATGCATGTGTTTTCTATGTAGCTCGACAACTAGCTATGCTAACCTAGCAGCTTCTGCTAACTAGCTAGCTACCTCCAAGATCCATATCAAGGACGCTGTTAGCTAGATTTCCACAAAGCAGGCAACAATTATTCCACGAACCTGGTTGTCCAACTGACTCTGAGTCTGGCCTGTTTGAGTCTGGCTCGGTAGGGTAAAATCTGTGAACTCATATTCCGAACCCTGGGTATCTGCTCCAAGCAAGTCTGCTTCCTCGGTGTCCAGGAACGTGAGAGTCTGCGAGCTCGGCCCGTACGCCTCAACACTCATGTTCTCCACCAACAGTGATATTTCAGAATTATATTTTAGGTACAGTAGCTAACTCAGCAATGTGTAGATATCCCTGCCAAAAGTGTACTTGAAAAAATATCGAAAAACCTGCGCAAATGAATAAAGAACTGACAAGATACGGGATCGAGAGCCTCAACTCCCACTCGAAATAATGACGTAACACCTTGCACCGCAGAACAAATGCATAGAGCACAGGAGTGTCCATGACGTTTACACAAAAGTCAATATTTTTCACCATCCTTGATTCGGCCCACTGTACAGTCAGTCCACTGAGCTTTATGGTACAGTCAGAAATTGTTTAGCACAAGTGCTTACCCTTCCTGATGATATTATGTCAGATGACATTCAACTGAATGCTTTTCATTTGCAATAGATGTAATGAAGAACATCAGGTACTGTACTACCATATACACTACAGCAATAGTTATTTTGTGAATTTCTTACAAAAATACAGAAAAGGCTAACTCTGACATGAGTGATTTAATCACAGCATTAGACCTGTTCCATATTCTGAAGTAGAGAATACAGATACCGAACACAAGATAAAAAATGTCATATCATTATAAATATTGATTGTATATGCAATAAATTACCTGAGATATTAACACATGATTGAGGTACATTTATCAAAGAAAACATATTGTTTCCTCCTTATATTGTACACTATAGTAATATACAGATATTGTATAATTTCACAACAAATATTAATGACACGACAAAGGGGGAGCTGGAGCTGGTCCAATAAACGGCACACTACATTAACCATAATGTCAAAGCGAGAGTGATTGGTGAGGTGAATAAGGAACTAAAGGGGGAACTATTGAAAATAGTGAGAAGCAGCCAATAGTATAGCTGTCAGGAGGACGTGGCTTAAAAGCACACGTCCGTGCACACTGGATATACAAAGATGTTTCTCTCATCTACAGCACCGTTCATTGGACCAGTACTCTGTTTGTGGAATGCAGTCAAATATCCATACCCAGAGCCATAGATATACTATCCATGGATAGAGCCATGGCTCTGCCTATGTTTATTCATATAGTCTTCCTTTCTCTAGTTTCTACAACAGGGGAGTGCCGATGCCCCTCTCTTTAGCTAACGCTCCCCAGACTACCATGGGTAGATGCTGATGATGTTTAAGTGCTTTATCTGTCCATTGAGGACAGCAGCAGTGAGTTGAGGACAAAGGTCACCGGAAGTCCTTCTTTAGTGAGCGTGCTGATGGTGCTGGTGGCTGCAGTGGTGGTGGTGGTGGTCATCATCCTCAGCTTGACCCACAAGCTCCAGCATCTCCCCCACTATGGCCTGCAAGGCTCTGCCTAGGTCCTGGGCATTGTAAGGCTTCCCCAGAGGAGGAACGTGCACAAACGCTGACCTGCCATTCCCCAGGTACAGTGACGTGTAGTAGGTGTAGTCACATAGGTATCTGACAGGGACAATGGTTGAGTTAGGGTAAGAGAGACAAAAAGAGGAATTAGCTTTTATCAGAATCAATGGATTTGCCATTCAGGTGAATGGGATTTCTGAAGCGGAAACTTAAATTAGAAATTCAGATTATAAAGGCATACACCACCCAAACTATGACATAACACTATCTTATCAGTACCTAAAAAGTATGCTACAATTACAGATTTGGATGTTCATAGATAGAATACATTTGTAATTTGAGTAAACCATCCCTTTAATGGAGTTTCATTGAAAAAAAGTAAAGGATCATAAATAGTGCTGTATTTTTTTTATTTCACCTTTATTTAACCAGGTAGGCTAGTTGAGAACAAGTTCTCATTTACAACTGCGACCTGGCCAAGATAAAGCAAAGCAGTGCGACAAAAACAACAACACAGAGTTTCACATAAACAAACGTACAGTCAATAACACAAAAGGAAAAAATATATAAAATCTTTGTACAGTGTCTGCAAATGTAGAAGAGTAGGGAGGTAGGCAATAAATAGGCCCTAGAGGTGAAAATAATTACAATTTAGCATTAACACTGGAGTGATAGATGTGCAGATGATGATGTGCAAGTAGAGACACTGGGGTGCAAAAAGGTAAGTAAAAATATGGGATATGGGATGAGGTAGTCGGGTGTGCTATTTACAGATTAGCTGTGTACAGGTACAGTGATCAGTAAGCTGATGCTTAAAGTTAGAGAGGGAGATATAAGACGCCAGCTTCAGAGATTTTTGCAATTCGTTCCAGTCATTTGCAGCAGAGAACTGGAAGGAAAGGCGGCCAAAGTAAGTGTTGGCTTTGGGGATGACCAGTGCTGCTGGGGCGCGTGCTACGGGTGGGTGTTACTATGGTGACCAGTGAGATGAGATAAGAAAGGGGCTTTACCTAGCAAAGACTTATAGATGACCTGGAGCCAGTGGGTTTGGCGACGGATATGTAGTGAGGGCCAGCCAACGAAAGCATACAGGTCGCAGTGGTGGGTAGTATATGGGGCTTTGGTGACAAAACGGATGGCACTGTGATAGACTACATCCAGTTTGCTGAGTAGAGTGTTGGGGGCTATTTTGTAAATTACATCGCCGAAGTCAAGGATCGGTAGGATAGTCAGTTTTACGAGGGTATGTTTGGCAGCATGAGTGAAGGAGGTTTTGTTGCGAAATTAGAGGCCGATTCTAGATTTAATTTTGGATTGGAGATGCTTAATGTGAGTCTGGAAGGAGAGTTTACAGTCTAACCAGACACCTAGGTATTTGTAGTTGTCCACATATTCTAGGTCAGAACCGTCCAGAGTAGTGATGCTAGTCGGGCGGGAGGGTACGGGCAGCAATCAGTTGAAGAGCATGCACTTGGTTTTACTAGCACGTAAAAGCAGTTGGATGCCACAGAAGGAGTGTTGTATGGCGTTGAAGCTTGTTTGGAGATTTGTCAGCACAGTGTCCAAAGAAGGGCCAGATGTATACAGTATGATTGGTTGATTGAAAGTAGAGTCGAGCACACCACTCACCGGCCTGCGTCCTTTGATACTGACACTGCCACACCCAGCCTTGAGGAGTTGACCCTCTTGCATACCAGGTCCATGTCTATGACTGAATCGATGCATTCAGGGCCCCCCTCCATACAGCACTGAGAGTCTGGACAGAAGCTGCAGTTGTCCACCCGCTTGTAGCCGTGGTTGCGACCACATTTCTCCAGGGTGACCGTGGTGGCTATGCCAGAGACTCCGACATGGACCACCAACTGTTGACCAACGGAGAAGAGGATGTGTGGGGTGGGGGTTGTTAGCAGGAATTTAAAGAGATTATTGTATTCACTGTAACATGAGCTACTGAGTAATATCAATAAAGACAACAAATTATGTCATTATGTTTACATCATACAGTAGAAATAAATAGCCTACAGTATGTCATATAGTAAGTGTGCAGACTGTGCACCTAGACACTACGTCAGGGCTTTTATACCATGCCATAAATACGTATAAAGTGAGGAACAACACTTGACTCTTGCCCTGATTTCTTTTGGCTACCTGTGGCTGGTGCTGTTTCCATAGAGATGGAAGCAGACTTTGAACTGCCTGGTACTCCACTGGCACCTCACAGACGTGCAGATCCACATTCTGAGCCAAGCCTAACCTCTCCAGTTCCTGTACACAGAGGAAACAGGAAGGGTGCGAGAAACCACAAACCCAATTTTATTTGCTAAAGCTTTATTATACCTCGAGTTATTTATTGTGCATCATTGTTTTAAAACCTGTTGATTTTATACCTGTGTAGTGTGTCATGATAACACTAATAACTGTAGTAACAACATTCACACATTGTTAAATAGGTATTAGTGCTATTCTTTATTCCACTTGTGTAATAAAGAAAAACGCTAAACTCCATTACTACGTAATTACTAAATTACATTTAATGTTATACAATTGTGTTACTAAATAATAAAAGTGTTACTATGTAATTACTAAATTACATTTCATGTGATACAATTCTGCTACTAAATAATAGCAGTGTTACTACTCATGTACAAGTGTAATCAATGTAAGTTGTTACCAATAAGATTAGACCGCCTAATGATGCAATGATGCGCCATGCAGAACACTCAAACTCACGCACCTGTACGGCCACCCAGCTAGCATTGATGGTGTGATCTCCAAAAGGTTCAAACCCTAAACAAAATATAGATGATATTGATAGCCTTTTAAAGTCATCGCATAGCAACACCAGTGCCGGAGGGAAACACTGTTTTTATAGCTGGCTGCTTTATCACTCTAGGCCTATGTGAATGAGAGTGACAAGACTCTTCATTCAAAGTCTAAAGGTTAGATCAAGTTAAATATTATCCATTACAACAGCTGACACGTACAGTCAATTGTCAAACAATATATGCCAATCAGTGCATGGGTTTATAGATGAGATGACACTATAGGCTGCTATAATTTTCGTTTTAGTTGTATAGGAGATGAGCACCCTAAAACCAGACTTCTTGTCAATACGACTGTAGCCTACATAATTCACAGGAGTATCACAACGCAACAATGTATCCATGAATGGCTGAATGGCTACATTGCCGCCTCTGTCTTGATATGCTTGTCATTGGTTGGTTTGCTCTTCTGCTTCATCACAAATCATAGATTTCAACCTGACAGATAGCCGATTACATGGAGTTGAGCGAGAACTAGTGTGGGGGGACCGGAGCTTCGAAGTCACATAAAGATGACGTTTTTTATTTTAAAAACGACTGATATCAGCACCCAAAGAATAGCCCGCAATTAGACATTGTTCTGTGTAATTGCGGGCTATTCTTCAGGTGCTTGAAATCATTTTATGTGGCGTCGGAGCTCCAGTCGGGCCACACTAGTCGACGCTCAACTCCATTGTAAATCGCGGAGTTGAGTTTCGTCGGCTACCTGACAGACAGACATTTCCTGAATGGAAGATGAGAATACTGTACAGTAGTTTAAAAATAATTTAGTTTCAAGGTGTAGAAACACAACACTATAGGCTAAAGTCATTCAAACCTAAAATTGTTATTCTTATGGCTCAAATAGTGCAGGCAACTAATTTCAATCAACAGTTTAGTGAAAACTGACAGCAAACTATCAGCAATTTACATAAATTAATTACCTGTCACTATTACCGTGCTTTTAGTCGCCATAATTTGTGAGTTATTGTAAATTCTGCAAAGATGTCATCAATTATTTCTGAACGCCGTTGAGTTGGGAATTCCTCCTCGATTCTCTTTCTCTATCTATTGATTCGTTATTTTGCAGGAGCTCAAGCGTTCTCGTTCTTTCTTCGACGCTTTGACAACACTGTACACCTCAACATCCAGCCGTCTATCGCCATCTACTGTAATGGAATGCATGCAGGGCCGGCTCTCTCGACCAATAGGGGGCCACCAACCCAATAGATAAATAAAATAAAAACAAAAAAATATGAGTAATTTTAGGAACGCAATTTGCTATCGAGAGTAACAATAGTAGAATACATCAGGATGCGCATCATTTGGCAGTTTCTCTCTTGTTTTGTCAGTCACATACAAATTACCTCAATTACCTCGACTAATCTGTTTTTAAATTTTTTATTTCACCTTTATTTAACCAGGTAGGCTTGTTGAGAACAAGTTCTCCTTTACAACTACGACCTGGCCAAGATAAAGCAAAGCAGTGCGACACAAACACAGAGTTACCCATGGAATAAACAAAAGTACAGTCAAAACACAATAGAAAAGTCTATATACAGTGTGTGCAAATTAAGTAAGATTAGGGAGGTAAGGCAATAAATAGGCCATAGTGGCGAAATAATTACAATTTAGCAATTAAACACCGGAGTGATAGATGAGCAGAAGATGAATGTGCAAGTAGAGATACTGGGGTGCAAAGGAGCAAAAACATAAACAACAATATGGGGATGAGGTAGTTGGGTGGGCTTTTTACAGATGGGCTGTGTATAGGTGCAATGACCTGTGAGCTGCTCTGACAGCTGATGCTTAAAGTTAGTGAGGGAGATATGAATCTCCAGCTTCAGTGATTTTTGCAATTCGTTCCAGTTATTGGGAGGACTGGAAGGAAAGGCGGCCAAAGTAAGTGTTGGCTTTGGGGATGACCAGTGCATTATACCTGCTGGAGCGCTTGCCACAGGTGGGTGCTGCTATGGTGACCAGTGAGCTGAGATAAGGAAGGGGCTTTACCTACCGATCGCTGCCCGCACCTGCCCGCCCGTCCAGCATCACTACTCTGGACGGTTCTGACCTAGAATATGTGGACAACTACATAGGTGTCTGGTTAGACTGTAACTCTCCTTTCAGACCCACATTAAGCATCTCCAATCCAAAATTAAATCTAGAATTGGCTTCCTATTTCGCAACAAAGCATCCTTCACTCATGCTGCCAAACATACCCTCGTAAAAC
The DNA here is from genome assembly GCF_016432855.1 of Salvelinus namaycush. Taxonomy (NCBI): domain Eukaryota; kingdom Metazoa; phylum Chordata; class Actinopteri; order Salmoniformes; family Salmonidae; genus Salvelinus; species Salvelinus namaycush. Next base: position 10,890,423 of record NC_052317.1, on the reverse strand, counting down.
TGACTATCCTACCGATCCTCAACTTCGGCGATGTCATTTACAAAATAGCCTCCAACACTCTACTCAGCAAATTGGATGCAATCTATCACAGTATCATCCGTTTTGTCACCAAAGCCCCATATACTACCCACTACTGCGACCTGTATGCTTTCGGTTTTACGAGGGTATGTTTGGCAGCATGAGTGAAGGATGCTTTGTTGCGAAATAGGAAGCCGATTCTAGATTTCCTTTTGGATTGGAGATGCTTGTACCCCGCACATTGACTTGGTGCCGGTACCCCCTGTAAATAGCCTCGTTATTGTTCTTTGATTGTGTTACCTATTTTCTCTTACTTTAGATTATTTAGTAAATCATTTTTTAATCTTATTTTTCTTAAAACTGCATCGTTGGTTAAGGGCTTGTAAGCATTTCACGGTAATGTCTACACTTGTTGTAGTCGGCACAAGTGACAAATACAATTTGATTTGACATGGATAATTGAGTGACTGTCAATGTAGGTAATGTGTAAAGTGACTATGCATAGATAATAAACAGCGAGTAGCAGCAGAGTTTTAAAAAGGGGCAGATAATGCAAATAGAGTAGTCACTTGACTGTTCAACAGTCTTATGGCTTGGGGGTAGAAGCTCTTAAGGAGCATTTTGGACATAGACTTAGGTCCAGCCTATGACTAGGGTGGCTGGAGTCCTTGACAAGTTTTAGGGCCTTCCTCTGACACCTCCTGGTATAGAGGTCCTGGATGGCAGGAAGCTTGTCGGTGATCAGACCTACCACCGTTGTGTCATCGACAAACTTAAAGATGGTGTTGTGCTTGGCCACACAGTCGTGGGTGAACAGGGAGTACAGGAGGGGACTAAGCACGCACCCCTGAGGGGCCACCATGCTGAAGATCAGCGTGGCAGGTGTGTTGTTGCCTACCCTTACCACCTTGGGGCAGCCAATTGGAAATCCAGGATCCAGATGCAGAGGGAGGAGTTTAGTCCTAGGGTCCTTAGCTTAGTAATGAGCTTTGAGGGCACTATGGTGTTGAATGCTGAGCTGTAATCATTTAACAGAATTCTCACGTAGGGGTTCCTTTTGTCCAGGTGGGAAAGGGCAGTGTGGAGTGCAATAGAGATTGCGTAATTTGTGGATCTGTTGGGGCGGTATGCGAATTGGAGTGGGTCTGGGGTTTCTGAGATGATGGTGTTGATGTGAGCATTGACCAGCCTTTCAAAGCACTTCATGGCTACAGACGTGAGTGTTACGGGTCGGTAGTCATTTAGGCAGGTTACCTTGCCATTCTTGGGCAGAGGGACTTTGGTGGTCTGCATGTAGGTCAGGGACAGGTTGAAAATGTCAGTGAAGACACTTGCCAGTTGGTCAGCGTATACTCTGAGTACACGTCCTGGTCATCCATCTTGTCCTGCGGCCTTGTGAATGTTGATCTGTTTAAAGGTCTTACTCACATCGACTACGGATAGCGTGATCACACAGTCGTCCGCAACAGCTGGTGTTCTTATGCATGCTTCAGTGTTGCTTGCCTCGAAGTGTGCATGGAAGTAATTTAGCTAGTCTAATAGGCTTGTGTCACTGGGTAGCTCGAGGCTGGGCTTCCCTTTGTCAGCTAACAATTTTGAGATTGGTAGTTAGTCTAGCCAGCTATCTAAACTTGTAGTAATCATGGCCGATTACTGATTGGGCACACAGGGCAGGGGGGCCCCATTCATTTTGTTAGTCATTCTCACTCAGATATCATACTAACATGACATAAGTCATGGCAAAATGTGTAGAATTGCAGGAAATTAGCTTTAAACCGGAGAAAACAAATATCTCTGTTCCATGGCAAAATTTGTAGAATTGCATGCAATTTGTTATGAAATTGCAACATTTTCTTTGTGCCCAAATATCTTTAAAACTTGTTTTGCCGCAAGGTGGGGGGGTACCCAACCAAATCTTGCTCAGGGCCCCCAAAATGCTAGAGCTGACCCTGCATGCATCCTCCCATAGTTCATTCTCCTGAGTTTATTGGCTTGACTAATTTGCTTAGTCTATTGTTGAAATGACACATGCAATGATCAATTTGTGAAGGCTGTCTAAAGCCAGAAGATAGCAAATGTATATGAATAAATGTTTTGTATTCATAAGGCATTTCAAGTCTTCTTTTCACTATCAAATGTATTTTCCTCATGCATTTATAATCTCTTCATTTGGTAACATTGGCACTTTGCATATAATAAAATGTAAATAATAAAGTGATTTTCCCAACTCCCAAAATTAGGACAGGTTCAGCAGAATAGAGCAATGCCAGCTGTAGAGGCCTTTAACTTCATAGGACCTGATAGAGTTTGCATTTAGCCATTTATAAACTTCATTACAGAAAAGGTAAATGTTGTTACATCTCACTTCAGCCATCTTCTCAGCTTCGTCACATATGTAAAGCAAAATATGAATCCATGAATTGAATTTGATAATAAAGGCACTCCCATGTTGATATCTGTTCACCATAATAACATGGTTTGTGTTCAGTCCACACCCCTGTTTCGGGACATGACTCATACATTCTAGCCTGATTTTAAATGCCATACTGCTTATGGATGAATAAAGGAAAAATGCAGTTGTTTCTGTCAAAATAGGAAACTTTTGGTTGGTGTGCGTAATCTATTCCAAGAAAGAGACATCAAAGGGAGATTATTTCACTAAAGGAACCTATTTTAATTGATGACATCCTAACCATATGTATTTTTTATGTATAATATTCTGAAGAATGCTGGAAGATGTAAATCTGGAGATTGTGTGTGTGTGCTTATTGGTGAGAGTCAATCACACACACACATACTGCCCGATCCTCCATTCACCACCCACGCATCATCCTGTACTGCAGTCTTCAACAACCTCGATCCCCTCCCCCCCATTCATTCACATGCTCTTGCTTCACAGCCTATGTCAATGTTGCCATGGAAACAAATGATGCCCTTGCTATTCTGTGGTGCTGATGCAGCCAGTCTATGGACGTCATTACTTTTTACTGGGGGAATTTGGCTATTTTGGCTGCCTACAACCCCGCTGCGCTGGGCTATTCATAGGAACAGCAGACAGCCATCACTCTTTACAGTCTTATAGGCCTAGAGCTTGAAACCATTTTTCATCACTCCTTATTTCTCACTCGGGCTTTCTGGTCTGAGGTGGCATATCTCTCATGCTTAACCAGTCTAATATTGTGTTTCCGGGCAGATAAAATATCCTTTGCAATAACCAACCGAAGAGCTATAAGCTAACCATTCACATTTTTTTTGGTTGAGTTCTTAGTCAAACATTGGCTGTTATTTTCTAAGAAAAAACATGGTTTCCTTTTCCCTCTGCAGTATTTCCTTCCTCTTTTCTGTTAAAACCTATTAGGTAATTGCATCCTCAATAAAATGCCCCTTAATCTATTTGGCCAAGCTGTTCCATCTCTCTTAGAAATGTGCTTGGATTGAAAGACACAGTATTAAACCATTTTTGAGATCAAATGTTTCCACTCAGTGTTTGACTGCACACCTATTACTGAGCCCATGTTAATGAATTCTTACAGGGCAGGGTGCCTTGTAAGAACGTGCCAACGATTAGGTAAACCACCACTTCCCTCCGTATTATAGGCCAATGTGCAATCATTAGAAAACAAACTGGACGATCTAGGATTAAGACTATCCTACCAACGGGACATTAGAAACTGTAATATCTTATGTTTCACCAAGACTTGGCTGAACGACGACACGGATAATATAGAGCTGGCTGGCTTCTCCGAGCATTGGCAGGACAGAGCAGCTACGTCTGGTAAGATGAGGGGTGGAGGTGTGTGTCTATTTGTCAATAACTGCTGGTGCGCAATGTCTAATATTAAAGAAGTCTCAAGGTATTGATCGCCTGAGGTAGAGTACCTTATGGTAAGCTGTAGACCACACTATCTACCAAGAGAGTTCTAATCTATATTATTCGTAGCCATCTATTTACCACCACACCGCACTAAGACCGCACTCAACGAGCTGTATAAGGCCATAAGCGGCACTCCTAGTGGCCGGGGACTTTAATGCAGGCAAACTTAAATCTGTTTTACCTCATTTCTACCAACATGTCACATGTGCAACCAGAGGGGAAAGAAAAAAAACTCTACACCACCTTTACTCCACACACAGAGACGCAAACAAAGCTCTCCCTCGCCCTTCATTTGGCAAATCTGACCATAATTCTATCCTCCTGAAACCTGCTTACAAGCAAAAACTAAAAACAAGTAGTACCAGTGACTCACTCAATACGGAAGTGGTCAGATGACATGGATGCTACGCTACAGGACTGTTTTGCTAGCACATATGTTCCAGGATTCATCCAATGGCATTGAGGAGTATACCACCTCAGTCGCCGGCTTCATCAATAAGTGCATCGACGACATCGTCCCAACAGTGACCGTATCTACATTTCCCAACCAGAAGCTATGGGTTACAGGCAACATCCGCACCGAGCTAAAGGCTAGAGCTGCCGCTTTCAACGAGCAGGACCCTAATCCGGACACTTATAAGAAATCCAGCTATGCCCACAGACGAACCATCAAACAGGCAAAGCAACAATACAGGACTAAGATTGAATCCTACTACACCGGCTCTGACGCCCATCAGTTGTGGCAGGGCTTGAAAAATATTATGGATTTCAAAGGGAAACACAGCCACGAGCTGCCCAGTGACGCGAGCCTACCAGACGAGCTAAATGCCTTTTATGCTCGCTTCGAGGCAAGCAACACTAAAGCATGCATGAGAGCACCAGCTGTTTTGGACGACTGCGTGATCACGCTCTCCGTAGTCGATGTGAGCAAGACCTTTAAACAGGTCAACATTCACGGGGCCAGACGGATTACCAGGACGTGTACTCAAAGCATGCATGGACCAACTGGCAAGTGTCTTCACTGACATTTTCAACTTCTCCCTGACCGAGTCTAATACCGACATGTTTCAAACAGACCACCATTGTCCCTGTGCCCAAGAAAGTGAAGGTAACCGGAGCGCCAAGTCTAAGAGCAAAATGCTCTTTAACAGCTTCTACCCCCAAGTTATAAGACTGCTGAACAATTAATCAAATGGCCACTCGGACTATTCACATTGAACTGCATTGTTGGTTAAAGGCTTGTAAGTAAGCATTTCACAGTTGTATTCAGCGCATGTGACAAATACAATTTGATACAATGTATCCCCTCTGTCTGTTTCTTTGTAGATACTGTATATATACAGTAGATCACTTGTAATGAAGAATAGACTGAGTGACACACACACACTCAAGCATACACACAGCCCAGTTCAGTTTGTTGAAGTGTCAGTTTATTCTTCATTGAAGTGTGTGTCTCATACTGGGCACATACTTCATTTCATCATCTAGTTTTTATTAACATTTGGTTGAGTTGTAAACTAATTTGAATTCAGCATGAAATCAACAAAAAATATCACCATTTCATTGGATTTAGGTAAAACAATTGGGTGAAAAAATGTGATATTCCCTTACGTTGATGACTTTTTTGACATGATGTGGAAACTACTTGAGTCGACCAGTGTTTGCCCAGTGGGGTGTGTGTGTGTATATTCGGTAAATAATAGTGTTTAAGTGCGCTTATTCACATACAGCTGTCAAATGATAGAATGGCGCTGAAGGAGATGGCTGCCGTTTTACGATCCCATAACCAAATTGTGCTATTGTGTATGTTTTTTCACGTTTTTTGTAACCTATTTTGTATATAATGTTTCTGCCACCGTGTCTTATGACTGAAAAAAGCTACTAGATATCAGGACAGCGATTACTCACCCCTTACTGGAGGAATACTTTTTCTTCTACGAGTCGGACAGGAAAGATTTACTTTAGATGCCCTACAAGGCCCTCATCCCTGTCATTCGCAGGAGAAAGCAAGGGAGGTATCGGGGACGAAGGCTCGGGTGCCTTGTAAGGATCTGACGCCGAGAGGGTAATCTACCTTTACCATCGGTCCTATTAGCCAACGTACAATCATTCGATAATAAAATAGACGAACTACAATCACGTATATCCTACCAACGGGACATTAAAAACTGTAATATCTTATGTTTCACCGAGTCGTGGTTGAACAACAACATGAATTTAAGCGGGTTTTAAGCTTTTTCGGCAGAATAGAACAGCGGCCTCTGGTAAGACAAGGGGTGGCGGTCTATGTATATTGTAAAGAACAGCTGATGCACGAAATCTAAGGAAGTTTCGAGGTTTTGCTCACCTGAGTATCTCATGATAAGCTGTAGACCACACTATTTACCAAGAGAGTTTATGTGCATTTTTCGTAGGCAGCGCTCCTAGTGGCCGGGGACTTTAATGCAGGGAAACTCAAATCCGTTTTACATAATTTCTACCAGCATGTTAAATGTGCAACCAGAGGGAACAAAACTCTAGACCACCATTACTCCACACACAGAGACGCACGCGTACAAAGCTCTCCCTCGCCCTCCATTTGGCAAATCTGACCATCATTCTATCCTCCTGATTCCTGCTTACAAGCAAAAACTAAAGCAGGAAGCACCAGCGACTCAGTCATTACGAAAGTGGTCAGATGAAGCAGATGCTAAGCTACAGGACTGTTTTGCTAGCACAAACTGGAATATGTTCTGGGATTCTTCCGATGGAATTGAGGAGTACACCACATCAGTCATAAGTGCATCGATGATGTTGTCCCCACAGTGACCATACGTACATACCTCAACCAGAAGCCATGGATTATAGGCAACATCCGCACTGAACTAAAGGGTAGAGCTGCCGCTTTCAAGGATGCCCTCCAACAAACCATCAAACTGGCAAAGAGTCAATACAGGACTAAGATTGAATTGTACTACAGCGGCTCCGACACTCGTCGGACGTGGCAGGGCTTGAAAACTATTACGGACTACAAAGGGAAGCACAGTGATACAAGCCTACCAGACGAGCTAAATTACTTCTATGCTCACTTCGAGGCAAGTAACACTGAAGCATGCATGAGAGCATCAGCTGTTCCCGGACGACTGTGTGATCACTCTCTCCGTAGCTGACGTGAGTAAGACCTTTTAACAGGTCAACATTCACAAGGCTGCAGGTCCAGACAGATTACCAGGACGTGTACTCCGAGCATGTGCTGACCAACTGGCAAGCGTCTTCACTGATATTTTCAACATGTCCCTGTCGGAGTCTGTAATACCAACATGTTTCAAGCAGACCACCATAGTCCCTGTGCCCAAAAACACTAAGGTAACCTGCCTAAATGACTACCGTCCCGTAGCACTCACGTCCGTAGCCATGAAGTGCTTTGTAAGGCTGGTCATGGCTCACATCAACACCATCATCCCAGAAACCCTAGAGCCACTCCAATTTGCATATTGCCCCAACAGATCCACAGATGAGGCAACCTCTATTGCACTCCACACTGCTCTTTCCCACCTGGACAAAAGAAACACCTATGTGAGAATGCTATTCATTGACTACAGCTCAGCGTTCAACACCATAGTCCCCTCAAAGCTAATCACTAAGCGAAGGACCCTAGGACTAAACACCTCCCCCTGGATCCTGGACTTCCTCACGGGCTTCCCCCAGGTGGTAAGGGTAGGTATCAACACATCCGCCACGCTGATCCTCAACACGGGGGCCCCTCAGTTGTGCGTGCTCAGTCCCCTCCTGGTCTCCCTGTTCACTCATGACTGTATGGCCAGGCACGACTCCAACACCATCAAGTTTGCCGATGACACAATAGTGGTAGGCCTGATCACCAACAACGATGAGACAGCCTATAGGGAGGTCAGAGACCTGTCCGTGTGATGCCAGGACAACAATCTCTCCCAATATACTGGGTCCAGCCCAGTATATCATCTGGGGCAAAGCTTCGTGCCATCCAGGACTTCTATACCAGGCGGTGTCAGAGGAAGGCCCTAGAAATTGTCAAAGACTCCAGCCACCTTAGTCATAGACTGTTCTCTCTGCTACCACACGGCAAGAGGTACCGGAGTGCCAAGTCTAGGTCCAAAAGGCTTCTTAACAGCTTCTACCCCCCCCAAGTCATATGACTCCTGAACAGCTACTCAAAGGGATACCCAGACCCCTCTTTTACACTGCTGCTCTCCGCTTATTATCTATGCAAAGTCACTTTAACTCAACCTACATGCACATATTACCTCAATTACCTTGACTCTGTACCGGTACCCCCTGTATATAGCCTTGCTATTGTTATTTTACTGCTGCTCTTGAATTATTTGTAACTTTTTTTTGTAGGTATTTTTCTTAAAACTGCGTTGTTGCTTGTAAGTAAGCATTTCACTGTAAGGCCTACACCGGTTGTATTCGGTGCATGTGACAAATACAATTTGATTTGAAATGGCGTGTGAACAATGGGCTCGTCCGAGTTGATCACTTGTCATGGTCACCGCCTTTCAGTGTGTTGCATTTTGGGGATAAAAAGTGTCTGACTTGCAAAATATTATCTGATTAAAGCTCATAAAGTTTTGACTGTAGTCGACTGCAAGTTTCTGCAGTTGCTCTTCACCAACTTCATCCTGCAGCAATCGCCTGCATTGTTGGAGGCTCATTTGTCAACCAATCATTTGGGTGGTTGACATAAGACTCGACTGAAACAGGAACCAACTTTACTGTAATTCAAATTAATATGATATTTGAGGCTCTCTCAACAATTGGTTTACAATGCACACTCATATTTTCAGCTTGTGAGTGTGTGATATGGGGGTTGTTGGAGACACGTTCATTTCGACATTATAAACAATGCAACACTGCCATGTCGCACTAAACCTAGATTTTGGAAAACCACATCAGTGTCCGATTTTCGGCTGTCACAGATGCACCTCCCCCAACTTCACTCGTCGACTTCAATCTACAGTCGGTTGCTTTCGCTTTACCGCTCAAAACGACCCCATTGTCTAAATTCAAGTGGAGTGAGCTGAATAAACCTTATTTGCGCCTTCCTAGTTTCCAATAATGCCCCGCCCAGTCTCTTTTGGCGACCCCGAGTATTCTATTTTATGACATCAAACCACAATGCACTGCACTGTTTGCAGTTTACCTAAAGTTTCCATGGTAATAATGACTGGTTCAGCCCATTATTTAAATCAGACCGGAAGCATACGTCATTTTGGGCCAATCTTAGCGCGCTGAAGTGACATAATGGAATTTTTAGGGTTAGGAAGCAAGCAGCGGGTTGGGTGTGTGCATAGCAGTCGTTCCATTGGGAAAAAGCGCTAGATGCGGGCGAGAAGAGCAGGAAAAGCTAAGCCACTACTATTGTTTTAGCCTCAGGCATAAAGGTAGGCTAAAGGGGGACAGTCGATTAACTCGATCAGAGTTTGAAGATAGGAAAAATACAGGAAACTAACCTGAACTGTGTTTTATTGCCTGAGTTTAACTGTTGAATCGTCTTAGTTTATGCGTAAAGCTCAACAGACCCTCATGTGAAGGGTTATAATGGAAATAACCCTCTACCCTGGTAGTGTGCTGAATACTCGAGGGATCTCAAGCCTCTATTCCTACAACAGCATGATGAAAAAAGACATGAGTCTAAACCTGGACGACCACAGCTCCAATCTGAAACCGAATCTCCGGGACGCAGACGGAATTCTGAACTCTTCGGACTTGGGACTCTTGAAATTGGCCACTCCGGACCTAGAACGATTGATTATCCAATCGAATGGAATGGTTACGACGACCCCAACCTCTCAGTTCCTCTATCCGAAGTCAGCCAGCGACGAACAAGAATTCGCGGAAGGCTTCGTGAAGGCGCTTGAGGATCTTCACAAGCAGAACCAGCTGAGCGAGGGGACGTGCGTACCACCGGACAGACTGGACCTAATCGGCTCCAACGCAGCCCCGGTCGGCTTGCCGTCAGATCTGCCAGTGTACACGACTTTGAACGGCTATGGAAATAGCCCACTGGGCACCACAGTGAATTATTCCACGGATACCATTCCATTCCCACCGCCACCTTCTAATCTGATGAGCGTCCATCAACAGGCGGCTGCGGCAGCGCTGTCACGGCTCCAGGCGTTCAAGGACGAGCCGCAGACGGTCCCCGACATGCAGTGCTTTGGAGACAGCCCGCCGTTGTCTCCTATTGACATGGACAACCAGGAGCGCATCAAAGCAGAGAGGAAAAAGCTGCGCAACAGAATAGCGGCGTCCAAGTGTCGCAAAAGAAAGCTGGAGAGAATATCGCGTCTTGAAGACAAGGTCAAAAACCTGAAGACTCAGAACACTGAACTGGCCTCCACAGCCAGTGTGCTCAGAGAGCAAGTGGCCCAGTTGAAACAAAAGGTTATGAACCATGTCAGTAATGGATGTCAGCTTATGCCAAAGCAAGTACAAGTTTACTAGAGGATTGTTTAGGCAACCAACATCATGGGGTTAGTTATCCTCTGAGGATATTGACTAACTGAAATACAGTAGGCTATTTGCCTTTTCTCATATAATAGAATACAAATTCATACCTGAAAATCCATTAGAACTGGAACACTATGGGTCTCTTAAAAATGTTGGCTATAAGCCCGTTTTGTAGCACAGACAATTTTTGCTGCCCTCTTTCGGGCAACAAGCATATCAGCTCTCCAATGGACAAATTTAATACATAGCCTACAAGGATAGCATTATCTGCATGTAAACTGGACAATCTCAATGAGTGCAACTAAACACCAGGATGTCATTGAGTGCCTGTCATCCACTGTGTAATATATGCCTTACTTGTTTACAAGCACTTATTTACCAATGACAAATGTATATTTTATTTACCAAAACGTCTTATTTTGCAAATATAAATTGTGCATGTCTTGTAAGCTCGTGTACAGTAATTCTGTTCATTCTGTTGTGCAGTTCTATGTGTTGTCACCATGAATGTAGCCTTCATTGTTGTTGGCCCCATGTAGCCATTTTTAATGGGATTTTATCTCAAAGATGTTTATTAAATTCACTGAATTGTTTAATCTGTCAAGTCTTCTTGTGGGCTGACTGCCCTATCACACACTGTGCCAGCTATTATTAGGGCCTCTCCCAGAGACAGATTAGTATAGGTGCATATGTTTTTTCCCTCTCTATTATCCTGTTGTATTACAGGCTTTGTTACATTAGTACAATACCGGTCACCAGAATGAAAAGGGAAAAAATAATGCTTGAACTGAACTACATCCCTAAATGTATTTGATGTACTGGGAGCTCTATACTTCTGCCACCTAGTGGCTCGATGAGGGTGATACAATTATCAGTTTGGACTAAGGGACTACTTACTGTACATCGAAAGCTAAAATGTGGAGTTGCCTCATTCAAATAAATGTTTACTAAGTTTATACAAATACTGCTTTTATATTTTGTTTATTAATTCCTTGGTTTTAGCAAACCTGGAGTTACAGTATTACAGCACAATTCAAGACTAAAACCCAACAAAAAAAATGCTTATTTACAGGGGGAAGGGAGGAGAGCTAAGAAAGCTGAATTGGACACATACCTAAGTCAGAGGCAAGTTTACAGCTGTAGCAAAACACAAATCAACAAAGAAAACTAAAGTTGTTGCATCAAATATAATAGGATGTGATTAGGGGCGGCAGGTTGACGAGTGGCTAGAGCTTTGGGCGAGTAACCAAATCCCGAGCTGGGCCAGTAATCGAATCCCCGAGCTGACAAGGTAAAATCTGTCATTCTGCCCCTGAAAAAGGCTGTTAACCCACTTTTCCCCGGTAGGCCGTCATTGTAAATAATATTTTTTTCTTAACTGACTGGCTAAGTTAAATAAAATAAAAAAGTACTGATTATACTTTACACACTTCTCCCTTTTTGAAAACTGCCACAGGGAGTAGGCATACATACCAAATGCTTCTCTTACACTACAGTACTACAGGCCTTTTACTCAGTGCAGCTCCAAAAACATGTCAAACAAGTCTTGTCCCAGTGGGTGTCATTTTTGGCTTGGTAGTCTAATTGGGACATCTTTGGAAAAAAACATGAAAGCAAAGCTGCCTAAAGACTTCACATAAACAGTATTTGTAACAGACATGACCTTTAGCAGGTTTGTTGGCAGTTAATATTGGAGAACCAGGCTGGCCAATGACACAGTATTTCTCTGAGAGTAATACAGTATTCACACTGGTACTACACCCACCCTAAAAGGTTCAGTTGGTTTAGAAACATGGAAAATGGAAGTGAAAGCAGTTCCCATTGAAACAGCTTGTACATAATCAGGAGAACATACAGTGGAATGTAAGTGTTTTCGGGCAGGAGTATTTCAACCCAATTCAATCTCAAAAAGGACAGCCTGGTTTAAACCAACCACCCCATACAATACTGATAACAGCCTTTTTTCAACTGTGATAGATTATTGTTTGCGGGCTGCGCTCTATGAAGAACTTCATCTAAAAATAAATAAGACATAATACTGTGTGTAAATATAGATGGTCGTGACATAACTGACCAAATATCTTCATGTGCCTGAGTGCATTTCGTTGACTACGATTTCCTCATGTATATACCAACAAGCAATTATCTCTACACTGAAACAGACCAAAATCACACAAACATGATGTTGAACATGCTAAAAAAATAAAAATCCAAAAAACAAATAGAAAAGACAAATCATATGGACTATGGGAAAGAGATTGGAACGTGATGTTAACATTGGTCAGTGTTGTAGTATATGGGTGCAGTAGCCCAGTGTTGTCCTGACTGTGGGTGTGTGTGTTGTACACATGAATACACATGAAGAGGCGATTGTGCTGTAGAATAGCAGTGATGCACACTGACAAGGAATAAGAAGCTACATTTTCAACTGTTGTTCACACGACCCTGACAGCGAAACAAACAAACAAACCAGTTTGATTCAGCGGGACGTGGCCAACAGCTCTTAGATGTTCCATAGTAAAACAACAAAAAAACAACATGCACCTCTCACAAAGGACAGATATTCTTTCACCTTAAATTATTGTCATTTTATACCATTTGATTATATATTTTAGAATTCTAAAATGCATATTTATTATATTACGAAGTTGAACATTTAAATATACTCTTCTACTTAAAGACACTTTTCTAGGTTTGCAAAAAAAAAAAAAAAAAAGATGGGTTAAAAAAATAACAATAAAACATTTAAACTGGGACAGGGACCAGTACTTACCACATCATCAAGTTCTTTTTCTTAAATCCAGCAATGATAAAATATTAGGAAATGACCATGACTGATAACCGATATGCATGGGATTTTGGTCGGATAAGTTTGAAAAAACAAATCTCATAAAAATATTTGTTATGCAAAATGTGGACTTTGAACATACCTCACTCACGCCACTTAAATAGATTTGATTGCTAACCAGCCAATCGAGGACATCTAAAAAAACAGCAAAACTATCAACAGTAAACAGATAATCAGCAATGTGGCCCTTCGAAAAAATACATGAAATCCCTTCAGGTTCGAGGCCGCAGTAAGGGGAGTCAGAATGTGAACTTTGGACTCTAAACACCATTGGATAGACGGGGGACTGAAATATGGAATAACAGAGTTTTCAGCCAGGCTCTTCCATCTAAAACACAAACCCATCACAGACCTCTTCCACCAGCATAGGCTGTAGGAAAAGGTGTGTGAGGGGTCAGGTGTGTGTGTGTGTGTGTATGGTGCGTGTGTAGTGGGTTTAGCAAGCACAGTCCTGGTGGGGGCGTTCGGGCTGCTCGGTGAGCTGGGGCCCCTGTTTGGCCCCTGTGACGGCGGGGTCGGCGTTGTCCAAGCTCTCTGACATCTTCTCACAGATGATGTCCACCAGCCGCTCAAACGTCTGCTTGACGTTGATGTTGTCCTTTGCACTGCACTCAAAGTACTCAAAGCCTGCAGAGGAGAGGAAAGACAGATGTCTGATTAATTAAGAGTAGTTTGAATGTAACGTGATGTGTATTTGTTGTAATGAGCAACACTTTACATGAACTTGTATTTATGGCGTGAAGTTGCTCAATAACTACTCCGGTAACCAGAACGTAATTACTCAGCTGTACACAGTAATAGCAGAGTAGGCACATAAAACAATGACTCATTTTCTAGGGAAAGGACACAGGATTTATTATTATATTACTGGGTAATTAAGTACAGTGTTCCAACACACCTAGTTGGTCAGAGAGCTGCCGGCCCCTGTCTGCTGCCACCACCCTCTCGTCTTCCATGTCACACTTGTTTCCCACCAGTAGGACCTGGGCGTTGTCCCAGGAGTACGTCTTGATCTGGGTGGACCTGTACACACACATTCAATTGTTGTAGTTATATTACAGGTCCTATCACAACTAAAGAAAACTGAGTTCCATGCATTGACCCTCATCCAAGCGGGCAAAGCAACTGACACTTGACTGGTACTGCCATTCTTTCACCCAGTCATCAAATTATTCACATTTTGCAGAACATGCACTACATGACCAAAGAAAAGTGCTCGTCGAACATCTCATTCCAAAATCATGGGCATTAATATGGAGTTGGTCTCCCCTTTGCTGCTAAAACAGCCTCCACTCTTCTGGGAAGGCTTTCCACTAGATGTTGGAACATTGCTGCGGGGGACTTGCTCCCATTCAGCCACAAGAGCTTTAGTGAGGTCGGGCACGAATGTTGGGCGATTAGGCCTGGCTCGCAGTCGGCATTTCAAATCATCCCAAAGGTGTTCGATGGGGTTGAGGTCAGGGCTCTGTGCAGGCCAGTCAAGTTCTTCCACACCGATCGACAAACCATTTCTGTATGGACCTCACTTTGTGCATGGGGGCATTGTCATGCTGAAACAGGAAAAGGCCTTGCCCAAACTGTTGCCACAAAGTTGGATGCACAGAATCATCTAGAATGTCATTGTATGCTGCAGCATTAAGATTTCCCTTCACTGAAACTAAGGGGCCTAGCACGAAACATGAAAAAAAGCCCCAGACCATTATTCCTCCTCCACCAAACTTTACAGTTTACGCTATGCATTGGGGCAGGTAGCGCTCTCCTGGCATCAGTCAAACCCAGATTCGTCCGTCGGACTGCCAGGTGGTGAAACATGATTCATCACTCCAGAGAACGCGTTTCCACTGCTCCAGAGTCCAATGGCGGCGAGCTTCACACCACTCCAGCCGACGCTTGGTATTGCGCATGATGATCTTAGGCTTGTGTGCAGCTGCTCGGACATAGAAAGCCATTTCATGAAGCTCCTGACGAACAGTTCTTGTGCTGACATTGCTTCCAGAGCCAGTTTGGAACTTGGTAGTGAGTGTTGCAATCGAGGACGGACGATTTTTACTCGCTACCCGCTTCAGCAGTCGGCGGTCCTATTCTGTGAGCTTGTGTGGCCTACCACTTTGTGGCTGAGCCGTGGTTGCTACTATATCTTTCCTCTTAACAATAACAGCACTTACAGTTGACCAGGGTAGCTCTAGCAGGGCAGACATTTGAAAAACTGACTTGTTGGAAAGGTGGCATCCTATGACGGTGCCACATTGAAAGTCACTGAGCTCTTCATTAAGGCCATTCTACTGCCACTGTTTGTCTATGGAGATTGCATGGCTGTGTGGTCGATTTTATTAACCTGTCAGCAACGGGTGTGGCTGTCCACATACTTTTGTATATAGCGTAAATACCGATACAGACAGACAAACATGCATACAGTTGTTTCACACACACACAGGTCCCGTACCAGTCCTGCACGGCGTTGAAGGAGTCCTCGTTGGTGATGTCATACATGAGGATGAAGCCCATGGCTCCTCTGTAGTAGGCCGTGGTGATGGTCCTGTAGCGCTCCTGTCCGGCAGTATCCTGGGAGAAACACACATATCACACAATGAATCATTATCTTACACATACATAATCATGCACAAAAATAGTCCTGCAGCAGAAAAAGCACTCCAAATCCCAATGTACTACAGCATATAAAAAGAACGCATTAAGTTTAACCCCACATCCATGTTTAAACATTGTAGCTGCATATAACAATGTAGTTGTGGATAAAAAAAGATACTAACTTCAGAATATTCTATGTGATGTCAGAAGTTTAGTTATAGTATCAATTTATAGCCAGCACATGCCGCAGTGCAGTATATCAGGGTAAAACACTGTTCTATACCTGAAATATGTAACTTTTGGGGCGACCCGACCACATTCACATAGAAATGTGAGTTATAGATCTGTCACTCTCAATGAAAGCTTGTCTAAGAAGTGGTAGATCGGTTCTATGTGCTCTATTTCTATGTTTCCCATTCTTAAGTTTAGTTTGTGTCTTTTACATTCGGTTTTGTACACCAGCTTCAAACAGCTGAAAATACAATGTTTTTTGTTTAATGAAAATATATTTCAACGGTTTAGATGGTACAATGATTCTCTACACTATCCATTGCTTGTGGATAGTGTGGATTGCTTGAACTATTTGAATTTTAGCAACCTGGAAATGGCGGAGCGATTTATGCATATTTCACATTTAAACAAGCAGTGAGATAGCAGTGCGATAGATGGGCGTCATTAGGCCATAAATGATTCTACACTTGAGAGACAGCAATGGCAGCCACTTTGGCATATTAATCGAGGCGATTTAGGAAACCACACACATTTATCAGCATCTCTGTTCATTTTCGGTCTTCAGCTATCTTATGACACAGGGACGTGGTCGTGCTGACAAAATCATATGAATAAAGTAAACCCACACTGACAGCATATAATCTTGATTTATTCCACACGTCAAGCAGCATATAAATCAAGATTATAAAATGAGTGTGGATGTACTCTCCTTATTAAAGTCTTGTGATGAGAATAGCTACCACCACCTTAGATCTGAGCTGTGTGTGTATTGCTTATTTTAGCTGTTCTTTTTCCCAAATAGGGCTATCTTCTGTATATCAACCCTACCTTGTCACAATACAACTGATTTAGTCAAACGCATTGAGGAAAGAAATTCCACAAATTAACTTTTAAACATGGCACACCTGTTAATTGCGATGCATTCCAGGTGACTACCTCATGAAGCTGGTTGAGAGAATGCCAAGAGTGTACAAAGCTGTCATCAAGGCAAAGGGTGGCTACTTTGAAGAATCTCACATATAAAATATATTTAGATTTGTTTGACACTTATTTTGGTTACTACATGATTCCTTATTCCTTACGTCTTCACTATTATTCTACAATGTAAAAATAAATAAAAACCCTAGAATAAGTAGGTGTCTCCAAACTTTTGACTGGTACTGTATGTGTTGTTCGACAGCGAGGTCTACTCTGCTGAAGGGGGTGGATGCAGACAACCCACCATGACGCACGTGGTGTCACAACCAATCTTCTTCAGAACTAAACATATTCCTCACAGGAGCCACAGACAGAGAGAGAGATGGAGAGAGAATCAGACAGAAAGAGAAAGAGAGAGACTGGCACTAGAGACACAAACCTCCTGCTAGTGTACCGATACTGCGGATACTGCTCCTCTCCGCCCCCTTCCCTCTCCAGGCACCCCTGTCATAGGCCTCTAATGGAGATGTGTGCATGAAAGCATAGGGGTCTGCCAAAATCCTAAACAAATTCGCCCCCTAAAAAGCCAAACTTTCGTACGGAAAAGCATCTGCTAAATGGCATATATTACTATTATAGTATGAGTCTAGCCTATTGTCATGCGATATTTCCCATCTTTCCCCCATTACTGTATAGCTTATTGGTATCAAACTTGCTGCATGCCAAGACCTTTGAGCTCATTCATATGAAAATAAGGTAAAACAGTAGTCACCAACCCTGGTTCTGGTGTGCTACAGGTTATGCAAGCTTTTGTTCCAGTCCAACAATAATACACCCGAGTCAACTGATCATGCTCTTGTCGAGCAGTTTATTCTTTGGATCGGGTGTGTTAGTGCTTGGTTGAAACAAAAGCCTGTATACCCTGTACATTTGCTCTCCAAGGCCAGGGTTGGCGATTACTTACCACTGTAGTTAAATCTGTCAATGTCAGTTTTTCACCCAAACCAGGCGACTATGTATCCATAAGATGAGATACATTTGTAATTTGGGGGAGCAATCCCTAGTGCAGTCAAAAAACAGATTGTTCTGTGTTATATACAGCACCAGTCAAAAGTTTGGACACACCGACTCATTCAAGGGTCCTTTATTTTTACTATTTTCTACATTGTAGAATAATAGTGAAGACATCAAAACCATGAAAAAACATTTATGGAATCATGTAGTAACCAAAAAAGTAAAACAAAATTTGTATATTTGAGATTCTTCAAAGTAGTCACCCTTTGCATTGATGACAGCTTTGCACACTCTTGGCATTCCCTCAACTAGCTTCATGAGGTAGTCACCTGGAATGCATTTCAATTAACAGGTGTGCCTTGTTAAAAGTGAAATAGTGGAATATCTTTCCTTCTTAATGCGTTTGAGCCAATCAGTTGTGTTGTGACAAGATAGTGGTGGTACACAGAAAATAGCCCTATTTGGTAAAATACCAAGCCCATATTATGGCAAGAACAGCTCAAATAAGCAAAGAGAAGCGATCATCCATCATTATTTTAAGACACGAAGGTCAGTCAATACGGAAAATGTCAAGAACTTTGAAAGTTTCTTCAAGTGCAGTCACAAAAACCATCAAGCACTATGATGAAGCTGGCTCTCATGAGGACAGCCACAGGAAAGGAAGATCCAGAGTATAATTTGTTTTTCAACAGGACAATGACCCAACACACCTCCAGGCTGTGTAAGGGCTATTTTCCCAAGGAGAGTGATGGAGTACTGCATCAGATGACCTGGCCTCCACACTCACCCAACCTCAACCCAATTGAGATGGTTTTGGATGACTTGGACCACAGAGTCAAGGAAAAGCAGCCAACAAGTGTTCAGCATATGTGGGAACTCCTTCAAGACTGTTGGAAAAGCATTCCAGGTGAAGCTGATTGAGAGAATGCCAAGAGTGTGCAAAGTTGTCATCAAGGCAAAGGGTGGCTGTTTGGCCCTGTTCGGGAGTATTGTCGGACGGGACCACAGTGTCTCCCGACCCCTTCTGTCTCAGCCTCCAGTATTTATGCTGCAATAGTTTGTGTCGGGGGGCTAGGATCAGTCTGTTATCTGGAGTATTTCTCCTGTCTTATCCGGTGTCCTGTGTGAATTTAAGTATACTCTCTCTAATTCTCTTGCGCGCTCTTTCTCAGAGGACCTGAGCCCTAGGACCATGCCTCAGGACTACCTGGCCTGATGACTCCTTGCTGTCCCCAGTCCACCTGGCCGTGCTGCTGCTCCAGTTTCAACTGTTCTGCCTATGGAACCCTGACCTGTTCACCGGACGTGCTACCTGTCCCAGACCTGCTGTTTTCAACTCTCTAGAGACAGCAGTAGCGGTAGAGATACTCTGAATGATCGGCTATGAAAAGCCAACTAACATTTACTCCTGGAGGTGCTGACCTGTTGCACCCTCTACAACTACTGTGATTATTATTATTTTACCCTGCTGGTCATCTATGAACATTTGAACATCTTGGCCATGTTCTGTTATAATCTCCACCCGGCACAGCCAGAAGAGGACTGGCCACCCCTCATAGCCTGGTTCCTCTCTAGGTTTCTTCCTAGGTTCCGGCCTTTCTAGGGAGTTTTTCCTAGCCGCCGTGCTTCTACACCTGCATTGCTTGCCGTTTGGGGTTTTAGGCTGGGTTTCTGTACAGCACTTTGTGACATCAACTGATGTGAGAAGGGCTTTATAAATACATTTGATTGATTGGCTACTTTGAGGAATCTAAAATATATTTACATTTGTTTAACACTTTTTTGATTAATACATGTGTTATTTCATAGTTTTGATGTCTTTACTATTATTCTACAATGTAGAAAATAGTACAAATAAAAGAAAAACCCTTGAATGAGTAAGTGTGTCCAAACTTTTAACTGGTACTGTATATGTATGTTTTGGTGGGATGGAGTTTCGGCCTGCCTTGTGACATCACGGTTCCAAACCGCTCTGCCAATAACAAGTCGTTTTCAGTTTCTCTCCTCACTCTTAGACACTTCAACCAAAATTCTTGCTTGAGAAATTGGTCTTTGCTAAGAAGCTATTTTTGTTTCTTTTTTTTACCATTTTAATTGAAAACAATCACAGTTGAAAACAATCACAGTAAAGTACTTAATTGTTACCCAGAAATGATTTGATATTGAGATAAAAACAGTTGCATTGGACCTTTAAAGCCAGAACACCCCTAATAACGAACATGACCTCATTTGTGGTTAACAGAAGGATGACAGAATCAGTTAAGGTCAGTGTCTCACCCAGATCTGCAGCTTTATCCTTTTGTCGTTCCTGTAGATGGTCTTCACCTTGAAGTCGATGCCCACCGTGCTGACGAAAGCCGGCGTGAAGGAGTCGTCAGCGTAGCGAAACAGGAAGGAGGTTTTACCCACACTGCTGTTGCCAATGATCAGGATCTTGAACATGTAGTCGAAGTTCTGGTCGGAGGACTCCTTCTGTCCATAGGTGGCTGTTGCTGAGGCCATCTTTGGAGGGAGAAAAGCAGAGAGCAAATCATACCGGGACATTCGGGGTCTCAATTTTTTCCCCAGGACTTTCAGTTTGTGATTTAAAAAAATATATAAAATGGGACTAATAGTAAAGACATGCATTTTAATGGTAAATATGCATTACCTATTAAATTGGCATGAACACAACCTGCCAAGGAGGTTCTCTTCCGATTTTCAAACAAATCACATTTAAAAAAAAGTTGACCTGCGCACGTTCGTCCACTACAAAAGAATTACAGTTTTCAAACAGTGCATTCTGAGCCCGCTGTAGGAACCATGACGCTTATAGAATGCATCTCTGTACCTTTTGTATAGGAATATGTGTATTGGAGCTATTTATATTTTATATGCCTAATAAAATGGTAACTTCACCTTAAGGCCCGGAAAATGGTTAAAGACTCCAGCCACCTAAGCCATAGACTGTTATCTCTGCTTCCGAACGTGCATCAAGTCTGACACCAACAGGCTCCTGAACAGCTTCTATCCCCAAGCCATAAGACTGCTAAATAGCTAACAAAATGGCTACACGGACTGAGTTGCCCCTTGTATTTTATTTTTGCACTGTCTATGCACACTGAACTCTACACACTGACACTCCAACACACACATGGGTTGGGCGGTATCCAGATTTTCATATCGTCATACCGGGATATATGGTATTACTGGCTTAGTACACAAGGGGGCGCCAAAACATGCAAAAAAGCCCATTGGGCGTCTATTACCAGAATGTTAACAAAAATAGCACAAGTAATAGGGAATTTCCATGGAGGCTGCTAGCTAAATATGCTAACGAGCACAAACAAAAATAAACTAATTGCAAAGACAGGTAATCCAGCTCATAGTCATGCATATATAGTTAGGAGCTACCAAAAATACATTTTGGTGAGTTTGGATAAGCGAATGTGAATGAGAAAAATTATGCTAATGAACAAAGTTGACGCATGATCGTCTGAAGGAAGAACAGTACCGGCTCTGAAGTAGCATGTATACACGTGGTGTCTGTGTGTAATATTAAGTCGCTAGGGCAACAGGCCTGCTCTGCTCTAAGAAGAGAGGAGAGAAAACAGCCGAGAAGTGAGAAAAAAAAGAAAATCTAGATATTTGTACAGCTGCCACTAACTCATCCAAAAGGGCTTTAGACATCTCAAACATGGCAGAGAGCAATATGATGCCCAGTCACCTTATTAATTCAGCCACTTCCTTCGATTAACTAGCGAGTCAAATTTAGTTGTGTTAATGCAGAATTCTGCATTTTTCTTACAGGAAAAGAAGATGCAACGCATAACAAACATCTTTCTGCGTTTTGTAAATGAAGATCTGAAATGCTTCTTATTGTCATTTCTGCTCGACATCAGACACATTTAGTGCTTCAGCTGCACTTCTCCACTGAGAATTCCCCTGACGGGCATTCTATCAGCAGACAGCGCTCTGACTGATGTGTAGCTACTTTTCTCCGGTAAAAATGCAAGATTACATTTTAGCAAAACATTAGGAAATGTACCTGGCTACATTCTTTTTATAATAAACATTAGAAATCTGATGGCCATGCATAGTTTTTTTCAAAAAAAGACTTGGCTTTTTCATTGTAAGCTCATTTAGCCTACTTGTGTGGCTGCTAGCCAAATAGTGTTGCACTTCTCTTGCCATCTGATGAAAATTAAGCTATTTTCTCATGAATGTGTTGCACTAATGTATTTTCTGTGAAGGAATACTATAGTTGCACGTCCCTGATTACTCTATTGAAGAAAAATAAAACCTTTACTTGCATTACAAAACACGATCCCAGTCTATACACAGCTGGACCTGCTCCTGCTTTCTCCCGTTGTGCTATTTACAAACAAACACATGACTGTCTCAACTGTTCTGGGCAACTACGGTAAGCTTCCTAATGTGAAATAATGTGACAAGTGAAAAGACAAAAAGCGATCTGCTTTATCTCTTAACGTATTGCACAAGTTGACTGCAGGTATTTATTACTTTAAAAAGTAGCTACAAATATTAAAATGTATTGAAATACTTCAAAGAAATAGTTTCAAATGGTATTGACGGTAGTGAAAAATCATCCCATGGCCATTTCCAAATAACTCAGTAAACAATATACCGCACAAGCCTAATGCACACACATTTATGTGAGGTTATCTTAGCTTCTAGTGTTGAGGTTGAGAGCTTCAGAGTTCCGCACTATTTCAACGTGTAGACTAACGTCTCACGTCTTTTGGTATCAATGGTTGATTATTCAGGGTCAGGCTCCCAACCACTTTACACGCCAGCAGCAACCCGGCATGTTTTGGTCTCGTAGTTTTAAACCATTTCGTGACATTCAGCTAACGCTGTCCATCAGGATGGTCTAATGACATTTTGTTAGCGGGTCCTTTTAAGCCAAAAGGGGGCGTTCCATCATGCCGACACAATGTCTGTGCTCACTTGGGCGTGGTTACTGAATGGGCACAAGTTTATATGAAAAGCAATTCTCATTTAAAAAGGCTAAAATCACATTGCTATCTTCACAAAAGTATTCTCATATTTAATCATATATGTTATTCAACATTTAGATGTAAACATAATACATAGGATGCGTACACTGAGTTACAGTTACTTTGTCACACCATCCTTAACTTATTCGGCATACAGGGAAATGTTCGGAATTTTGGATGACTGACGTGCCCAAAGTAAACTGCCTGTTATTCAGGCCCAGAAGCTAGGATATGCATATAATTGGTGGTAGCATTGGGTAGAAAACACTCTGAAGTTTCTAAAACTCTTGTTTGAATTTGGCGCCCTACACTTTCACTGGCTGTTGTCATATCATCCCGTTAACGGGATTGCAGCCATAAGAAGTTAAACAGGTCAACATTCACAAGGCTGTGGGGTCAGATGGATTACCAGGACATGTGCTCCGGGCATGTGCTGACCAACTGGCAGGTGTCTTCACTGACATTTTCAACAACATTTCAAGCAGACCACCATAGTCCCTGTGCCCAAGAACACGAAGGCAACCTGCCTAAATGACTACAGACCCGTAGCATTCACGTCCGTAGCCATGAAGTGTTTTGAAAGGCTGGTAAAGGCTCACATCAACACCATTATCCAAGAAACCCTAGACCCACTCCAATTTGCATACCGAACCAAACAGATCCACAGATGATGCAATCTCTATTGCACTCCACACTGCCCTTTCCCACCTGGACAAAAGGAACACCTATGTGAGAGTGCTATTCATTGACTACAGCTCAGCATTCAATACCATAGTACCCTCAATGCTCACCACTAAGCTAAGGATCCTGGGACTAAACACCTCCCTCTGCAACTGGATCCTGGACTTCCTGACGGGCCACCCCCAGGTGGTGAGGGTAGGTAGCAACACATCTGCCACGCTGATCCTCAACACTGGAGCGTGCGCAGTCCCCTCCTGTACTCCCTGTTCACCCATGACTGCATGGCCAGGCACAACTCCAACACCATCATTAAGTTTGCAGATGACACAACAACCTAAAAGGTAAAGGAGGACCGAGCACGCCCCCATTCTCATCGACAGGGCTGTAGTAGAGCAGGTTGAGAGCTTCAAGTTCCTTGGTGTCCACATCAACAAACTAGAATGGTCCAAACACACCAAGACAGTTGAGAAGAGGGCACAACAAAGCCTATTCCCCCTCAGGAAACTAAAAAGATTTGGCATGGGTCCTCAGATCCTCAAAAGGTTCTACAGCTGCAACATCGAGAGCATCCTGACTGATTGCATCACTGCCTGGTACGGCAATTGCTCAGCCTCCTAGTAGGTGCCATGCGCATCGGTTTGTGTCAAGAACTGCAACGCTGCTGGGTTTTTCCAAGCTCAACAGTTTCCCGTGTGTATAAAAAATGGTCCACCACCCAAAGGACATCCAGCCAACTTGACACAACTGTGGGAAGTATTAGAGTCAACATGGGCCAGGATCCCTGTGGAACGCTTTCGAAAAACCTACGCTGATGAATTGAAGCTGAGGGCAAAAAGGGGGGGGGGGGGGGGGGGTGCAACTCAACATTAGGAAAGTGTTCTTAAGGTGTTATACACTCAGTGTATAGTGCTTTTGACACTGAAAAGATCTCTACTGTAGGGCTGGCACAATTACCGTATATCCGATAATTATGGATGAGGAGCGTCATGAATAAAAAAATATATATAAGTATTTCAGACCCTTTACTCAGTACTTTGTTGAAGCAACTATGGCATCGATTACAGCCCCAAGTCTTCTTGTGTATGACGCTTCAAGCCAATCTTCTTTGCAGATCCTCTCAAGCTGTTAGGTTGGATGGGGAGTGTCGCTGTACAGCTATTTTCAGGTCTCTCCAGAGATGTCCGATCGGGTTCAAGTCCGGGCTCTGGCTGGGCCACTCAAGGACATTCAGAGACTTGTCCCGAAGCCACTCCTGCATTGTCTTGGCTGTGTGCTTAGTGTCGTTGTCCTGTTGGAAGTTGAACCTCCACCCCAGTCTTAGGTCCTGAGTGCTCTGGAGCAGGTTTTCATCAAGGATCTCTCAGTACTTTGCTTCATTCATCTTTCCCTTGATCCTGACAAGTCTCCCAGTCCCTGCCGCTGAAAAGATTTCCTAGCCACCGTGCTTCTACATCTGCATTGCTTGCTGTTTGGGGTTTTAGACTGGGTTTCTGTATAGCACTTTGTGACATCGGCTGATGTAAAAAGGGCTTTATAAATACATTTGATTGATATACCCCCCTTACCTTGTCACAACACAACTGATTGGCTGAAATGCATTAAGAAGGAAATCAATTCCACAAGGCACACCTGTTAATTGAAATGCATTCTAGATGACTACCTCATGAAGCTGGTTGAGGGAATGCCAAGAGTGTGCAAAGCTCTCAAGGCAAAGGGTGGCCATTTGAAGAATCTCAAATATAAAATATATTTTGATTTGTGTAACACTTTTTTAGTTACTACATGATTCCATATGTGTAATTTCATAGTTTATTGTCTTCACTATTATTTTACAATGTAGAAAATAATACAAATAAAGAAAAAACCCTGGAATGAGTCGGTGTCCTAAAACTTTTGACCGGTAGTGTACATAGTGGTTCTTCCTTTAAAAGTTGCGTCGTAGAATTCTATGACACGTTATTTAAGTGTCAGCAGCCATTGTTGCCATTAATGCTAGTTCGTGCTAGTTTGACCACCAGAGGGCATCTTTGAGAAGCATTTGACTGTTATTAATATTGGCTGTACTAGAGAATATAACAACATTTGCTTAATTAATTTGATTAATATTATGGTGTTTCTATTCCAAGAAAAACTAAATCCTCAGGGTTTCCGTCAGGAAAATATGGAGCTGTACAATGTGACCGGTCGGGAGTAGGCTACTAAGTGACTGCGAGTGAAGAGCAAAATAATCCTAACATTTCCACACCCTAATTGTAGGCTAACCAATACCCAAAACGGAGATTCAGTGAAAATAAAAATCTCAGATTTATCAAGACCAGTCCTCATGCTTGGCTCAGAGCAGCACGAAACAGTGGATGGACAGATCCATAATAGATTACTATGGGAATAAATATCACTGAATAACAGAAAAATGTGAATAAAGTAGGCTAATGAAGGTAACAAATTGTTGCTTACTGAAACTCCAGCCTGGGTTTGCATTGCAAATGAGGGCATAAACTGGGTCAAGACGCCAGCAGAGTAAGTAGACCTTTATATAGTCAACAAAAGGTTAAATAAAAGACCTCCAACACTTAACAGCACATTACTCAACACTAGTTAGACTCATGTCGCCTACAGTATATCTAAAAATATAGTTTTCATCTCTACATGTAGGTCTCATGATTTAAACCTGATCGAACTTGTTCGGTATCCATTGAAAACATTAATCCGTAACTCTGCCAAGCAATGATGAACTGGTGAAGGCCATCAAGACGTTTTGGCTTGAGAAATTGACGATACAACAATGCTACAAATACATTGATCTCAGCAAGGTTTTACCAGTGGTCGCTGGGGGGGGGGGGGGGGGGGGGTAATAGTGCCACTAAAATGTAGTTGGAATAAACATCTGCATTTTGAAAGTATTTTTTCTCAATTTTTTTACAAAAGCATAAAGAGGTTGATGAACAGCTACTGTACAGTATACTGTATGCTTTATCCAACATTTTGCGGTTGCATGAGGTTTTTAGTTAGAAATGTAACACTTTAGAGTACTTAAGCATCGAACACATTGCAAGTAGGGGGGGATTTTCACACCTACAATAGCCGGGCTATGAAGAGTCTATTATTGCCCTGCTAATAGCCCATCATGGAAACATTGTTTGCATCGGTAATCTGCCTTTTTGGACGCCGATTATGGCTGATTACATTGTAATCCATGAGGAAACTGCGTGGCAGGCTGACCACCTGTTACACGAGTGCAGCATCAAAAGGACCTTGTGGCTGCAAGGAGCCAAGGTAAGTTGCTAGCTAGCATTAAACTTATCTTATAAAAAACAATCAATCTTTACATAATCACTAGTTAACCTTGTAATATCATCAACCATGTGTAGTTAACTAGCTTGTCCTGTGTTGCATATAATCAATGCAGTGCCTGTTAATTTATCATCGAATCACAGCCTACTTCAACTTTGCCAAACGGGTGATTTGACAAAAGCGCAGTCGGGAGAAAAAGCACATTCGTTGCACAAATGTACCTAACCATAAACATCAATGCCTTTCTTAAAATCAATACACAGAAGTATATATTTTTAAACCTGCATATTTAGTAAAAATAAATGCATGTTAGCAGGCAATATTAACTAGGGAAATTGTGTCACTGTAACGATTGTCGTCGGGAGAAGGAGAAGACGACCAAGGTGCAGCGTGGTAAGTGTCCACATTAACTTTTAATAAATACTAACACTTGAACAAAAACAACAAAACGACAAACGAACAGTTCTGCAAGGTGCACTACACTAAACAGGAAACAACTACCCACAAACACAGGTGGGAACAGGCTACCTAAGTATGGTTCTCAATCAGAGACAACGATTGACAGCTGCCTCTGATTGGGAACCATACCAGTCCAAACACATAGAAATACAAAACATAGAACAAAACATATAATGCCCACCCCAACTCACGCCCTGACCAAACCAAAATAGAGACATAAACAAGGAACTAAGGTCAGGGCGTGACAGTCACTTCCCTTGCATTCAGTGCAAGCAGAGTCAGGGTATATGCAACAGTTTGGGCCACCTGGCTCGTTGTGAACTGTGTTTCTTCCTAACAAAGACTGTAATTAATTTTCCAGAATTAATATTGAAGGTTGTGCAATGTAATAGCAATATTTAGACTTACACGGAACCCAACCCCGCTGCGAGCGTGCGCCATCGTGCGCTATCGTGCATACATTTATTTTGCCCCCCACACCAAACGCGATCACGACACGCAGGTTAAAATATCAAAACAAACTCTCAACCAATGACATTAATTTGGGGACAGGTCGAAAAGCATTAAACATGTATGGCAATTTAGCTAGCTAGCTTGCACTTGCTAGCTAACGTTAATTTGTCCTATTTAGCTAGCTTGCTGTTGCTAGCAAATTTGTCCTGGGATATAAACATTGAGTTGTTATTTTACCTGAAATGCACAAGGACCTCCGACATTTAATCCACACATAAAACGGCCAACTGAATCGTTTCTAGTCATCTCTCCTCCTTCCAGGCTTTTTCGCATCTAAACTTTCATTGTATTACCACGACAACCGGCAACAAAGTTCATCTTTTAATCACCCACGTGGGTATAACCAATGAGGAAATGGCACGTGGGTACCTGCTTCTATAAACCAATGAGGAGATGACTTTCAGCGCGATCTGCGTCAGAAATAGGAACAACTTCTATTTTAGCCCTTGGCGTCGCAGATGCTTGTTGGTGCGCGCGAGCAGTGTGGGTGCAATAATTGAACAACATGGATTTCTAAATTTATTTTGCGACGCTCGCGCACACGACGTGTCCGGTCTGGTCAGCATGTTAGGGTTGCCACCCGTTCGACAAAATACGTAAAGGTTCCGTATTTCCCTGAAAGAATAAACATTTGTTTTCTAAATTATATTTTACAGATTTGACCATATTAATGACCAAAGGCTCGTATTTCTGTGTGTTTATTATAATTAAGTCTATGACTTGATATTTGATAGAGCAGTCTGACTGAGCGGTGGTAGGCAGCATTCATTCAAACAGCACTTTACTGCGTTTGTGAGCAGGTCTTAGCAATGCTTGAAGCACAGCGCTGTTTATGACTTCAAGCCTATCATCTCCCGAGATTAGGCTGGCAATACTAAAGTTCCTATAAGAACATCCAATAGTCAAAGGTATATGAAATACAAATGGTATAGAAGAAATAGTCGACGCGTCATAATTCCTATAATAACTACAACCTAAAATTTCTTAACTGGGAATATTGAAGAACTGGGAATATTGAACCACCAGCTTTCATATGTTCTCATGTTCTGAACAAGGAACGTAAACGTTAGCTTTTTTACATGCAACATATTGCACTTCTCCAACACTGTTTTTGCATTATTTAAACCAAATTGAACATGTTTCATTATTTGAGAATAAATTGATTTTATGTATTATATTAGGTTAAAATAAAAGGGTTCATTGTTCATTCAGTATTATTGTAATTGTCATTATTACAAATATATATTTAAAAAAAATAATAAATCGTCTGATTAATCGGTATCGGCTTTTTTTGGTCCTCCAATAAAATCGGTATCGGCGTTGAAAAATCATATTCGGTTGACCTCTAGTATGAAAACATGTTTTCAAAATGCCTCCAGCTGTCCATCACTACTGTAAACAAAGCATTTAAAGCATATTGAAGATAGAAGCCGCCTCTTAATGAGTTCCGAGAGCCGATCTGTTATCCACCGTGTATTATTATTATTAACCCTGCCTTATAATTATATAAAAGTCACTTAGATATTCTCACAGACCAGATTTGCCCTAATGAAAAATGCACCGTAGATATTCATTTAGAATCCTCCAATCCTGGAATTGTTGTTTGCAGAATTCACATCCCGCTATGCTTGTGAAAAACAAAATGCCTCCAGCTGTCCATCACCACTGTAAATAAAAACACAGAATATCTTGGGGGCTTTTATAGAATTATATTGACCTGCTCCCTTATTAATAAGTGAATAAAGATTTAGTTTATGTATAACTGACTTGTGTGATAAGTTTCTCTCCTCATTTGATAGTAAAGAAATTAACCACCACAGTATTCAAACCCTTTACTATAAGACTTGAAATTTGGGATGCACGATATATCAGTGAACATATCGGAATCGGCCGATAATAGCTAAAAATGCCAACATCGGTATCGGCCCGATGTCTAAAACCGATGTCAAAAGTACCGTGCATACCTACATAACGTAGGTACATGACGTAATAACACCACATAAAATTTTGCGCTACACATGCAACACAGCATTATTAACCTAGCCCACAATGTCTGCGGTGTGGATCGAGCAGTCAACATGTCGAGCAGTCAACATGTCGAGCAGTCATTTGAAAGAGTAAGAATATTTTGGCGAGACAGCTCAAAGGCGAAATCCATTAAAGCCAAGATAATGGAATTCATTGCCCTCGACAATCAACCGTTCTCTGTCGTGGGTGATGTTGGCTTCGCCGACTGGTCGAGCACCGGTACACAGTACCAAGTGCGCTATTTTTCAGATGTTGCCCTACCGGAGTTACACAGTAATAGCATCACTGCTATTAGCTTCACGACATACATACTATGGAACGCTGTTTGGGTCTTTGCGTGTCAAAAAAGATACAGTAGCACTGTCAAAGCTGAACAAAAGTCTGCAAACAAGCAAACACCAGTCACAAATTATGTGTTTACAATTCCACGTTGGTAATAAAGCATAATTTGTTCGACCGCAACTTCTGGGGTAGCTAGCTTTAGCTTGGTACGTAGCTAGCACCAACACAACCAGCCTGAAAACAATGACCTGTAGAAACTGCAGTCATTTTCATTATTCTTAGCAATGATTTAGGAATCCTTGTGAGTAAGTATTAGCTAGGATGCCACTTGTTGTTTGCCTATTAAATTTAACTTCAATTTATGAAAATAAATAGCTAGCCAGCTACTTAACCCTGTTGACCAAAGCTAACGTGATAAGCAGCCAGCTAGCTTCATCTGGCTAGTGAGGCTCAACCGGACTGGGTTATGTGTTGTGAAGCTAGCCACAATAAGGATTAGGCACAATAGCGGAATTTGCGGTTTGCCTTCAAAATAAAAGTATGTCATTGACAGTGACGCAAATTAATACAAATAGTAGAATTATGCCATAATTTTAATTTGAAGGCTAACCGCAAAGTCCACTATTGTGGCTAATCCTTATTGTGGTTAGCTTCACATAGATGGGTCCGACCACCGTTAATCAAATATGACATTTCTTATAAATTAGGGTTATTTTAGATGACACCAAGCTATAGCTACTGAAACAGATGATGTCGTTTTGCTATGTTTTTGCTATTTCTTTCACTTACTTGCTGTACTGTTTCATTGTTCAGTCATTTCATTCTCAACCCGAATTTGGGTCTTTTTGGGTCTTTGCGTGTCAGAGATACGTCAAATAACACTGTTTGACGTGTCAAATAAGCTTGTTGACCAATCAGGACCTGAATATGACTGCACGTCACATAATAATTGAATGCGTTCATACATTTTTTACGGAGTTATTACACATTGATTACACTATCACTCGTATTTCATATGTCACAATGATTAATCGATATGTATGCAATGATGCTGGTACGTTGTGTTTGTGTTAACTATTTAACAGTACTAGAATTCTTAAAAGGCTGCTAAAATGTTAAATATCGGTTATTGGGTTTAATGGCAAGGAAAATATTGGATATCGGTATCGGCCAAAAATGTCATATCGGTGCATCACTACTTGAAATTGAGTTCAGGTGCATCCTGTTTCAATTGATCATCCCTGAGATGTTTCTACAACTTGACTGGAGTCCACCTGTGGTAAATTAAATTGATTGGACATTATTTGGAAAGGCACACACCTGTCTATATAAGGTCCCACAGTTGACAGTGCATTTCAGTGCAAAAAACAAGCCAAGTGGTCGAAGGAATTGTCCGTAGAGCTCCGAGACAGGATTGTGTCGAAGCACATATTTGGGGAAGGGTAGCAAAATATTCTGCAGCATTTAAGTTCCCAAGAACACTGTTTGGAACCACTAAGACTCTTCCTAGATCTGGCCAAACTGAGCAATCGGGGGAGAAGGGCCTTGGTCAGGGAGGTGACCAAGTACCCGATGGTCACTCTGACAGAGTTCCAGAGTTCCTCTGTGGAGATAGTTGTCCTTCTATCTCTGCAGCACTCCACCAATCAGGCCAGACAGAGGCCACTCCTCAGTAAAAAGGCACGACAGCCCGCTTGGAGTTTGCCAAAAGTCACCTCTCAGACCATGAGAAACACGATTCTCTGGTCTGATAAAACCAAGACCTCTTTGGCCTGAATGCCAAGCGTCACATCTGGAGGAAATCTGGCAACATCCCTACAGTGAAGCATGGTAGTGGCAGCATCATGCTGTGGGGATGTTTTTCAGCTGCAGGGCCAGGAAGACTAGTCAGGATTGAAGGAAAGATGAGCGGAGCAAAGTAAAGAGAGATCCATGATGAAAACCTGTTCCAGAGCACTCAGGACCTCAGATTGGGGCGAAGGTTCACCTTCCAACAGGACAACGACCCTAAGCACACAGCCAAGATAACGCAGGAGTGGCTTCAAGACAAGTCTCTGAATGGCCTTGAGTGGCCCGGACTTGAACCTGATTGAACATCTATGGAAAGGCCTGAAAATAGCTGTCCAGCAATGCTCCCCATCCAACCTGACAGAGCTTGAGAAGATCTGCAGAAAAGAATGAGATTATCTCCCCATATACAGGTGTGCCAAGTAGAGGTCGACCGATTAATCGGGGCCGATTTCAAGTTTTCATAACAATCGGAAATCGGTATTTTTGGGCGCCGATTTATATATTTTTTTTTTACACCTTTATTTAATCTTTATTTAACTAGTCAGTTAAAAACACATTCTTATTTTCAATTACGGCCTAGGAACGAGGCAGATCGACAGATTTTTAACCTTGTCAGCTCGGGGGATCCAATCTTGCAACCTTACAGTTAACTAGTCCAATGCTCTAACACCTGATTACATTGCACTCCACGAGGAGCCTGCCTGTTAGCGAATGCAGTAAGCTAAGGTAAGTTGCTAGCTAGCATTAAACTTATAAAAAACAATCAATCAATGACTGTCATTGCTCCAATGTGTACTTAACCATAAACATCAATGCACAAGTATATATTTTTAAACCTGCATATTTAGCTAAAAGAAATCCAGGTTAGCGGGCAATATTAACCAGGTGAAATTGTGTCATTTCTCTTACGTTCATTGCACGCCGAGTCAGGGTATATGCAACAGTTTGGGCCGCCTGGCTCTTTGCGAACTAATTTGCCAGAATTTTACGTAATTATGACAACATTGAAGGTTGTGCAATGTAACAGGAATATTTAGACTCATGGATGCCACCCGTTAGATAAAATACGGAACGGAATAAACGTTTTGTTTTCGAGGTGATAGTTTCCGGATTAGTCAAAGGTATATGGTTTAGAGAGAAATAGTCGACGCATTATAATTCCTGTAATAACTTGCGGCTGAACTTGAAAGGGGTTCCTTCGTTATTTTACCGTTCATGTCTTCCATAGAGAATGTCTTGATCTACTTCAAATAAGGTCTGTGTTTCGTGCAGGCTTAAACCGCCTCGACGTTTTGATACCCGTGTAAATCTCACTAGGATAAGGTAACGTTTGTCAGCATATTTTCATAAATCCACTTTACAATTTTTTTAATCTTCGCTTATATTTAGCCAATATTGATCAGAGTTACCTTGTCCTATGGATATCTACACAGTTATAAAATTGGCACGGTGATGTAAGCCTACACGAAACACAGACCTTATTTTAAGTGAATCTAAAAATATCCTATGGAATAAATGAAGGAACCGCTTTTCAGATTTTGCTAGAAGGTGTCATGGGAATTATGACTCGCACTTTGGTTGTCAATTCTTACCATGCCCATTATTAAAATAGGATTTCCTGCATATAGAAATTAAAGTTTTTGTTTTCAACATTCATCACAGGTAACTTAAACTCTATTTTTATTCAAACAGTTGAGAGTATTTGTCTCCTAAGCAGACTCTTCAGTATCATTGTCACTTCAGAGCTGTGTGCGTGTGTCTATTTATGTATTATATTAAGTTAAAATAAAAAAAAGTGTTAATTGTTCATTCAGTATTGTTGCAATTGTCATTATTACAAAAATGTGTGTGTGTGTATGATATATATATATATATATATATATATATTTTTTTTTTTAAATAAATCGTCCGATTAATCGGTATCGACTTTTTGTCCTCCAATAATCGGTATCGGCATTGAAAAATCATAATCGGTCGACCTCTAGTGCCAAGCTTGTAGCGTTATACATAAGTAGACTCAAGGCTGTAAACACTGCGTAAAGGGTCTGAATACTTATGTACATTTGATATTTAATTGTTATTTTTGCAAACATTTCTAAAACCAGTTTGTCATTATGGGGCAGTGTGTGTAGATTGAGAGAAACAATTTCATCCATTTTAGAATAAGGCTGTGGAAAAAGTCAAGGGGTCTGAATACTTTCCAAATTCCCTGTAATTGCGGGCTATTCTTTTGGTGCTGTAATCAGTCGTTTTTGATTAAAAACAATTTTATGTGAAGTCGGCGCTCCAGTCCGCAGACACTATTTGCCACTCAACCCCATTGTAAATCGTGGAGTTGAGTTTAATCAACTAACCTACTTTCAAAAGACATCTTTCCACTAACGCCAGGATCAACCCCCCCCCCCCCCCCCAAAAAAAATAACATGCCCATAACCCCATCTTGGGGAAGTGGAAATTTCCTTCCTATCTCTTCCCAAATGTAGGGTATTCCTAAAGGAACGTGTATTGTACATTATTCAATTTCCCCCATCTTCAACATCAGATAGGGGAAAACAGTAAAGTGAGCGTCCCATGTCGTGTCCTGGGATGCTATAGTCTGCCCCCGCATATTATAGTGCGCTTATAACGTTTAACCAGAAATAAACGATACTGCGATAATCTTTATATTATTCACAGTTTAGCAATTCAATAAAAAAACATTTTGTTATAGATAAACGTAGATAGTTACTGCTTACATTGGTTGGACATTTTAGACACTAAAATCGTCTATGGCACTCCTGTCTTTGCCAACGCACCCGACCAAGATCAACAAGGCGGAAACGTTGCGGCTTAGGCAATCATTGGCTAAACTGGCTAACAAGCTATGGCTGGGTGTCTTGAGAATAGATTTTAGCGCATGTCTAACATTGAATGGACATGCAGTTACATCAGGCGGTTTAACTTGACATTTGCTATAGTCAACGTATGTTGGTAGGTAATTGCATTTGCATGGGTTAGCCGTCTTGGTCACAGGGAGATCAATTAGGCTAAGACCATCTCTTTGGGTCACCACTGTTTCCTAACTAGGTCCAGAAGCTGGTTAAAGGGTACAGGGTCTCGCGCACAATTCAATCAGAAGAAAAAAATAACACTTCTACCCAATAATAGCTGCTCACGGTCATTCAAAAGGACTGTTGCTTTAATGACAAAATGTCGCTATTTTTCGTTTTAAAGACCGCATTGACAGCATAAACATTAGTTCACCAGAAAATACATGTCTCCCTGCAATTAGGCTTAGCTAGCATACTAGGCTATTATTGATGCTAGCGAAGCATCCTTGTCTATATGTCAAATGAAGGTTACTCTTCCTTATTTTGCGACTACATTTGCCCTCCATTATTTGATTTACATCTGCCAACATATTCAAACACTTTCTGGTGCTACTGTTATTTTTTTTAAATGCCTCGCCAGACAATACAGGTTGCGGCTTACCGTGAATTGTCTGTTTTATCTGCAGCTCCGTTGCAGTAGTACCCAGTGTTGCACCTGCAGAAACTAGGGCGTCACTTGGGTGATTCTCACCGAGGGGGCGGGCTCATAGTAGAGCTAGACGATGACTGGCAGTCTGGAGTACCAATCAATACTGTGAAGCATGCTGAGCAACCTGGGGCACTATTCAACCAAACCAGTAAATGTGGAGGAGGAGTTAAGATGGAGCGTCTCTTTTCTACCGGTTTACAGTAGTTATCACAGCCACAAAGTCAAAATCAGCTACATAGTAGAAGTGCAAAAACATTTTGGGTTGCCTTAAGGTCTTAATTTAAGGTTAGGGTTAGGGATAGGCATACTCTTAGCAGTGTGGTTAAGGTTAGGGTTAGGTTTAAAATACAATTTTAAGAAGATAAATTAGAAATAGGCGGGGTTTGAGACGTTGTAGCTGTGGTAACTAGTGATGACACTAGTGATGACACTCTTCACAGGCTCTCTTTCCATTTCCTCTGAAAACCGGAGCATCCAGGTTGTTGGGGACTTGGCCACTGAGGTATAATGCTTTGATCACACCTATTGTGCAGCCTCATCTAGAAATGTGTGCAACAAAAGTTCAACATTCACCTTCTGCTACCATTTCGGTCAAGCCTATGCATATGCATACACTTCCGGTCAACAGTTTAAGACCACCTACTCATTCAAGGGTTTTTCTTTATTTTACTGTTTTCTACATTGTAGAATAATAGTGAAGACATCAAAACTATGAAAGAACACATATGGAATCATGTAGTAACCAAAAAAGTAAAACAAATCAAAATATATTTTATATTCTTCAAATAGCCACCCTTTGCCTTGATAACAGCTTTGCACACTCTGCATTCTGTCAACCAGCTTCATGAAATAGACACCTGGAATGCATTTCAATTAACAGGTGTGCCTTCTTAAGTTAATTTGTGGAATTTCTTTCCTTCTTACTGCGTTTGAGCCAATCAGTTATGTTGTGACAAGGTAGGGGGGTATACAGAAGATAGCCTTATTTGGTAAAAGACCAAATCCATATTAAGGCAAGAACAGCTCAAATA
Source organism: Salvelinus namaycush (assembly GCF_016432855.1). Taxonomy (NCBI): domain Eukaryota; kingdom Metazoa; phylum Chordata; class Actinopteri; order Salmoniformes; family Salmonidae; genus Salvelinus; species Salvelinus namaycush. Next base: position 10,853,868 of record NC_052317.1, on the reverse strand, counting down.
AGCAAAAAGAAACGACAGTCCACCATTACCTTAAGACATGAAGGTCAGTCAATACGGAACATTTCAAGAACTTTGAAAGTTTCTTCAAGTGCAGTCGCAAAAAACATCAAGCGCTATGATGAAACTGGCTCTCATGAGGACCGCCACAGGAATGGAAGACCCAGAGTTACCTCTGCTGCAGAGGATGTTCATTAGATTTACCAGCCTCAGAAATTGCAGCCCAAATAAATGCTTCACACAGTTCAAGTAACAGACACATCGCAATATCAACTGTTCAGAGGAGACTGCGTGAATCAAGCCTTCATGGTTGATTTGCTGCAAAGAAACCCCTATTAAAGGACACCAATAATAAGAAGAGACTTGGGCCAAGAAACACGAGCAATGGACATTAGACCGATGGAAATTTGTACTTTGGTCTGGAGTCCAAATTGGAGATTTTTGGTTCCAACGGTGTCTTTATGAGACACAGTGTGGGTGAACGGATGATCTCCGCATGTGTATTTCCCACCATAAAGCATGGAGGAAGAGGTGTTATTGTGTGGTGGTGCTTTGCTGGTGACCCTGTCTGTGATTTATTTAGAATTCAAGGCACACTTAACCAGCATGGTTACCACAGCATTCTGCAGCGGTACGCCATCCCATCTGGTTTGCGCTTAGTGGGACTATCATTTGTTTTTCAACAGGACAATGACCAAACACACCTCCAGGCTTTGTAAGGGCTATTTGACCAAGAGGGAGAGTGATGGAGTGCTGTATCAGATGACCTGACCTCCACAATCCCCCGACCTCAACCAAATTGAGATGTTTTGGGATGAGTTGGACCGCATAGTGAAGGAAAAGCAGCTAACAAGTGCTCAGCATATGTGGGAACTCCTTCAAGACTGTTGGAAAAGCATTCCAGGCAAAGCTGGTTGAGAGAATGCCAAGAGTGTGCAAAGCTGTCATCAAGGCAAAGGGTGGCTATTTGAAGAACATATAATATATTTTGATTTGTTTAACACTTTTTTGGTTACTACATGATTCCATATGTGTTATTTCATAGTTTTGATGTCTTCACTATTATTCTACAATGTAGAAAATAGTAAAAATAAAGAAAAACCCTTGAATGAGGTGTTCTAAAAACTTTTAACCGGTAGTGTACGTTCGATTAATCCAACGTATGCACCACACAGAACGCACTGCAACTGCCTCTGCAACGCAATTCTGCAAGGCAAACTCAGCGTTCCCTTGAAAAGTAATGTACTTTTGGTGTACCAAAATGCCATTACGCTGTCGGTGTGATCGAGGAGTAGGAAGAACTGGACTGCATCCAAGATGTCTGCCTGTTGTTTTCAAGGTAATCTACTCACGTTTGCGGGTTCATGGAACATCTATATCCATCAGTGGAGGTTCCTCATAGGAGGAAGGGGAGGACCATCCTCGTCAGTGAATTTCAGAAAAATACAAATAGTGAAACATATAAAAAGTTATAATTTTTAGATAAAGCTGTACTAAATATGTTCACGTCACCAAATAATTGATTAAAACACACTGTTTTGCAATGAAGGTCTACAGTAGTCTCAACAGCACTCTGTAGGGTAGCACCATGGTGTAGCCGGAGGACAGCTAGTTTCCATCTTTCCCCTTCCATAGACAGTAATTATGACAACTTCCAAAGGACGTCTTCCAACCTATCAGGGGACTTGCCGCATGAACTGACATGTTGTCCACTCAATCAAAGGATCAGAGAATGAATCTAGTACTGAAAGCATAAGTTAATGAGGTGAGTAGATGACCACAAAGCGAGGGAAAGAAATTCGTTGAACAGTTTTGAACAATTACCAGCGAGAGAGGATTTTTTTTCACGTTCACTTACTTAACTAGCGAATGCAGCTAGCTAGTTTGGCCTACTCAAACAACCGGCTCAAACAGAGAGGAATGCTATGTTAGCTAGCTTGCTGGCTATGGCTATACAACACTGGAACTCTTCCAAGTCATGGTAAGCTTTTGGTTTTATAAATGTAATGCCATCGGGGCCCGCCGGTGTAACTGCTGAACTGCTTGCTGCTGACTGTACACTGTACTGCATGATTGTAGTGGGTCTGTAATGCGTTAGTTCTAGTAGCTATGTTGACTATGACGTTAATATGGTGACAGCGATGTAGGCTGTGTGTAGAGATTAGCGGTTATTATATGAAGGTTTGGCATGGAAAGGTTTTTTCGCTTGGTCACAGACAGCTGATGTGTTGTGCACTGAAGTCCACAAGCGAAGGTAAAAGGTGAGAGGAGGAGAGTTCGTAGATGTGAGAAGGAATTATACAACGATCAAAGGGATTGTGCTGTTTGTATGTGGCTACTATAAAAGTGAACTGTGTTTGCGTGTGATCAGGGGTGTATTCATTCTGCCGATTCTGTTGAAAATAGTTTCTTAAACATAGGCAGACGGAACGAAACAGGGATAAACATATCTGAATTTGTCCAGTAGAATAGAATAAAACTTTATTGTCCATCCAGGATGCATATATTTCTTTGGCATCACATTCCATTAAAAGGATCACATATACATATTCTCACATCACACGCATTTAAACCATTCAGTCCATCATACTGCATACACTAAAAACATATACGTAGAACATTGATACATTCACTCACAATGCACTGGATTGACATATACCAATATAACCAATATAATTTACGTTGAGTTTAGTAGTCCAACAGCACAAGGAACAAATTGTTTTAACACGTTCTTCTTGGCCATGGGCATTCTGAAGCGCCGGCCAGAGGGAAGACTCTCGAGCTGACAATAACAGCCAGTAACCTTCTTTTTGGTTGCCTTGTGGAACAGACTGCTCAAATGTGCCTGTGGTCGACCAATTACTTTGCTGGCTGTGTTTACTATTTTGGTCAGTTTGCTTTTGCTCCTCAGGCTCAGATTACCATACCAGACTGTCATATTGAACGTGAGGGTGCTCTCCACCAAGCTGCTGTACACCCTCTCCAGAACATGCTGGCTGACCCCAAACCCCTTTAATTTCCTGATTAAAAACAGGCATTGGCTTGCTTTAAAAGAAATACAGTCTGTATTCTCTGTAAAACTCAGCTTGTTATCAATTTGTGTATTTGAAACACTCAACCATCTCCACTGGTTGGTCGTTCAGAGAGAGTGGTTGGGACATTGGCAAGTTGTTGTCATTGATGGTCAGCTCCGTTGTCTTTTCCACATTGATATGGAGGGCACTTAACCCGCAACATTCTTGAAGGTTGTTTGTCTGTTTAAAATAGCTGTTCCCATCTGACGTAGCATCTTTAAAAAAATAGTCCTACTAGAGCCATGTCATCCACGTACTTGAAAAGGCTCACATTGTTTCCTTGGATCTTCATCTCATTAGTGTAGATAGAGAACAACAACGGTGAAAGGACACACCCCTGGGGCGCCCCTGTCTTCAGGGTCAGTTCATCAGAGAGGGCCCCATTCCTGAGGACCCTCTGTGGGCGGTCAGTTAAAAAGTCCTTGATCCAACCTGTGAGGCCTCCGTTTACATTCAGGTCCAGTAGTCGTTTCAGCAGTGTGTGTATTTGCATTGTATTGAAAGATGAACTAAAATCAATAAATAAAATGTGTGCATATGATTTAGCATGTTGAAGGTGATTAGCCACCATGTTCACCAAGGTCAGGGTAGTGTCCTCCGTCCCCCTCTGCTCTGTGCCTTATAGGCAAACTGTAACGGGTCTAGTTGATCTGCTATGGACAGGGTAAGGTGCTTACTGACAACCCTTTCCATGCATTTGGCCAGAGGGGCATGAGGGCCACAGGTTGAAAGTAATTTGGTGATTTGGCCCCTGACTTCTTAGGCACTGGTACGATGATCAACACCTTCCAGGATTATTTGGCACTGTACAGATGCTCAGCAGGAGTTGAAATAGTCGTGTGAAGACTCCCTTGAGCTAGTCAGCGCAGACCTTCAGTACTTTTCCCCGTAGTCCGTCTGGGTCTGGTGCTTTGTGTGGCTTAATATGTGACAAGCATGAGGCCACCTCGTTCTGTTATCTGGACAGGAGAGGATTTGTGGATACTCTCACATATGTGTTTACATTTGTCAAATCTTCCATAAAAACAGTTAAGGTCAGCCTCCCGAGAGGCGCAGCTTCACTACAGACCCAAGTTCGATCCCGGGCTGTGCCACAGCCGGCCGCGACCGGGGACCCATGAGGTAGAGGCACAATTGGCCCAGCGTCGTCCGGGTTATGGGAGGGTTTGGCTGGCCGGAAGGCCCTTGTCCCATCGCGCTCTAGCGAGTCCTGACCCGGCTTCACTACAGACCCTGGTCCGATCCCGGGCTGTGTCACAGCTTTCCGCGACTGGGAGACCCATGAGGCAGCGCACAATTGGCCCAGCATCGTCCGGGTTAGGAGAGCGTTTGACCGGCCGGGATGTCCTTGTCCCATTGCGCTCTAGCGACTCCTGTGGCGGGCCGGGTGCATGCATGCTGACACGGTTTCCAATTGTACGGTGTTTCCTCCGACACATTGGTGCGGCTGGCTTCCAAGTTTAGCAAGCAGTGTGTCAAGAAGCAGTGCGGCTAGGCAGGGTCGTATTTCGAAGGACGCATGGCTCTCAACCTTTTTTTTCCTTTTCCCCCCCTAAGGGTTGGATCAGCTTAATATTGCGGAAAGAATGTTGCTTCCATCAATGTAATTGTCTGCATCATTTCCAATCCCCCATATAATTTTTGGGTAAAAATATATATGCATATACATACACGCATGCATACATATACACATATATACATACGCATACCTATATAGACATAAATACTTTTTGGGGAATATACCTTTATTATTCCCCGCAAACCCTACCACCCTTCCCCCAATTGGAGTAAACCAATAAACACTTAGGCTTCTACCTTCAGTTTACACATCTTATACACTTTTTACAGACACAATCTATTTTACAATAGTTATATTTTGTTTGTTTTTAGTCCTTCCTCTATTTCTGATGTCCATCCAGTTTGATTTCTATTTGTAACTGTGCTATTTCACAAAAGTTCTGAACATATATACATTTTACAGACCCCGTATGTTTCACATTAGTTATCTTGTTATTAGTCCCACCCTTCAGCTCCATTCAATCCCTCCCATTCCTTCCTCCAACACATTGGTGCGGCTGGCTTCCAAGTTTAGCAAGCAGTGTGTCAAGAAGCAGTGCGGCTTGGCAGGGTCGTATTTCGAAGGACGCATGGCTCTCAACCTTCGCCTCTACCGAGTCCGTACGGGAGTTGCAGCGATGAGACAATACTGTAACTACCAATTGGATATCACGAAATTGGGGAGAAAAAGAGGGTAAACATTTTTTTTTTTAAATAATACAGTTAAGGTCATTTACAAAGGATGAACTTGTATTGTTCTCTTTTCTCTTCTCTTCCCATCATTGTCTTGGATTGCCTGTACAGAACTTCTGCTGTCCTTTTTTTAAGCTTTCCACCTTTTGGACCTGAATTAATTTTCATTCTCCTTTACAGCATCAGTATCTCCTTTCAGGAAAGCAAAATTCCGTTCATTGAGGCACATTTGTCAAGTCCTTAGACAGCCATGGGCTTGTTGTTGGGTAATACTCAGACAGTTTTTGTGTTTAATGACAGTCTACTCACAGAACTGGATGTTTGATTTTGTCGTTCTGTCTGTCAACTCGTGGGGAATCCTGCACGAGTCAGAGAACACCTCCCAGTCTGTGACATCAAGCGATCCTTGAGCTCCTCCCTGCTCTCCTCTGACATACCTGAATGATTTCTCTATAGGTTTCTCGCGTAGATCTCCGTAGGAGATGGATAACGTTATGGTCTGATTTCCCGATGGATGCTCTGCACACTGCCGTTTATGCGTCCTCTACGTTGCCATAACACTGGTCCAGGATGCGAGTTGGACAGGTGACACACTTTTGCAGAGTGGGGAGGTGCGCGGAGATGGAGAGCGTATTAAAATCCTCAAGCACAAATACTGACTGGTCAACTAATGGTGAAAGTGCAGCAATAAAACAGTATGTAATCAGCAGGGTCTTTATAGTTAGATCCAGGCACATAGACCAGAATAATGGTAATCTGTACAAATTCGCGTGGTAGATAGACTAGTTTGAATGACACGACGAGAATCTCATAGTCTCTGGTGCACACTTGTTCAGTCACATTACACTGCGTGGCCCAAGTATTATCTACAAAGATACATAGCCACCCACCAATTGATTTATGTGATGTTGTTTAGTCTCGATCTGCTCTAATAACAGCGCATCCATCAATGTTCACATCAATATAGTTCTGCTTGAAACACGTTTCTGTAAAGCAGATTAAATCACTTTGTCTAAAGTCCTACTTTGTCTAAAGTCCTCTTCACATTAAGCACTTGCCGCTAACTCATCCAGTTTATTATTTAGTGACCTCACATTTGACAGAGTAATCACCCGGAGCGGGTGACGGTTTCCCCGCCTCCGTAGTCTGTTCCTAACACCACCTCTTCAGCCTCGCTTCTTCTTAGTTTCACTTTTTGACTTTGTAGAACAACCATCAGGCAAACCAATGCTGTTTTCGAGAGTGTGAGCTTTATCTCGAAAAGAAAGCCGAAACTCACAGGAGTAGGGGATGGTGGTTGATTTACTCACTGAATCCATACAACCCCCGTTATAGATTGTACAATTTTGTGCATATTACAGCGATTAGGATTGAGAAAGTCACACACACCATGTACAATCCACTTTCAAATTTGCGACCCACTTGGAATTACGCCTCGATCACACATTGAGGTTTCCGGGTGGCGCAGCGGTCTAAGATACTGCATTTCAGTGCTAGAGGTGTCACAAACGACCCAGGTTCGATTCCAAGCTGTATCACAACCGGCCGCGATTGGGAGTCCCATAGGTTAGGGTTTGGCCGGGGTAGGCTGTCATTGTAAATTAGAAAATGTTCTAAACTGAATTGCCTGATTAAATAATTACATTAAATTGCATTTTGGTACATTCATTTCTAATGGAACGCTGCGTTTGCCTTGCAGCATTGCTTTGCAGAGGCAGTTGCAGTGCGTTCTGTGTGGCGCATATAGATTTATCGAACATATGCGAAAAATGTACAGTATGCGTAGACGGCTTGACAGAAACGGTAGCAGAAGGTGAAGGTTGAACTTTTGTTGCACACATATCCAGATGATGCTGCGTACCATTTTGCGCAATGACACTGTTGGTGTTCAACAAAACAAAACAAAATTGAGCAATATAACTATAAACAAACAAACAATTCACGCAGGTGAGCTCAGGGACTGGCAGCAGTGCGTGCCCCCACATTGCAACATCAGTAAAACCAAGGAGCTAATTATGGACTACAGGACTCTCGTTTGCAACTATTGAACTAATGATTATGTTAGCTAGCTGGCTATGGCTATCCAACACTATGGCTATCCAACACATTCAATGAATGTGTCACAATTTCTCTCGACCTAGTTAGGATTTATGTTTATGCACTATAGCCTGTTAGCATATTGTTTGAAGATGAATATTGTTTTGTTACACACACACACAAACAATACAGATGGGTGTGTGTGTAGGTGTGTAAGGACTGACCAACACAGGCCATAAAAGCTGTGGTCAGTCTGGAGAGGGGAGGGGTGCATCACTCTAGGCCAACCAGGGAGGTTGGGAGACTGTTCAGTACCATATTAGGAATTGTTTGAGTGAAGAATCAAGGGGAGACACTAGACGGAGCTAATCTACCCAGCAACCAGATGTGGACAAAGGAAAGCGCCAAGGGGCTTGGACAAGTCCGGGTGCCCCCAAAGGCGGAGCAAGAGTCTAAACCGTGCTCAGCCTCTACTAGGATAGGCCAACTGGACGAGTTGGAACTAAAAATGGCATAGTATAAGAACTGCTTTTTGAGTACATTCCACAGTTCCCTGATCTACCCTGCGCGGAGATACAGTGAACCCGTATATACGAAAATTGCATTTACCATTTATCGTTTGAGTTTAATTAAAATACTTAAAATATATTCGGTGACTCTGAATCACATTTTGTCCTGATGCCAGATTTGAACTGACGTGAATCTCTTTCAACCTGTGCACCTACTTGTAAACGTTCATTCATAGGCTAGGTTGTAGCAACCTCATGATGGGTATAGAGAAAATGTGGGTATCATGTAGTAGCCTAAACCTATCAATGTTACATTGAGCTGGGTGAATGGAATATGAATGACAGTCATCCAATATGCTGTAATAAAATCTAATTGTATTGGTCACATACACGTGTTTAGCAGATGTTATTGTGCGTGTAGCGAAATGCTTGTGCTTCTAGTTCAGACAGTGCAGCAATATCAAACAAGTAATATCTAACAATTTTACAACATATACCCAATATACACAAATCTAAGTAAAGGAATGGAATGAAGAATATATAAATATCTAGACAAGCAATGTCAGAGCGGCATAGACTAAGATACAGTAGAAAGTATAGAATGCAGAATATACATATGAGATGAGTAATGCAAGATATTTCAACATTATTAAAGTGACATTATTAAATTTACTAGTGTTCCATTTACTAAAGTGGCCAATGATTTCAAGTTTGTGTATAGTCAGCAGCCTCTCTGTGCTAGTGATGGCTATTTAACAGTCTGATGGCCTTGAGATAGAAGCTGTTTTTCAGTCTCTCTGTCCCCGCTTTGATGCACCTGTACTGACCTCACCTTCTGGATGATAGCGGGGTGAACAGGCAGTGGCTCGGGTGATTGTTGTCCTTGATGATCTTTTTGGCATTCCTGTGACATCGGTTGCTGTAGGTGTCCTGGAGGGCAGGTAGTTTGCCCCCGGTGATGCATTGTGCAGACCGCACCACCCTCTGGAAAGCCCTGTTGTTGTGGGCGGTGCAGTTGCTGTACCAGGTGATGATACAGCCAGACAGGATGCTCTCAATTGTGCATCTGTAAAAGTTTGTGAGGGTTTTAGGTTACAAGCCAAATTTCTTCAGCCTCCTGAGGTTGAAGGGGCGCTGTTGCGCCTTCTTCACAACACTGTCTGTGTGGGTGGACCATGTCAGTTTGTCAGTGACATGTACACCGAGGAACTTAAAACTTTCCACCTTCTTAACTGCTGTCCCGTCGATGTGGATAGGGGAGTGATCCCTCTGCTGTTTCCTGAAGTCCCCAATCATCTCCTTTTGATTTGTTGACATTGAGTGGTTATTTTCCTTGCACCACACTCCCAGAGCCCTCACCTCCTCCCTGTAGGCTGTCTCGTTGTGGTTGGTAATCAAGCCTACTACTGTTGTGTTGTCTACATGCTTGTCTGCATTCTTGGCCGCGTGGCCAAGCATGCAGACAAGCATGTAGACAACACAACAGTCATGGGTGAACAGGGAGTACAGGAGGGGGCGGAGCACGCACCCTTGTGGGGCCCCAGTGTTGAGGATCAGTGAAGTGGAGATGTTGTTTCCTACCTTCACCACCTGGGGATGGTCTGTCAGGAAGTCCAGGACCCAATTGCACAGGGCGGGGTTTAGACCCAGGGCGTCAAGCTTAATGATGAGCTTGGAGGGTACTATGGTTTTGAATGCTGAGCTACAGTTGAAGTCAGAAGTTTACATACACTTAGGTTGGAGTCATTAAAACTCGTTTTTCAACCACTCCACAAATTTCTTGTTAACAAACTATAGTTTTGGCAAGTCAGTTAGGACATCTGCTTTGTGCATGACACAAGTCATTTTTCCAACAATTGTTTACAGACAGATTATTTAATAGGCTATTTAATAGGCTAATTGACATAATTTGAGTCAATTGTAGGTGTACCTGTGGATGTATTTCAAGGCTTACCTTCAAACTCAGTGCCTCTTTGCTTGACATCATGGGGGAAATCAAAAGAAATCAGCCAAGACGTCAGAGAAAAAATGTAGACCTCCACAAGTCTGGTTCATTCTTGGGAGCAATTTCCAAATGCCTGAAGGTACCACATTCATCTGTACAAGCAATAGTATGCAAGTATAAACACCATGGGACCATGCAGCCGTCATACCGCTCAGGAAGGAGACGCGTTCTGTCTCCTAGAGATGAACGTACTTTGGTGCGAAAAGTGCAAATCAATCCCAGAACAACAGCAAAGGACCTTGTGAAGATGCTGGAGGAAACAGGTACAAAAGTATCTATAGGACACTCACCAAGGAAGAAGTCACTGCTCCAAAACCGCCATTAAAGGCCACACTACGGTTTGCAACTGCACATGGGGACAAAGATTGAAATTTTTGGAGAAATGTCCTCTGGTCCGATGAAACAAAAATAGAACTGTTTGGCCATAATGACCACCGTTACGTTTGGAGGAAAAAGGGGGGGGGGGGGGGGGGGGGGCTTGCAAGCCGAAGAACACCATCCCAACCATGATGCACGGGGGTGGCAGCATCATGTTGTGGGGGTGTTTTAGTGCAGGAGGGACTGGTGCACTTCACAAAATAGATGGCATCATGAGGCAGGAAAATGATGTGGATATATTGAAGTAACATCTCAAGACATCAGTCAGGAAGTTAAAGCTTGGTCGCAAATGGGTCTTCCAAATTGACAATGACCCCAAGCATACTTCCAAAGTTGTGGCAAAATGGCAAAGTCAAGGTATTGCAGTGGCCATCACAAAGCCCTGACCTCAAGCCTATAGAAAATGTGTGGGCATAACTGAAAAAGCATGTGCGAGCAAGGAGGCCTACAAACCTGACTAAGTTACACCAGCTCTGTCAGGAGGAATGGGCCAAAAATCACCCAACTTATTTTGAGAAGCTTGTGGAAGGCTACCCGAAACGTTTGACCTAAGTTAAACAATTTCAAGGCAATGCTACCAAATATTAATTGAGAGTATGTAAACTTGTGACCCACTGGGAATGTGATGAAAGAAATAAAAGCTGAAATAAATCATTCTCTCTACTATTATTCTGACATTTCACATTCTTAAAATAAAGTGGTGATCCTAACTGACCTAAGACAGGGAATTTTTACTCAGATTAAATGTCAGGAATTGTGAAAAACTGAGTTTAAATGTATTTGGCTAAGATGTAAGTAAACGTCCGACTTCAACTGTACATCACTGGGCCCAACCCATCGCCCCACTGATAGCTCCTGATTCAATTATTTTTCCATCTATCCTTTGCTAGTATGACTGTAGGCAACATAAATATGTTTTTATTTAGAATGATTGTTTAAACAATTTCCTATTGAAATACACTTAGATGACATAATGTAATCCGAATTCAGTGTCATTGGGAAAAAAACATGCGTATTATTGTAGAATTCCATGGTCAACATTATTTCCAATAAGCATCCATGATGTCAAAGGCATGAAGACTCCTTTATTGAAAAGGTGGACAGGCGTACAGTAACAGTAAGCGCTTAGAAACCCGTAGTAAACAGTTGTGTTTGGATTGTCGAGACTGTAGACAGGTGTTCTGGGCCAAGTTTCCCAAAAGCATCATAAGGCTAAGTTCAATTTAGCCTTGAGATGCTTTTGGGAAACCGGGACCTGGTCAGGAGAGAAATATAGGAACAGAGTGTCTGAAACTGGGATCTCCTACTCTACTGATGTTATCCAGAAAATCCTGAAAGTTTGAGTATTTTTCCTTTCTTTAATGGCAGACATAGGGAAACTAAAACATTTGGTTGAGTACTGTAGTTGAAATCTGTCCCATTTTTTTTCTTCTCCCAAAGCTCGGAAGGTAGCTACAAATAAATACTCCGCCTCCGACAAAGTCTATAGTTCTTCATTTCGGACATATATATAGAAATAATAAATAAACTGTACACAAAGCATTGTGAGGAAAGTATACAAAACAATAAATGAAATATACAAAACAATAAATGTTAGACAGTCATTGCAAGGGCTGGTGAAAAAATGTTGCATGGCAGCTGAGGAAGGCAGAAAGGCTTGCTTGAGTTCTTGACTGTTTGTGCTCCTTAGCTACGTTATGCATGGCACTGGTTTCTCTCCACCTTATATCAAATCTATGCTGAAAGAAAACATATGCAAATATAAGGCTCCAGAAAGTCTCATTTCTAGATCTTTCGTAAAAACACAACATAAATTTACTCCACGATGGCGGTTCAATGTTTGTGTTTCGTCCACAGATGAGTTTATCTTAGTTACTTGAAAACTCTCCTTATGAATCTTGCAGCAAAAAAAATCATGTATCTTTATCAAAATATATTGTGGTTAGTTACAAAAAGGTTCAATTCCATAAGCTAACAAGTCCCCTATTTCAGCTGCAGTGGTCCAGCCTGTGCTGTGAATCAATTGTAATAATCAGGCCGTATAATACCAGAATACAGACAGAAAACTAACGTGGATTCGTCAAGTTACATTACACTCAACTGTGCTGGACGTGCAGAGACTTGTGAAAGTACCATACAGAGTGCTTTGGTTTCTTTACAAATTCAATTCATCAAAACGTCCAACCATTCAAACATACCACTTCTTTAAGACAAGTACAGTTATCAGGGGATTATTGTTCTGAAACCGAAAACCTACTGGACAGAACGAGTACACAGGGAGGGTGACATGATCAACAATGCTGTCAGTCAGTCATTGATGGAAATTAGCTAGGGGCAAAATGGAAATTACAGTACAAATTGTGTCATGCTTGCTTGGCACTTGTACTGTCATTGGCTTTGTCCCTGTGAAGAGCAGAATATTGACCAATGACAAAGGGAAAGGGGGGAAAACATTCTGGCACAGAGAACTGGCCCATGACAGAATTGCGCTTGAGTGGCACATCTTTCACACATCTCTGAAATAGTTTGGCAAATATTACAACTTACACATTTTCTTCACAAACCCAGATGACATAGTACATGCTACCAATGTATCTTATTTAGTAATTCAACTGGTTGAAAATGTGACCAGTGGTGATGTTACCTGTGGAAAACGTGAGACCTACTGTATTGTAACAACAATAATGGACTTGAAAGGACATTGTCTACAGACCTACTGTCAAACAGTTCTTATCTTAGTCCAGGTTCCCCTAAAAAACAACCAGTTCTCCTAATGTGCCAGGCTCGGTAAGTGCTGGTTACACCTTCCTCCAATGTGTTCATGGATTGGCACAAGCCCTTTCAAGCAGGATATTGGCTGTGAGTTAAATTGTAAAGTGCTAAAAGTGGAGGCAGACTGATGAAAATGAGTGCCGTAAAAAGGTTAATGCTACACACACATTTACAGCATAAAGCAGTATGTATACACTTTGAGTGACTTCCAATAAATAAAATCATACAGAAAAGGGTTGATTCTTAACTAAAGTCCTTGTTTTGGGTACAATAAAACCATAGCTAAACCCAATCCAATTAACATAACTATAGTCAATTTACAGTAGGTATGGGCATTTTCAATGTCTTGAATTGTATTACACGGGCTGACTTCAATTCCGAATTTCAACACTGGGAGGCGCCAGGTGCAAACAGCATAGCTTTGTCTTACTTTTATGCCCCTATAACGACTGGCTCAGGGTTGGTTTTGTAGGTGTACACGTAACAGTTCAGGTTAGGACTGTGTGAGGAAGAACTGACCCTAAACCAGTTGTTAAGTGTTTGTAATGCTGCTGCTGCTTCAGTCAATCTTAGCACAAGACCCCTTGCGAGGCACCTAGTAGCAGTTGCAACAGTGGTACCCAAAAAGTATTGTTGCTGCATTTTAAACAATCTCTTCCTCAAACCATTCTGAAGGCCTGCTCTGTACTTTGTCCTTTGTGGTACATATCTGGTAAGGTCTGCAAAGGACTTGAATAAAATATCAAATCATCAACAGTTGTAAAGGCAGGCAAACATTGCCATTGGCCAAATTCCTGTTTATTGCGCTGTTTGGCATAAAGTCTCAAAATACTTGATGGTGTTTGTTGTTACTAAGTTCAAAGCGCCGTCAATTGTTTCAAGCGGTCATAAGTAGTATAAAGGAAGACGTGTCCCCGCAAAATTCCTCGCTCCTTCGTCGTAGACCTGGCTGTCAAAACAGGATGGTTGGTTATCTCAGCGTCTCTGAAAAACGTAAGCCAAACACGGTGACGCATGTTCAACTCCGAAACATATCGATAAAACACAAAAGACCAGCTCAAAAGCACGGGTTTCCTGTTCTCTGCAACCTAACAAATAGGAACTGTGGGGCTCTCGTCTCTCCAGTGCAAGGTGACTGCTGTGTAAGTGCAGACTTCCTGAACGCACCCCCTTTACGTTCTCTACCTCAGCTTTGTCCTGCCATTCACTCCAAGGAAGCCAAAGATGTGGGGTAAAGGGTTCAGGGGGAGGCACAGACAATCAACAACAAAAAACGAACAAAAAAGAACATTGCACTGGTGTTATGTACCTAGCCTGAAGCGCCTCACACCGGCATTACCTTCTTGGTCATGTTCTTTGTCTTCGGCTGCCTCCTTTTCTGGGTCAGAGTCGGTGGACAAAGTCGTGCCACCGAGATTGAGGACAGAGGTGGCCATTTTGGAAAGCCCCTGATAGTGTGGGTGAGCAGTGGCAGACACGGAATGGAGTCTGCTGTCCGGGTCAGTTCTAGAAGGCTCCGCCCCAGTGCTACTGTACCCCTCCTCCTCTTCTGGGGGGCTCTCTGTGTCGGACTCGCCTTCCTCCTCTAGGGTCAGCTCAAACTGGAATTTGTCTCCGATGGAAGATCCACCCCCTCCGGCCCCAATGGCTCCCCCAGGCAGGCCCACCTTGTCCTGGGCCTCGGGGGTAGGCGATGGGCTGTGGGGGATCATGCTCTGGTACCACTCACGGTTGTCCTCTAGCGTGTCTAGGATCTCCTGGGCGTCGGGATGGACCAGGTCGGCCCACGTCTCCCATAGAGGATGAACGATGTAGTCTATGAAGCCCACCTGGAGGGGAAGAGGAATATATTCATTGACATATTTGCCAGAGAGGCAGACCTTTCCGAAACAGACAGCGTATGTCTCTCTATGCATGTGTACATAGTGTGTATCTGTGTCTCTGTGCTTGTGTGTGTCGTAACCGTACCTGGTTCTTCTCGATGGAGGCGTTGTGTTTGTCACACATGGGGCTGATCTCCATGCCCTTGTCCCTCTCCCTGTCCCCCTGGGTGAAGAACTCCACCATGATGCGGTCGGTCCACTGGCGGTACAGCTCCAGGGGTTTGGTGGGGTTACTGAGGTCAGCACAGTGAACCATGTTCTGGAGGACCTGGAGAAACCCAAAACCACTTCTTATTGAGCATTGAGGAATGAAACGGTGCAAAACGGTGCAAAGAATCATATCAGTCAGTCAATCAATCCAATCTATTTTATAAAGCCCTTTTTACATCAACAGTTGTCACAAAGTGCTTTGTACAGAAACACAGCCCAAAAAAAACTAAGATCAAGCAATGCAGATGTAGAAGCACGGTGGCTAGGAAAAACTCCCTAGAAAGACAGGAACCTAGAGAGGAACCAGGATCCGAGGGGTGGCCCAGTCCATTTCTGGATGTGCTGGGTGGAGATTTTGAGAGTAGATACCCATTAAGGCCAAATCGTTCTTCAAGATGTTCAAAAGTTCATAGATGACCATAAGGGTCAAATAGTAATCACAGTGAGGGTGCAACAAGTCAGCACCTCAGGAGTAAATGTCTGTTGGCTTTTCATATCTGAGCATTCAGAGGTCGAAACAGCAGGTGCGGTGATATGACAGTAATATGTTCCCAATGGTTCAGTTGGTTGGAGCATGGTGCTGTCAGTTTAGGCAAATGTTTTGGGGTTCAATTCCTGAATATGCCAAATACACTGAATGAATGGGTTAACTGTAAGATGCTTGAGATGAAAGTGTCTGCCAAAATGGCCATATTATCATCTAATTCACATCAGTTATGCTGAATACGAATCCCTGCTAAGAGAATGAATGGGATTCTTTCGAAGTCTAACCTGGATGCGATCTCCATAGTTGTCCAGCAGCAGCACTCCAGAGCTGGTCACTTTCTTGGTCTCCACCATGGTCTTCAGGTCCGCCAGCAGGTTCATGTGTTTGGACATGTCTGTGGCTAACACCATGTCTATGACCATCTTGCGTAGGGACTGTCTCTGTTTCTTGCTGAGGTTCTGGAAGATGTCACAGTTGTTCTCCTGCAGCAGCTTGAAGCCCACAGCCAGGTGGTGGTTCTCCAGGACTGACACGTCATTATACATCAGGGCCAGCTCTGAGTCTGAACGGACACACAGGAGAGAATGGAACAGTGTTCTACAGACAAAGACAGATATATACGCACACACACAAAGAGAGATATTCTACAGCAGGGGGTCTCAAACTGGTGGCGTGCGGGCCATATGTGGCCCGTGAATTGATTTTAATGTGGACACACAAAGGATTCCAAGATTTGAAACATCTACATCCTAGTGCCCCATGTGAACTCACTGGTGTTGATGAGGAACTGGTTGGACACCCCCGGATGGTCCACATCATGTATAGCACTGGCAAACAGAGCAGCCAAGATCTCCAAGTCAGTGAACACAGCCTGCAGAGATGGGAGAAACACAGGGATGTTAATGCAGGTAAATACTGTATGTGTGTGGGACTCATACATAGACGTAACAACAATACAGTATTAAAAATACAGTATTGTCAGTTTCTAGCTAAAAAGTTGTATTGTATTGACGTACCTCCAGGGCGGGGGTGGAGAGAAGGACGTGGGTGGACTGGACCACGTCTGCAGCATGGATGTTGTTGTGGTAGGCCACGTCGTGGTGGTAGTGGTCCTCCAGGGTCATCATGAAGGTGATGAAGGTGTCTGCAGGGATCTTGAAGGACTTCCGCAGCTCTCGCTCCTATAGAGGAAACATAGAAGGGGGAGAGAGACTACTTAATTAGAGATCATTCTATTTAGAGAAATGTCATTTGAATCATATAAAACACACTTTTTATCCTTCAAGACAACAGTGACATCATCTAAGTTTCCCAAACAGTATCTTTGTGGACGCAGACGGATGATATACCTGGAAAATGGAATACATCGCCACCGTCAGTGGACGATTCGCAGAATATTCAGATATTTTGAAAATATCCACACCCCATTGGTTGATCTCTTCCAACTCCTGCCAGATGGAAAAACATTTCAGTTAGAAAGAACAACAGATCCTTTACCCCCAAAATGTGCTGGGGACTACTAGATCCTGTCATAAGTGACAACTTGTGACAGAACAGAACCCTAAAAGGGAGGTATGTTCTAGTTAAATCGTCAGAAAAGAAGGGTTGTGTAGACTACCTTGGCAAGGAGGCTCTCCTGACTGGAAGGGACACCGAAGCGGGGAATGCTGGAGGGGGCCACACTGGGGATCAGGATAGGCTTCTTTACCCCCACGATCTGGGACATGGGGCGCTTCTTCTTGTCCGTCTTCTCCTTCTTCTCCTTGGTGGGCAGAGACATGATCTCCATGTCGTGTTGCTTTTCTGTGGTACGGACAGACACGGTGCGTTATTACACATTGACACCGTGATAACCATAGGTTCAGAATGGTTGTCTATTGAAACTAGGGCTGGTGCCACTTTATATTGAGTTGAAGTGCCACAGATATCATGTGGTTACATGGAATTATATTGTATTGGTGTAATGACATGTCACTACTATACAATACGTATACATTAGTAACTATTAGGTCCACATTACAGGTCTCTACTAGCACAGTCAGTCAGTGAAGGCTTGTGGAGAGAGAGAGAGAGAGAGAGAGAGAGAGAGAGAGAGAGAGAGAGAGAGAGAGAGAGAGAGAGAGAGAGAGACGTACCTAGGAAGGTGCTGGAGATGAACTCTGACACCTGGTTCCCTGATCTGCTGGTCTCTGATAGCTGAGTAAGCTCCCTGTTCAGCATCCTCTTGAACTGGGGAGACAAACAACAACACAACACACCGCATCACTCTGACTGTACCAATATACTTTCTACTATAGACAGTAGACATACACATGGTAGGCACATGTACAGTACACTATGAGACATTTAGTAGTATGCAGTAAATGGTGTGTCACTTGCTGACCAACCACAGCTGAAATAATACACTCTTAGAAAAAAAGGTGCTATCTAGAACCTAAAATTGGTTTCTCTGGCTTTCCCCATAGGAGAACCCTTTGAAGATCCCCTTTTGGTTCCATAAGAACTCCTTCCACAGAGGGCTCTACATGGAACCCAAAAGGGTTCTACCTGGAACCAAAAAGGATTCTCCTATGGGGACACCCGAAGAACCCTTTTGGAACGCTGTATGTAACCTTTTCTGAGTATGTCCTTCTGCAAGACTATGTAGCTGGCATTAACTTTTCTACTGAAGTGGATGAGAATAACACCATTGTCTTTCTGAGATGCAGGGTCCTCTTCTCTATAAATATACACTAGTGACATCTAGTGACACACGAGGCCTCCCGGGTGGCGCAGTGGTCTAGGGCACTGCATCGCACTGCTAGCTGCGCCACCAGAGTCTCTGGGTTCGCGCCCAGGCTGGGCTGGGTTCGCGCCCAGGCTCTGTCGCAGCCGGCCGCAACCGGGAGGTCCGTGGGGCGACGCACAATTGGCATAGCGTCGTCCGGGTTAGGGAGGGTTTGGCCGGTAGGGATATCCTTGTCTCAGTATGTAAAAATGTAATAAAATGTATGCACTCTACTGTAAGTCGCTCTGGATAAGAGCGTCTGCTAAATGACTAAAATGTAAATGTAAATCTATACAAAAGTATGTGGACACCCCTTCAAATTAGTGGATTCGGCTATTTCAGCCACACCCGTTACTGAAAGGTGTATAAAATCGAGCACACCGCCATGCAATCTCCATAGACAAACATTGGCAGTAGAATGGCCTTACTGAAGAGCTCAGTGACTTTCATCGTGGCACTGTCATAGGATGCCACCTTTCCAACAAGTCAATTTGTCACATTTCTGCCCTTCTAGAGCTGCCCCGGTCAACTGTAAGTGTTGTTATTGTGACGTGGAAATGTCTAGGAGCAACAATGGCTCAGCCGCGAATGGTAGGCCACACAAGCTCACAGGACAAGACCGCCGAATGCTGAAGCGCGTAACGTGTAAACATCGTCTGTCCTCGGTTGCAACACTCACCACCAAGTTCCAAACTGCCTCTGGAAGCAACGTCAGCACACAATGACATTCTAGATGATTCTGTGCTTCCAACTTAGTGGCAACAGTTTGGGGAAGGCCCTTTCCTGTTTCGGCATGACAATGCCCCCGTGCACAAAACAAAGTCCATACAGAAATGGTTTGTCGAGATCAGTGTGGAAAAACTTGACTGGCCTGCACAAAGCCCTGTCCTCAACCCAATCAAATGGGATGAATTGGAACGCCGACTGAGAGCCCGGCATAATCGGCCAACATTATTGCCCGACCTCACTAATACTCTTGTGGCTGAATGGAAGCAAGTCCCCTCAGCAATGTTCCTACATCTAGTGGAAAGCCTTCCCAGAAGAGTGGAGGCTGTTATAGCAGCAATGGGGGGACCTCCATATTAATGGCCATGATTTTGGAATGAGATGTTCGACGAGCACGTGTCCACATACTTTTTGTACCTCAAAGTCTGTTCAAGAACGTTCTGGGGAAATGTACAAACCGCTCCGCAACGTAGCAAACGTTCAAGGGAACTGAATGCACCTCAGTATGTAGGCAATCTAGTTTCAGGTGTTTCTTTCACCCCTGCTACGTTAGGTGGGCCCTAGGCTGCTCAGCAAGAGTAAACAGTCTTGATTGGTACTCCGGACTGCCAGTCATCATCTAGCTCTAGTATGAGCCCGCCCCCTCGGTGACAGTCAATCAAGTGACGCTTTAGTTTCATGTAGTGTACCTTCATTGTTCCCTGTGCTTCACTCATAGTGGCTAGAGTACAGGCTGGCTAGAATATCTCCATTAAGAGGAGCTTACAGCGGAGGCTGAGTAGAGAACGCTTCCTTCATAGGTGCAGAAGATGATCAAATAATGTATTATGTAATCATCATACACAAGGATAATAGAGTTCCCCCTGTCTGAAACAGCGTCAGTCTGCTCTGAAGACGCACACCCACAGATATATATACAGTGGGCTCCAAAAGTATTGGGAGAGTGACGCATTTTTAGTTCTTTTGACTCTGTACTCCAGCACTTTGGATTTGAAATGATGCAATGACTATGAGTTTAATTTGAGGGTATTTTCATCCATATCGGTTGAAGCGTTTAGAAATTACAGCACTTTTTGTGTATGCAGTCCCCCCATTGTGTCATTTTGGAGTCACTTTTATTATAAATAAGATTAGAATATGTTTCTAAATAATTCTACATTCATGTGGATGCTACCATGATGAGTGAGAAAGTTAGACTCACAAATATCATAACCCCAAGACATGCTAACTTCTCACCATTACAATAACAGGGGAGGTTAGCATTTTTGAGGGGGTGTGATATTTGTGATTCTGTAACTTTCTCACTCATCATTATTCACGATTCATTCAGGACCATCCGTAATCATGGTAGCATCCACATTAATGTAGAAGTGTTCAGAAACATATTCTTATTTACAATTAAAGTCAATCCAAAATGACACAATACATTATTTACCATTAATTTCTATTGGGCAAAGTTGTACTACTTTAACAGGCTTATAAATGAATTTGTCCCAATACTTTAGGTCCCCTAAAATGGAGGGACTACGTACAAAAAGAGCTGTAATTTCTAAACAGTTCACCCAATATAGACAAAAATACCCTAAGTCTGCATTTTAACCTCAGTCATTGTGTCATTTCAAATCCAAAGTGCTGGAGTACAGAGCCAAAACAACATGTGTCTCTGTCCCAGTACTTTTGGAGCTCACTTTATATGGGTCACTCTACAGAAGTGGTGCAAATTGGGGGTTGGAAGAAAAAAAAGAATCCCATTTGTATAGTATTTTCCCCAAACTTTCAGCACACATCTTCATCAGGTAGACATATAGAGTATAATCTATGACTTTGTACTGTATTAATTTAACAATATATTTGCTATTGCCTTGGATTAAATTAGAACATACCATGATGTAAATAAATGTTTGGAGATTGAACTTTTTTTATATTTTTAATTGTGTTTTTGAGATGGGACTGCAATTTGCACCACTTCTGTAGAATCAACCATATGTGAGACACGCACACTTCTTACACACACACACACACAAAGATAAAGGGACACATCTGCATGCACATACATGAATGGACTTTATGGACTCACTCCACGCTCATGCACTCCTGGATGCACACACACACACACTCATATACATATACATGCCCACACACACACGCTGCAAAGACAGCATCACTTCCCAACTAACTGCAAAGAACTCTGCAAACAAGGACACCTGTACTACACAAGTGCATCCCAGCCCAGCCCATCTTACCTCAATGTACATCCTCGACACAAAAAACAAGTAATTGACTTCGGGCATTTCAGCACCAAATAAATCATGGAGTAGAAAGAAATGAATTAAAGACCAGATTCCTTCCTCTAGCTACTGTACTGTGTTTACGGTCCCTGGTACTGTACAAGCAGAACACACTCCGTGCTCCTGTCCTGCTTGCCTGAACTCCTCAATTCCACTGCAAGCAGACAGTCCACAAGAAAGCCTTTATCCACATGCTACAGGAATGGGCAAAGATAAGAGTTTGCTCGCAAAAGGAAGCGCGAAAGCCAGGGTGAGGATGCGGGGTGCTGGGGAGCATGGCCGAGAAACGACTCCTGCCTCTCTCCCTCAGCAGCACTATTCTGCCTGCTCTGTGTGTAAACTCCCAACTCCACCCCCCCCTTCCATATTGCCTAAAGGAAGGAGCCGATCGGTGGCCTGCTGCATCAGAGGCTGGGACAGGGGGACAGAGCTCATTGGCCCATGGTAGAGGAGACAGGTGGGGGCTGGTTGGGTTGGAGGCGGGGGGTTGAGGCTGCACCATATGCACCAAGTTTGAAGATGATGTGAGGGAGCCCGATGCCTTGAATGGCTGAGGTATTTATTTCACATATATGTGAACGCATGAATGCGTTGCTAGTACTGACATGATGACGATGACGCTATGAGGAAAGAGAAAATCCTCATAGGAAAATGGGAGAATAGGATGATTTGGCATGATACGCAACATGCTGTAGTATCATTATCATATTATAAATGTACAAATCCTAGATATTTGCAGAAAGCAGAATAGAAAATCCATTATTTTAGAAGATAAAAGATATTTTCAGAAATCCATTGCACATTATACACTGAACTAAAATAAATGCAAGAATTTCAAAGATTTTACTGAGTTACAGTTCATATAAATTCATATGGCCTTAATCTATGGATTTCACATGACTGGGAATACAGATGCATTTGTTAGTCACAGATACCTTAAAAAAGGTAGGGGCGTGTATCAGAAACCAGTCAGTATCTGGTGTGACCACCATTTGCCTCATTCAGCGCGACATCTCCTTCACATAGAGTTGATCAGGCTGGTGATTGTGGCCTGTGGAATGCTGTCCTACTCCTTTTCAATGGCTGCGCGATGTTGCTGGATATTGGCGGGAACTGGAACACGCTGTCGTATACGTCAATCCAGAGCATCTCAAGCATGCTCAATGGGTGACATGTCTGGTGTGTATGCAGGCCATGAAAGAACTGGGACATTTTCAGCTTCCAGGAATTGTGTACAGATCCTTGTGACATGGGGCCGTGCGTTATGGTGAAACATGAGGTGATGGCTGCAGATGAATGGCATGACAATGGGCCTCAGGATCTCATCACGGTATCTCTGTGCATTCAAATTGCCATTGATAAAATGCAATTGTGTTGGTTGTCCGTAGTTTATGCCTGCCCATACCATAACCCCACCGCCACCATGGGGCATTCTGTTCACAAGGTTGACATCAGCAAACCGCTCGCCCACACAAGTCCATACACCTGTCTGCCATCTGCCGGGAAAGTTGAAACCAGGATTCATCCATGAAGAGCATACTTCTCCAGCGTGCCAGTGGCCATCGAAGGTGAACATTTGCCCACTGAAGTCAGTGACGACGTCGTACTGCAGTCAGGTCAAGACCCTGTTGAGGACCACGAGCACGCAGATGAGCTTCCCTGAGATGGTTTCTGACAGTCCTTTGGTTGTGCAAACCCACAGTTTCATCAGCTGTCCGGCTGGCTTGTCTCAGACCATCTCGCAGGTTTTGAAGCCAGATGTGGAGGTCCTGAGCTGGGCTGATGTGGTTACACGTGGTCTGCGGTTGTGAGGCCAGTTGGACGTATTGCCAAATTCTCTAAAACGACATTGGAGGCAGCTTATGGTAGAGATTCAATTTTCTGGCAAAAGACATTCCTGCAGTCAGCATGCCAATTGCAAGCTCCCTCAAAACTTAAGACATCTGTGGCATTGTGTTGTGTGACAAAACTACACATTTTAGAGTGGCCTTTTATTGTCCCCAGCACAAGGTGCACCTGTGTAATGACCATGCTGTTTAATCAGCTTCTTGAAATGCCACACCTGTCAAGTGGATGGATCATCTTGGCAAAGGAGAAATGCTAACTAACAGGGATGTAAACAAATTTGTGCACTAAATTTGAGAGAAATAAGCTTTTTGTGCATCTGGAACATTTCTGGGATCTTTTATTTCAGCTTATTTATTCGGTATATTTCTTGATACAATGCAATGTGGTGAAGATGGTTAACATACAAAGTTGGTCAAATAGACCATACAAAGATGTACGGCAAAGGGTGAAATATTCATGAAGCCAAACATGCTTTTTTTTAATAGGAAAAATCAAGTGATGCAGAAACAGCCCTCTCCTGCGAGTTGTTGCAAGGTGCTAGCATGGATGATACCTCCCACTGACTCTACCTTTTCATTGACTAATCTGCAGCACATGAAACACACCAACACGTGTGTGTGTGTGACTGGCGTGAGTGCGGTGTGTGCATCCAGACAGAGCCTGTGTGTGTTGGGTGGATGTGTGTGTACCCAGCGCACATGGCTCTTGCGTAGGCAGGCTAATCATGGAATCACACAAGCTATAAACGTCTGGAAGAGTGTTGTAGTGCTATTCTTTAGCTGGACATCATTATTTCTTCAAGTTTATAGGCTACCAACAGATAGCCTATCGAATATCATTATAGAATATGCTTAAAATGCCTACGCCCACACATATTGTCTCAATAAATTGTTTTGTTTTTAATACCCTCAAACACCAAGTTAGGCATACCTAATTTCAAAATAGGCCATCATCACTGTGGATGATAATTCTTCACGTTTGCAGTGAAACATGCAAATTGCATCTGCATGCCAATCATTTGATCTCAATCAGTTTCACGGGAATATTCATTTAGAGCTTCATGAGTTACTGTTTCATGAGCGAATTAGGGCAGATGGTGTTAAACTATAAGCCTTTCTGTATTTTGATTCAATCAAAGCACGGTCTGCCTAGTGTCACTCTCTATTGAGTTTTGGCCGCGTGCAGTGTCTTTTTGTTGACTATTCAGCTAACCATCCTAAAATGTAATAAGAAATTAGGTGGTGTTTTTGGTATTACAGTAATGCTATACTAATCAAATCAAATCAAATTTTATTTGTCACATACACATGGTTAGCAGATGTTAATGCGAGTGTAGCAAAATGCTTGTGCTTCTAGTTCCGACAATGCAGTAATAACCAACGAGTAATCTAACCTAACAATTTCACAACAACTACCTTATACACACAAGTGTAAAGGGATGAAGAATATGTACATAAAAATATATGAATGAGTGATGGTACAGAACGGCATAGGCAAGATGCAGTAGATGGTATAGAGTACAGTATATACATATGAGATTAGTAATGTAGGGTATGTAAACATATAAAAGTGGCATTGTTTAAAGTGGCTAGTGATACATGTATTACATCAATTTTTCCATTATTAAAGTGGCTGGAGTTGAGTCAGTATGTTGGCAGCAGCCACTCAATGTTAGTGGTGGCTGTTGAACAGTCTGATGGCCTTGAGATAGAAGCTGTTTTTCAGTCTCTCGGTCCCTGCTTTGATGCACCTGTACTGACCTCGCTTTCTGGATGATAGCGGGGTGAACAGGCAGTGGCTCGGGTGGTTGTTGTCCTTGATGATCTTTATGGCCTTCCTGTGACATCGGGTGGTGTAGGTGTCCTGGAGGGCAGGTAGTTTGCCCCCGGTGATGCGTTGTGCAGACCTCACTACCCTCTGGAGAGCCTTACGGTTACGGAGCAGTTGCCGTACCAGGCGGTGATACAGCCCGACAGGATGCTCTCGATTGTGCATCTGTAAAAGTTTGTGAGTGCTTTTGGTGACAAGCCACATTTCTTCAGCCTCCTGAGGTTGAAGAGGCGCTGCTGCGCCTTCTTCACCACGCTGTCTGTGTGGGTGGACCAATTCAGTTTGTCCGTGATGTGTACGCCGAGGAACCTAAAACTTACTACCCTCTCCACTACTGTCCCGTCGATGTGGATAGGGGGGTGCTCCCTCTGCTGTTTCCTGAAGTCCACGATCATCTCCTTTGTTTTGTTGACGTTGAGTGTGAGGTTATTTTCCTGACACCACACTCCGAGGGCCCTCACCTCCTCCCTGTAGGCCGTCTCGTCGTTGTTGGTAATCAAGCCTACCACTGTAGTGTCGTCTACAAACTTGATGATTGAGTTGGAGGTGTGCATGGCCACGCAGTCGTGGGTGAACAGGGAGTACAGGAGAGGGCTCAGAACGCACCCTTATGGGGCCCCAGTGTTGAGGATCAGCGGGGTGGAGATGTTGTTACCTACCCTCACCACCTGGGGGCGGCCCGTCAGGAAGTCCAGTACCCAGTTGCACAGGGCGGGGTCGAGACCCAGGGTCTCGAGCTTGATGACGAGTTTGGAGGGTACTATGGTGTTAAATGCTGAGCTGTAGTCGATGAACACCATTCTCACATAGGTATTCCTCTTGTCCAGATGGGTTAGGGCAGTGTGCAGTGTGGTTGCGATTGCGTCGTCTGTGGACCTATTGGGGCGGTAAGCAAATTGGAGTGGGTCTAGGGTGTCAGGTAGGGTGGAGGTGATATGGTCCTTGACTAGTCTCTCAAAGCACTTCATGATGACGGAAGTGAGTGCTACGGGGCGGTAGTCGTTTAGCTCAGTTACCTTAGCTTTTACTAGTATTTTACCTGAGTGGAATTGTCATTTATTTAAATATACTTAAATCATACTTCATGAATATATTTAGGTACATAAACGTATGTCCGTGATAAATATAATTTAGAATATTTAAAATTATAAAATGGTGAGTTTGTGTAACGGATGTGAAATGGCTAGCTAGTTAGCGGGTACGCGCTAATAGCATTTCAATCGGTTACGTCACTTGCTCTGAAACCTAGAAGTAGTGTTGCCCCTTGCTCTGCAAGAGCCGTGGCTTTTGTGGAGCGATGGGTAACGACGCTTTGTGGGTGACTGTTGTTGATGTGTGCAGAGGGTCCCTGGTTCGCGCCCGAGGTCGGGGCGAGGGGACGGTTTAAAGTTATACTGTTACATTGATGCTGTTGACCCGGATCACTGGTTGCTGCGGAAAAGGAGGAGGTTGAAAGGGGGGTGAGTGTAACGGATGTGAAATGGCTAGCTAGTTAGCGGGTACGCGCTAATAGCATTTCAATCGGTTACGTCACTTGCTCTGAAACCTAGAAGTAGTGTTGCCCCTTGCTCTGCAAGAGCCGCGTCTTTTGTGGAGCGATGGGTAACGACGCTTTGTGGGTGACTGTTGTTGATGTGTGCAGAGGGTCCCTGGTTCGCGCCCGAGGTCGGGGCGAGGGGACGGTTTAAAGTTATACTGTTACATTGATGCTGTTGACCCGGATCACTGGTTGCTGCGGAAAAGGAGGAGGTTGAAAGGGGGGTGAGTGTAACGGATGTGAAATGGCTAGCTAGTTAGCGGGTACGTGCTAATAGCATTTCAATCGGTTACGTCACTTGCTCTGAAACCTAGAAGTAGTGTTGCCCCTTGCTCTGCAAGAGCCGTGGCTTTTGTGGAGCGATGGGTAACGACGCTTCGTGGGTGTCAGTTGTTGATGTGTGCAGAGGGTCCCTGGTTCGCGCCCGTGTCGGGGCGAGGGGACGGTTTAAAGTTATACTGTTACATTTGGATCCTGGATGCTGATTGGTTTATAGCTATTAGTTATTCACAATAGTTCATGCAAAATGCCATGATGCCATTATGCCATTATTACATTTCAAGTATCAATGTGCATTCAGAGTCCTGCAGCCCAGCCAGCCATTCATAAACTTCATCACCCACGGAGAAAAGCATCTATACATTATTTCCCCATGCTTCTTGCCTAGCATTTGGTTTGGTACAGCGGGGGTACCAAACACAAGTCAATTAAGAACAAATTCTTATGTACAATGACAGCTTCGCTGTGTGCCTATCTGCCCTGTGTAAAATGTTGACTTTGCTTTTTTGTGATCTCCACTGTGCCATGCATATGAAGGTGCCGAGACTGACAGCTTCTCTAAACCTTAAAAGTTTAAAATAAGTTTAAAATAAGTCAATACATGATGTGTCCTCCATAAATTACATTGCTCTTTTCAGAGCGCCACACAGACACCATAATCAATTCATAAGTTAACCTATAGCAACCTATAGCATTTGTCAGAATTATTATAATGGATATATCCAAAGAATTGGCAATAGATGTGATTGTGTGTTAGCTTTAGTTGGTTAGCTAGCTAGCAAAGGAGAAGTAACGTTAGCTTAGCTTTAGCTATCTTATTGACTCGACAATCAGCTAATTGTTGCTTATTTATACATTATTTAATAATTAATTGTCAGCTGAAGTTCTTGTTGCCTATTTAAACATGATTTATTAAATCATTATTTATGGAAGATCATGTCTCTCGTCATCATTGAACCGCTGCTAGCTAGCTACAGTACATGCTAATGATTTGTTTAACATAGCAATGTGGAATGAATAGAACGACTGGGTCAAAATATGATAATATAATTAACGACCAGCCTGTTTGGTTAGCAACTTCAGAACCTCAGAAACAACTGGCTTTTGCCTAGACTATATCGTCTGGTGGACGGATAAAATAAAAGTAATTTACTAATTAAAATATAGTTTTTAATGAAAACATGTTGTCAATCTTTTTTGAAATATGTTGACAACCTTAGCTTCGCTTCGGGCCTAAGAACAGCCCTTAATCGGGAGTTATCACACGATAATCCCTGGGGTCTCATGACTTATTGTGTAATTATCTAAGTTGGAACAATTTGAAATACAGTTAATGCATTTAATGTATTCTTTATAAGTGTCTTATTAGCATTTAAGTATATTAAATACATTTAAAATGATCCAAATTGGGACACTTTTTAGTTCTTAAGCACATCCTTAGTATATTAGATAAAGAGGAAAACAAATATTCTTTGAATACCCTTTAGGTACTTTTGATGTATCTTTTTCATAAATAAGAAGGACACAAAAATTCAAATTCAGTATAAATGTAAGTTTGATGTAGTTCACCAATCAATGTCATTATATTATTAGTATTGTAGCATGATCAATTAAATGCTATTTGTATTAGAATTTCTGTATATTATTTATTAATTAAATGTACATATAATGTGTTAAGCATACCTTTACAAATATACTTGTACTCATTAACCATATTGGCTATTGTAACTAGCCATGTAAAGGTTACCTTGATTGAACAAGGCATCCTCTCAGCCAATGTTACAACAGGCTATGTACAAAGCAGTTGTGGCTGGAGTGGCAATTTGAAAGTCTATTTTTGGTAATTGTGCACCAGTGGCAATTCACACTTTCGTTGCTCACATTATAGTGATAAATTAACATTTTAAAAACGCACAATGTGTTATTAAAAGTACAATATTATTCAGTTGTAAAATGAACATCAAAACAATTTGATAAGCTAAATATGAGGAACAACATCATATTATTAATACAAATTTCACCTGTAAAAAGGATTCTGGGTAATATGCTATTTTCTTTGCACATACTTTACAAAAAGTATACATTCAGCTATGCATTATCATTGTCAACTTTCTCTTTCTCTGCACTCTTCTGAAGCGGAATTCAGCAAGCACTTTGAAACTCATTAATGGCATTGAAACTATACTTATAGTGTACTTGATCACTCACAAGCAAAGTTTCTAAAACACACACAAAAAATAATTTACAGTACACTTTTAATACATGTATTGAAGTGTAATGATAGTGAACATATAGTATACTTAAAGACTGAAAAACAATACATTTAAAAAGCACCTTTAATATGTGTATTGAAGTGAAATGATATTAGTGAGTATATTTATAGTATACTTAAAGATATACTTGAAAAATACATCTCGTATTTCAAGTATATTATATAAATTTGTAGTTTATTTAAGTACACTTCAGTATACTTGTAATATATTAAATCATTAAAAAAATGTGTTCTGGTATATTTGGTTCTGTTATGTAAATTACTAATGAATCATTATGTGATCTTGCGAGACATTGATTCCGCTTTGCTCTAACTTTATTAAATGAACACCATTGTGAGAAGTGGCGGAGTGACTCTCCGGTGCGCTCCGGCAGCACTAACCCCTGGTCTGGAAGAAGGAGGAGGGGAGAGAGGGATGAGGATGGATGGATGGATGGGGAGGAGATGGGGGATGCCGTTACAACCACAGATCCCACTCCCTCATTAAAAAAGTTTGACACATGAGATACTGGGAGTTGAGGGAAGGGTGTGGGTCTGGTGGTGCATGCATGCAGCCATCTCATTCATTCATGGAATGAGCTTTCAAACGTCAGAAGGGATTGGAGATTTCATTCATATTTCCTAATCGCTGATGGAATTCATCGTATTAGTGGCCTTTCACATGAGCTCAGTCAGGATCAGAACGAAATGCATTTGCAGAGTCAGTCACAGGCTTAGTGGGTTCTTTCTAATTTGGGAGGCCACAAAAAGTACATTGGCCGAAATATTGCATAAAAAATCTCTCTCTCTCTCTCTCTCTCTCTCTCTCTCTCTCTCTCTCTCTCTCTCTCTCTCTCTCTCTCTCTCTCTCTCTCTCTCTCTCTCTCTCTCTCTCTCTCTCTCTCTCTCTCTCTCTCTCTCTCTCTCTCTCTCTCTCTCTCTCTCTCTCTCTCTCTCTCTCTCTCTCTCTCTCTCTCTCTCTCTCTCTCTCTCTCTCTCTCTCTCTCTCTCTCTCTCTCTCTCTCTCTCTCTATATATATATATATATATATATATATATATATATATTGTTCACATTGACATATATATATATATATTGTTCACATTGACATAAGTGTGAAATCATTTTTTCTCTGTTTTAATGGGGGGGGGGGGGTTACGTGTTTTGGCTAAATAAGAAGGAAACTAGATTAAATCAAAGTCTGAAAGAGAGTCTTTATAGATATTGTGCAGATACAGATACAGATGTGATACAAATTCTCTGTAGATTCATTTGGCTAGGTCATGATGCATACAGCATACAGCACTCTACGTCGCAGTCATTCATGACAACTCTTCATAAAGCCACGATGATTCTAAATCACTGGTGGGCCTTGAGCTGGTAGGATATTGTATCTTGTCTAAGTCCATCATAGCGAATGAACTCAAACTGAACCAAATCTTGATGTAAGACATTAGTAGCTTCAACCTTACCATTGAAGTCAAGGGTACAGGTGACTCATTAAAGCACCCAGGGTTATGAGTGTGTGTGTGTGTGTGTGTGTGTGGTTTTACTATCCTTGTGGGGACCAGAAGTCCTCACAAGGATGGTAAAACAAAGAAAAATTTGGTGGGGACATTTCTCCGGTCCCCAAAAGGAAAAATGCTATTTTAGGGTTAGGGGTTAGGTTTACTGTTAGGGTTACATTATGGTTAGAATTAGAGTTAGGGGTTAAGGTTAGGGTTAGATTAAGGGTTTGATTTAGGGTTTAGGGAAAATAGTATTTTGAATGGGAATCACTTGTTTGGTCCCCACAAAGATAGTAAAACAAATGTGTGTGTGTGTGTGTGACTGTACCTTGTTGGAGGCCATCTCGCTGACAGAGTGGCGTGTCTTCAGAGTCTCCAGCTGCTCCAGACACCAGTCCAGCTCGTCCAGAGTCTCCACGGCCAGCTGCTGGAACGGCTCCTCTGTCACACCCACACAAGGACAACACACAAGGAGATGAGCTTACGAATCAATGTTCTTTTAACGTTCAACGTTCATTCAAGAACCAATGATTCAATCTAGAATGTTGTCCAGTGACGCAAGTCCCCTTTGCGGTTTCTATGGGTGGTGATATCATCAGTTCTGTTTAATCAGTCAAACAAAGACGGGTAACCTAGGAGGCAACCTTGTTAAGCTCTCGCCAACTTTTGTAAAGCCCAAAAAAACTTTCAACTGCTGAATGAATAGTCAAACGAACTCAACCAATCACATACTTCAGAAACCCTCACCTGCTAAGGTTGTCTTGCACATGGATGGTGGGTTACTGCCAGTTCTCCTATGGACACAGACATCCCAGTTTGAGTAAAGTTTATAAGTATATATATATATAATGTATATCTATATCTACTTTGTATCTCCTGTTCACTTCATTGTTAAAGGATTTGGGGGACATGCGAGTTTGGGTATGAGAGGTGTAGATTGAACTTACTTGCTGGGTTGACGATCTTGCTGATGGGTCAAAACGGCGAAGTTACTTCTTACCGTCCTCAAACTGGCAAGTACCTACAAGAACGGTAAAGATAAATAGGGTACGTCATCTCTGCATTGTGATAGTTGAGGTCCGTCATGTATGAATAAAAACACATACAAATTGTTATTTCAACACTAGATTAGTGGGATTCATATTTACTCTGTGAGTGTTTGTATCCTATCAAATTTGCTGTTGAATGTAAGGTACCTCAATTGTTTGTGTAAAATATTTTTGTCAGAATGACAAAAGCTACACTACAAAAAAGTACCAAAAGTATGTGGACACATGCTCGTCGAACATCTCATTCCAAAATCATGGGCATTAATATGGAGTTGGTCAAGTGGAAAGTCACTGAGCTCTTAAGTAAGTTCATTCTACTGTCAATGTTTGTCTATGGAGATTGCATGGCTGTGTGCTCAATTGTATATACCTGTCAGCAACGGGTGTGGCTGAAATAGCTGAAACCTCTACTTTGAAGGGGTGTCTACATACTGTTGTATGTATAGTGTACCTTATAAGCCCCACCCCCCATACGTCATACATGTCAGAGTCTGGGCGCCCATCGAAATCTTGAGTCGGCACATTAAAAGAGACGGTATCTGGTTTCCTGCGGGTGTCTTACCAGTCAGCAGCCATATCGAGGGAATGCCGTATTAGATTCCTAGCTTGTTCAGTAAAGTGAGTCCAGCTGTGACGCACTTCCGCCGTCATAGGCCCGGCTGCCGGGATGCGCCAGCCACATGCCAAAGGCTGTTCCGGTGGTCCTCTCTACTAGTGTCACCGGTGCCTAGTGACAGCTGTGACTTCACTGGGCCAATGGCAACAACCTATTTATAGGTATTCTTATTTTTTTTTAAAGTCTTAGTTACTCAGGGTTAGTCCGTGTTCAGTCAGATTTATGAGTTATTTCCTTGTTGTGTTGGTGTGCTTAACAAAGGTGAAGCCAACATTACAGCTAAATCTCATTCCATATATCTATTTTCTAAGTATTTTGTATGTTTATTGGCTAGAGAGAGATAAAGGTAAAAGGTAGAAGAGAGACTGCTGAAAGAGCAATGGGCAGGATTCAAAGCTATGCTAGCAGCAATACACTGGTCATGTGCTCCAGTGGCAGCAGCCTAGACCCCGAGACCACCCCAGGTCATTTGCTGAATCATTTGTTCGGCTGAAAAACACAGGAAAGGGCAGAATATTTCCAAAACTAACCTGTGCAAATGGTGTCACAATCATGTCTTCTCCATGTCTACAATGGAGAAAAAAAACGGAACAAAATGAGGTTACATCTAGATATTGGTTTAGGCTCTGGTCTTGATGTTTTCAAAGTACAGTAATGGAATCAGTGAAAGAGTTAAACAAATTGCAACCACTTAGTGCGCATACAATATTTAGGTTAATTAATCTAACATAACTACTGTGGTACTAATGACTACTGTGGTACTAATGACTACTGTGGTACTAATGACTACTGTGCACATTACACATTTGCAATAATCCTAATCCTTAATCAGGACAGTTGATCAGTGTCTGAAATAAAACTTCAACAACCTGCAGACGGACATTAAAGCAAAGAAAACAGAGAAGGGTAGACCAGGCCAGGTGAAATGCAGGTCAAACAAAGGATGCCATGCACTGTACATGTTATGAACCGTGAGGTAGGGAGACATAAAAGTGCAACTGGTAAAGTTACAGGGTTGGGGAGTTATGCTAAGGTATTTTCTTGAAGCTTCACATGCAAAACAAAAATGGCTTTCTCGGGGGTCACCTAGGGGAGGGCTAGAGTGTTAGTCACTGGTGCCATGGGGAGGGGACAATGGCTCTGAAACCTGTAATGGAGAATGCAGGACAGGCCTTTGAGGGAACCTAGTCAGTGTTTTGTCAAGTTCTTCTCACCGAGACAACCAGTTGACTTCCCAGTGCTTCAAGCTTTCTTCCCTTTAAAAACAGAGGCAAGAGTTGGTGACCTGCAACCGATTAATCACAAGCTAAGGTGTTCAGACACGTGGAAACTGGCTTAGGCTGACAGTAGGCTGGAAAAACAAACAGCAGAAGAAGAAGAGAAAAAAAATGGAAGTGGACAATTTTTCCGACTTTGTCTATGTCTAATCCTACTGAAGCAGAGTTGACATGCAAGCGTGCTGGGATGGAAAGAACTGCTGGTTTCAGTAATAGGGGCTTTCAAACTGGAGGACGGTAGATTTTTCCAAACCCACAGAGAAATATGGTTTAATATAGCATTTTGTGCTAATAAAACTGTGCTACATTAAAAAAAGCACAATAAAGCGCTTAAGATACAGTCCACTTAGTAGGCTCTTTCACAGAATAACTTAAGGGACCACACAAACTACTGTAGTATAAGGGAAAGATTTCAAATTGGCCTAACGTGTTCCTCATGCTTTGCGATTGGAATTCCTTTATGGAAAGCGACCCAAGAAACGACTTGCTTTCCACATATGATTTGATTAGTTCCACAAAACCATATCTGTATATAACCTTGGAGTGGAAATCCTTGTATCATCAAGGCCTACAGTGAGACATCTCTGCCATGACACTTACCAATAGATATGAGAGGAAGGTGAAAGGTCACAGAGGGAGACATTAACCAATAGGAAGGGGGGGGGGGCACTTACAGCTCACTGGCAGTGGAGGAGTTCCTCGAGGGGGCCTTGGGTGAGAGGTCAAAGTCAGAGTCGGAGCGGTAGAGGAAAGATTCCCGGCGCTGGCTGTGAGCGTAGTTGGCCTGGAGCACCAGGCCGGAGCCGGGACTGGCCTGGGGGTCCAGAGGGCTACGCCCCACTGACAATCCATTCTCAACATCAAAACTATGGGGGAGATAAAGAGGAAGAGAGAAGATGAGGAAATAATTCACTGTTCTCAACATCCAGTTCTCACTCATTTCTTCCTATCATTCATCATTGTAATAATCATGCTCCAAAAATCATTGGAATTTCTTAAAAATGATGCTCTGTCACTCAATAAATTGAACGCACCTTGTGCACACAGCATACACTCACATTTCGTTGTCGCACAACACACAAAAAAATTGAATAATTCGCAAAAATGTACTTTTCTTTGAGACTGATGTCTAGTCAGACATCACCAAAGGGTCTCAGGTAGACCGGACAAAGGCATCAAGCCCCCCCCCACCACACACACACACACACACACACCTCCTCAACAAATTAAGTTCATTTGAGAAAGCCCCCAAACTAAAAATATCAAAATGGCGTCAATCATCGCACAAACCCCTTTCAACAATGAATGTGATTTATCAAAAGAACAGGAAATGGCAGCATTTAAAAAAAGGCCCATCATTGTTCCAAGTCACACCAATAAACCTGATATGAAAGAAAACATTTGTGGTTGAGAGGGGAACAAAAACATATAATAACGCATTGTGGAGTTGGGTACGTCAGAGAACATTTCAATGGCACTCAGGAAGAACAGTGTGTCTGAATGGTGTTGGCTGGTCAGACTGTGGGAACTGGCTATTTGATGACGAGGGTCAGTCTGAGGTAGCTGCTACCAGGACTCCTATAAACTATAAAAAACATCTTTATGGCAATTCTATAAACTATAAACCATATTTAAGGCAATTCATATAGATATGAACACATCCATATGGATTCAGATTACTGCATCTCTGCCATGCGTAGCCAAGGTTGACATGCATGAACAGTTCTCTTTGATAATAACGCATCTCAATAGTCTAAAGGGGCTTCCTCTCCTCGTCTCCTTCCCTTCATCTGCGACAGATCTTAAAAACACAGGTGGATCAAAGGAGATCCCCCAAATGAATTCTACACTACATATCTGCCCCATCACATCCACCAGCAGAGCATTTTCAGATCTGTGCAGACAAAGGGAAGGAGACGAGATAAGGAAGCCACTGTAGATTATTGAGATGCGGCTGCACTGCCTATAGTAGAGGGAGAGTCTGCACTGCCTATAGTAGAGGGAACTGGGATGCAGCCACGTATTGATCGGACTGCAAGATCAGTGTGATGTAGGATTCGGGGGGGAGATAAAAATAGCCCTTCAGTATTGACGTGGTAGAATGTGAGTTGTGCTATTTATAGACTATCGACTTTTCAGGTAGAGTGGAGTGTCCCGGTCCGTCTCCAGCCAAATAAAGGCATTTCCACCTTGATCCCCATCCACAGTCCCCCAACCTCCGCTAACATCCAAGCTTTGCTCCCCTTGGTATGCAGGTTCTGATGAACTCCAGAGCCCGAAAACCGTTTGCAGAAACCGTGGCGGTTCATGGACAGAGACTGGATGTAGCTCGATCCCTTTGCAGATAATTAGTGCAGAGTGATATGGGGGAAAAAAACAAAAAAAACATCATGCTAAAACCGTTATGGAACACGTAATTGAAACTAACCCGAGCTCGAACTTTCCCCGTAGACGTCTCTCGTCTGATGACACGAGGCAATTAGACAACATTAACATCTGTCGTTTGTAAGATGAGCTATTAAACAGTAGAGCCAGTGGTTTCATGGCAAAATCAAACTTCCTGCTCTGCTTTGGGAACCCCACTGGAGGGATTTATTTTGCTGGCAGTCAGGTGCATAGAAATAGGTATTGATACATAATAGATCATTTCAGATGTATACAGTACATACTTCATACATTATTGTGGTCATAGTACATTATATTGCCAAAACACCTGTTATATTGAATATATCACAGCATAAAGTACTATGTCTATATGCAGGAACACGA
Organism: Salvelinus namaycush; assembly: GCF_016432855.1. Taxonomy (NCBI): domain Eukaryota; kingdom Metazoa; phylum Chordata; class Actinopteri; order Salmoniformes; family Salmonidae; genus Salvelinus; species Salvelinus namaycush. Next base: position 10,817,520 of record NC_052317.1, on the reverse strand, counting down.
TTTATACAATGAATGTATTTTCTGATTGCAAAAATTGTATACAATGTAAGTAAAAAAATGATATCTACACAATCTATTATATACAGTGGCAAGAAAAAGTATGTGAACCCTTTGGAATGACCTGGATTTCTGCATAAATTGGTCATCAAATTTGATCTGATCTTAATCTAAGTCACAACAATAAACAAACACAGTGTGCTTAACTAATAACACACAAATTATAGATTTTTTTTTGTCTATATTGAATACATCATTTAAACATACAAAAAGTATGTGAACCACTAGGCTAATGACTTCTCCAAAAGCTAACTGGAGTCAGGAGTCAGCTAACCTGGAGTCCAATCAATGAGAGAAGATTGGAGATGTTGGTTAGATGAAGATCAGATCAAATGTTATGACCAATTTATTCAGAAATCCAGGTAATTCCAAAGGGTTCACATACTTTTTCTTGCCACTGTACCTGTTTTAGGATTAAAACCAAAAACGCGTAAATCAAATGGAGAGAACAATAGGCCAAAAATATATATGGCTACAGTAGGCACTCCATTCAATTTGCCATCCACTTCATTCCCTGGGATGTTGCATGAGGGCAAGACGCTGGTCTAATACAGTGTGTTATGCAATCGATGCTGAAGCCCTCCTCCATTCATATGACAGAATACTATAGATACTGTAGTGACAGAGAGCGATGGGGGAGACACTGGCCGTGGCCCCACTCTCCGAGGTTGTCTCAGGGAGAGTTGGGATATGCAAGAAAAACATTTCCAATTCCCACATGCGTATAAAACACACTTGTACATGTCTGAAATAGGACAAATATAAGCATCCACAAAATTATTATTTATTACTATGTAGGAGCACAGACTGTTCAGTGCTGAGACGAGCAGAGAGAGAGAGAGCGAGAGAGTGAGAGTGAGCGAGAGAGATTTCCAAACCTTCCATAACAAAGCCATCACCTACAGAGAAATAAACCTGGAGAAGAGCCCCCTAAGCAAGCTGGTCCTGGGGCTCTGTTCACAAACACAAACACAAACAGACCCCACAGAGCCCCAGGACAGCAACACAATTAGACCCAACCAAATCATGAGGAAACAATAATTACTTGACACATTGGAAATAATTTACCAAAAATCAGAGCAAACTAGAATGCTATTTGTCCCAAAACAGAGTACACAGTGGCAGAACACCTGACCACTGTGATTGACCCAAAAATAAGGATATGTACAGAAGGATATGTAGTGAGAATAGCCTTGCTATTGAGAAAGGTCGCCGTAGGCAGACCTGGCTCTCAAGAGAAGACAAGCTGAGGTGAACATGAGGTGGAGACTGAGCTGCACTTCCTAACCTCCTGCCAAAAGTATGACCATAACAGAGACACATATTTCCCTCAGATAACACAGACGCACAAAGAATTCAAAAACAAATCCAATTTTGATAAACTCCCATATCTATTGGGTGAAATACCACAGTGTGCCATCACAGCAGCAAGATTTGTGACCTGTTGCCACGAGAAAACAACAAGAACAAACACCATTGTAAATACAATCTATATTTATGTTTATTTATTTTCCCTTTCGTACTTTAACTATTTGCACATCATTACAACACTGTATATATACATAATATGACATTTGAAATGTCTTTATTATTTTGGAACTTTTATAAGTGTAATGTTTACTGATAATTTTATATATATTTTTTAAACTTTTATGTATTATCTATTTCACTTACTTTGGCAATGTAACTGCCAATAAAGTACTTAAATTGTAATTGAATTGAGAGAGCACAGGTTGTTCAACACTGAGACACATTAGGGCATTTCGCTCGTAGTGTACATACTGAGCGTGAGGGGATTCTATATTGAACGAGGTGGCATTGCTAGGGGCGCTGTGCATGTATATACGTGTGTGTGAGAGTGTGAGAATGTGTTGTGTGTAGTGTTCTAAAAATACCTGTGCCATCGCTCCCTCTCTCTCTTCCTCTTCTGGTTGATTCTAGACACTGACTACTGTATGGCTATTTGTGCATCTGCAGCTCGATCGCTTCTGTCTCTGCGCTGCAAAAAATAGCCTCTCCGTGCTGGGATTAGAGGCAGAACATCTAAAAATAGGTTTTCAGGTGAATCGGGCTCCCACTTTCTCTCATTTTCTCTCCTTCCCCCACTCCCATCGCCGAGACCACAGTCTTCCCTTCATTCATAAATATTTATGGAGGGTTTCTATTTTAAACAGATGCCAGGCTAAATTTAGTTTCCATCAAAAATGTCCGCCCACGTATTTCCCTCGCTGGCACTCGCACAGCTTTTCTCCTCAGCGGCTCGGTTCAAAGCCTTCTGAATGGGCCTTCTGACTTAATCATCAGTTTTTACTTTGTTTACCTTTCAGTTGATTACTGCACAGTGACGCTGTAGGCTACCACGGTTGATTCGCTCGTACATGTTGTGCAGTGCGAGAGTATACATTGTTTCCTTAGCACACTCTTGGGCTATTGTTTTTCGATATGTATTGAAAGTACAAATACATTTTTGAAATATGAGTATCATTACACTTGGCACATTGGATGTGTTACATTAGCCAATTTTGGGCATATCGACAAAACATGAGTGTAGTCATACTGTGATACAACAAATACTGCTGGACACATGCAATAATGTGCATGTTTGGCTAAGTTTCAAATCATGTTTATACACTTAAAGAGACACACCACAGGTCTACATGTCCAACCTAGGGTTTTGTATATGGATGCGAGCCACCATGGAGAAATGCTGAATATGTTATCTGTATTTGTTTGGAGTTCAGGGTTTAAATTCAGAGCAGAGGAAGCTCCCATATGGCACCACTATGGCTTCTTTGTGCTTCTGTACTTAAAAAAACTCCATTGTCTTCTCTCATTCCCATACCTACCAGTCATACCCTCAGACACAAACAAACACAAGTGTGAACAGAAATTAAAAGAGCGGAAAGGAAAACGGTCCAAAAATAATTCTGGGGGAGTGGGCGTTCAACATAAGATTGGGAACATAGTGAGTGATCGGAGAGCTGTAGGTATTGAACATTTGACTGTGAATGTTTGTTCTGCTTGGGATAGGGTCCCTCTACTGGACTTTGTTGAAATCACAAGCCTTGAATTGACTCAACCGAGTGCCCTAGAACAGTGGTTCCCACTGAAGTACTCCCTCATGAGTCTTCTTAAGTACCCCCTGTGGATAGGCCAAGTACTCCCAGGGGTCCTAGTACCTCTGGTTGGGAACCACTGCCCTAGAACATGGGTTCGCAAACTTTTTGGGGACCGGGGACCCATTTTGTGATGGCAAATTCATCAGGTACCCCCTCAAAATCAGAACACAACTTTTGTGCATACAACACATACAACACAATTTGTGTGCATACAATGACTTTTATTATGAATGCTGCCGTACATGGTCAGACTAACCAAGTCTCAGACCCTGTGAAATAACATTTTAATGCCCCCACCCCCCACCCCAACCCCTTTCAGTTTTAAAGCTAATTTCCTGCAATTTTCCCATGGAGAAGAGAGACAATTTTGCAGTTTTAAGGCTTAAATTACAGTGCACTTATGTTCAAACCCCAAAATGTAGGGAATACAAGAAGTAATGAGTTGAAAACTGGATCATTGATGGAATACTGTGGATCCCTGTGAGTCTCCCAGGTCCTGTTGTGCATCTAAGTGTATATTGTAGATCAGGGCTGTTCGATGTCGGTCCTGGAGGGCCGAAACATTTCTGGTTTTCGTCCTTCTCCTTTTAATATGGGACTTCAGACCTGGGACACCTTCTGAGTGCAATTAACTAGTATCCAGTAGAAACAAAAAACAGTAGGACCGGAATTGAACAGCCCTATTAATAATATTACATTGTATTGTGTTGTATTGCACCGTCTACCTTTTTCCATGGACCCGTTGGCCAAATGTATTTCATCTGTTGTTGCTAGCAATATTCATTTATTTATTTTTTATTTTGCCGCGGACACCCTGCAGTACCTTCGCGAACACCAGTTTGGGAACCATTGCCCTTAGAACACGATAGAGATGCTAGTAAAAACAACTATTGATAGCTATTGAATATTTATTGTGATTTATTTTCTCTTTCTTCTTCTTCTTTTTTGAAATAGGTCTAGTCGTATTGTTCTTTAGTCTCAGTGTCCTTAGCTGTTCCTGTCCATTAGTGTTCTGTATTTTGTCATGTTCTATGTTTTGTGTGGAACACAGGAAGAATAAATGTTGCTTCTTAAAAAAAAAATACCCCAAAAATCATCATTGATGTTCTCATGATAAAAGCCCTTCACACATGAAGATTGCATGATACCACACTAGTTCTAAACACACATTTCCCCTCTTGCAATCAATAAGATATCTTCATTCATTATCATAAAAAATGTAGGTAAGTTACTGTCAGTGCCGTAACTACATATGAAGACATAGAGTAATCAAAAATAATATATATAAGGGCCTCCCGAGTGGCGCAGCAGTCTAAGGCACTGCATCGCGGTCTAAGGCACTGCATCACGGTCTAAGGCACTGCTTCGCAGTGCTTGAGGCGTCACTACAGACCCGGGATTGATCCCAGGCTGTGTCACAACTGGCTGTGACTGGGAGTCCCATAGGGCGGCGCACAATTGGCCCAGCGCTGTCCGGGTTAGGGGAGGGTTTGGCCGGGGGTTGGCCGGGGGTGCTTTACTTGGCTCATCGCGCTCTAGCGTCTCCTTGTGGCGGGCTGGGCGCCTGCAGGCTGATTTTGGTCATCAGTTGCACAGTGTTTCCTCCGACACATTGGTGCAGCTGGCTTCCAGGTTAAGCTGGAGGGTGTTAAGAAATGCGGTTTGGCGGGTCATGTTTCGGAGGACGCATGACTCGACCTTCGCCTCTCCTGAGCTCGTTGGGGAGTTGCAGCAACGAGACAAGATCGAAATTGGGGAGAAAAAGGGGGTTAATTACACAAATATATACAAAAGTATGTGGACACCCCTTCAAATGAATGGATTCGTCTATTTCAGCCACACCCGTTGCTGACAGGTGTATAAATCGAGCACACAGCCATGAAATCTCCATCGACAAACATTGGTAGTAGAATGGCCTTACTGAAGAGCTCAGTGACTTTCAACGTGGCACCGTCATAGGATGCCACCTTTCCAACAAGTCAGTTTGCACATTTCTGCCCTGCTACAGTAGCCCCGGTCAACTGTAAGGGCTGTTATTGTGAAGTGGAAACATCTAGTAGCAACAACAGCTCAGCAGCGAAGTGGTAAGTCACAGGAGGGGACCGCCGAGTGCTGAAGCGAGTAGCTAGTAAAAATCGTCTGCCATCGGTTGCAACACTCACTACCGAGTTCCAAACTCCCTCTGGAAGCAACGTCAGCACAATAACTGTTAGTCAGGAGCTTCATGAAATGGGTTTCCATGGCGCTACAGCATACAATGACATTCTAGACAATTCTGTGGTTCCAACTTTGTGGCAAGAGTTTGGGGAAGGCCCTTTCCTGTTTCAGCATGACAATGCCCCTGTGCACAAATCAAGGTCCATACAGAAATGGTTTGTCGAGATCGGCGTGGAAGAACTTGACTGGCCTGCACAGAGCCCTGACCTCAAACCCATCGAACACCTTTGGGATGAATTGGAACGCAGACTGCGAGCCAGGCCTAATCGTCCAACATTCGTGCCCGACCTCAGTAATGCTCTTGTGGCTGAATGGAAGCAAGTCCCCCGCAGCAATGTTCCAACATCTAGTGGAAAGCCTTTCCAGAAGAGTGGAGGCTGTTATAGCAGCAGAGTGGGGATCAGCTCCATATTAATGCCCATGATTTTGGAATGAGATGTTCGACGAGCAGGTGTCCACATACTTTTGGTAATGTAGTGTATATATCAGCAGTTTCCCTCTTGTTTTATGTCACTCACTGACAGTCACTCAACTAGCCCAACTCAGTAAAAACAAATTGTTTGGTAAATTAGTGTAGTTAGTCTAGACAGCGATTTAAACTTGTAGTAATAATTGCCAAATTACCGACTGGGAAACCAGGGCACATGACCAGGTGCCCTGACCTCCAGCGGGCCCCATTGATTTTGTTCGTCACTCTCACTCAGCTATCATATTATCATGGCATAAGTCATGGCAAAATGTGTAGAATTGCAGGAAATTTCCTCTAAAACTGCAAAAATGTCTTGTTTAATTTGTTTACTTTTTTGTTAATAAAATACTTTTTCTGCTAACAGATCGTACGTGATATTTTTTGATCCCAGGGCTGTGTTCATGTGAGTTAACGTGTAGCGGCTAATTGTATAGCTAATAGGCCATGTGTTTGTAAATCGACTGATGTGAATGAAGCTACAGCAGCCAAGGTGATAATGATCTGCGGTCATTTTTGCTTGTTTTTGCTGTTCTCCAAACAGCATTTAGAGTTTTTAAATTGTATAGAAGAATCCCCACACCCCAAACGCCAGCCCGCTGTCCGGACCTCACTAAAACAAACTCTGGTTACGGCCCTGGTTACTGTGCAATCCAAGAGCTTTTGTGTACAGAACCGCATTAGGCTGGGGGCCAGACAGACAATGAAGACAAACCCACAGGAGCAAATACCATGTTTCTCTGAAGCACACCTGATTCTCTGTTCTAAAGCTCACATTCCAGCGTGAACCTTTCCTGAAAGAAAAGGAGGCGTGTTACTTAATATGCTGCCTGGTAAGTAAGCGTGATTGATGTCAGCCTGTCAGTAGGTTGGCTACCTGACACCCCGCCTGCGTCACTGCATGTCACGGCTGCGTCAATTCCAGCTGGAGAACGTTAAAGCACTGGAGCGCCCTGCCTGCACTGCGGGAGGTCTACCTCGTCCCTCTGAGGCACGGTACGAGCGTTGGAGAGAGATTACGAGAGGCAGAGGAGAGTAAGAGTAGCTCCGAAAAAACCAGGCCAGGCCTGTCATCCGACTCCTCATCCATCATTTTCATCCACAGAACTCTCCAGACATACACCCACTGTACAGTTAGTTACACCAGACTCCAGCACCAGCTGGCCAATTCATAGGGCTTTGAAACGAAGAAGCTCCCACCAACTGCTTATAACGCTACTTGCAGAACTTGGTAGGATATTGGTTTACTTTACAGTCCTGGTAATGGTGTTAGCCCAATCTTTACTATAAAATCATGTCGTAATAAGGGACACGATACCTTTGCTACCTAATGTTACATGAGAGAATTCACCGCAATTGACAACTACCTACTGCTAAATGATGGGTAATGAATCCCAAAGAGTAATTATTTGGTAATCATCATGAAATTACTATTTTACCATTTCTATGTCATATCTGGTAAACAGAAGCCTGTCAATTAAAGCCCAGTGTCTCACTTTTTTGAAGCGAGAAGTGCTAACTCTGACAAGGGTTCGTAAACAGAAATGAGCATTGTCTTGTTATAAACTCCATTGCACCTGCAAGGGTACTAAAGAGCAACACCACCAATGCTATACGGGATCCTTGGGATATTCTGACCCTAACCCCTACCCTAACCCTAACCATAACCATAACTCTTACCTAACCCTTACCAGAACCATTTCAAATGTAAACTTCAATGGGGGTAGGGATGTCCCAAAGATCACAGATAGCAAGGACCTCTCAAAGAGGGAAGGTAGGCGGGAGGAGGCGAGATCAGCTGGGACCATTCTAGCCAATGAGAGGGAACATACGCATGTGAACAACAGGCACAACTAATGCGTGCTTATCTCACGTGGACAGATTTTGGGCGGAGTAAGTCCTCTTGAGTCGCCTCTTCCTCTCTGGCAGGACTTGTAACATGCTGACTAGACCGGGCGTGTGCGTGTGTCCGCGTGTGCCATTGCGCGTTTGTTGATTTTGTCCACCCATACCAGACGCAATCAGGACACACAGGTTGAAATATCAAAACAATATATTTGTGGACAGGTAAAAAAGGGTTAAACATTTATGGCAATTTAGCTTGGTAGTTTGCTGCAGCTTGCTAATTTGTCCTGGGATATAAACTTTGGGTTGTTATTTTACCTGAAATGCACAAGGTCCTCTACTCTGACAATTAATCCACAGATAAAAGGGTAAACCGTGTTTGATTCTAGGAATCTCTCCTCCTTCAGGCTTCTTCTTCTTCTGACTTTATATGGTGGTTGGCAACCAACTTTAAGGTGCATTACCACCGCCAACTTGACTGGAGTGTGGACCTCAGTTCATCTTTCAATCTCCCACGTGGGTATATGCTCCTAAAAACCAATGAGGAGATGAGAGAGGCGGGACTTGCAGCGCATCACGTGTCACAAATAGAACCAAGTTCTATTTTAGCGCCTGCCTACGCAGACGCTCGCAAGCAGTGTGGGTGCTATGATTGAATAACATGTATGTATATATTTACTTTGCAACGCTCGCACTCGGGACGCGGGCGGTGTGGTCAGCATGTCAGGCCAAAATAAAAGAAGAGCCGTGAGAAAAGATGTTATTACACCAGCGTGTCCACTCAGTGAAAAGCTACCGTGAGCAGAAAAGTCTCATGCATAACTCAACTTTCTTCTATTTTTTTGTTTTTTTCTCATCAGTTGTGTGTGAAATAATGTTGTGGTCCTAAATCCACTGACTCCAGACAGAGGGAGAGTGTGACTAGGCGATATGGCCTAAAAGTCATATCTCAATTTTTTTCAAACCTATGGACGATTCACGATATACAATACCAGTCAAAAGTTTGGACACGCCTATTAATTCAAGGGTTTTTCTTTATTTTTTACTATTTTCTACATTGTAGAATAATAGTGAAGACATCAAAACTCTGAAATAACACATATGGAATCATGTTGTAACCAAAAAGTTAATTTGTGGAATTTCTTTCTTTCTTAATGCATTTGAGACAATCAGTTGTGTTGTGACAAGGTAGAGGTGGTATACAGAAGATAGCCCTATTTGGTAAAAGACCAAGTCCATATTATGGCAAGAACAGCTCAAATAAGGAAAGAGAAACGACAGCCAAAAATCACTTTTAGACATGAAGGTCAGTCAATACGGAACATTTCAAGAACTTTGAAAGTTTCTTCAAGTGCAGTCGCAAAAACCATCAAGCGCTATGATGAAACTGGCTCTCATGAGGACCGCCACAGGAAAGCAAGACCCAGAGTTACCTCTGCTGCAGAGGATAAGTTTATTAGAGTTACCAGCCTCAGAAATTGCAGCCCATATAAATGCTTCACAGAGTTCAAGTAACAGACACATCTCAACATCAACTGTTCAGAGGAAACTGCGTGAATCAGGCCTTCATGGTCGAATTGCGGCAAAGAAACCACTACTAAAGGACACCAATAAGAAGAATAGACTTGCTTGGGCCAAGAAACACGGGGCAATGGACATTAGACCGGTGAAAATCTGGCCTTTGGTCTAATGAGTCCAAATTTGAGATTTTTGGTTCCAACTGCCGTGTCGTTGTGAGACGCAAAGTAGATGAACGGATGATCTCTGCATGTGTGGTTCCCTCCATAAAGCATGGAGGAGGAGGTGTGATGGTGTGGGGGTGCTTTGCTGGTGACACTGTCTGTGATTTATTTAGAATTCAAGGCACACTTAACCAGCATGGCTACCACAGCATTCTGCAGCGATACACCATCCCATCTGGTTTGCGCTTAATGGGACTATCATTTGTTTTTCAACAGGACAATGAACCAAAACACACCTCCAGGCTGTGTAAGGGCTATTTGACAAAGGAGAGTGATGGAGTGCTGCATCAGATGACCTGGCCTCCATAATCACCCGACCTCAACCCAATTGAGATTTTTGGGGATGAGTTGGACTGCCAAGTGAAGGAAAAGCAGCCAACAAGTGCTCAGCATATGTTTGAACTCCTTCAAGATGGTTGGAAAAGCATTCCTTATGAAGCTGGTTGAGAGAATGCCAAGAGTGTGCAAAGCTGTCATGAAGGCGAAGGGTTTCTACTTTGAAGAATCTCAAATATATTTTGATTTGTTGAACACTTTTTTGGTTACTACATGATTCCATATGTGTTATTTCATGGTGTTGATGTATTCACTATTATTCTATAATGTAGAACATAGTAAAAATAAAGAAAAACCTTTGAATGAGCAGCTGTGTCCAAACTATTGACTGGTACTGTGTATCTAGATAGTTAAAAAAAAAATGTTGTCTCTTATTAAAAAAGGATTGTTGGACAATGAAAGGTCAAATACACTGCATTTCAAACAGTCAGCAATAATCTAATGAATTCAGGGCTTGTGAAGTATTACCTAGTAAATATAAGCCTTCCACAACCAGAAGACCCACTGATAATTTTATTATTTTATCAAAATAGTTTAACCTGCTTTTTTTTGTGCAATAATCACTGATCTGGCTTTCAAGTCTGTCTATGAAAATGTGTTACAAATTTAACTGAAACCATGCATAATGCACATTCACTAATAATGACTAACTTCTTGTAGCAGGCATTAGGCTATAGAAAATTAACACCGGTCTCATCAACAATCTCTTAAACCCACGTGCTAGTGGTTTAGCCAGCTACTCTTTATATTTCACCTTTAGCCTACTTGGATCTATACTGAACAAAAATATAAATGCAACATGCAACAATTGCAAGGAAATCAGTCAATTGAAATAAATAAATTAGGGCCTAATCTATGGACTTCACATGACTGGCCAGGGGTGCAGCCATGGGTGGGCATAGGTCCACCCACTGGAGAGTCAGGCCCAGCCAATCAGAATGAGGTTTCCCCACAAAAGAGCTTTATAACAGACAGAAAAACTCCTCATTACTCCCCACCCCCTTTTATTGTCCCCAGCATAAAGTGCGCCTGTGTAATGAGCATGCTGTTTAATCAGCTTCTTGATTTGCCACACCTGTCAGGTGGATGGATTATCTTGGCAAAGGATAAATGCTCACTAACAGGGATGTAAACAAAATACGCTTTTTGTGCGTATGGAATATTTCTGGGATGTTTCATTTCAGCTCATGAAACATGGGACCAACACTTTACATGTTGCGTTTATATTTTTGTTCAGTGTATTTGCTAGCTACAAGGTTGAACAGTTGAATTGGTATGAACACACCCTTCTGTCATTCTCCAACTGTTTGAACAGCATGCTAGCCTGTCCAGTTTGTTCAGATGTTGAAATCAAGAGGCCTACCTTACTTCTCAGAATGAGAACGAGTTGCCATGTCCCTATATAAATTGTGTGTTTATGCTTATTGCACATTTATAAAACACAGACTAGACAGCTAGTATAACAGTCTTTGGCAAAAATGCTGCTAGAGGTACGTGGTACCACAATGCGTGACAAACTGAGCATTCATTTTCCATAATCAATGTTCATTGACACTCGTTTTAGTAATGTCTGCAATGCGTCCAATTGGAGTAGTTGAGACATAAAAAGGGTATCGTTAGAAAAATGAACATCTCCTCCTATTACAGTAAAACAATGTCTCAATGTGTGTTGGTGTCCATATGACCCATTCTGTCGGACCAAACCTCAAATATAAATAGCGAGTTGAAACCGCTTGTCAGAGAGGAAGATGTGATCTCTCGACTGTGTTGGCGTGAGATGCAGGGGGAGAGGCTTGGCATGTGTGTAGACCATAGAGAAAGAGGCAAAGCGAGAGCTCAAATCTGTCAAAAATAAGGCCAATGCATTTCTATTGGCTTAATTTGAACCTAAGCTTGTCGCCTGTCTTCCCGCCTTTGGGACAACGACTGCCATTGTTAGGGCAGAGACGTATATCTCGTCATACAGATCTCTGGTGTAAATGGGAAGGCGCACACAGCACAGATGGAGCAAAGGAGACGAGGCCAGAAATACAACATGAGAGCAAGCGAACATAAATGCTCCTAAAAACGAAAAATAACAAAACCTTGATTATTGCGTAACAGGCATTTAAACGTCGCGCAAAAACATACATTCAATATATCGCCCATCCCTAAGTGGGACTTGTTTTGTTTCCAATGTACTGCCTTTCCTGTGGCATTAGACATTAGGCCGCAGGCGGGGTGAGGAGGGGAGGTGGGGGGAGGTAGTGAGGGGTACTGGGGTGAAACTATAGGCCTGTTGGATTAAGATACTCCCTGCCTGCTGAGGTTGAATAACCAGTCTCCTGGGACACAGGTCTGGTTCAGCCTGTCTGGTGTGCGTTTGTACTGTGTCTCCATTGTTCCTAATCAGACATTAGAGAGGACGTGACCCGCGCATGTGGAATGGGCTGGGGCCAGGAGAGAGTATCGGCTCAGAGAACATAATTAATTAGCTGACTCTTTATTTTATGATGAATGGATTATACAGTATATAATGAAAAAATTGCGCATGCCCTTAATGTATTTGTAACACTTAATTTGAGGATCTGCATATAAACTAATCATAAACATTAGTACATAGTTTGTTTACTAGTAAATCAAGTAAACACATGTATAAGGCCTGTTGTTCATGATTTGTATATGCTAATAAGTACATGAACAAAGAGTTAATTAATGGCTAATAAACTAAATGGTTTGTGAGCAGTTTACCCTCAAATAAAGTCATATCGCCTATTTGTTCATGTGATTTTGCACGTCTTATTGCAGGAGCAGCAAAGAGGAGAAGCAGCGGAAAAAGTATGAAAAATCCCAGTCTGGGTGGTCTGTATAATCAGCACGTGTGCATTTTGGCTTGCCTGCTGATTGGTTTTGCACACATTTCTGGCTGCACTCACTTTCACTGCGTTTGTATTACTTTATTGGGCGACTATACTGTAGGTTCTCTATATTGTTGCACGTTTCCATGGACCATAGTCTTAATTTGGGTACATAACATTCTAGAACTCACTTACTTGAGATTTACCAATGAGTTTAACTTCAATGGATCCAACTCACCAAATTTGGTATGCCAAGGACCTGAGCATTAACCGCAGAGCAAGACATTACAAGACTTCCCAGTAAAATAGAAATATAGGCAAACAAATAGCACAACTCCAAAGACAGCTAATTAACTGTTGTGTTTTGGCTACACACACACACGTACGCATGCACACACACACACACACCTTGCTGCACAGTACATCCCTATGACTCTATAAACGCCGCTGAGATAGCCATCTGGTGTTCTGGGACTGGTAATCCCCGGCTGTGCTAGGTCATGTTATGGGGATTCGAGGAACCCAGAGGAAGTGTGCTCCTAGTTCTCTCTGATTGGTTTAATCACCGTTTCCAAGCACAAGCCCTTTCCTCAAACCCCCAAATAAAAACTAATCGTATGGCACTGGGACACCCGGAAGAGACGTATAACCCATACAGTCTGGGAGGTCTGGTGAGGACATATTACATACAGACCCCTTTGTGAATTAGTATGTAATGTGTAATGGCGGACAGTTTTACTGACCCAACACGGGCCTAGCAACACGGGCCTAGCCTCACCGACGCATTGAAACATAAATATGACATTAGGCACATAAATAAGATACTAATACTGACTAAAACAAATAAAAGCCCACGTTAACAAAGTACGTAAGCACAATTCTGCTCCAATGAACACCTCTCGCACTACAGCGAATTGTAAAGAGGACGGCAGGGCTAAAGGCTCACTATAAAAGCCGCCGAGTCGAAAACCTCTGAGTCATAATTCATAAAAGGGCCTTCTAACTACAAACAGAGCAAATGGGGCGCATCAGTCTTTCCATGCTGGAACCGTAGAGCTGTTCCGGGGCTGACCTGGGCTATGAAAACAGGAGGGTCTCCTGTGGGGCAGGGACTCAATGAGGACTCTCTCTCTGTTATCCTCCGGGATCGTTTTGCACTCAAGAGAAAACATTAGAGTGAGATGAGAGGGGAAAGGGGCTCGGGCTACTGCAGTGTGTGTTCCAGGGCTGAGGTGAAGGGAAGGGGAGGCAGTCTGGAATAAACTGATGACTGGAGTGGGGAAAAGTAGTAGAAGGAACACAGCTGGGATAGGGATATTATTATGCTATTATGCTATGTGGCATTATTGACGAATTTACACAGAATCCATTCGCATATGCGCTAATGGTCTAGTATTTGCTATGGCACACATTCACGGTTTCTATGGAGTGGCTTTAAAAGCGTTTCACATCTTCTTGGATCTGGAGATCTCCTTAGTGGACAGTTAAGTCGGGGTTATTAGGAAAGCATCCACTATGGAGAGTCAAAAGAGTTATTCAATCATGACAGAACTCTCGGTGAGCTTGTAACTAATGACCCCGCAGCACACCGTAGGAGTGCATCCCAATAGCACCAAGACCTCTGTCTGTGGATAGATGAATGCCTGTGAGGACATCCAAGACCCACCATTACACCCTACTCAGAAGTGATTTAGGAAAAGCTTGGAAATGCCTCTAGACACATTAATAACAACAAGTCCTCTCCTGGCTGTTACCGGCACCCCCCCTGCCAGAGGAATGAGTTATAGGCTATTCTGTGGAACAGGCTTGATGACTTTATAATCTGTGTAAATGAGGTGTTTCAGGTACTAGATAACGTCTTGAATTATTTTATCAAGAGCACATTGATGTGACATGCCATGGAATGAATCAATTGTCCACCTTTGTTTCAAATGCAGTACATTCATCTGATCTAAGCAATTTGTCATGTTTTCTTAGAATACGTTTCTATTTTCTGGCCAAAAAATAATGTTGTTTGCAACTTTGCATTTGGCCACAAAAAACAGCACCGGCCCAGGCTTCATATTATCTCAATTTGACATATCAAGCATTAATATCTTCCTTTTCCACTCACTTCAAGTCGAGTTGGATGAGGGGGTTGATGTATTCAACTCTCTGTTCCAGGAAGTAAGCCTGCTGTAGAATACTGGGGATCATGACTAAAGCACCCTCAATTACCTCATTCACTTACCACTAGCCAAAACTGTCTGTGCCCCAAACCGTTTACTCACATGAAATTACATAACACATAAATCAAACCTCCGGTCCGACACCGAGCAGACGGAGCAGACACACAAAGCTCATACGTGTGTTGTGTCAATGTCTCATTTAGAAATAATCCTTAGGCTCCATTAAATGTTTCCACTCCCCCCCCCTTCCCCCCCGTGCCATTACTTGCATAAATGTCATTGCCGCTTCATTTTTTAACTTGGCCTTTTACTTGAGTGTTGAGGGAAATGAAATGAAAGGGCCTTCGACAGACAGCTGGGTCTGAATGGTGGAGGCAACAGAGGATGGACGGCGTGGCTAAAACAGATTTAATCAACTAATGGATTTTGTCAACTGGCTTTTTGCCTTCAATTTAAAGTGAGGATACACTGTGACTGCTCGCCTGCCTCCCTCAAGCATATTACTGCGGCTGGTAACAAGGTTTTTAAAGGGTAATGGTGTGCTTCTCGAAATCAATTTCTACGATGGTTTGCTTATGTATGCAAATCAACCACAGACGTAAATGTACACCCTGTGTCTGTTTAAAAAAAAAAAGATTTTGAAATGAATAGATTGAGATTGAACCATGTATCATAAACTGAATGTTCACAGACCATGACAGTGAATCGCCAGGATTCACTCTGAAATTCCAGGAATTTTTTTATCTTCTTTCCTATCTTTGAAAGAACTGGTGGTAGGTTACTAGGTTCTACGAATAACACAAAATATCTCCCCCCCATCAGCTGAAGTATGCTGATCAAGAAAAAAAAGGTGTTATGTAGGGAAGCAGATATGCCCAACACTTATATGTCTTTCCTACTCATACCTCACCTCATCATAACATCATAGGAAACATAAAATCTAGCATAACATGACATATCTCCACTGTAACTATTCCCCAAGTTGTTGCTGTAAATGAGAACGTGCTCTCAGTCAACTAAATTCAGTCAACTGAATAAAAAATATAACGATAAAAATAGATGTATCTAATTTCGGTGCGGTAGAGCGGAACGTCTCAACTGTAAATCAGAGATAGTCGAATCTTAACCGAGACCGGTGGGGTGCTAGACCGGTGTCTGACGTCAGACTCATTTGTATCCATCCTCCCCTTACAGTTCCACTCCTCACAAGCCTCTCTGCTTATGTCTGAAGATGCACCCATACGGACAATATACACTCACTGGCCAGTTTATTAGGTACACCACCCGTTCACGAAAATGTATCGGTCCTACAGACAAAGTTGGCATCAAGGCATTCAGTTACTGTTTTATTGAACGTTAAAATTGTCAAAACGAATCACCTAAGTGACTTTGAGCGTAGTATGATCGTCGGTAAGGGGCGCTGGATCCAGTATCTCAGAAATGGCCGCCCTCCTGGGCTTTTCACGCACAACAGTGTCTAGGGTTTACAGAGAATGGTGCGACAAACACATCCAGTCAGCGGCAGTCCTGTGGCGAAAACAGTTAGTTGATGAGAGAGGTGGAAGGAGAATGTTATGATTCGTGCAAGCAAACAAGCAGACCAAAAACAGACAAGTAACGGCCCAGTGCAACAGTGGTGAGCAGAACGGCATCTCGGAACACACAACTCGTCGATCCTTGTCACGCATGGGCTATTGCAGCAGACGACCACACCGGGTTCCAATCCTATCAGCTAAAAACAAGAAGAGGCGGCTCCAGTGGGCACGCGATCGCCAACACTGGACAATTGAGGAGTGCAAAAACATTGCCTGGAACATGACAGCACGTTCAGTTTACTTGAGTGACCTGCGCAGTCCTCAGACCTCAACCCAACAGGGCGTCTTTTTCAGATGAGATGGAACGGACTGTTTGCAGCATGAATGTACCGCCGTCCAAAATATGCAGCAACTGCGTGATGCCATCGCGTCAGCATGGACCAACATCCCTGTGGAACCTTTCCGACACCTTGTAGAATGCCCCAAATAATTCCGGCTGTTCTGGAGGCAAAGGGGGGGGGGGGGGGGGTGACCCGGTACTAATTCCTAATAATCTGTCCGGTGAGTGTATGTGAGGGAGTGCCTGACCCGTAGTGTAAAACCATGTATCTCCCTCTCCAGCTGCTTTAATAATGACACTTTGTACGCTTCTTTATGAGAATAGATTGGGCTGAGAGGGTCACTCCAAGTAAAGAGTAAAGCTCTTGGTGATTTGACATAGGCACTCTTGCAGGTGATGAGGGATTAGATTACCAGGTAGCCAGCATATAACACCCTCCACAGATGAAAGGCTTTTCAGACGTTTGACGGATTATCATTTTTGCTCACTTAGACAGCTGGAACTCGGGGCAAAATAAACACCATTTAAATCATGTGTTCCTAGGTTCTCCAACAGGCAAATTGATTATTAAGCAGGTCCATATGCACCAACAACCACATACAGAAGGCCACACTTAAAGCCCTACTCCTCCAGAGCAGACAGCTAAAAGGCAGGCGATGAAGCGGCCCGCGGAGACCGGTTACAACAACAACAGGAAGCTTCTTTATTTGGGTTGTGGTATCGATCGCCCTCGGCCCACTAATGATAGAGCACCAGACTGGCAGCTAGCCTCTCACAGTCTAATCTCTGTTTAACCCAGAAGTAAAATCTTGCGTAATTTGGTCCGCTGCGTGTTTAACTTTTGTGTTCATATGTGTTTGAAATGGAGAGTTCACGCAAAAAAAAACGAAGTCTCCACCCTTGCAAAAGGAAACTCTTAGCCAATGCCCCCCCCCCCCCCCCTCTTCCGATCTGCGTGAAGCACTCGAGGCAAAGCAGTTTAAGCACCTCCTTCGACTAACCCTGATTCATCCAAATAACCAGTGAAGAAAACCCCAAAACTGGAACTAATACTGCTCTTTATCTCACCCATCTCATCCCTTCAATCTACACACAGAATCTGCCCACGGGAGATTACTCACAGTCAGGAAGCCATTTTGCTCTCTGGGGAGCAAGGCTGGGTCGGGGAGTTATTCAGAAGCTCGCAGGAGTCCCTTTGTTCTATAATTCCCTTCAGTGGCCCATCTTGTGGTCATACAGCACAGGAGGGTGAAAAAAACGAGTGGGCTGTTCTCACTGGTAGGAAAAGCTCTGGTACACTACAAGTGCGATTGCTTTTTCCAGTAGACTCTAAGCCTAAACCATCCAACTGAATTAAATATACAAGTACTTTCATTCCAGAATTTCACACAGTTGTTGGTTATTGTTCGGGCATATCCTACATATTTTTTTGGGGGGAACAAAATACATTTTCTATCCAAATTGTGAAGAGAAAAAAAATCTGTAATGATATCGTTGAGGAGATACAAGAGGCCAGTGATTTCCCTGCCCTCTGACTCCCATACTCCCAAATGTTCTGCATTATATCTGATAAACATAGATCAGGCATGAGAAAAGGGTCAGAGGAATGAAATGTAAACATGTCTTTATGTCTCGATTTCCTCACTCCCTACTGGCATTGAGGATTGATTATATGTGACATAAAAAATCTCCAACTTCTTGAGCCCTGTGAGAAGATTCATTAGAGTCGATGGAGAGCTTTGTTGAACAGTATGTCCATAGATGTGAGTGTGTGTGTACTGTATATACAGTATATATGTGTGTGTGTGTGTGTGTACTGTATGTACAGTATATATGTGTGTGTGTGAGTGTGTGTGTGTGTGCGTGCGTGCGTGCGTGCGTGTGTGTGTGCGTGTGCATGTGTGTGTGTGTGCGCGTGTGTGTGTGTGACTTGTTCTCCCACAGCCCACACAGTCTAATTGATAGTGGAGGGGAGAAGCTTCGAGACACTGCTATGCTGCTGTTTACAGAACTGCCTGGCGATTGTTGCTGGACCTGCCTGTTCTCAAGTCTCGACTGCTATGCACAAGGCTACTGTTTTAATGTTGAACATACATATCTAATGTAGGAGGACATCCTTGAAGCGATATCGCTGTAGGCTACAGTATGCGTTTTTTGAATGATCCCATGAAGCTGAACAGCTATCTAATAAGTTAGACTCATAATGGAGAATACATGATAGGGTAGTAGTTCATTTGGAAATTGTTGGGGGACATTTTTACTGCTACAGTATCCCATTGATTAGCTGTGATTAGATGGATCAAGATCACAGAAAATAGATATTCTCCATTTCACAAAGAAACCCCTTAATATTTAATTTCATATACAGTAGGCCTGTGATGATAAAGAAACCTGGGATATCTGGGATATATCTTTGTAATCACAGAAACGGCTTCTTTGGAGTCATCTCAACAGCCATTATGGTAACTTTCAACTTTGAGTCATTGTATCAATTTTAATGATACCACTCCAAATAGTGCATTCTACAGCAGCATACAAATGGCAAGGCAACAAAATGTAGATTTGTTTAGCATATTACCGCCTGCGTTTTTGTATGATGTCAATAGGCCTGTTGACGGAACAGGGCGATCCACAGACATTCCCGTTCCGCGCTTGGAAAGAGCGATCAGCGGAGAAATAGAATCCACAGTTCCTTGGCACACTCATTTTTCACCTTCCTTTTCTCTCTCCCTCTCTTTCGCTCTTTTCTTTTTCTCTTGGTGCTTCTTCCCAGGTTGTCATCTCAAGTTGTCATCCCTGTACAACCCATTGTCTCTTTCTTGTTCTGTCAGGAGGGCCAACTCTTCTGCAATCACCCTTGGTTCTTATCACCTCTAAGGCAGAAGCTATGCCCCGGGCTCCAAAACATAGGGAGGATAATAATGGTAGAAATGTGCATTTTATCTGTTCTTCAAGCACCTAGATTCTTCTAGTACTTTTCTTCAGCGTTGATATGAAACATCAATGACAAAAGCACATGGATGGGTTCTTGAAGCAAAGCCAGAAAACGCAGACTCTGCCTGCTGTCAATTTCTCCATTTGTTCTCAGTGGCTCTCAGTCTCGGTACTTCTGTCCATGTTTCAGGTTTCTTCAGGTTTACAAACGGAACACCGTTATCGTCTTCTATCTGTTTCCCTCTGGTTGTTAGAACTTAAACTCAGCACTGACTCCTGTCCCTGTGTAGTCCTACAGGACTGGAAGCAGTGGTTCCTGTGTGCCAGCCTGCCACTCTAACCCTATGAGAGAGTGAGGGTGTGTCTCTCTCTCTCTCTCTCTCTCTCTCTCTCTCTCTCTCTCTCTCTCTCTCTCTCTCTCTCTCTCTCTCTCTGCGTGCGTGTGTGTGTGTGTGTGTGTGTGTGTGTGTGTGTGTGTGTGTGTGTGTGTGTGTGTGTGTGTGTGTGTGTGTGTGTGTGTGTGTGTGCTAGACAGGGAGCAAGTTTCACTGTGAGGTCATGGCTAAGAAAGGGGGCGTGGCCCCAAGGAGCATGGTTCCAGCCTCCTCAGAATGTCTGACACATTAACCCTTTGTTGCACTTCCACGAGACTGAAACGCTTATGGAGTGCGGTGTGAGTTAGTTTAGCTCCTAATACATCAATGTAGTAATTAATAGGAACAACATCCTGCAGATAACATCAGAGCACAACATTCTTCGATATTCTCTCATTGGGCACAGTAAACATATTATTTCCGGAGTTATTCCTATGACCAGAAAAAGTGAAGTATTCCTCGATATTAAAATGGACATAACGAGCTGCTAATAATAATAAAAACACAGGGCTATCGATACATTGCAGCTGCAGCGTGACTGGATGTAGGGAGAAGGACGTTTTCCGGTTTTGGATGGTGTGATGTAGCAGAGGGTTTGGTGAGGTGGGGAAGGATGGCTGTTTTCTGGTTGCCCAAAGGATAGGTAGTGAGTCATAACAGGAAGGGAGTATCATGATGGGGTTACTTAGTACCTCCTAGGGCACAGGTCTTCCTAAGGAATGACTTGTGGTTTTGACCAGGGATGGGCAACTAGCTCATTCGGGGTCTTCAACTTACTGTTGCTAGGTAGAATAGTAAAATACACCAGGTGCAATTTTAAAATGTGGTTGTGCATCAGTTTTTCTCTTATGTCAGTCACTGATAGTCAGTCAATTAGCCCATGTCAGCTAACATTATTTACATTGGTAAGTTAGTGTAGCGGCCAGCAATCTAAACTTGTAGTAATCATGGTCAAATTACCGATCGTGGGGCCCCCGTTGATTTTGTTTGTCACTCTCACTCAAATATCATATAAAAAAACTGAATTTGACATCACGCCCCATGGAAAAATGTACAGAATGGCAGCAAACTTGCTTTAAAACTGCAACATTTTCTCTACCCCCTTGGCAAAATTTGTAAAATTGCACAAATTTTACTCTAAAACTGAAATGTTTTCAAAATACGAAACCTTACCCGGCTGACCCACTCTAGTCCTAATAGGAGAATTTACAGCGGAACGTTTTTGACAGTAGACCACATATGAGCCCTAAAGTTAAATTCTATGAATGTGATACAATAATGTATGGAATCGACTATAAATGTTGTGGCAAATATAAAAAAGTGATGAAGCAGACAAAAACATCTCATTGTCTAAGTATTCAGAGATAACAAAAGCACTACTTGGAATAATGTGAAATCAGATATGTAAAAGAAAAAATAAGTAATTATTTCTACTGCAGTCCTGTCAACAGCTCTTTTCTCCTCAACAAGAACGAGGCCAACAGATACATTAAAACACATTCTGAGAATGTAAGTCTTTTGCAACAGGGTATTATTGGCAATTACCCCCACGTGTCTTCCTCATATCTATCTATCTATCGGGTTGCTGTATTCACATTAATCATGTAAAATGGACGCCACTATATTTACTCTGTTTGAGAGCCCTTTTGCCAAAGCACTGGTTATGAGTTAATCAGCACAATGACTTGTGCTTTGGCAGGTGGGCCTATTACTAGCATATTAGTGGACAAAAAAACATTACTGCGTTCTTGGGATGTGAGATGTACCAGATGGCCTTTTCGCAGAGCAATATTCTATAAATGAAAAAAATTATATTTGGACTTATTTCACCACAGAGCAAAAATAAAGTAATCAAAGAAGATGAATAAGGAGCTAGAAGTGCAAGGTCAAATACATTATTTCTGGCCTCTTCTTGTGGTGTGAATACACACTGGGCTCCTATCCTCTCCAATTTCTGCATTATAAAGGGCTTGGGGAGGACTCTGGCTCCACGTCACAATCCTGGAAGCTGGTGGACATCTGAGGAAAGCCAGATTCCAGTGTTTAGGTCTGGTCAACGTCTTCCCATTTGTCCTGAAACAATGGTTCTAGAACAGAACGTTGGAGCTATGTTGACCGGTCTAGATAAAAAAGGCAGACTATTATTGTCACAAACTCTGACAAGCTGAGTCAGACTACAATAGGCATTCCACCAAGTGAAAAGTAGGACATCAAGTATCAAGTCAGTCTTTTTCTGTCTTCATTTTAATATTGTCAAATCACCTGATTACTAAAAAGCTTAAGAGTGAACAGTAGAACTTGTCTCTGTAACGATTGTCTACTTCTTCCTCCTCCTCAGACGAGGAGAGGCGAGAAGTATCAGAGGACCAATATGCAGCGTGGTAATTTGACATAATGATTTATTAACTGAAGTCTAAGACGAACACGAAAAACACTTGGAAAATTACAAAACAACAAACGAACGTAGACTGACCTAAAACATGTGAACTTACATATAACGAAGAAACGCACGAACAGGTACAGACTACAACTAACGAACGAACAAACCGAAACAGTCCCGTGTGGTGCGCAGACACAGACACGGAAGACAATCACCCACAAACAAACAGTGTGAACAGCCAACCTTTATATGGTTCTCAATCAGAGGAAAACGTCAAACACCTGTCCCTGATTGAGAACCATATAAGGCTAATTACAAGTGACCTAAACATAGAAACACAAAACATAGAATGCCCACCCCAACTCACGCCCTGACCAACTAAACACATACAAAAATAACATAAAACAGGTCAGGAACGTGACAGTCTCAGTGTTTGGTCTATAGGCATTGGTCAGTAACCTAGGGAACGCTACAGTTGGCCCGCATGAGCCAGACTCAATGGTGATGTGTCTGTCTGGGGCCGCCGCAACGCTGGCTGCATGGGCCAACAACATCCCCATACGTCAAAACTAATGGACCTGCTCAAGTTGAAAAGTAACATTTGGTGCCATGCGTAGACACCATTAACATAAACAGCCAAAGGAAACAATGACACAAATCTGATTATGCCCGAAAAAAAATGAGCGCAGGGGGAAACACTGAAAGGATAGAGGGAGAGTTTTGTCACAGCACCCATTATATTAGCTACACGTGTTGACTTAAAAAAAGAAGCCAAAACGGTTGTCACCCAGCTAGGAGTGAACCTGCTCGAGTATGGTACTTGCCAAAGCCTATATATATGTCTCAGGGACATCAAATGTTATGTTATGGCATGTACTCTGGTGGGGTATCAGTGTGTCACCGTATGAATCATAAACTGCCGTCTGTCAGTGATAGGGGGTCTCAGAGTGGCCTGAGGACTCGTCAGGAGTGGGCTACATAACCTAACCCGGCCCCGCCCTGGTCTGGAGCCCTCCTCTATGTAACCCTATCTGGCCCAGGCATGCACAGTCACAGTCCCCACGTCACTGTATCACCCCTGAAGCATGGCCAGGCACACTGAGATTACACCCTGGCTAGGTATGTGTGTATTTCCAAGTTTATGTGTTTGTGCATGACAGTTTGCGCACTGTTTCACCCACTTTCTATGTATATATTGTATTCTAGTCATGGCTCATTCTATATAAAAAAATATAAAAAATCTGGATTATGTGTGTATTGTTTAAAAAAATATACAGTATATGTTGTTAGGTATTACTGCACTGTTAGAGCGAGAAACACAAGAATTTTGCTGCACCTGCGATAACATCTGCAAATCTGGCTACGTGACCAATAAACGTTGATTTGATTTGATGAGTGCTTGATAACAAAACGAGGAATAATCCTCACAAGTTTGTTCCCAACCACTGTTCCTTTGCTCAGCCAGTCTCCATGCAAAAGCTAGACACTTCCTCCCTCTAGTGGTCGCAAACAAGTCCTGGTGCCCTGATACTTCCACAACACCCAGGGCAACAACCACATGCCATGTGAGAGAGAACAGACTTCAATACAGAGCTCAGGTCAGGACCGAACAGATAGGGCTTAATACCTTGTTAGAACACTACAAAGCAAGGCATTAGATCCCTCTGACACCTATCAGGACAAAATCCTCCTTAAACATTACGAATCGTATGAAGGCAATTTACTAAATGCTCTAAATTAGTTGTAACCAATCACGCTATCGTCATCAAAATATGACCCAAAACAATTCAACTTAATAAATTCAATAAATTCTCAGTCGACACGGTGTAAAATATAAACTGAAAGACATTTGCCACAATGTCTTAATGACAGGCCCAGACTGGGCCTGGTTTAATTGTGGTTCATTGATGTGACCTGGGTCTGGACAATAGGGAGGTAAACAGGGAGGCTTGGAAGCGGCGGCTTGGCGCGGTGACAGCCAGGGTTGGCCCAGGCCAGGCAACAGCCACGCTGGACTGGATCGATGTGCTTTGGGAAGGGGGGGGGGGGGGGGGGGGTGATTGGGGAAATCAGTCATGCTGAAAATATGGAGCAGAGCATTGACGCACATGGACAGTGCCCAGCCACAGCAGCGCTTATCGACTATTCTGGGCTGGGGGCTATTTTGGGAACCTGTGGACACTGACACTGTTGTCCTGTAATTGTGTTACCTCGCTTGACACCCTAGATATCTCTTATTAACACCCCTAATCAGATCCTCGCTAAAACTTCTCCTCTAGAGAACTATGGCCCTTAGGCCTAGCTCATAGACGTAGAACACAGAATGTACTAAGGCAATTCATTATTAGGAATCCAAACATTCCTTTCATACCAGAACGAATAACTGTCTATTCCATTGCACCTCGTTAATATACCATCAATGTATTGTTAGTTGACTTGAATGGTGTCGAACTGTAGTGAATCTAATCCATCTCTGCTAGAAAAATGATGCCAGTGATGTCTCCAAGTCGTAATGGTGTCCTGATACCAAATGTTACAGAGATGAATGGTGGCCTGGTACTACCAGAACAAGCTGATGAGCTTCTATTGTGATGGGTTGGGAGCACATCTCGAATATCACAGACTGCTTTGTCTCGGCTGTGTGTGCGTGAGTGCATGCGCGCTCATGTCTGTGTGTTCAGAGGGATTGTCACTATTGGGGGATAAAGATTTCTGAAGCCAGCAGAGTTCTATTATGACATGCAGGGCAGAGAGAGGCAGGCTCCAGTGGCAAACAAAACAAAGGATAAACCAACCCGTTATTAAGTCACCCTATATGGCGCTTTCCCTGAACATGTACACTATAACTCTATAATCGACATGCATGACTGATTTACAATGAATAATAGTTATTCTCATGAACTACACTATTACATAGTTAAATAGAGCCATGAATAATAGTTATTCTCATGAACAGCACTATTACATAGTTAAATAGAGCCATGAATAATAGTTATTCTCATGAACAGCACTATTACATAGTTAAATAGAGCCATGAATAATAGCTATTCTCATGAACAACACGATTACATAGTTAAATAGAGCCATGAATAATAGTTATTCTCATGAACATCACTATTACATAGTTAAATAGAGCCATGAATAATAGTTATTCTCATGAACAACACGATTACATAGTTAAATAGAGCCATGAATAATAGTTATTCTCATGAACAGCACTATTACATAGTTAAATAGAGCCATGAATAATAGTTATTCTCATGAACAGCACTATTACATAGTTAAATAGAGCCATGAATAATAGTTATTCTCATGAACATCACTATTACATAGTTAAATAGAACCATGAATAATAGTTATTCTCATGAACATCACTATTACATAGTTAAATAGAGCCATGAATAATAGTTATTCTCATGAACAACACGATTACATAGTTAAATAGAGCCATGAATAATAGTTATTCTCATGAACAGCACAATTACATAGTTAAATAGAGCCATGAATAATAGTTATTCTCATGAACAGCACTATTACATAGTTAAATAGAGCCATGAATAATAGTTATTCTCATGAACAACACGATTACATAGTTAAATAGAGCCATGAATAATAGTTATTCTCATGAACAGCACTATTACATAGTTAAATAGAGCCATGAATAATAGTTATTATCATGAACAACACGACTACATAGTTAAATAGAGCCATGAATAATAGTTATTCTCATGAACAGCACTGTTATATAGTTAAATAGAGCCATGAATAATAGTTATTCTCATGAACAGCACGATTACATAGTTAAATAGAGCCATGAATAATAGCTATTCTCATGAACAGCACTATTACATAGTTAAATAGACCAATGAATAATAGTTATTCTCATGAACAGCACTGTTATATAGTTAAATAGACCCATGAATAATAGTTACTCTCATGAACAACTATACAAATAATACCATGTATTGTTGCGGAATAACTCTCTGTTAACTCTGTTGTAAAACTCTGTCACAGACTACGAGAATCTTTGTAGATTAAAATGTTTCCTATGACACCAATTTAGACTTCCCTAATCCCTACATGAACTCCACTTTGGAACGGGTTGGCGAGACATGCGGCAAGACATGTGGCGATACTAATCTGGTCATATTATGGGCGAGTGTTCTGTTCTGTTGTCTGTGCGCTAGATCTCTGTCTTTGATCTGCTCATATGATTGTGCCATAATCACAGCTGGAGGACTGCTTGGAGGCAAAGGGGTAAGACTGAGATCAAAAGACAGAGTTACTAAAGCTCCCCCATCATATTTTCATGTCTCTCATTTATTTAACTCACGGTAGAGGAGTGAAAATGCGAATTTTGGAATAATGGATTAGGCTATATGTCATTTCAACTTTGGCTTTTTATTATTTTATTATTTAGTTAATAAACCAGTATCAACATATTTTCTTGGAAAACTTGGGGATTTGAAATGGGTAACTGCTGTATATGTAAACCCCCCCAAAATATTATCAATGTTATAGCTCCCTGACAATTCTGACTACTTTAGTGTGACACTATGGCTAACCCTCATTGTGTGTGTGTGTGTGTGTGTGTGTGTGTGTGTGTGTGTGTGTGTGTGTGTGTGTGTGTGTGTGTGTGTGTGTGTGTGTGTGTGTGTGTGTGTGTGTGTGTGTGTGTGTGTGTGTATGGTGAAGGGGTCTATCCTCATATGGGATCATGGCATGTCTGATCATCGTGACTCTGCTTGGCTGCGGCCCATCGCCCCCCAAGGAAAGACATCAATGGACACTGGCTGTGCCATCGATACCCCGGTCCCAGCGCCCTCAGGGTGGGACACCCAGAACTACAAAATGCACCACGGCGAAAACAACAAAAAGCACCACAGCAAAAACGCACCACAGCCAAACTACAAAACGCAGCATAGTGAAACTACAAAACGCACCACAGCAAAACACACCACAGCCAAACTACGAAACGCAGCATAGTGAAACTACAAAACGCACCACAGCAAAACACACCACAGCCAAACTACAAAACACACCACAGCCAAACTACAAAACGCACCATAGTGAAACTACAAAACGCACCACAGCCAGACTACAGTGCCATCACAAAATGCCCTAGAACATAACAAAATGCTCAACACTCCAAAATACTCTATAAAAACATTGAAAACACACCACAGAAAACTGCTGAAACTAAACAAAGAATAGCAACACCACCAAATGACAGAGCTTTGGCTTCAACATTGGCTTCTCTTGTCACCCACTTGAGGGTGTTTTAGCACCAACTAAAATGCTGAGTATGTTACTATAAATAACAATCCCGTGGCATATCACAACTTCCCTGAAAGGCAAAAAGCACAAAGTGAGCACAAAGTGATACAACTGAAACCAAATGCAGACAAGTGCAATATGTTAGAACTGTTAGGGATAGCACTTCTGTACAGCAGTGAAACTTTGGTTGTTAAAAGATACAATGATTTGGGGGGGAGTCTACTTCTCAATAATATTCCTCGATGATAACCTTATGAAAGTTTACTATCCACTACATTAGAAACCCTTTGGTATCACCAACAACAGGTCAAAAAAGAGGCAACACATAAAAAAATCATTATTAAGGATTAATTCATGATCATTATCCTTACTTAATGATGATTAATTATGTCTTACTGGTTACAGGGAGAAAAATGTAATAATTTGTCATGTGTAATGAATATGAAAACAACTTATAATAGAGAACATACAATCCAGTATTTGTTAGTGATGGGGGGATCGATACAGTTACATACTGCGATATCATTTTTTTACCATATTATATCGATACTTTGACTCCAAGTATCGATTTGTAAAATGTTGTTTTGTTGCTAGGTAGCGTTAGCTAGCGCTACACTCTTAGAAAAAAGGGTTCCATAATAGTTATTCGGCTGTCCCCATAGGATAAGTATTTTTGGTTCCATGCAGAACCCTCTGTGGAAAGGGTCCTAAATGGAACCAAAAAGTGTTCTACCTGGAACCAAATAGGGTTCTTCAAAGGGTTCTCCTATGGGGACAGCCAAAGAACCATTTTAGGTTCTAGATAGCACCCTTTTTTTCTAAGAGCGCAATCGGCAGTACCTGCGCCAAAACTCCAGTATTTTTCATCATACAGCTTGTTCTCCATCTTCTTTTTAAATAGTGAGCCAACATGTTTTCAGCACATTTATTTCCATGATTGATCAAAACTCATTTTCTCGTGCTCTCTCTTATCTCTCTGCAGCAGACATACAGTGAGCAATATGTTTGGAACATCAAATCGTAGTATCGAATTGCAATACATAATAGAATCGTGAGAATTGTGAGAATCGCAATACATATTGTATCGGCACCTAAGTATTGTGATAATATTGTATCTTGAGGTCCCTGGCAATTTCCAGCCCTGGTATTTGTACACTACACACACACACACACAGTAGAGTTGTGTCAGCAAGTAACTCATCACAACAAACAGCTTACACCACAGGACTGTACATACCCAATGCATGAGTGTCTTCGAGAGGAGGGGTTGCTATGCACAGCTTTCCTGGGGAAGCGAGAGTCTTTGTTCATCATTGGGCCGGCTACTTCAAAGAGCCAAAGGTACCGGTGGAATTCAGAGACGCAACAGCCTTCAGATGACAGGGGATGAACAGAATGGACTGCAACATTTATGTGGCCTGTCTGGGTTGAATGTGAATGTCCAATGTCTATTGGTACTGTTCAGTTACAAACTAAACATGGTACACCTTTGTGAGAACAATCGGTCCACAAAAGCAGAACAAAGTTACATCTACTGCATCTAGCAGAGACACAAGAGGGATTAATTCAAGTTCTGCACGGTCAATAACAGGTTTTCCATGCAATTCCTGAGAAGAAGAACATGTTATGATAAAGTAGTGCCTTCATTGAAAAGCAGAAAGCTCAACTGAGCCACCAAAGTTCTTCAGGTTCTGGTCCCTGCAGTGGGGATATGTCCTTTTTTTTTTTTTACTGATAAAGTTCACCTAACTCTGCGTAAACACACCTAAAAAGGCAGAATGATGCCTGTTAGGAGCCCATCTCAGAAAGCATATGAGTTTACCAACGGGCCAAATCAAATCAATTTATATTGTGTCTCATATCAGCTGTCAGCGCAGGTCTGGAGCTAATTCCCTGCTTGTTTTCCGTTCTGCTCACCAGCAAGAAGCCGAGATAAACTTTTCACTTTTACTCCTCGCATTCCTAAATAGGTTAACAGCAAACTCAATCTTCCCAATAGCCAGAGGACTGACAGGGGGAGGGGTGCGAGAGTCCTCCAAATAGGGTCCAAAAGTCGCCTTAAAACAAATACTGCGCTGATCTAGAGCCCAAGAGCTGCTTCTTTCTTTGTTCAAATAAAAGCTTGAAGAACTTTATAAAAATCAAGAGAGACAGAGAGAAAATAATCCCAAAAATGCTCCCAGGAGTGTGTGGCCCCTCAATCGTCTATATCAGACTCTCCTCTCTTCTGAAACTGCTGGGACTAAACTCTGGCCTGGAACAAGAAACAACAACACTTACTCCGCCTTGGAATAACAGACAACAACACTAACTCTGCCGAGAGAGAGAGAGAGAGAGAGAGAGAGAGAGAGAGAGAGAGAGAGAGAGAGAGAGAGAGAGAGAGAGAGAGAGAGAGAGAGAGAGAGAGAGAGAGAGAGAGAGAGAGAGAGAGAGAGAGAGAGAGAGAGAGAGAGAGAGAGAGGGAGAGGGAGAGGGAGAGGGAGAGGGAGAGGGAGAGGGAGAGGGAGAGGGAGAGGGAGAGGGAGAGAGAGAGGGAGAGGGAGAGGGAGAGGGAGAGGGAGAGAGAGAGAGAGAGGGTCATAAGATGAGAAGTTGGAGCAGTCTGAATGGTGCTAGGGGCCGGGTTGTACTGCTGAAGCCTACCGGGACTATGCTAGTGAAGGGGGAGGCAGGAGGAGAGAGGTCTTTTCTAAACCCAGACGCAAGCTTCCATTGCGGTCCTCTACGGATGCCTCGTCTAGTTCCCTATAGCTCCGCTACAAGCCGCACTCATAGGACTGACCTGCTTCCAAATGAGGCAGCGGCAACTCACCCCAGTAGCTCAATAAAACTGTGTTTTTTTTAAAAATCCAATAGATAATGGGAGGGGGAGGTGTCATGGACATGGAGTTCTGTCTGAGTGCTTAAACTATGGAGCGGCTGCGGATCAGACTTTTCCCTGGTCTTTTTTTACGTGCACTAGTCCAGAAGCTTCTACGCACGTGTTTATTCTATATGCACAGTCTGAGAACAGGCTACTCGGGCGAATGCTGCTTGTTTAACCCTTTACACTCATGGGAATTGGCCTATATGGATAGGGTTAAATAGAAATGTTTCTTACAGAAGAAATATGAAACGCATGTGCATAACCATGGTAGCAATTGAAAGGGTGCAGGTTGTCATGCTGAAACAGCAAAGGGCCTTCCCCAAACTGTTGCCACAAAGTTGGAAGCACAGAATCGTTTAAAATGTCATTGTATGCTGTAGCATTAAAATTTCTCTTCACTGGAACTAAGGGGCCTAGCCCGAACCATGAAAAACAGCCCCAGACCATTATTCCTCCTCCACCAAACTTTACAGTTAGCACTATGCATTCGGGCAGGTAGCGTTCTCCTGGCATCCGCCAAACTCAGATTTGTCATGCCAGATGGTGAAGCTTGATTCATCACTCCAGAGAATGCGTTTCCACTGCTCCAGAGTCCAATGGCAGTGAGCTTTACATCACTCTAGACGCTTGGCATCTTAGGCTTGTGTGCAGCTGCTCGGCCATGGAAACCCATTTCATGAAGCTCCTGGCGAACAGTTCTTGTGCTTACATTTCTTCCAGAGGCAGTTTGGAACTCAGTAGTGAGTGTTGCAACTGGGGACAGAAGATTTTTACACGCTACACGCTACAGCACTCGGCCGTCACGTTTTGTGAGCTACCACTTACGGCTGAGCCGTTGTTGCTCCTAGACATTTCCACTTCACAATAACAGCACCTACAGCACGAGCAGGGCAGAAATTTGACCAACTGACTTGTTGGAAAGGTGGCATCCTATGACGGTGCCACGTTGAAAGTCACTGAGCTCTTCAGTAAGGCCATTCTACTGACAATGTTTGTCTATGGAGATTGCATGGCTGTGTGCTCGATATTATAAACCTGTCAGCAACGGGTGTGGCAGAAATGGCCAAATCCATAAATCTGAAGGGGTGTACACATACTTTTGTATATATAGTGTATGTCACCTGTTAAATCCACTTCAATCAGTGTAGATGAAGTGGAGGAGACAGGTGAAAGAATGATTGAGACATGGATTGTGTATGAGGGTGAATGGGCAAGACAAAAGATTAAGTTGGGGGGTGCAACTCAATTTTAGGAAGGTCTGTTTAGTAAACTCAATGTATATGCATAGTCATCTTTCCCATCTTCATATGTCCTTGAATGTGCCCTTGGTTGTGAGTCCTCAAGTTATTCATATGAAAACAGACTCATATTGTTTATGGTCATGCTTCCTCTGCAGTAGTAAGATAATGTTTACATGAAACAAATATCTCCTGCAGCTGGTTTGCAGCAAAGGAGGGCAGGCCTGTATGTTGCATAAGGCTCCAGAGTGACTAAGACATGGGTGGGCAACATACGGGATTACTGTCAAGGAAACACATCAATCCAACAGTCTGAGCATAAGCCCAGAGGCAAAAAATATGTATCTACAATACATAATATAGCAGCCTCTGGTGGAAATTAGAGGCATTACATTGTTTAATTGTTTGTCCAATTTCGAAAAGCGAGGGACAATTTTGATCCATAACATGATTCAAACCTTGGCCCTGATGTAGTTTCTAACTGGAACACTATGCAAAGCCTTGTAAAACCAGTCCCAGAGCCTTGTAAAACCAGTCCCAGAGCCTTGTAAAACCAGTCCGAGAGCCTTGTAAAACCAGACACAGAGCCTTGTAAAACCAGTCTGTGAGCCTTGTAAAACCAGTCTGTGAGCCTTGTAAAACCAGTCCGAGAGCCTTGTAAAACCAGACCCGGAGCCTTGTAAAACCAGTCCCGGAGCCTTGTAAAACAAGTCCCGGAGCCTTGTAAAACCAGTCCAGGAGCCTTGTAAAACCAGTCCCGGAGCTTTGTAAAACCAGACCCGAAGCTTTGTAAAACCAGACCCGGAGCCTTGTAAAACCAGTCCCGGAGCCTTGTAAAACCAGACCCGGAGCCTTGTAAAACCAAACCCGGAGCCTTGTCAAACCAGACCCGGAGCCTTGTAAAACCAGACCCGGAGCCTTGTAAAACCAGTCCCGGAGCCTTGTAAAACCAGACCCAGAGCCTTGCTTTACTATAAACAGGCTACTGTTGTGTTCAAGACAACTGTCTGGTGACCTAGACAGAGAACGAAAAACCGTACCCCAAAACAAAAGGATTAACCTAAGCACAATCAGTGTAAAAGGACAAGGATGTGGGTTTTTGCACTATGTCATGTCTGTTGAGTGTCATACAGAGGGTAAAGCAACTGCAGGAGAGTTGAACCACCTGGAGGCACTTGAAAGTGAATGCCGTTGGGGTCAGGCCTTGATAATTTACGCCTGCTAACGCCAGACAGCACTTAACAATCCTCAAGACCAGACAAAACAACAAGACTGAACAACATACAGTACCATATGATTGAATTGTGTTGCTAATGAAACAATGCTATGAAAAAATGGATGCCTCACCTGACTAAAGGTATTTTTCTAACAATCAACTAAAAAACAGTTTGAGGTGCAGTACTTTCATTCATCGCTCAGAAATGACGTTTTACATTTATTTTTATTTTTTACTGTGACTCACTTTTATTAGGGAAGTGCCTGTCAGTCCAGCCGTTTTTCTAATGCAATCAACATAAAGCACAATGCTTGACAACAAAGCATCACATTACACCGGAAGGAACTACTGTGGTTTCCTCCAACATGGTCTCCAACATTTCCCTCAAACTAAAAATTTATCGTCTCCTGCCCTGATAAACTTAAGCTGCCTGTCTGTACGTTTTTCCAACAGACTGCTAGTTTGTTTAATTCATCCCCTTTTCCAGCCATCCTGCTATAACTCATCTCCAGCAGTTTGTTTCATTCTCGTTGTTAGGGGCACTGTACATTCTCAGGGGCTCAGGCCCTTCATAAGGCTCCGTCCCTACAGGATGGCCCCTCTTTCTAATTATAGTTTTAAGAAGACCAAATTTCCATGAGATGGACAGATCTGAGATAAACCATAAAGATGGAGTGCCTTTCTTGGTTTATATCACACACTCACAGGCAGGACCATTAGGAGTAATGTTTAAATGCCTGAGCAAACCCTAACCCTAACCCTAACCCACCAATAAAATGTATTAAAGATGTATGAATCCATAAAATAAAATAAAAGTTTATTTATATGCAAATTAGAGGCTAACATAGGTGACAAGGTTTTGTACCATGTCAACAGTCTCAGGGTTTTTACGTTTTTCATGGTTGCTGAAACGTTACTTTGCTTCCAACAATTCAGAGACACCTCTTTAACAGTCCTGTGTGCTTACTTCTTACTTCTTGTGAGGGTGTGTGTGATGTTGATGAGTGCAATTTTCTCCGTTCTCCTAAACTGCACTTTGCATAAGCAACACATGGTGTATAAACTGGAAACACCCATCCCTCTGAGGCAGACACTGTCACAAACATATGAGAAAAAAACCCAGTGAGTGTTTTGCTGTTTGAAAAAACTGTCCTACCCGACAAAATATTTATTTCGCTCCAACGCAATTAAGGTCAAGTGCTCTTTAATCGGCCTGGCTGCTTCGTCTCTTCAACACAAACACAGTAAATATTTGATTTGCATCAATATCATGGGTTATGACTAGTGGGAATGGCGTAACAGGGTCATTAAACTAATCCTATCAATAGGCTTAGTCAGAGAAGGGCTTGAAAAGCATCCCTATCAGGCAGCTGTCCTCATTAAGTACTACTAGAATGAGCGTGGCTCTGCCTTTTCAGGGGACGTCGCACATCACGTTGCTTTCTAGTATCCGAGCAGAAAAGGTGACGAACCGCAGCGTATGACAAAAAGCCACCTAGTCAAGAAACACATTTGTACTTGACAATGCAGAAGAACTTGAGTATACTGTACGACTCAACTTCAAAGAGAGTCTTAAACTTAGGCCTAACCAGGTTATTGGAGGAGAGATTGACTTCATCACTACTTGTTTTTGTAAGAAGTGTTGACATGCTGAATGTACCGAGGTGTCTGTTTAAACTACTAGCACACAGCTCAGACACCCATGCATACCCCACAAGACATGCCACCAGAGGTCTCTTCACAGTCCCCATGTCCAGAACAGACTATGGGAGGCGCACAGTACTACATAGAGCCATGACTACATGGAACTCTATTCCACATCAGGTAACAGATGCAAACAGTAGAATCACATTTAAAAAGCGGATTAAAATACCTTATGGAACTGCGGGGACTGTGAAGAGACACACACAGGTACAGACACACATACGCACTCTACACACATGTACACATGGATGTTGTATTGTAGATATGTGGTATTAGAGTAGTGGCCTGAGGGAACACAATGTGTTTGGTAAAGTGTTATGAAATGTAATGTGATATAATATTTGAAATTGTATATAACTGCCTTAATAACTACCAAATACAAATAAAAATGAAATATTGCAAGTTTGTCATCAGTGAGCCCATGTTCAAGGACTGTATATTGAACTACAAATAAAACTCCGGTCACACAATTGTAACAAATCTTCAGTAAATGTATATAGTATGTTGTAGGCTTAATGCAAATTTACATAATTGGCCTATATTTTTTTCACCTCAGCAGAGCACCCAATGAATAAGCATTTGGCAGACCAACCAAAAACGGACTAAATTCACATTTACTTGGGAGTTTTTTTTAAACCTTTATTTAACTAGGCAAGTCAGTTAAGAACAAATTCTTATTTACAATGACAGCGTAAACCGGCCAAAACCTAACCCGGACGACGCTGGGCCAATTGTGCGCCGCCCTTTTGGACTACCAATCACAGCCGGTTGTGACACAGCCTGGAATCAAACCAGGGTCTGTAGTGACGTCTCTAGCACTGAGATGTAGTGCCTTAGACTGATGCGCCACTCAGGAGCCCTACTTGAAGAATATCATGAACACCTAATCTAATTTGTTTTGTTAGTCCACAAGAAAAACAAGGACACGTGTGCAGATTAAAGAGGGGATGAGATTTTTAAAATTAAACAAGCAAAATCCAGAGAACAAATCTTTTATATTCCACAATATTGAGTGTAAATCTGTTTATTACAACAACTCTAGTGTATGAAGAGGACCTTGTAAAACCATTTCATGAAAGCTCCTAACTTTAAAGAATCCATAATATTTTTTTTCTAATTAACAGTTACTATGTGCAAAACACAACAAAGAAACAAGGCTCCGACTAATTTAGACCACCTCAGGCCAGAAGAAATTCTGCTCATACACAACAAAGGCATCTATTCAAGCACAGCACAAGTCAGTACTTTCAAAAGTAATTGTTAGCAGCAGTATAAAAAACCCTCACTGCTGACTTAAACTTCAGATCACCTTTAGAAAGGGTCTCGAAGAGTTTTCTTCTACCACCTTTGAAGGTTTGCTCTCTAAATACAACGGGGTAGTCACACAACCCTGAGGGACCCCAAGCTCAGATAAAACAGGCATGGAACACAAGGAGCTCTCTACCTGGGAGTGTGGGCCAGAGTGAAGCGCCTCTGTAGACTAATGCTCCGGTTCATCAGCAGCTTCCTGAAGAGCAGCGGGGAGTCACGGGGGGACATCTTGGGGGATGTGCCTGGCGATCTGGGCTTGAGTTGGATGACTGGAAGCCTGCTGACCGGCACCTCCTCAGACTGTTCTTCGGACCGCTCCTCCTCAGAGCTCTCAGAGCACGCTTCACTCATGGCGTCAGTCGTTTTCACTCAGTTGTTTGATCCTGGTTCCCTCTGTCCCTTTGTCCTGGGGGTGGCAGGTAGCCTAGAGATTAAGTGTTGGGCCAGTAACCGAAAGGTCACTGGTTCAAATCCCTGAGCCGACTCAGTGAAAAATCTGTCAATGTGCCCTTGAGCAAGGTACTTAACACAAATTGCTCCTGTAAGTCGTTCTGGATAAGAATGTCTGCTAAATGACTAAAATGCAAAAAATGTAAATGTCCTGGCTTGGCTATGCTGTCCTGGTGAATCTGATCAACCGTGAAGCTTGGCTGTTCCAATCCTCCTCTCACAAAACTAACTGGTCAGCGCAGAGGCCAGTAAACCTGGGTTTATCTCTCCATTAGTCAGGGATACAACTAAAACTGACTCTAGAAAGTGCTCTGATAAGAGCACCTGAAAAAGCTAGACAGCGCTCTATCTGACCCTGTCCTTAATTTGAAAACAGCCCTGTCTCTCTCCAAAGATCATAGTTGTGGTTAATGGACTCAAACATTAGTGCAGTGCAATCCCTCCCCTGCCTGCCCAGGCTTTTGTTTACATAACTGCTAGGCCTTCCCTCCCTCCCTCCCTCCCTCCCGACTAAATATGGACGTCTGATTTACAGTGAACGAGAGGCATGACAGATCACCCCCTCCCCCTCCCCTTGCCAGAGCATAGCACTGGTCCACTTCAAACTATGCTCCATAATAACTTCCTCTCTCAATTTCTCTGAGTATAAACATTAACCCTGCTCAACTTAACATTACTCTGGTCTAAGTCCCAGCGCTATTGCGAAGTCCAAAAATCCATTTTGCCTTTCACATGCTCACAAGTCTACCAGGAAAAGTCACATGAAGGGCCCGCGACTATAAAAAAGTCAGGGTAGATAAAATGATAAAGAGCATGGGCCCTGTCACGATGGCTCTCTCTATCTGTGACTAGAGTACTCGCTTCCCTGGGGGGCTTTGTTTATCAGGAGGAAAAGAGAAAAGGTTTTCCTGCGATCTTACGACTTGCAGCTGAGCACCGCGCTCCCCAGAATAACCTAGGAGTCAGAACATCTGACGCAGGAGGAACCTATGACAGCCAGCCGGGTAGAGGCTAAGACAGTGTTGCCTTTTAAAAACAGGCTCTTTTGGTTCTCTCGCAACTGTCAACGAGTGTCCTTATTAAAGAACACCAATCCTTAACAATGGGACTGTGGTGAAAAGAGCTACTCGACCCCTTTAGGAGAGACTGACACACCACTTTCTAACAGACACAAACAACCATCTCAGGGTAAATGATTAAATGTCTGAACCAACCTGCTGTTCTAAAGTTATTTCTTAAATAAGAGTAACATTTCAAGTTAGCCTTCGACAGATCACCAAGGTTCGTTTTAAGAAAATATTGAATACAGCTCAATTGAAATGCTTTTGTTGCGTCAAAAGGACTTGTTTTTTTAGCTGAAGTTGATTTTGGCTTGCAATTCAGACAATGCTAAAGTGGGCACAAATTAACCCAGTTTTTGGGGAGGATAATCAACGCTAATATTAGCCAGTGAAAGCATCATTTTGGGTTGCAGTCACCCCTGGCCCTTGGACTACTTCCAAGAAAATATAATGAAAATGTTATATTTGGGCAAACTATCCCTTTAAACACAGCTGTTTTTCAGTGTTAACCAGACCAAAATGACCTGACCATATACAGGGATATTAGCAGGACATGCATGATGGCATATTTTTGCTTTCGAAAGAAAGCAGCGTCTTGTAATGCTTCCCATGAGAACAAGCATGAGGACGATGACTGGAGATCTCAGCAGTTAGGTCAACATAAAGGCTATAAATAACCACAATCCATACAGTTAAGAGGAATGCACAGTGCCAACTGTTAAGAGTACTACACTCTTAACGCCCAGTTCTAAAGGTTTGACGTTAACAGGATTGATCAAGTTTTGTTTAGATTCCATTGAACTACATACTAGTTTGAGAGTGTATCGTAGCTACCAACCCAGTCACTTCAATTCCCCTGGCACTGCATAAAACTGCACTTGCAACTTAACATGCAAGCACATGGCCGTCTCGCCAGACAATATGGCCACAGTGAGAAGCATATAAAGACTGTGAGGCACTGTTGTCAATGCTGAGTGTTTTTAATGTTTTGTATACTCAGTGTATATTATTATGATTTTTATTTTGGGGCTTTGGGGGCCTCCTAGTGGTCTGGGGCCCTAAGTAACCACGTATGTTGCTTATGCCTGGAGCTGGCCCTGTAATTTACATTTAATTTCTGTAGTTGCAGTTGCAGAGCTGTCATAGATCATTATTGGGAAAATGGCGTTCCATTGAATGAGGAAGACATGTCAAGAATGAAGTTGATATTTCTATAGCTTGTTCATACCAGACCTTCAACAGAGCCAAGCAATGTCCTTAATTATTAAGTAGGGCTCTTTCATGTGCATATTGCATCCAATAATATGCTATCGGGAGTCAGCAAGGACTTGTATTAGGACCATTTTACTATTTCAAAGTATCAAAATATTGTCATTTATTTTTAGGTTGAGGCAAGCATAGCACGAAAGATATAGAAAGCACTACTCCAACTGAGAGGATCTAAACGTCTAAATATAGCCCACCTTCATCTGCTACCTTTCCCACTCACTCTGCACCACACCACAGGGAGAAGAGGCTTGGAAAGCCCCAGCATTCCAAACAAACAACCAGACTAACAAAGACCTATGAGGAAAGAGTCATAAATTGGTTTGGAATTGGGCCCAAGAGCAACAACAAAAAACATTTCACTTACTGGAGAGCCCTGGAAAAGCAGCCGGTGATGGTTTCCAGGCTCCTAGTGAAGTGGAGGCCGAGCGAGGAGGACTTGGAGACGGGCTGTGCTTGTTCTGCGCTCTTTCTGACGTCCTGGGTGGAGTGTCAGCTGGACAGAAGGGGGAGTTGCAGTCTCCCAGAGAAGAGGCTTTTGACAGTACAGGTGAGGTCAGGCTTGAGTATGGGTTCCATGGAGTCCTCCTCTGAATGTTCTTCATGCAGGTTAAGCATTTTCCCACTGGTCCTGGATGGGAGTGAAAAACACATTAGAACACTAGCAGTGGCCACCTAAGGCCTGAGATTGCGACTCTGTGGACAAAACTTATATCTGACTGTTTGTTAACATTTTTCGGGTTGTTTGGTGTTTGTCCACCCGTCAAGCTCAATATGCCTACATCACAATGCCAACATTTAATATACGTTTCCTCAATGTAAAATATGACCGTCTCAGAAACTCAAATGGAATCTCTTAATAAAACGGTTTTCCATTTTCAAAAGGTGCCACAACATAACAATAACAAAAAATACAAAATGTTTTATATACCAAAATACCTTCAAACCAAATGTATTCCTTTACTCCACTATTTGGAAATAAACCTAACAAATCTATAGAATCAAACACAAGACAATAAATGTCTGTATGTTGTACTTAATTTGAAGACTGGGAGAACGATGACAACAGTAGATAAGAAACTCTAAATTGGTCTACAAAGACTTTGGTGTTTTCATGAGAATGTTGGAAATGTGATGAAATCTTAAAATCTTCAAAGCCATCTAAGCTCTGTTTCTTGGAAATGGGCTCTATTCCTTTGCCTGGCTACCTGCCAACCTGCCAACCTGGTCTCAGAGCATTTAGTATTATTCTGTATGTAAATTCGCTGTCCCTCCATTTCGTATGATATGTTACGAATTACAATTCTTATGATATGTTACGAATTTGCAAAACCAAATATGTTACGAATTTGCGAAATGCATGATATGTTACGAATTCCAATTTGTTGTGGCTAACAATAGCTAGGTGACTATTTGGCTAATGCTAACGTTAGCTAGCTGGCTAGCATTAGCTAGGCTAGGAGTTAGGGGTTAGGACCCCAAGGAGTGCATGTTTTGTTTTTTGCCCTAACACTACACAGCTGATTCAAATGATCAAAGCTTGATGATTAGTTGATTATTTTAATCAGTTGTGTAGTGCTAGGGCAAAAACAAAAACGTGCACCCCTTGGGGTCCCGAGGACTGTTTGGGAAACCCTGGGTTATGGTTAAGGTTAGGATTAATGTTAGGAGTTAGGTTACATGACTAAATGGTTAAGGTTAGGGTTAGGGTTAACTGAAAGGGTTACAGTTAGGGTTAGGGTTAGGGGAAGGAGAAGGGTTAGCTTACATGCTAAGTAGTTGCAAAGTTGCTGATTGGCTAAAATTCTCAAGTTGTCCGACCAACCACCCTTCTTTCGTTTTTGTCTTAAGTAAGCTACTGTCTTATGTAACCATACCAAACGTGACATATCATACTAATTTGAATGTACTGAATTTACATGTATTATGTTACGTCTTGTCTGTGAGACCAGACTGCAACCACCCAGACTTATGGCACGCCCACTGACAGCAGTGGAAGAATACATGCCGCGTTCAAAACAACTGGGTACTCGGAACTCGGAACTGGGAAATCTCCAACTTCCGACTTCAGTGAGTTCAAGTCAACTGGGAACTCTGACAAAACGAACTCTGACAAAAAAAAATGGTTTTGAACATTAATCCAACTGGAGCGCCGACTTTTCAACCTGACGATCACTGACGTCCTGATTTGATCTCAGGTTTTTTTTCAGAGTTCCCAGTTGTCTTGAAAGCACCATTAGTGTGAGTCATCCGGCTGTTCCTGGGACTGTATCACCTTTAGCACAATTTTCCAGGTCACTGTTTTGAAACTAGGTCTGTCTTTCAGGCCATCTCTTAATAAAGCTTCAGAGGGTTGAAGCAAACAAAACCCCTTCAATCCCATGACTTCATTTTCCATCTATGACAGAATGGTACCTTGCCATAAACAATAACAACAATAGCAGGAAAGCTATCTATGCTAATACACTCACTATTGTCATATTTATAAGACCACTGAATACATTGCCATAAAATACCTGAAATACCTGAAATGTTGTACTCTTGTACAAGATAAATCGTATTAAAGTGAATATACACTGAGTGTACAAAACATTACAAAACACCTGCTCTTTCCATGACATGGGCTGACCAGGTGAATCCAGGGGAAAGCTATGATGTCACGTTCCTGACCTAGTTCTGTTAGTTTGTTGTATGTGTTAGTTGGTCAGGACGTGAGGTTGGGTGGGCATTCTATGTTTTCTGTTTCTGTGTTGGTTTTGGGTTGCCTGGTATGGCTCTTAATTAGAGGCAGGTGTTTGGCGTTCCTCTAATTAAGAGTCATATTTAGGTAGGCGTTGTCACAGTGTTCGTTGTGGGTGATTGTCTTCCGTGTCTGTGTCTGTACACCACGCGGGACTGTTTACGGTTTGTTCGGTTTGTGTAGTCTATGTTTCCTATTCGTGCGTTCTTCTTGTTTTATGTAAGTTCGTCGTCTAGGTCTGTCTACACAGTTTGTTGTTTTTGTTAGTTTAGTCAAGTTCGTGTTTTCGTTAATAAAATATGTCATTTCACTACGCTGCGCCTTGGTTCCCTCAATACTCCTCCTCTTCAGATGAAGAGGAGGAGGACTGCCGTTACAGATTCACCCACCAAGAATCCAGAACCAAGCAGCGTAATTTGGAGCAACGGGGAAGTATACAGGACTTGTGGAGTTGGGAGCAAATATTTAACGGAGAAGGACCATGGGCTAAAGTGAATCACCGTCCATGGGAACAGCTGGAGGCACAGAGGAGAGCAGAGGCTACCGGAGAGAGGAACCGGCGTTATGAGGGAACGCGTCTGGCACGGAAGCCCAAAAAGCCCGTGAGTAACACCCAAAAATTTCTTGGGGGGGGGCTAAGAGGTAGTGGGCCAAGGGCAGGTAGGAGACCTGCGCCCACTTCCCAGGCTTACCGTGGAGAGCGGGAGTACGGGCAGGCGCCGTGTTACGCAGTAGAGCGCACGGTGTCTCCTGTACGAGTGCATAGCCCAGTGCGGGTTATTCCACCTCCCCGCACTGGTAGGGCTAGATTGGGTATTGAGCCAGGTGTCATGAGGCCGGCTCAACGCGTCTGGTCTCCAGTGCGTCTCCTCGGGCCGGCATACATGGCACCTGCCTTACGTATGGTTTCCCCGGTTCGCCTACATAGGCCGGTGCGGGTTATTCCACCTCCCCGCACTGGTCGGGCGACCGGGAGCATTCAACCAGGTAAGGTTGGGCAGGCTCAATGCTCAAGAGTGCCAGTACGCCTCCACGGTCCGGTATTTCCGGCGCCACCTCCCCGCCCCAGCCTAGTACCTACAGTGCCTACACTACGCACTAGGCTACCAGTGCGTCTCCTGAGCCCTGTTCCTCCTCCACGCACTCTCCCTGTAGTGCGTGTATCCAGTTCGGTGCCTCCAGTTCCGGCACCACGCACTAAGCCTCCTGTGCGTCTCCAGAGCCCTGTACACACTGTATCTTCTCCCCCTACTAATCCTGATGTGCTTGTCCTCAGCCCGGTGTCACCAGTGCCGGTACCACGCACCAGGTATAGAGTGGGCTTTGAGAGTACAGTGTGCCCTGTCCCTGCTCCCCGCACTAGTATGAAGGTGCGTGTCCTTAGCCCGGTGCCTCCAGTTCCGGCACCACGCACCAGGTCTACAGTGCGCATTATCCGGCCAGAGCCATCCGTCTCACCAGCGCCATCTGAGCCATCTGTCTCACCAGCGCCATCTGAGCCATCTGTCTCACCAGCGCCATCTGAGCCATCCGTCTCCCCAGCGCCATCTGAGCCATCCGTCTCCCCAGCGCCGTCTGAGCCATCCGTCTGCAATGAGCCTGCAAAGCCGCCCGTCTGCCATGAGCCTGCAAAGCCGCCCGTCTGCCATGAGCCTACAGAGCCGTCCGCCAGACAGGAGCCGCTAGAGCCGTCCGCCAGACAGGAGCCGCTAGAGCCGCCCGTCAGACAGGATCTGCCAGAGCCGCCAACCAGACAGGATCTGCCAGAGCCGCCAACCAGACAGGATCTGCCAGAGCCGCCAACCAGACAGGATCTGCCAGAGCCGCCAACCAGACAGGATCTGCCAGAGCCGCCAACCAGACAGGATCTGCCAGAGCCGCCAGCCTGCCATGAGCGTCGAGAGCCGCCAGCCTGCCATGAGCGTCGAGAGCCGTCAGCCAGCCATGAGCGTCGAGAGCCGTCAGCCTGCCATGAGCGTCGAGAGCCGTCAGCCTGCCATGAGCGTCGAGAGCCGTCAGCCTGCCATGAGCGTCGAGAGCCGTCAGCCTGCCATGAGCGTCGAGAGCCGTCAGCCTGCCATGAGCGTCGAGAGCCGTCAGCCTGCCATGAGCGTCGAGAGCCGTCAGCCAGCCATGAGCGTCGAGAGCCGTCAGCCAGCCATGAGCGTCGAGAGCCGTCAGCCAGCCATGAGCGTCGAGAGCCGTCAGCCAGCCATGAGCGTCGAGAGCCGTCAGTCAGCCATGAGCTGCCCTTCAGCCAGAAACGGCTATATAC
The DNA here is from genome assembly GCF_016432855.1 of Salvelinus namaycush. NCBI lineage: Eukaryota > Metazoa > Chordata > Actinopteri > Salmoniformes > Salmonidae > Salvelinus > Salvelinus namaycush. Next base: position 10,773,766 of record NC_052317.1, on the reverse strand, counting down.
CCAGAACTGCCCCTCAGTCCAGAGCTGTCTCTCTGTCCGGAGCTGCCTTTCAGTCCGGAGTTGCCCCTCTATCGTGATCTCCCTCTCTATCTTGATCTACCTCTATTTTCTGATCTATCCCTCTGTCTGGTGCTATCCCTCTGTGTTGATTTATCTCTCTGTCCCGGTGCTGTCCATGTCATTGATGTTACTAAAAGGATTTTGTGGGGGTAAATTGAGGGTGGACATTTTTAGGGGGAGAGGGAGGTTAGGATTGATTATGGTGGGGTGGGGACCTCGCCCGGAGCCTGAGCCACCACCGTGGTCAGATGCCCACCCAGACCCTCCCCTAGACTTTGTGCTGGTGCGCCCGGAGTTCGCACCTTATGGGGGGGGTTATGTCACGTTCCTGACCTAGTTCTGTTAGTTTGTTGTATGTGTTAGTTGGTCAGGACGTGAGGTTGGGTGGGCATTCTATGTTTTCTGTTTCTGTGTTGGTTTTGGGTTGCCTGGTATGGCTCTTAATTAGAGGCAGGTGTTTGGCGTTCCTCTAATTAAGAGTCATATTTAGGTAGGCGTTGTCACAGTGTTCGTTGTGGGTGATTGTCTTCCGTGTCTGTGTCTGTACACCACGCGGGACTGTTTACGGTTTGTTCGGTTTGTGTAGTCTATGTTTCCTATTCGTGCGTTCTTCTTGTTTTATGTAAGTTCGTCGTCTAGGTCTGTCTACACAGTTTGTTGTTTTTGTTAGTTTAGTCAAGTTCGTGTTTTCGTTAATAAAATATGTCATTTCACTACGCTGCGCCTTGGTTCCCTCAATACTCCTCCTCTTCAGATGAAGAGGAGGAGGACTGCCGTTACATATGATTCCTTAATGATGTCACTTGTTAAATCCACTTCAATCAGTGTAGATGAAGGGGAGGAGACAGGTTAAAGAAGGATTTTTAAGCCTTAAGACAATTAAGATATGGATTGTGTATGTGTGCCATTCAGAGAGTGAATAGGCAAGACAAAAGATTTAAGTGCCTTTGAACAGTGTATGGTAGTAGGTGCCAAGTGCACCGGTTTGAGTCAAGAACTGCAACACTGCTGAGTTTTTCATGCTCGACAGTTTCCTGTGCGTTTGAAAAATAGTCCACCACCCAAAGGCCATCCAGCAAACTTGACACAACTGTGGGAAGCATTGGAGTTAACATGGGCCAGCATCCCTGTGAAACGCTTCCGACCTAGTAGAATCCATGCCCCGACGAATTGAGGCTGTTCTGAGGGCAAAATCAGGTGCGCCTCAATATTAAGAAGGTGTTTCTAATGTTTTATACACTCAGTGAACTGTATATTATTTCACTACAGAGTTTAACATAAACACATTTCCATCCTCAATTAAGTATTGATCTTAGTACAGTACGCACATTTTATTTGAACTCGTCTATAGCACTCAGTATGACATAATTTCCTCTTACCCACCTAACACAATGTTGTGGAAAAAATGACTGTGCCCGCCGTCAAATCTAAGTTCGGTTTTGGTTGAAAGTTGAAAAGACAACTTTTTTCAGGTCATTGAAAATACATATTTCTCAGGTTGTGGAAAATATGTATATTTCATGTCGCTGAAAAGACGACAATACAAAGATGTCCGTCTACGTTCGGTTTTGGTTGAAAGTGAAGGTTGAAAATACCTATTTTTTTTGGTCATTGTTTCAACGACTTGAAAACTACTTCATTTCAATGTGCTTACAGCCTATACACATGGACGCAGTATACAGAATTGATCTATGAACAATTTTATTAGCAATCATACATCACTCCAGTATTTACACACAGTATTTCTTTACAACAAGTGCTTATTGTCTTTATTCCACAGTAATTGAACTAAAACCATGCAGTCTCGTAATAACCCACTGGGCAAGAACTGGTTGAATGAACATTGCTTTCACGTAATTTCAACAAAATAAATCTATGTGATGAAGTTGAATCAACATGGAACACTGATTGGATTTGCAAAATGTCATCAAAGTAAGGGAATTACGTATTTATTTCACTCAACTTTGAACCTAAATCCTATATCATGGTGAAATGTTTTGTTGAATTCACCATTAGTTGACAACTCAACCAAATATAAATCAAAACTCGACGTTGAACTGTCGTCTGTGCCCAGTGGGAACTGACTCAGTAGATGTCATTTAAAGGTATAACAATCCAATGGGAATCTCTGTTGTGTTAAACTGAAAAACCTTGATGAAGAGTCTTTCTTCATGCTTACCACAGGTCCTACACGATGAGCCAAGCTTTGAAACAGTCCCACAGAAATGATTTGAGTACCATGATGTCATAGATCTTTTATAATATCCATAAAGACATTGGCCTGAACTGGCCTTTCGCACTCCATTGCAACCGGTCTGTGTTCGTTCACTCTCCTTCACAAAAAGATGATTCATAGATCGAAATATGCATGTCAACCTGTGATGTGGCCAATAATCGGATTTGAAGTGTACAAAGGGAAGAGTTCAGGGAGCTTTCCAGTTCAACTGCAGAGCAAGAGATCAGAATAGAGATGCTGGTTTGAAATAGATACTTGTCTATCTCCACAATCCTCAGCTAGACCTACTAGTTTGGCAGGCCTGGGAGGGTTCGAATTCATACGTCACATTATATTATCCACTGATTATCCACTGAGCAGATGAACTGATGAAATGTTGATGAAATGCTGATGAAATGTTGACCCCATCTGAATTTGACTTTGAAAAGCTTCCAATACTGTAATAAAAAGCAGTTTGTTCCGAAAAAGCAGAAAATTACCCTCGCCAACGTTAAAAATCACCAGGTCTGCCTGCAAGGTAGGCTATCCTTATGCCTATGCCAGTAGGTAGCTCAGGTTACATGTAGTAGCATCATGTGCTACACTTTGAGGCCTTCTAAAAAGTCTGGAAAATAATGGCATCTTGAGGATAGAACATTTTCTTCACGCAGGTAATACATTTACAATACACGGTGTTGTACAGTAACTGTCCAGCGTTTGCAGTTTTCTATGAAATATAATTAATTGCAATATGAGTGGAATAGTTTTCCTTCCAAAAAATGGTAATTAGGGTGCAACTTCACCCTTAAGGAAAACATATTTTTTTCTGAGAACAAAAAAGCTAAGTTTGGTAAGATTTAGATATGTGCATACTGGCTATCCTTAGGCATAAAAAACTTCAGCGAAAAAGAGGGCAGAATGAATAATTTTTTGTTGTTCAATAAAAACTGACTTAAAAGCTCAAGTCTGGGTACCTTATTTTAATTAAATAAATCAAAAAACGAAACAAAATCACCTTGCACAATTTTTAAAAATGTATTTTGTATTTCAATTATGACTGAGCACATCTCACTAGGTCCCTCTTCATTTTCACGCTTCCTGTTCAAACCATCCTAAAGTATCTCAAAATTGATAATGTAACTCAATGAAGTTACTTGTAGATTATTTGGACATGATTTGGAAAATGTTTGTATAGGTACCATTGACTTGCATTGGATTGCCCTGGGGCATTTTGCTTTTTGCCCCAAATTTACTCAAAAGAACATACTCAATCTACCTCTAAATTGTTTTGTTGGCGTGACTTAAAAAGTTGAGATGAGACAGATTACAATTTTAGTTGAGCAAGAGAAGTGGCAGCAAGGGAAAGTGTTGAAAAAAATGTGGTGACATAAAGTGGTTTCTGTGCGATTACAGGCAGGAGTTGCGTTTAACCCAGGGAGGCAGGGGGCGTTTAAACCCAAGCCACCCTAAATATGTTAAAAAGCTACTTCTCTGTGTTGGAATGGTGTCGGCATACCCCAACAACAGAATGTTGTTGGTGTATACGGTCATAAAGAATAGTCATGCTGAGTAGACGGCTGATTGGCCAGCTCATCCTCAGAAGGATGACATCATACTCTATGAGGAAATAGCAAGCATTTTTTAAACGGCTTTAGTGTTTTTTCTCAAATGTATGCTTTGGCCATTTAGTCAAAACATTATTAGGGTATGAGGTAACAGAATATGAACTTTTAAAAGTGAGATTTTCACTGAAGAGTTACTTTAACCCAATTGAACCCACAATTTAACATATGAGATTACTTCTTGAAAAGTTTCTGTGCAAAGCATGTGCTCTAGAAATACAAAATGTTTGTGGAATCATTTTGACTCACCTGTTCGCCTAATTGCGTGTCTTCTCTTCGTCATCCATAGTTCTTACAGTATGAGAATTTTACCACAAACTAAATAAATTGGAGCCAAATTAGGCAGGCCTTCTACTGTAGTCTCTCCCCGAAAGTAGTGTCAGAATGCCTAACTCTCCCACTGAATTAAGTGCTTGCAGATGACAGGAGAACTGGAGAAGTGAAAATGCTATGGACAAATCCACATCAAATGTATGTCGTAGTGGTGTCATGCCCATAGGGGGTACATTGACATGTGCCCCCTCAGATTTGTCCTGTTTAAAAAAAAAATTGCAAAACTATTATTTCTTCACATTTTAAGTGCAGTAATGTGCACACGGTGGTAGGTGTAATAATATAGTTAAAAATATATATATAGATATATATATACAGTACCAGTCAAAAGTTTGGACACCTACCCTTTCCAGGGTTGTTCTTTATTTTTACTATTTTCTACATTATAGAATAATAGTGAAGACATCAATCACATTCTTTAGCATTGGGTTAAATCTGGGTCACGCAGTGTTTCTTGGTAGTCTTAAACAAATTTACTTTGAAACAAAAGTATACACCTCACACACATGGTTATGGGCTTAAACAAAAGACGACACCTGTATCATGTCAGATATAGAGTTCAAATGTATTTGATTTGGAGTTTGCATCCCATATATTACACTTAATATACATGACAGATGACTGAAATGGAACAAATCCGTTTGACATAGAAACACCCGTTTTTAAAATACATTTGAAATAATTATAAAAAATACGAATAACATTCCACCTATGAGGCCATTAGAAGGCAATTTGTCCAATGACTGCAGAAAAGGGCTACACATGTTCAATTGCTTTAATTAGCTTATTCTCTCACTGCCCTGAGTTTTAGACAAGGGTTTAGCCATCTTGAAATTGAGAACATTTCCAAGAACAAATCCAATAACTTTATTTTCAAGAATCAAATGTCTTCTTAACTTCGTGCTTAAGGAGAACCATAAGAAATAACGCAATAACATTTCAAACAACCTTTTTGAGGAATAGCAACTTTGCTTAACTTTCTTCATAAGTCTATAGTTAAGGAAGAAAATGGCAGTTAAGAAATTTCTTCTTAAGAAAGTTTTGTGAATCTGGGCCCTGGAGTTTGTTGTTACAATGCAATTATAAACATACATTTTGTTTGGAGATTAACATTATCTTTGACCAGTTGCAGCTACAGTATTGGATTGATTCATTTGACATACTGTATTATAAGGCATTTATTAAACTTCAATATAAACCTAAGAAACCTACAGGCATATTATAAATAATATTCGATATTAATACATTCAAACCATACCAGTAAAGAAATCGGTTGAAATTAAAAGACATAATTTAAATAAAAGATTATCAAGATTTTATAACTCTTTTAAGATGCTTGAAAAAGCTATTCCTATCAATAAAATATAGGATTGTTAAATAACACAAGAGGAGTAATTCATGTCACCTACTAGACATATATTAGCCTATGCCTATTACACAAGAATGATATGTGTAACCTTCTGCACATCAGTCATTACTTAAACAGGTTTGACTGGGTAAACAACATAGATTACATTAGAGTAGGAGAAGTAAACTGTGGCACACCTGAAACAAGTCTCACTCTCATTAATAGGTTGGTAGATCAGCAACTGAGATGACCGGGACATTGCCTTCGTATACTAATCAACTAGACACTAAATACACCAACAACCAGACAACGCTTTAGGCTATAGTGGAAATGCATGCACTATACAGTACATGTGGTATGCATTGTCTGGGCGCCACATTTTTCACCACAGTTTAGTATAAAACTGTTGAAATAGGTAGTGCTTTTAAGGCACACATGATAAGGAATGTTGCCATGGTCATGGTCAGTGACATTGACATCGAATTCAAGTCCGGCGATGCTCCCAAAAATCCAATGTTAGAGCTTCTCTTTCAACTGTTTGGTTGCTGACCCTGACACTTCCAGTTCTGGCTCATTCAACTCAGTGACATCTCCAGTGCTTCCTTCAACGTTGTCTCCTGGAACAACAGAGACGATACTATTACTGTTAAAGAACATCTGAATCATTGGCGGTGTAATGTTGAATAGACAAAAACAAAATGGCGTCAGAGCAGCTCTTACGGTGTTTGAGGTAGGAGAGGTAGGTGTCCCACCCCAGGGTGATGACATTGACATAGAGGACACGGAACTTAGGAGGCAAGAAGTAGAAGTTGATCATCTGTGCCGCGGGCCAAACACACCAGTCCGCCTTGAATGAAAAGGAGCACAAACAAACTCTGAGAACTAGGAGCATCAACCGGGACAGCAATATTCAGTACAATAGGCTTGGGTTTCTTAATCAAACTGTTCCTCATACTCTTAGCCAAACTGTTCCACTAACCTTGTAGAACTCCCAGAACTTTTCTTTGAATTCCTCTAACCCCTCAGATAGACTGTGGCCCTCCATCTTTCCCATACCTGGAGAAAGAAAGGGACAATAAAGAAGAAATACATAAAGAAAAACACTTTGTATTTTTTTGCCCTGACAATTCCCATTCTCTGCAAACAGTCCAAGTACACATTGATTTCAGTATACTGAAATATTGACTTCTTGAAAAAACACATCAATATCTCACCAATGAAATACCATGCTCCCATGGTCGGTGATGCAATCAGCTGATCAGTGAGGACTTTCTTGGTGACAGCAGGTAAAGCATTGCCGAGAAAGAACTTGTCCAGCCACTGGTACCAGTAGTGCATGAAGGGCCCCATTGAGCATCCCACTGCAAACATGCAACCTGCAGAGGGTAGCAGTAACACAGCTAAATGAAACGTTCTTTGCAGTTAGTGAAACCCATAACTACTGTATAGGATGTTGGAAAACATAATAAGCAAAAATTATGTCAACATAAAGCATATCATTATACCTATGGTTTGGAATATTATAGTTGAAGTTCATTGTGTATGCTTTGCATTTTTATTTCGGCTAGGCTACTTTATGACTATGATTGGCTCTCTTGCCCCTAGCACATGGTTAATTTCGCTTCAGAACTTATTTCATACAAGGTGGAAATTGGGCTCCATATCGGCTGCTGTCCTTGGTCGTGGACCTTACCTGTTCGCGTCCAGTCACGTGCCTTCTCGGGGACCCTCCGTCTCTCCCTGGTTTGCTGAATGATGTCGCCGGCGGCAAGCATACACCCACAGCTCACAGTATTCGTTACAATTAGAAACCTGCCTTTGAAAAGCGGCTTCCAATAACCAGCAATCTTGAAGAGAAATGCTCTGCTCGACTGAGGAATCATGATTCTTATTCTAAACGACGTAAATCCAATTTAACTGGTCCACTACGGCACTATAAAAGGTTCAATATCGTATATATATTTTTGCAGTACTATCGAAGACTGCTGCTATCCATACTTATATAGGCTGCTATATCAGTTTATTTCATCAGGTCCCCTGACTAGGCCTACCTGCCCTTGCCAAGCGCAATTTGGTTATGTGACAAATGCGTAACAGGGAGGAGTTTGAGGACATCATACTCGCCGCCAATGCTGCGCAAAAACAAAAAAACAGCTGAAGCGCGAATTCGGATTTCTCAAAAAAATGTACGTTAACACATCAAATCATTTGTATGATGAAAAATACTTGACAAATTAAATCCATAAATAGACCAACATTGAACTGTTTTGACATAACTTTCTATGCCTAGCCTACTATTTTGTCTTTCATAAAACACTCCAGAAACAATGCATAGAAAATGAACAAAGGTCATATGTCTGCTTTGATTAGAAAGACATTGAGTAAGCAGAAATCCAGACTTCAGGTTTGTCACTGATTCACTAGGGATCATAATCCATATTGTGTAAAGGTGGTTTGTTTTAAACAACCAAATGGCTCAATAAAAATGGTGCATCCATCCAAAACTAGGTAGGGCCTATGCAACACAAGTATCTCCAGCCTTAGATCAGTGTGTAAGGCCTGTGAGTATGCTACTCATTCTTGAACAGGTAAAATCTGATGTTTAACTTGTCAATAACTCAGCCATCTTTTGACCAATCCCTTAGCTTTTCTCAAATGAAGTTAAGCCATTAAAATGGGCCTACATTCCAAATTGGTGTCATTTGGTCCTATGGTTCATGAGAAGAAGATTTTTGAAGTATTTTTTGCATATTGTAGCATATTAGCATATGTCCTAATATGCATCTACTGGTAAAGTGTGGCCATCTTTGAGTGCATCAATATTATTTTCTCAAACTCTTTAGACTATTGTGATTAGTCCAAATAACACATCTGGAGTGAATCGGACTTTTAGTCCATGAGAACAAGATTTTTTTATGGATTATTTTAAGCATTAGCGTTACATAGTCAAAATGTGAATTGTTAATACTGTAGTTTCCTTTTTCTTAAAGATATCAATGCCAAACTTAAAATGGTTCATCATGGTAATGTCTGATGACCCTACAGAGTTTCAAGATGATAGGACATTGTGAAGTGTATTAACAAAATATTTAAATGGACATGTAAAATCTGATTTCCTGATTTATCAATAACTCAGTCATCCCTTAACTGATCCCTTAGTTTGAGAAAAGCTAAGAGATGCACCATGGTCTAACAAACATTTGAAGTTTTTAAAAGGTTTTCCAAAATGTCCAAGATGGAGGAAAATCTATCCTGACAGACCTTATGGGTCCTCCAGGCAAATTTGTTCAGCGTGAGGAAAGACGTCAAAAGATTGGCACTGATTGGCCTATAAGTGGCACTGTTATAAGTAGTCTCACTTAAACCCTCATATCCGCTGCCCCGTTTGACCTAGAGACTTTGTATGTAGGTGTCTTTCCTAACGGTCAAATAATTTTGCTGTGAACCCCTTCTAACAACCGAAGAATAATCAAAAAGCCTGAAATTTTGTAGCCATCATACTTTCAATCTCATCTTGCATTTCTTTCTTACCGGTATACATTTTTAAAATTGTGATCCAATAGACAAACCAAATGATCTTGAAGGACATGACCCTTTATCTCGTAATCAGCATTATATAGAAGAACATGGCTCTTTAACACTACTAAATGCAGCACAGGCAGTCCTATTAAACCACCAGGGAAGAGGCTTGTTATCACTGGTTTGACTGCTGTCTCCCCTAGGCAAGACTGAGGCCATGCAGAACCATGACAACCACGCCAAAGCCTTTCTACTGTAAGAGCCCTCACTCAAAGAGGTATTCATCTCCATTACACCACAGCGCTTGTCAAAAATGAAAGATCTGCTCTCGTAGGCTATACACCCATCACATTCAACATAAAATGCAGATTAAGTGAAGACAGAGTCCTTTTAAAATAGTTAGCTTTAATTTCGTCCCTTCATAAAAACAGATGACTAAGAGAGAGTTTATTTCACATAGCTCATTCCACAGAAGGCTCATTCACTGAGCAATGTGATACAGTACACGACATCCCTTTTCTTGAATATCTGAAGAACTATGTGATACCGACAGTCAAACCAGTTTAAAACATTATTGATAGTGTGTCAAAAAGTTCAGATTTACCATCCCTATTTGGTAATTGAAGTTGAACACAAAGGCATACGGCGGTATGGTAAGACGTAGATTATTTACTCGTCATGGCAGTAACTTCTGTGTCGTTTCATTGGAGCTGCACCGCAGGCTTCAGGCTTGGGCCCCTAAAGGATAGTATGACAGAGTATACTTCAGAAATCAAAGGATGGCACGCTTATCTTTCTTTTTCCTCACAGCATACTCTAGTGGAGAAAGGCATCAACAAATTCCAACTTCAGAGGGTGACTGAATTACCTATTTTTAGTACAGTATCTGCAAAGACTAGTCTATACTCATTCTAATCATTTGATCTTAGTCAGTGGTTTCTATAGACAGGAAAACTACGCACAGTGCATTCGGAAAGTATTCAGACCTCTTGACTTTTCCCACAGTAACGTAAAAGAAAAATGTGGAAAAGGGAAGGGGTCTGAATACTTTCCAAATACACTGTATAGAAACAAGGAAGGAAGAATGGACAAGATGGATAGGACATAACACTGTTAAAACTGGAATGGTAATTTTGTTCGCCAAAACCTACCTTCCACATGCTACAGATCAGAGTGAAGAGTGAAGACATTGCTTTGTTCTGAAGGTCATCGGAGTGCTCCTGAAAGAAGATTCCGGATATAACAAATCGAGGCAATAAACTTTGTCGAATGTGACAGACTTTACTAGAAGCCGTTAGCAATACAGTAAACTTGCTGACATATACAACTAAAATATTTCGCCTCAGTGAACTAACCCCATTTATGACAATCCAAGGCACATATTCGTGGGCTGGCTTCAAGGCACCAGTCTTCACTGCGTTCTGATGCATCAGCTGATTCCCCTGGTCTCCCTTCACACAGGTCATGATGCTGTCCCACTTGGTGTTCGGGTCATAGAGCGCCACACACTGTCAAGGGGACAGGTGGTTGGAACATTATTATTGTCAATATTTCCAAGTATCCTCATATTTACAATGTCATCCGGTCATATCTTATCTTGCCCTCCAGCCATACCCTTAGACTACCACATGTGAGCAGAACACATCATTAATCACCAACCACAAAAAGTGATTCGGTATTATACATTTCTGGATTTAATTTCAGCCTCTTTGTTTCGTATTTCTCAGGAGCATTTGAATAAAAATAGGGGGTTGCTGTATATTGTTTGAGGCGTGGTCTTTTCATGGTCTTGTGTTGAGAGAAAGAAGGTAAGAGGTAACATGTCACTCACCTTCTCTCCCGCTTTAACTACATCAGTGGAGGCCTCCATGCAGTAGGTGATCTGGAATGCTTTGCTTCCTGTAGCATTCAATATGCAGGTCTGGAGAGAGAAGGGAAGATACATTTTTTTTTTTTTAAGGTGTAAAACAATGTCACTTTTTTTTCTTCTGGAAAGCTTCATGTTACAGCCCGTTTTAAGCTGCTACTTACTTACCTGCTATTCAACTAGGAAGCTATGTGGTGACAATGGACACTTTCTGGTACTTACATCAAATAATTCAGCTTACAAAGTGAAGCGTGTGCCAATGAATCGCAGAGAAACCAAAGTGTTATTACTATGCAATTATTAGACAAGTACAGTTTTAATAAGTCACTTACAAGTAACTACCTGGTCAACAGTGGGCTGTAAAATAAAGCGTTACCAAAATCTCACCTCAATCATGTTGCCAAGACACTCCTCCTCACCATGCTGGCAGGTGAACTGATACTGCTTCCCATCAAAAGATTCCTGTAGTGAGACCAACGAAAATGATTTCAAACTAAAACACAGAATTCCTCAACTCCAATCACTGCTAACTACGTTGTCTAAGCAATATCCAATATCCAATATAGTGTCATAATACATGAGACAAGCGTCATCATTTCTAGCCTACTGTATAAGACCTACGTGTGCATTTCCGTAGGGCACCAGTGTGACACTCATGATGTCCTGCAACATGGTCCATGTGGGAAAGAGCTGTGAGGTAAGGAATAACCGGCATCCTGGGCACAGACTTTCAAAATACAGCTCCACCTGCACGGGCTGCACCTGTGTGTTGGGCTTGGTGGAATTGGCTTCCAGGCACTGCTTCAGAACCTGCCACAAGAAAAGTAAAACGACTTTACAGTAAAGCAATACACACACAGAATGAGTTTGGGTGAATGTTTAGTAGGTCTAAATTGGTTCTAGATATCATATGTCAATCAGGACATATGGAAGAGAAAAAGTTGATGGGTGTTGATGTTATATTTTAATATTATTTTTAATGTACAAAAAGATTCACCACACGTTTCTCATTCTCTCAGTCCATTCTCTAATAAAGCGGCAATCAGGAGTTGAAACGCACCCGTTTCGGGAAAAAGCTGAGGGATGTGGCTGGAGAAATTAAACCACACTCAAATTCATAGACGTGGCTATTGGATGCAAGGACTGACGATCCATGTAATCAAAATGAAAGTTTTCATGCAGTGTTACCAAAACATTCTATCCATTTAATCCCGAGAAGAAACTCGTGAATGTATCTTACCCCACATTCGATGGCTGAGTCCACGGAGGTACACCACTGTGATGGAGAATATGAGCACGGCGTACAATCTACATTTGACCAGATGGTCAAAAGTGTGAACAGAATAATACCCTTCATCTTTCCTTCAGCACAAGATGACAAACTCTGCCGTCACCCACCTAAACTAGCAAATATCTCAAGTGATTCAAATTGCGTCGCTTGCCCTCTTCCTTGTTAAAGAGATTTTCGATTATGTGATTGGTTCTAAGTCATGTGACCACTAACAACGTCACTAAGCACCGGCAAAGTAGTGCTATAAAAAACAACGGTGGCGTAACATTGTAGCCCGGAAAAACAGACCCTATCGGGACCATTTGAAAAAGCTAGACAACACAGATATCTAGAGAGACTAGTAACATTGTACCACATCACGAGTTGGAATTGTCTTGAAAACGCTTACGTTGTCACGAGTTGTTATTCACCTGGAGATATTTTTGGAGCTTTGTTTCATCCGACTCTTATTACTGTTTATAGAGATTCATTACTGTATTGTAAAACGAGCATAACTTAACTGTTTATAATGTATTATAATAATATCATATCCTGACTAAATATTTATACCATACTTTTTATAGCCTACTTCTTATACCTAACATTCTGAGCCAGTTGAAAAGCTGATACATAGACAAAACATTTTATAAACCTTATAATACATTAAAGGCTCATACATGTACATGATTATTACAAGTTAAGCATTATACCTGCAAGCTTTACCCAGATACACATACAGTTGAAGTTGGAAGTTTACATACACCTTAGCCAAATACATTTAAACTCAGTTTTTCACAATTCCTGACATTTAATCCTAGAAAAATTCCCTGTTTTAGGATCACCACTTTAAGAATGTGAAATGTCAGAATAATAGTAGAGAATCATTTATTTCAGTTTGAATTTCTTTCATCACATTCCCAGTGGGTCAGAAGTTTACATACACTCAATTAGTATTTGGTAGCATTGCCTTTAAATTGTTTAACTTCGGTCAAACGTTTCGGGTAGCCTTCCACAAGCTTCTCACAATAAGTTGGGTGAATTTTGGCCCATTCCTCCTGACAGAGCTGGTGTAACTGAGTCAGGTTTGTAGGCCTCCTTGCTCGCACACACTTTTTCAGTTATGCCCACAAATGTTCTATAGGATTGAGGTCAGGGCTTTGTGATGGCCACTCCAATAGTTTGACTTTGTTGTCCTTTAGCTATTTTGCCACAACTTTGGAAGTATGTTTGGGGTCATTGTCCATTTGGAAGACTGATTTGTGACCAAACGTTAACTTCCTGACTGATGTCTTGAGATGCATGCTATTCAACCGATCACTGCCCGCACCTGCTCGCCCGTCCAGCATCACTACTCTGGACGGCTCTGACTTAGAATACGTGGACAACTACAAATACCTAGGTGTCTGGTTAGACTGTAAACTCTCCTTCCAGACTCACATTAAGAATCTCCAATCCAAAATTAAATCTAGAATCGGCTTCCTATATCGCAACAAAGCATCCTTCACTCATACTGCCAAACATACCCTCGTAAAACTGACCATCCTACCGATCCTCGACTTCGGTGATGTTATCTATAAAATAGCCTCCAACACTCTACTCAACAAACTGGATGCAGTCTATCACAGTGCCATCCGTTTTGTCACCAAAGCCCCATACACTACCCACCATTGCGACCTGTACGCTCTCGTTGGTTGGCCCTCGCTTCATACTCGTCGCCAAACCCACTGGCTACAGGTTATCTACAAGTCTCTGCTCGGTAAAGCCCCGCCTTATCTCAGCTCACTGGTCACCATAGCAGCACCCACTCGTAGCACGCACTCCAGCAGGTATATCTCACTGGTCACCCCCAAAGCCAATTCCTCCTTTGGTCGTCTTTCCTTCCAGTTCTCTGCTGCCAATGACTGGAACGAACTGCAAAAATCTCTGAAGCTGGAAACACTTATTTCCCTCACTAGCTTTAGGCACCAGCTGTCAGAGCAGCTCACAGATTACTGCAACTGTACATAGCTAGCCTATCTATAATTTAGCCCAAACAACTACCTCTTCCCCTACTGTATTTATTTATTTTCCTCCTTTGCACCCCATTATTTCTATTTCTACTTTGCACATTCTTCCACTTCAAATCTACCATTCCAGTGTTTTACTTGCTATATTGTATTTACCTCGCCACCATGGCCTTTTTTTGCCTTTACCTCCCTTATCTCACCTCATTTGCTCACATTGTATATAGACTTATTTTTCTACTGTATTATTGACTGTATGTTTTGTTTATTCCATGTGTAACTCTGTGTTGTTGTATGTGTCGAATTGCTATGCTTTATCTTGGCCAGGTCGCAGTTGCAAATGAGAACTTGTTCTCAACTAGCCTACCTGGTTAAATAAAGGTGAAAAAAAAGAAGAAAAAAAGAAATGTTGCTTCAATATATCCACATGATGCCATCTATTTTGTGAAGTGCACCAGTCCCTCCTGCAGCAAAGCACCCCAACAACATGATGCTGCCACCCCCGTGCTTCACGGTTGGGACGGTGTTCTTCGGCTTGCAAGCATCACCCTTTTACCTCCAAACATAATGATGGTCATTATGGCCAAAAAAGTTATATTTTTGTTTCATCAGACCAGAGGACATTTATCCAAAAAGTACGATCTTTGTCCCCATGTGAAGTTTCAAAGCCGTAGTCTGGATTTTTTAATGGCGGTTCTGGAGCAGTGGCTTCTTCCTTGCTGAGCGGCTTTTCAGGTTATGTCGATATAGTACTCGTTTTACTGTGGATATAGATACTTTTGTACCTGTTTCCTCCAGCATCTTCACAAGTCCTTTGCTGTTGTTCTGGGATTGATTTGCACTTTTCGCACCAAAGTATGTTCATCTCTAGGAGACAGAACACGTCTCCTTCCTGAGCGGTATGATGGCTGCATGGTCCCATGGTGTTAATACTTGCGTACTATTGTTTGTACAGATGAACAAGGTTCCTTCAGGCGTTTGGAAATTGCTCCCAAGGCTGAACCAGACTTGTGGAGGTCTAGTTATTTTTCTGATTTCTTTTGATTTTCCCATGATATCAAGCAGAGGCACTGAGTTTGAAGGTAGGCCTTGAAATACATCCACAGGTACACCTCCAATTGACTCAAATGATGTCAATTAGCCTATCAGAAGCTTCTAAAGCCATGAGATCATTTTCTGTAATTTTCCAAGCTGTTTAAAAGCACAGTCAACTTAGTGTATGTAAACTTCTGACCCACTGGAATTGTGATACAGTGAATTATAAGTGAAATAATCTGTCTGTAAACAATTGTTGGAAAAATTACTTGTGTCATGCACAAAGTAGATGTGCTAACCCACTTGGCAAAACTATAGTTTGTTCACAAGAAATTTGTGGAGTGGTTGAAAAACTAGTTTTAATGACTCCAACTTAAGTGTATGTAAACTTCCGACTTCAACTGTATATTGTTCTAGATATTCACATCAATGCATGCTTTACATTGCTACATCACTGTAACAGGTTGATGTGGAAAGTGAGCTGTAACAGGGTTTTGATCCATCGATCCTGCGATGCAGAGGCAAGAGCACTCCTCCTCTGGCCCTGTCGGATCCATGGATTAAACCAGTTACAACTCACTCTTTCCAAATCGTCCTGTTACATTGCTGCGGTCTTCTATCGCTTTAAGCGCCTACACACTACTTTGGTCTATTATTGACTGTGTGGAGCACTGACGTCTTGCAATGTACTAAGTGTCCTTTAGGAAGCAAGTTTCTCACATTGATTAGAAGTAGTTTTTCAGGCAGAATGAGGAAATATGAGGTTTATGTCAACATGTTCGTAGTAGTGTTGGGTTGCACAATCAGTCTATCAGTGGCAGTATTAAATTGTAACTTCCAACCAATCAGGCCACTGGTGAGTCAGTGTGGTCTTCACTCAAAGATCTTGGAAGTTCCCCCTTTATTATTAGAAACCCTGCTACTGTTCCTCATACCACCTGACTGTTCTTACTCAAGTCATGGCCTCATGGGCAATGCACACCACAGCAAAAGACAGACTAATTTATTGTTAAAGATTAACCTAGTGTCATGGGATCCTTTAGGGCTGTCTCATAATCTTCAGTGCAGACAAACAGGACAGGAGGATGACTTTATGATGATCCTGTGACAGTTGACTGTTTATGACTGGACTACTTTTCTGTAGTCGGTTCTCCTCTAAGGATCGATTGTTGCCTCGGTCTGTCTCTGCTCTCTTGCAAACTCCTTATGGAATAGTCTACTTAAAACCCCAGGAAATGCATGTTTCAATGAACCCAAACTGAGTCCCGCCCCTCCACCCCAAGTGAACATATAGTAATAACAAATATGCTTTTCGTTGAACATGAGAAAAGTGATTCTTCTGAAATTTGGCTCAAATGCAGTCAGTACAGGTTTGATTGATTCCAACCCTTAATGTGTGTGTAGGCCCACACATGTTGAAATTCATCCAGAAAATGGCACCCTCCTGTGGTTTAAATTCAATACCAACTGCGTCACACGTCGGCAAGTCTACCATAGCCTTCAACTGACAGGAATTCAAGAAGGAATTGACCCAAACTATCCTCAGAGCAGGAAAGGCTCCCACTCTCTGAATTTTTCCCATTTATTCATGGTGCAGGTTTGACTGAAACTTACTGACAAAATACACAAGACCTTTTCTTTCTTTTTCTTACATATTTTATAGATTTTTTTAAATCATTTCATCAACCTAAGGAAATAACAGTACAGAAGTAAGAGTACCTGTTTGAGACAAACAACTCCAAAGCAAGCTGTACACAGAAAACAAAAGAAATAAAATGTTGCATCTGAATTAAGACAGATTGGGGAAAGAGAGAATAATCATTTTACGTACATAAGGATTGTGCACATCACAACCAGTAGACTCCCACTGGTTCACTGACAGTGCTCCCTCCCTCTGAGTTCAATTGCACTTTGGTGTAGAGTAGCTTTATCAGACTGTCCTGTTAATTTCCAGTCACCGTTTTGAAAAAGGGAAAAACTTCACACCACATCTCAGAACAATAAGAATCATATCATACTGTACTTTGTTTTCTCCAAAGAAAGGTTTGTCAAAATGTACTGTACCTGACCTGCATTCGAATGACAGTCACATGATCACATACACAGCCACTTAGGATGAAATCTACATAGAAGGCAGTGTTGGCCAGATTATTTAAAATTTAATCAGTTATGGATTACAGTTACATGAAAAATTCAGTAATCAGATTACATTACTCATTTTGAGTAATCAGATTACTTAACGTTTTTTTAAAGTTATTTTTTAACACCCAGATGTATATGTTTTTTTAAAGTGCACCTAGTTGGTAGAGCATGGTGCTTGTAACGCCAGGGAAGTGGGTTCAATTCCTGGGACCGCCCATACATGAAATCTATGCACGTATGACTAAGTCTCTTCGGATAAAAGCGTCTGCTAAATAGCATACATTATTAATTTAGCAACATGACTATTTCCAAATTGGGGACTATAATTCACAAGTTCTATATTCTAATGTATTAGAGCATAGTCACAAGGCTCCATACTAAATGTTTTTAGTTGGGGCACCCACCCATGATTTGGTCGCACAAAAAATGTTATTGCAGGGTCACGCAATAGAGAGAATGTGTTGCCTAATTAACTTATAGTCATTCAAAATGCTTCATTAAAAAGGTGGTGTATTAGTATGATTCAAGAAATACATTTGATTAATCTAACATGTCCAAGCAGGAATGCATTATTTCAGATATTTAGATGTGCAATCTAAACCAGTCATTGTCATGAATTTTGAGTTTGTAAACTAATAACAATTGCCTAATTGTCAGTCACAATAGGGTTCCTGAATCTTCCAAAATGTTTTTTCAAGAGATTACATTTGTCTACATAATTTTGTTCACTTCAGGCTAAATCATTTGGGGCTCATTCAACACCTGATGAAGTGGTTAGCTAGTTGCTAAATCTACATTCTAATTATACCTGTGTAATTGATTATTAATCAGTAAATTAATGAATAATAATAATGATGAGTAGGCCTATGAAATCACCTTGGAATTGAATGGCCGACGTGAGTGCCCTTCGTTCAATATTAAGAGTTGATCAATAAAAGTAAACCTACAGAAAGCTGGGATCCTCTTCTCTTCTAAAGTAACAACAGTGGTTGCTTTCAAGACTGTGTTTTTTGTTTATTGGCCAGAGAGCTAATCAGAGAGCATTTCTCTCTCCCGCTAGGAGCACACAAAGCCAAAGGAGAGAGCTAGAGTGAAAGTGCACTGCTATAGAGCAGCAAGCAGGAACACTGTTGAGTCCAGACGACTGTCTGATTGACCAGAAAGCTAGGTGTAAATCTTTTGGAAGCCTTACCTAGTCACTAAACCCGTTTGAATACAAAAGAAGCCACCCACCCTTGATGGGCGATCAGCAGAACAATAGCATATTTGAGTGCATGGGAGAAGTCTTGAGGGTGTGCTAAATGACAGCAAAACTGACAAAAGTTGTATCCTTTTTTTCTCTTGATATTAGATGAAGTAATCCCAAATGTAAATCAGATGTTTTTAATAATGTAACTGTAATCCGATTACATTATTATAATTTGAAAAAATGTAATCCGGGCTGATTACAGTTAGGCCTACTTCATATATTTGTAATTGAATTGCGTAATGCCCGTTACATGTAATCCGTTACTACACAACCCTGATTGAAGGGTTACAGAGATTAGATAAACTTTTAGAAGTAAATGAAAGCATATTTTTAAATGGAGTTTACAAAAAGGACTGAACAAATAAAAAATGTTTTGAATGACAGAGAGCAAGTCACGGAACGTCTTTATCTTAGAGTGTAGTGAGACGAGAATGACTTAGTGCAAAATCGAAATACATGCCTCTTCACTTTCACACATTTCCAAATTAATTTAATAGTTGACTCAACCCAAGACTGTAGACATACATTTTTCACCAAGTAGTGTGCACCTCCCTCGCTTTCAAACTTGAAAAGCCTGAAAACTAAAACCTCCCAAATCATCTAGGGTGCAATCTACGGCCAAATCCTAACTGAGATCTGCAAGCGCAACTCAAAATTTCCCATTGACATCAAAAAACGCGAAGTTAAGCCTTTATCTAAAGTTAAGATTCAGTCGTGAATACACAAGGCTCAGTCTAAGATGAAGTAGTCGGCAGTACAGAAGGTAAAGGAACAGAAATCAAGGATTTTGAGCCACTCAGGGAAGAGGGCCCATTGCAGACCATTCAAAAAATGATTTAGTCAATTCTTTTTTTTCTCTTTCTTTTTTTTTTTTTTTAGAGGGAGCACTGTTCGACAAGTACAAAAATAATCAAAACAAATGAACAAGCAGTCATAACATTTTCAAGTTTAAAATGACAAAGGAAAAAAAGAAATCAAATCAATCTATTGGAGTCCCTTTTAGGGACAGACAGATTGACTCTCAAACGCATACTTGCTATTTGGTTAATTAGATATCGTAAACATTTGTACTTTTCTGTATGAAGGAAAATATTCAAGCTAGCTTATTTTATAGATTCTGTAAGGTTATCATTAACAAAGATAAACAAAAACACTTGGACAGACAAATCAATTTGCTAAAAAAAAAAAAAGTCTAATTAAAAACAAACCCTAGGCACCATAAAGGAACACTTTCCAATGACATCATTGTTCCATCTACAAAGGTTGGTTATTCACTGAAGGAGTGTTTCTGAACTGTTGAAATTTGTTCCTTAACTTGTTGGCAACATGTTTGGCCGGTATGAAGTATCATGTGTTGTCTAGTGCATTTGGGGGACTTTTATCCGATTATTAAATGCCCCTCTCTTCGAATCATACATTATTTTCATACCTCAAACACTCCCCTGTTATCACTTTCAAACTGCCTCCTCTCGCAATATAAAAAAACACAGCCAGAATCTCCAAGCTGAGACTATATTTTCATGTAATTTTTCCACCATGATTTAAAATAAATGAAAATAAAAAAAGGTGCTTTCCCCATCCCTATGGACAAAGCATATCTGTATAGGAATCTATTTTCTGCTCAGATAATACATTTTATAATCTCAAAATATACAGGCTGTAGTCTAGACACCAGTTAGTCCCAGTATTGGTCAACTCTGTCGTCACCGTCCTTGGTAGGGTAGCAACAACGGAGCTTTGCTGAAAGACACTTGTGTCAAGACTATTGATAATCTCTACTCAAATTTGACAGAGACACTTATGTGTGAGTAGGTGAATGGGGCCAAGGTTTGCCAATCAGTATGTCATCATGGACAACTAGATTCAGCGCTGCATTTTAAAACGTAGATGAGCCTGCCTCCTCTTCCTCAATCATTGCGGGTCAATTAAAACCAATAATACCACGATCAAAAAGGAAGGAACGCTTGCTGGTGATAATGATAAAGCTTAGCTTATGACTTACACATCAGGGCGTTAACACGCAAACTAGAAATGACTTGGCCCACTGATGCAAAGCTGCTGTGGCACTTGTCAATAGACTCGTTTCACATCTAAGCTCATTTAATCAGCGTCTGTTTCGGATCCATTTCCAGCATAATTAAAATCAGAATATATAACCCAAAACAATACGTCAAGATATATTTCAATATATTTCTTTCAAATATGCTTCAAACCTAAATATTCAAACGTAATAAAATGTGAATTACTTGTATTCGGTAACTGATATGGTAGAAGTATGACACCACTATTTACAGGTGTTTTGTACCAAAGATAAGCAATAGTAATGGCCTGGATAATTCACCTGAACATTTTGGAGAGTGCTATGACACGGTTTCACGATAACTGGGTAAAGGACAACTCAAAGCTAACCCCGCTCCAAGTCATCTCATGGGCACGACCGCCAAAACACTATCACTGCACATGTGTTATCATTAATGTTAATGCAAGTGACGTTATTGTGACGCGATGACATCCATACCGTTGGAGCGTCGAGGACCGACCAAATATGCCGATTGCATATTAGCTAGCTTCCCTTTCATTTGGTATGAAATGAGTCACCCATTTTCGAATGGGAAATGGGTGGGCCTGGCACAATCAAAACCAAACACAGATTTATAACACAGTTAAACCATTAAAATCATGAAAACAGCAATAAATGGACATTTGTCCTACTTGCCCCAATACCGGCTTACAATTTCAGAGTTCGTGAAGCCTCCACCAAATGTATCGAGTAAGGGGAAGACTGAATGTTTTTTCCCCCACACTCTGTTTCACAAAGAAAGTCCGATTAAAACATCCCTGACATGACACTTAATAAAACAAACAATACTATCATGGCCTACTGAGCTTCACTAATGCGGTTTAGAATTAACTAATTTTGGAGACTCAATTAAAGAAAAACTCCACCCAAAAACGATCTTTTGGTATTTGTTTTAGTCCCTGTTGAAGTTTTATATATAAAAACTTTAAAAAAAAAACCTTACCTCCATTAATGATATAGTCCTACATTTTTTTTGCATGTCAGCAATCCAGTTCTCGAGATGGATGACTTTCGAAATACAGAAATACAACCGGTATGATAAATTTTGCATCATAAGCAAAATGCATCATACCGGCTGTATTTCGAAAGTCATCCATCTAGAGAACTGGATTGCTGACATGCAAAAAATGTAGGACTATATCAACAATGGACGAATGAAACAAATACCAAAAGATAATTTTTGGTGAAATTTTCTTTAAGGAAAAAGTGCATTTGCAAAATGTTGGTCCGATGGACTGAGTAAATACATGAGTCAGTAGATGGGTAAACAGAATATGAATTCACAGGGAATTGACGTGAAAACACCGTGAGAAGTACTGCATGCATTCACTTAAGAGCTTATTGAATGAGATTCGGTTTATTAAACAAAAAACGCTACGTATTGGGCTACGACTGTGTATTCACATTTCTATCCACTCTAGGTGTGATTCAATAAACTATACAACAAACCCCAAAGGAAACTGCCTCGCTCACTGAAGAGCACTAAGCTATAGCCCGTCACAAAAAAAATACAATTGTAACCTTATTAAAAATGATGTAACAAAAGAAAAGCATAACTAAACTAACACAATCTCCATAACTCGGACCTCGCACACTACAGGAAAGACTACAACTACGCGCATTTGCCAGTTCTCTTCAGGGTTTTGACATTAGATCATTGGCAAATGCTTTTTTAACAAAGCATACAGTATGCGGTAGCACGGTCTATAGGAGAGAAGCTCCTCCGACAACGACAAGAGAAGAGCTAAGGCACTTCTTAACTTTGTGAATCAGTCTTTTATAGGCATCTCACTACTGCCACTTCCGAGTTTAATTCTAGGCTATTCTTCTGGCCAAGAACTGTGCAAAACACTACTATACAGTACCAAGCTATTTTTCCTTTAGATAATTATTTTTCTTCTACTAATATTTGTACCAAAAATACATTTTGAACACAAAATGCTCTCGCCAATATGCAACGCTCCACAAAATGTTTTTTTTTTTCAACTTCCAATTAAAATGTCCCAATTACACAAACCAAATTACTCCAATATCCTCCAACTAGTTAACCAATCCAATAGCATGACTATTCAGTTGCAGTATCCACGTATCGTACTTAATCTGTACAACCAACATGAGAAAAATACATCTGCTCTGAGCAAATTATCATGTTTAAAACTACCCAAAAGGAGCGCCATTCTACAAAAAAATAGCACAACTCCTTTTCTCTGGAAAGTTTCCTCTTTCTCAAGAAATCTGAAAGCGCCACCACGTTTAAAATCCTCAATATCCTCTGTTTCATTACATCAGACTTCTTTTAGTAATGAATCAACGTTTGAAATTTGGCTGAAGTGTCTTCACGCGAACAAAGTCTGTGCTACGCAAAAGCATAGAAGAGTCGGCAAGAAGTCGTCCTTTAAGCCGCAAAATAAAAGTACTGCTCAGTACCCGCGGAGGGATTCACCTAGACAGTGTGTCTGTCTGTAAATCTATATGTATTCTTATTCACTTACTATTGTTTGTGCATTATACAGGTCTAGTACACAAGACGTATGCACTTAAAACAGCACAAGTACTAGAGCAAGTTGTCTAGGTACTAAACAAAAGAAGGATTTTCATGCATATGGTACTTATGGAAAATCCCCCGGACCTCCGTGGTCATGCTTACTGTCAAAAAGGATCCAATCTTTTTTTTGCTACATGAAAAGACATCCTTCATTTGGGCTCACGTTTAGCTGGATACCATGCGTCCTCCAGCAGTTTCCCCTGCAGGGGGGGACACAGTTGAAAAGAAAACCATTCAATAGTTTCTGTTTGACAGTCACACCGCCTGTTACTGTCGGTAGATATATGGATCATATAAACGACAAGAATCATTTTTTTTTCATTTTGTACAACAAAGTTCTACAGCTCTGTGAATCAAGCTCGTGTCAAATAAAAACAACAGTCAAGCTCAAAAGAGGAAGTACCGTGAGTAGTAGTGACGCTGCGACATAAAAGCAAGCGCTTGTGAAAAGAACACTGCATAGGCTTCCTAGAGACTAAGCCATTCAGTACTGAGAGTTAAGATCTGATAGGTCGATGATCTGTGAGTATATTAGCATAGAAATGAGAACATGTCAAGAATACTAACAGTAATACCTTAGTCCATCATGGCTATAGGCTACAGTATAAAGGAAAGCACTTGAAGAGAACATTTGAAATAAGAAACGAGCTTGCAGGGATTTCTCCACTACCCATGATTAAATGGAAAGGGAAACCTGAATCCCTTTAGAAACGGCATTCATCTATTCATATATATATATATATATATTTGATCTATTGTGAATATCTATCTTTTCACAATACAACAAATATACTATGTCTATTTTTATAAAGAATGTTTATCTTACAACAAACTGGAGACCAGTAAATTAAACTTTTTAAAATATATTTTTCTAAAGCTTTCTGTCATGCCCCCCTCTCCCTACCCCAGCATCCCACCCTATATAGTTCCCCTCTTTCCCAACACAGGCTTGTAGTCAATCAAGGCTCTTTCTATGGTACTTAAGCAATCTTTTTATAGAAAGTAACTGGTGCGTCCAGCCACTTCACCCTGCCTTTCCAGGACCATGTATCTGAAAGCTGGATTCCCCCCCCCATCTCTTAGATCTCGTTGTTGTGAAGCGCAGTGTGGTGAGCAGCCAGGTTAGCCAAGTCCTTACTGGGGATGACAGCTCAGGCCTTTGCCTAGAAGGGTAAGTGGGTGCCAAGACAAAAAAAGAAAAGGTGAGCTCCATCCAGTATCTTTAACCTCCAGTTCCCCGACTCTCTCCCCTCTACTCTCGCTCCTTCTTGCTCTTCTAACTATGGTCTGAAAGCTTCCATCATAACTGTGTGCTTATGTTGTTTTCAGTCTACAAACAGGGTTTTCGTCTAAATGTTTACTGCGGCTGGTACGGTGGTACGTAATGAGTGTGCTTCTTTTTTTTGTTGTTGCCATGCTTTGGAAGTGCTGGTCACCGTTGGGGGTCGTCGTGTCACACTGCCCTTCATCTAGGGTGCTGCTGCTGGGTCTGGGTGAGGACTGGGTAGGCCAGGGTTACATTCAGCTGGTCGTTGTGTTGGACCAGGGACTCTTGCTTGTAGTGGAGCACCAGGTCCTTCAGGGAGCCGTACAGGTTGTAAGGCTCGGCGAAGCCGTAGCCTTTATCCGTTTTGTAGATGACGCAGTGTTTGGCGTCGCCGTCCACACTGGAGGAGACAGCGCAAACTCATTTAATGTTTTACAGAAACAAACTAAAAGTAAAAATGTTTTCACTAATAGACATTTCATTTGTAATTAAACACTAAAAACGACATTTTAAGTGAGACGTTAGGGCTGGATCTGAAGCCCCAACCCTGCCAAGGTTTTCCAGCACACAGCTTTGACCTCCCCAGGAGCTATATTGGTCTCCCCCCTTTGGTATCCTCTTTATTAAATGGCACAGTGTACAATGGTCATTTGGGGGAAGGCCAACAACAGGTGGGAAGTAAAACCGCATGCATTTTCTTTGCCCGTTTTAAAATAGTTCAACCCATCATAGAATAATCTTAGCCCTTTTGACTGACATGTAACACACTGAAATAAACACTCACACCACGGAGCAGGCGTAGGAGCCCTTCTGCGTCTGGCTCTCTCGGATTAGGAAGGTGCCGTCACACTTGTCCCTAAGCAGCTCCTCTGCCTGGGTGCGCTTGATGTCGCTCACGTACCATGTGCACTCGTCGTGGTGGGGCGAGCCCTCATCCTCCTCCACGAGCGAGTATGAGCTGTAGGAGGGAGACAGGGTGTTAATGACTCATCGTCTCACTGGATGTTTTACAAAATCCTTTATAAAGGTGTTAGGATTACTTTTGGGTAGCTGGTGCAGAGTTTAAAGGCATTGCAGCTTTTACGTAAAGGCAACCTGGTTATTCTCAGTGGGCAGAATTGGTTGCAAGGACATAATTGTCATTTTGTAAATGTCTTTTTACAACAAGAATATGGACACACATGCTTTGTTTAATGACAGTGGCAGGTCAGTGGTAAAAATAGAAAAGAGTAGAGGGTCTAGAGAGCTTCCCTGCAGTACACCACACTGTTTTAATATATTTTTTATTCATTGAATATTCGAAACATACAATATACTTGCAGTGAAACCGCTCAATAACTACATCATACCAGTCATCCAACAGATTCCCATTCAGAGCGACACACCGTAGCATCCAGGGTAAATGACCTGCTCAAGGGCATGTTGACCGATCTACCAACAGGCCAAAAAACATGAACCCGAATCCTCAGGGACAGTTCCCCAATAGCCAATACACGTTTGACATAACAGAAGCTTCCATTAAAGAAAACCCTCCGAGTTCTCTCAAATTTCTCGAATGAACAGCAAACCTGGTTTCAAAAAACAGCTAAAGAACTACCTCACGGCACAACGCCTTCTCCCCTATTTGACCTTGATAGTTTGTGTATGTATGCATGTATTGATTTTTTAGGCTACGTGTGCCTTTTTAAAAATGTATGTAGTTCTGTCCTTGAGCTGTTCTTGTCTATTACTGTTCTGTATTATGTCATGTTTCATGTTTTGTGTGGACCCCAGGAAGAGTAGCTGCTGCTTTCGCAACAGCTAACGGCGATCCTAATAAAATACGTCAATATGACGTCCATACAAAATACAAGAACAATATCACGTCAATACAGAATACAAGGCAACAGTTTCAAATTCACGTTTTACAGACGCACCCAACGGGTATAGCTTTATAACATGCAATCTAAACACTTGCCAAATGTTGCAGCTTTGTCACTTACTCTTCTGCCTCGTTCTTTAAGCCCAGCCACTCATTGATACTCTTCTGCCTCGTCCCCTTCTGTGTCAACCATCTGCAAGACCAAAGAAACAGAATTGCACACAAGTCCACTTCAATTCAGTCAACAAATACTAATATAATATATATATATAAACTGCATATTTAAATAATATAACTTGTTGAACATAGCTATAGCCATCAGTCTTGCGTGTTTTCATGATCACCAGCATTAGCTATCCTGCTACAGAGCTTTTGATGATGTCGGGATGACTGCACATCAATCGAACATGTTTCATGGTAAACAAAAAATGTCTCTATAGTATTGTATTTTCTTACACCAGGTACTGGTCCCGGATCTTCCTTAGCTGAATGAGGTCCGGCTTCAGGCTGTTCATCCTCTTGTCAATCTCTCGGTTGTCAGTGGCCTGCTGCTTCAGATCTTGCTCCAGCTTTCTCTTGCTGTCGTGGATCTCCGTCACCCTAGACTTCAGACGCTCTGAGTTGCTCTGGATCCTGAAGTGAGTGGGGGGGGGGGGGAAAGCCCCATAACAAATCACCTCTGGGGTTCATTGGTAGTGGTCTGGTTTGACTGTTCTTTACAATACATTGACTGATGATTTATATTGTCTTAAAATACAGCCTACGTACATACAGAGGTACTAGTTTGACACAAGTTGTGGTTTAAATACCCATGTCACTATGGACAGGCAAAACCCTTACTTCTGGATCTCCTTGTCGTTGCCTTCGCGTAGGAACTTCTCGATGGACTCTTTGCTGTAGCGCTCCTGGGTCTCACACTGCTCCTCGAAGATCTTGATGGTCTCGCCGAAGGCCTCGATAGCCGTGCGCTTCATCTGGAGCTCCTGACAGAGACACACAGGGGAACACAAGTCAGCATGGGGCATGATGGGACCAATGCAATCCTCCTATTTGTTTCCTCTCCTTTTGCGACCACTTACAGTCATGCGTGCATACATTTTACGTATGGGTGGCCCCAGTGGGAATCGAACCCACATCCCTTGGCATTGCAAGCGCCATGCTCTACCAACTAAACCACACAGGACTTTGAAATACTTTGAAATGGAGTCTTATCTTCTTCGCTTTTCCACTCATGGCAATGGCAGTTAGGAGAGATGTGAATTTCCACCATTTTCTTTTCACCTGTCCTCTCAGATCATTGGTTATAGAGCAAGGATAAAAGAAGGATACAAGAAAAATATCTCATTTCAGAGTATTGGGACAGAGCCTGAGACAAGAGGTGTGTTCCAGAAGTATGGACCCAGTACGCCCTTTACAGTACAGGAAGCAGTATAGTACCTGTGAGGTGCGTGTGTACTCCTCGTAGAGCACGTCGTACTCCCGGCTCTTCTCCTGGTACTGCTCATGGTACACCTTCAGCTGCTCGCCCACCGCCTCAATGCTGTCCTCTTTCACCAGCTGCTCCTGAGGAAAGCAACGTTATACAATCGTCAGTGACAATATTCACAAAGCAGCCAATCAAGCGGGAAGACAATGATGCTGCAATACAAATTGAGCAGGAACTGAATCAAACGTTCCATGAAAATGTAATTCTAACTTGCACTCGAACCGGAAATGTCTTGGAATTCGAGGAGTGGAGAGAAAAAAAAACTGAATGTATACATCTGAGTTGGCTGAAATATGCATCTGTGGTTCTGGTATAGACTACAGAAGATTAGGAAGGTTAGAAAGGCCAGCAATAGGACAAAGTTCAATTTCGATGCACAGTAAAGTTGTCTGTTGTTGTCAATGTACATGTAGTGTAAAGTAGGTACCTGTTGGTATTTGGAGACGGGGTAGAGGAGCCGGGTGTCCAGCTTAGCGTTGTACTGGGCCAGGGAATCGTGGCGGTAGTGGTTGATGAGCTCCACCACCGTGGCGAAGGTGAGCGGCTCGGAGAAGCCATAGCGACCGCCCCGGTGGCAGATCTTTATCAGCTTGTTGTTGCCTCCTTTCCTGTGGTGGAGAAACGGTGAGAAATACATTTGAAATCTCTGTGAAAGTTTTTTTAAATTTTACCTTTATTTAACTAGGCAAGTCAGTTAAGAACAAATTCTTATTTTCAATGACGGCCTAGGAACAGTGGGTTAACTGCCTTGTTCAGGTGCAGAACAACAGATTTGATGTCAGCTCGGGGATTCGAACTTCCAACCTTTTGGTTACTAGTTCAACACTCTAACCACTAGGCTACCCTGCCGCCCCAAGTGACGTTGCTTTCATTAAGATTCATTCTGTAGATCCTTTTAACCATTTGCTCTTTTTCCAAACCTGAACCCAAGAATCGCAATAGCAAACTTACATTCCACATTCTAAAAGGAGATCAAAAATCACTAATTTACAGAAGTTTAGTAAATGTGTAATGTTGACCGTCCTCCGCTCTTTACATAAGACATATACTGTATTACTTTATACAAGGAGTAGCCTCTCACCTGAGGGTCAGTGTGTACTCTCCTTCCAGTTTGCTGGAGGCGTCGCGGACCATGAACGTCCCGTCAGGGGTGTCTCTCATCTTCTCGTTCACCTCCTCCCTGGAAACACAATGGCACAGTTGAAGGGGATTGTGAATTCATGAAAGCGCCACATCCTTCACAATATAATCTCCCGTGGGCAGATTCTGCGCGTAGACCAAAGAATCTTCCGGGACTAAATGGAATGCGTGAGATAACGAGCAGCAGAAGCTCAGATTTTGGGGTTTTCGTCACTGGCTATTTGGACGTATTAGGATTTGGCGAAGGAGGTGCTTAAACTGCTTCGACTCTGGCTGAGAGTTTCCTTTCGAGAGTGTGGAAACTTTTGCCGGAACTCTCAATTTCTAACACGAATGAACAAAGCAGTTAATCACGCAGCTGACCAAATTACGCAAGATTTTACTTTAACAATACAATTTAATGGCTAGCACATGACGACAATAGGCTGTTTCATGAGAGCTGATTATCGTATACCATAATCTACAAATAGTTTTTACTATAATCCAGTTTTAATCCACACAAAAATGTGGTTACTGGATAAATAAATACTATAGGCCAGGGATCATCAACTACATTCAGCCGCGGGACGATTTTTTCTTGAGCGGATGGTCAAGCGTCCGGAACATAATTCCACATAATAGATTGCAAATTGACCGCAAGAAACCCAAATAGATATAATATTTGATTAAAACATAACCACTTCAAACCTTGCTTACATTTGTATATGATCACATACAGCGCCTTCAGAAAGTATTCAGACCCCTTGACTTTTTTCACATTTTGTTACGTTACAGCCTAATTTTAAAATGTATTAAATAGAAATCCTCAGCAATATACACACAATACCCCATAATGACAAAGCAAAAACAGGTTAATAGAAATTTTTACAAATGTATTAAAAAATGTAAAACATTAATACATAAGCATTCAGACCCTTTGCTATGAGACTAAAAATTGAGCTCAGGTGCATCCTGTATCTTTTGATCATCCTTGAGATGTTTCTACAACTTGATTGGAGTCCACCTGTGGTAAATTCAATTGATTGGACATGATTTGGAAAGGCACACACCTGTTTATATAAGGTCCCACAGTTGAAAGTGCATGTCAGAGCAAAAACCAAGCCATGAGGTCAAAGGAATTGTCCGTAGAGCTCCAAGATAGGATTGTGTCGTGGCACAGATCTGGGGAAAGTGTAACAAAACATTTCTGCAGCATTGAAGGTCCCCAAGAACACAGTGGCCTCCATCATTCTTTAATGGAAGAAGTTTGGAACCACCAAGACTCTTCCTAGAGCTGGCCGGCCAAACTGAGCAATCGGGGGAGAAGGGCCTTGGTCAGGAAGGTGACCAAGAACCCGATGGTCACTCTGACAAAGCTCTAGAGTTCCTCTGTGGAGATGGAAGAAACTTCCAGAAGGACAACCATCTCTGCAACACTCCACCAATCAGGCCTTTATGGTAGAATGGCCAGACGGAAGCCACTCCTCAGTAAAAGACAAGTGACAGCCAGCTTGCAGTTTGCCAAAAGGCACCTAAAAACTCTCAGACAATGAGAAACAAGATTCTCTAGTCTAATGAAACCAAGATTGAACTCTTTGGCCTGAATGACAAGGGTCACATCTGGAGGAAACCTGGCACCATCCCTACTGTGAAGCATGGTGGTGGCAGAATCATGCTGTGGGGATGTTTTTCAGCAGCAGGGACTGGATGACTAGTCAGGATCAACGCAAAGATGAACGGCGCAAAGTACAGAGAGATCCTTGATGACAATCTGCTCCAGAGCACTCAGGACCTCAGACTGGGGCGAAAGTTCACCTTCCAACAGGACAACGACCCTAAGCACACACCCAAGACAAGGCAGGAGTGGCTTCGGGATAAGTCTCTGAATGTCCTTGAGTGGCCCAGCTAGAGCCCGGACTTAAACCTGATCGAACATCTCTGGAGACCTGAAAATAGCTGTGCAGCAACGTTCCCCATCCAACCTGACAGAGCTTGAGAGGATCTGCAGAGAAGAAATGGGAGAAACTCCCCAAATACAGGTGTGTCAAGCTTGTAGCGTCATACCCAAGAAGACTTGAGGCTGTAATCGTTGCCCAAGATGCTTTAACAAAGTACTGAGTAAAGGGTCTGAATACTTATGTTAATGTAATAGTTCAGTTTTAATATGAAATACATTTGGAAACAGGATGCACCTGAGCTCATTTTCGGGTCTCATAGCATATGGTCTGAATACTCATGTAACTAAGGTATTTCTGTTTTATTTTTAATACTTTTGCAAGCATTTCTAAAAACCTGTTTTTGCTTTGTCCTTATGGGGTATTGTGTGTAGATTGATGAGGGAAAAAAAACTATTTTAGAAGGCTGTAATCAACAAAATGTGGGAAAAGTCAAGGGGTCTGAATAATTTCCGAAGTCAATCTCTTATTAAAATCACTTGGAGCTGATTTGCTGGTGTTTTAACAGTTTCTTTTATGTCTAACAATAAAAAATAGTTGTTTTTTTTCTTAGAAAACTTGGGGGCCAAAACTATTTTGTTGATGTAGTAAATTATTTAATTGAGGATTTAGAAGTGTTATTGATACACGAGTGGCTCTTTACCTGGAGATTTCCCCCCAGTACCACTCGGAATCACTCAGTATGTGAGTCTCAGTCATGGCTGGAGTCGTGGTTTTGGCCTTCATTGGCTTGACTGGTAGAGCTACAAAACACACGGATACAACCGAAAACCCCATTAGATTAGAATGTTTTGGACAAGCAAACATCACAAGAGATTTTCAATAGAAAAGGTCTCATTTACACATGTAGATCCTGACACACAAGCCAAATCATCTTTAGTTGGGGATGTTTCGTGTGTGCTTATTGGTCTGTACAAATCAGCACTAAGTTATGCACAGTAAATAGTACAATCCATTATTCTGTGCAAACCATTCTAAAAAAAACACTATTTCCATCCAGTCCAGGTTCTAAATTAATTTCTATTGAGCCCTCCAATTTAAAGCACTGTATCTACCCATCCATACCAGGGGGCGGGACTTCCTGGCCCATGGCCCTCTCCATCAGCAGCCTCTCCAGCGCTAGTGCAGGGAACTCCTCCCCCACCTCCAACCTGTCAATCAACAACAGCAGGGAGTAAGACACATAGTCATAAGATGTTCAGTCAGCGGCAGGTCATTCAAACACATGGTGCTGAGCAGGCAGGGGAAAAGTACTCAGCTGCAGTCTGTAATAACAGCTTTTAGCGTTAGGGATTTCCTCTCGAGTCACACGAGGGAGAGAGCACTAACAATCACATGTTCTTCCACTAATCCAGTGCCATTGGAGCCCTCACTTGTCCATCTCAAGAGGATATCACTAGCTATGTGGTTGTATATTCCCTAGCTGTGTGGTAACTACGCAATCTGACACAAAATGGCTGCTGTACATCACAAGGGTGGGGTTTGAGGTTAGTTACTCCAATACAATGTAAAGCAATTTGAGAACTATTGAAAAGCAACGGTTTATACAGTATGAATGCAATCCATTAAGATGTTTGCGCACTGTTCACACAATACTCCCATTCCTGACACCAAACGCTGATTGAACATGCCGAATTGGACAAAATATTACCAAGCAAAATGGCAACCAACACAGACGACCGGCGTACACTGACCCAACTCTGTTGTTTGTTGGCATATGTCTGGGTGGTGTGAATGCGGCGTTAGAACATTGTAAAAACAACAACCAACAAAGACTGACTTCTTGTTTTTATAAGAAACATTAATGTGTTGGAAATTCCAAATTGCTGTAATCGCTGCCAAAAGGTAATTCTACAAAGTATTGACTCAGGGGCATGAATACTTAACTAATTTTTCCTTAGATGTTAGATCATGTATTTTCCTACTCACCCAGTGGAGGAGCTGGGCCGGATCAGCAGCGGCCCAAAGACCAGGCCCAGGGTGTGAGGGTCCAGGCCGTTGAGCTGGGAGCCCTGGCCCACCTTGCCCAGGTGTGTGAGCAGGTACTGCAGAGTGAGGCGATGGTGCAGGGGCACACTAGTGGCCCTCTCCAGGACCAGGCTCAGCTCCCTGCCTCCGCTGCTGCTTGCCGCCACGTCTGTGATAGGAGGCAGACCACATGTTACCACAGCCCCTTACTCACTCACACAAGCAAGTGTGAACACACAAAAAGGAACTCGCTCTCAGCATACATACACACAAAGTCTCTGACATCCCCAGGGACCAGGGTAGCTGTACAAGTTTCATTTTTGGGATGCCTGTGACTAGCTCATCGCCAGCACTCCACACCTGGCTTATTCTCACAGGCAGGAGGGGGGCACGCGATTGACACGCCACACAATCAGCTTCATGCGATTCTGTGACTTTCTATAGCCTAGGTCTGTATCGTCTGGGATGGGGATAGGTTGGTGGGAGGGGGTGGTTGCGCACAAGCAGGGGTCAGTGAAATGTGGCATGTACCCGCGGCGCCGTGCTGCAGCGCAGCCTGCAGGTCTGGGTAAACACTGGGGGGGATGACGGGGGACGGCAGCTCCCTCAGGTAGCGGACCACACACTCCGACAAGGCGCCCACGTCACTACCTGACTCCACCTCTGGAGAGAGAGAGAGAGAGAGAGAGAGAGAGAGTCAGTGGGTCCGGCCAGCTGCATTTCATTCAGCCAGATTTGCCACACGGAAAAAGCATTGGAAGCATTTTGAATGCATTACGTGCATGATATACCTACATTTATATGCTAATAGTGTAGCAAGTCTTATCATGCACTATGGGTTTGAGAAAAGGTATACATGTATTATTTATAGAGGTTGTACAAAGTAAGTGTTACCGCAAATTGGATATAAAATGGCCGTCTACTACAGTTTAAGTCTAATAAGATAACTCACCCCCCACGAATTTAACACTCATTCAAAACATTTAATTTCGAGCATTACTATACTAATAATTCTAACAGAACAAATACAGCTGGAGCGTAACGGGAGTAACTCACCACCACTCCAGCTCTGTGTTGGGCTCTCCGAGTTGGAGGACGCCACAGGTGTCCTGTACAGTGTCTTGCAGTCCAGACCTGCAGACGAATCGAGACAATAGCTCATCAGCCTTCTAAAAACAAGCCCCTCTATAGTATGCATGACTGCCTGACTTGGCATGACAAACGCAGACAGATGGTAACATTAAATGTAAAGACCCTAGGGATTAGAGCCTGGCATTTGAACTTTGACTGTTGGAGCGTGTGATTTATCTATATGCCAACAGTACCTAATTATGAGCAACAATACCTTATGTATCACAACCATTACAGATAGTGAATCCTAATTGCTAAAATGACTCATATTCAGTCTATAAAAAAAAATATTGCCATTTAAGATTAATTTATTGAAACTAATATCAACTGGTTATATTATATTGTGGAAAACAATCTTCAAAAGGGTAGTAACCTCGGCAGTGTGGCGCTTGCTTGTAGAATCCTTTTGCTGGGCAATGACATAGCCTTGTTTTGATAATGTAGCTCCTATTTACAGAGCCTTATTACAATCAAGACACCTATTTTATAGTAAAAAAAAACATTATGTATAAAAATAAATAAAAATTAA
Source organism: Salvelinus namaycush (assembly GCF_016432855.1). Classification (NCBI taxonomy): domain Eukaryota; kingdom Metazoa; phylum Chordata; class Actinopteri; order Salmoniformes; family Salmonidae; genus Salvelinus; species Salvelinus namaycush. The sequence continues at coordinate 10,739,162 of NC_052317.1, read as the reverse complement.
ACAGTAAAGTGGGATTCGCATCTCGTGTCTGGAACAGCTATTCTCAAAGAGTGCTCATTCGAAACGTGGCTCAATTTGGCAGTTGAAATATATTTTTCAGGGTTACAAAACAAAATCGGTATTTTCGATATACAGACGTTCGATTTAGTTTATTATGCCTCTTCCTTGGAATGTTTCTACATTTAACAATGCATGGGGATGAATTATGTCCAGGATTCTGATGAAAATACGCTCCGTCTTTATCAAACTAATGTTGTTGCCTATTTTCAGTGTGGAACCAGTCTATGTTTACGGGGTAATAGCCGAGTCGAACCAATTCAAAATGTCACTAGCAGCTCGCAAAGTACGGTCATCACTAACGTTAGTTACCACAGCTACAAAATCATAAACCCTGGCCTGTTTCTACAATTTCTTAAAGTCTGATTTTAAACCTAACCGTCAACCCTAACCTTAACCACACCAGTGACCTTATGCCTAGCCCCTACCTTCAATTTAGACCAAAAAGCAAATGTTGGTTTTCATGAATTTTTACGATATAGCCAATTTTGACTTTGTGGCTGGGGTAACCAGTGTCAAAAGCAAAGTAGCCTAAACGGAAAATGACAATTATTCCAAAACTGCAAGTCATTGTTGGAACACATATTTCCATACTTCAGTCAACCAGTCCATTTAGAATTTGTTTAAAAACTGTCGTTATTTGGCAAGGAATATAGCTTGTGTATCCTATCAGTTAGATACGTTTTTATAGGCATTTATTTCTGTAGGGTGTAGAGGGAGCAGTCAGAACGCTATTGAGTGAGACACGAAAGGGAATTTAAGGAGCCCGCAAATGCACAAGCACAAATGGAACACCAGAGTCAAAGCAAATTAACGTTGTCATGAAGACAACATTTCGACCAAATCGTTTTACAGTATTAGATTTTTGTATATATTTTTTTACATCTCTGGTAAAAATTGAGTTTTGACGTCAGTTCGAGGACTTGATTACTCATGCCCATCTCTACTAGGGATGTGATTATGAATACACTCCGGGGAGCTATGATGCAGGATAGAGGAAGAGACCGATCTGTGCAACCTGTGTGGAAGAAAATGTTAGAGGAAGTATTTCAGTCTGCATACCACAAGGCACCCTTTTCCTTATATAGTGCACTACTTTTGTCCAGAGCCCAATGTAGGGCTGAATGTGTTCTCAAAAGAGTGGAATTGCTGAATGTGCGATGTAAATGAAAATGTGTCATTTACACTATGGGCCGAACCGTGAAATTGACACGTCTGTCTAAAATATATATATTTCACACAATGTTGTGGAATTGGTTGGAGTGGGAGGAAGTGTGTGTGTTGAATGTGTAAAAAAGAGAAACTGTGAATGAAGACCTCGTGCATAATGCAGTGTGAATGTAGCCCCCTGTCCTGCATCACTGCATGGCACTATCAGCGCACAGGTGAGAAATCTATCAGCGACAAATAAACAACAGTGTAATGGTGCAGTGCAGTCTGTGGAGGTATTAGACAGTATTCCATTATGCCAAAACCTATGAGTAATTTATTGCATTCCCATAGTATCTCTCCTCTGAATGGCCACTACTATTTATGTTTACTGTGTATGCATGTTTATGGTGCTGTGTGTAGCGTTGTATGTACCTTTCTTCTCAATGGCCTCCACTAGGTTCACCAGGGTATGGGGAGCAGTTTCTGGCGGTGTGAACTGCTCGGTCAAATCCAGAAGAGAAACAGCTGAAACAACACAAATGATGGTTACATTTTCTGACAAGACCTTAAAACTGGACTCCAGGAGGCCTCCATTGACATAGGAGCATGACCAGACTATTTCTTGTCCTTTACAATGCATGTGCTTTTCATTTCATATTTGCTCAAGAAAGACCACATAGCCCATAAACAGCAGTTGGAGGCAGCCAACAAGACTATTGTCTTATACATTACTTTTACATTGTTCAAAATACAAATACTCAGAGAAGCAATTTGCCATTGAGACAAAGGGGAAGAAAGACAACAAAACCAGAGCTGTCGACTTTTCACCCTCACCACAACCACCCCATACAGTAAACCAAATATGTTTTCAGTCACAGCGGGAGAAAGAGAGGGAGAGAGCGATACAGGGAAAGGAGAGAGGGAGGGATAGAGGGAAAGGAGAGAGGGAGGGATAGAGGGGGATAGAGGGAAAGGAGATGGGGATAAATAAAGACCTCTCCTTTCCCTCTATCCTTGACTTGCCTAGTTTAAGGTTAAATACATGTTTTACAATTATATAAAAATAAAGGGAAAGGAGAGAGGGAGGGAAGAGAGAAAGAGAGGGAAGGGCAACAGAGCGAGGCAAAAGAGAGAGAGAAAAAAAGAGAGATCCCATTTCCCTTTTTATTTTCCCTCTCCTTTTTCCATCCCTCCAGTCATTTCTCTGCGTTTGTTTCGCCTTGGCCCTTTGCCTGAGTGGAGCACAATAAAGGATTGAATCAAAAATCCTGAACAAGCAAAAGCTCTGTGGCCGGCTGCCAGGGCCTCCTTTTCGGGCCCACCGCTCGCGAGGCCAGAGCTTGGCAGCCTCCTGCTCCTGGCAGTGCACGGCTAAACCGCACTGATTATTAATTTGGGGAGTTAAGACACACAAAAAAACACTGTGTCAGCACATTCCGCCCCTCTCGCTCGCTCTATCCGTTGCACATTAAACATGGAAACTTTGCCTGCTTTTCGGAGGATGAGCGAGCGGTGAGCGTTAGCCTGCGCTAGCACGCAGCAGCGCGCATTTTCGGTGGGTTGATTTTCGAATGTCAGTTCTCCCTCCCTCACCTCTCGATAACGGGCATGCAGTAAGTACACGAAAGCTCTTCCTCTACTCGCTCTAACATATGCACATTTTTAAAAAAAAACTCCTCAAAAAGGTTGAGACACACATGCACGCATCCACAAGTCATGTGAAAGCGAGAGAGGGAAGAGGGAAAGAGAAAGGAGGCATGTACATACTTCCAAGATGTGAGGGAGGGAGAACCGACATTCAGAAATCAACCCACCCAAAAAATTTCATTAAAAAAGGGAAATCCGGAACGTTTCAATATGCCGTTGAAGGGAGCCCCCCCCCCCCCCCACCCCCAGAAAGGGACATTTTCCCACTGACATTACCTGCTGACTGATTGTAATTATCCCACAATTAAAAATATTATTTAAAAAATATATATAAATAAATATAAAACACAACATGTAAAGTGTTGGTCCCATGTTTAACTAGCTGAAATTAAGATCTCAGAAATGATCCATGTGCAAAAAAAGCTTTTCTCTCAAATTCAGTGCACAAATTTGTTTACACGTGTGAGCATTTCTCCTTTGCCAAGATAATCCATCCCTTGACAGGTGCAGCATATCAAGAAGCTGATTAAACAGCATGAACATTACACAGGTGCACCGTGCTAGGGAAAATAAAAAGGCCACTCACTCTAAAATGTACAGTTTTGTCACACAACACCACAGATGTCTCAAGTTGAGGGAGCGCGCAATTGGCATATTGACTGCAGGAATGTCCACCAGAGCTGTTGCCAGAGAATGTAATGTTCATTTCTCTACCATAAGCGGCCTCATCGGCGTGCTCGTCATCCTCACCAGGGTCTTGACCTGACTGCAGTTCGGCGTCGTCACCGACTTCAGTGACTTCGATGGCCACTGGCATGCTGGAGAAGTGTGCTCTTCATGGATGAATCCCGATTTCAACTGCACCAGGCAGATAACGTGTATGGTGTCATGTGGGCGAGTGGTTTGCTGATGTAACAGAGTTCCATGGGGGCGGTGGGGTTATGATATGGGAAGGCATAAGCTACGAACAATGAACACAATTGCATTTTATCAATGGCAATTTGAATGCACAGAGATACCGTGACGAGATACTGAGGCCCATTGTCGTGCCATTCCTCCGCCGCCATCACTTTGTGTTTCAGCATGATATTACATGACCCCACGTCGCAAGGACCTGTACACAATTCCTGTCCCAGGTCTTCTATGGCCTGCATACTCACCAGACATGTCACCCATTGAGCATGTTTAGGATGCTCTGGATCAACACGTATGACAGCGTGTTCCAGTTCCCGCCAATATCCAGCACTTTTGCAAAGCCATTGAAGAGGAGTGGAACAACATTCTGCAGGCCACATTCAACAACCTGATCAACTCTATGCGAAGGAGATACTGACCGGTTTTCTGATCCATGCCCCTACCTTTTTTATATAAAAAAAAGGTACACTACATGACACCTGCTCGTCAAACAAAGGGTGGCTACTCTGAAGTAGTAGTGAAAATATATTTGGATTTGTTTAAGACTTTTTTTGGTTACTACATGATTCCATGTGTGTCATTTCATAGTTTTGATGTCTTCACTATTATTCTACAATGTAGAAAATAGTAAAAAGAAAAGAAAAACCCTAGGTGTGTCCAAACTTTTGACTGGTATTGTATATACAGTATATATATATATATATATATATATATATATATATATATATATATATATATATATATATATGTTATTATTAGGGCTGACCACCCTTGACTGGTCAATTGTTTGGTTGATAGGCTGTTTGGTCAACCAAAGTTTCTGTAGTCGATTAGTCTCAAAACAAAATAAATTATAATAATTAATGGTGCACAAGACACCTGTCACTGGGATTGCACAGTCCATCACGCTAAAACATGCGATACTGAAATTGTATATCGTTATGATGTACAAAGTGGTGCAACACTAATATATCAAATACTAACAAATGCACTCTCCCACGTTGGATATGGTCGCTGTCCACGGTTCTGAAACAATCTTCAGTGCGCCGTATAATTGGTGCCTTTCCCTATGTTATTAGACTATAGTCAGCTAATATTAGCTGTACTATTAGCTGTATAGTAACCACAGTTGGCTACCTAGCTGACTACGTATCAAGCTAGCCGGTGCAGTTAGCTACACACTGTAGATAATTCTGCAGCTTTGATGGCTTGCAGCACCAGCAGCAATTTGTTATACTAGCTAGCTAACAAACGTAAATAGGTGAACAAAGCTTTGCCTGTTTGTTATCCATTCTTTCATTGCTCACACCCTGCACTTTTTTCCAACAGGGAACCCCCATCTCTGGAATCCTCGAGATTCCTACAAGTCAAGATGAGGACTACAAAAACAGGGACAAGTGGCTCAAATGCCTGCACAGGCTGAGCACAGAGGTGCCCTTCTCAGGTATGTAAACGGAATGTGATGATAGTTCCTAATTAGTCATGGGATATCAATTGTGGGCTCCCACTTTCCTGATCTAAGAAGTGGGTTATGTATACTGATGCAGAGTATCTAGTTAATTCAATTCATACAAAAAATGAATTTCAATTCCCATGTATAGTGTATTGGTTGTATTATAACCAACACATATATACAGCTCGCATGGTAATACATTCTTTGCGTTTGCAGTGGAAGAGCTGAAAGAACTGCAAGCACAAGATGGTCTGTGCCAAGTGATCTGGATCAGGAGCAGATGTGTACAATTCCAAATGGAAATATTACAGTCAGCTCATGTTTCTACGGGACTCTATAGAAACCAGTGTGAGTACTGACAACCTTGGTGCCAAACTTTCCCTGGCAACCCCTTCAACCCTCCAAGTCAACCCAGCAGGAAGCGAGCCAAACCGGAAGAGCGTGCAGCAGAGGCCATGGAATGTGCACACATGGCGGGTAAGGGTTAGAGACCTGAGGAAGTTGTGCAGTGCACACGCTGCATTGGTGATGGTCACCACTTTGACCGGCTACCTGAAGACCCTAAACCGGTTTACCAGAATTCCAAAGACATTCTCCACACACCTCCTCACTCTGGAGAGGCGGTAGTTGTAGATCTCCTTTTCCTCATCCAGCTGTGTCCGAGGATAAAGGCTGCATGATGTAGGGCTTCAGGCCAAACGCCTCATCTTCCACCACAACACAGGACACGGGGACCTCTCTTACTGACAGACTTCTTGCAGGTGGCATGTGCACTGTATTTTCCTCCAGTGTGCTGATCAGGCCGCACCTGGCTCAGACACCTCCATCGCCGACCCTGCCATCGGTACCAACATCTATATAAATGAACCGCAGATCGGCATCTGCTAGAACCATAGGCACAACGGAGTTGGGTCCCTTTGTAATTATAATAAATGGGAACCAGCATTAGGTGGTATGGTGATGGGTTTGCCGTTTAGGGCACCAAGACACTGTGGGTAGTTCCAGCTTTCCCCAAACTTCCTTGGAATGGCCTCCCACTCCTCCACTGTCGTCAACACTTTCATGTATTCTTCCCTGAAGATCTCATACAGGGCGTTGCATGTCTAAATAACCATTTAAAATACTGTGTTGACTCACACGGAAGGTGTATTCTAAAGCGGAGAAAGTAAACCCAGTGGCCAGGTATCTCAGTGTTACTGTTAGGCGCATTCCCCTGCAGGAATAGTCTTGCAGAGTTGTGTATCTCTACCTCTGGTCTGTGGCTCCACCATCCTCAACAGGAAATTGAAGGCATCCTTGTCCATCCTCAACCAGCTTCTATAGGCGGGAGAGTCCTCTTCATCCAGTTCTCTCAGCAGCACCTCCCCTGTCACTGTAGCAACAACCACCTGGTCCATGTCCTCTATTTTTCCGCAACATTCCCCTTGTCTTTGCTAGGAAACATGTATAAATGATTTTAACATCGTATCCATCACATGGATAATGAATTGGTAGAGATAATGTAAGTAGAAGTAATACTAGTAATAATATTTACCTTAGCAAAATGAAAGCTGAAACAAGCACAAAGGGTTTCAGCATCCATCTTCACTGTCTCTGCCAACTGAATTTACTGTCGACTATGCTCCGATTGGCAGAAATAAAAATGTAGATCATCCAAGATTCCATTTCAGTTGACAACACTGATGAATGCACCAGTGTCTCATCCCGTTGCTGGCAACATCCCACTGCCAGTAATATTGCCCCCCCCCCCCCCAAATTGCCAGTGTATCAAGGCCCTTCAGATAAAAAATAAATGGCATAGAGCTAGGCAAAATCCTAGAAGAAAAGCTGGTTCAGTCTGCTTTCCAACAGACACTGGGAGACAAATTCACCTTTCAGCAGGACAATAACCTAAAACACAAGGTCAAATATACACTGGAGTTGCTTACCAAGACGCCGTTGAATGTTCCTAAGTGACTTAGTTACAGTTTTGGCTTAAATCTTTGGCAAAACTTGAAAATGTCTGTCTAGGAATGGTCATCAACCAACTTGACAGCGGTTGAAGAATTTTGAAACAAATTAAAAATGGGCAAATATTGTACAATCCAGAGCTGTGTTCGAATACTCATCCTAACCGCACTAACCATACTATTTGTGATGTAAATTTGGTATGTAGTATGCTTAATGGTCATAGTATGGATAGAGTTCGTATGCCAAAAGTTCCCGGATGTCGTACTACATTCGCCTAAATTAAAGTTAGGGCCCATAATGCAATTTGAAGAAAATATGCAGCCGAAGTCTGACGAGAGCGGATACAAATTCATTGCTTTAACTAATTATGACAAATGTTAAGAAAATGTTCAGCAATGTAATAAAGTAATGACTTTTCAAATAAGTTACACGTTATGTTGGCTGACAATTTGTTGGCTATGCTATCCTTACAAACCGCATATCATTACAGCAGTAGGTACCGGTATGTTAGCTAGCTACCTAATGTTAGTTGGCTACTAATACATCAAACTTACCAGTATATTAACTATATGCCATCTAACTGACTACCCAACCTTTGACTTGATTATTCACATCATTCTTAGCTAAGTGCTATAGTCGTTGTGCATTCTCAATGAACATAAATTCGCTCTTAGCTATCTACTCCGATTTCAGAGCACTCGCGTCTGAGTGTGCCAGAGCGCAGAATAACTGATGAATTTACGAACACTCAACACCTGTTGAATATGGCCGGTGTCAGTAAACGTCGGCCAAAAAGCATAATTAATTGTTACAAGGCCTCCCGAGCGGCGCAGTGGTTTAAGGCACTGCATCTAGCTGTGCCACTAAAGATCCTGGTTCGAGTCCAGGCTCTGTCCAATTGCGCACAATTGGTCCAGCGTCATCCGGGTTAGAGGAGGGTTTGGCCAGGAGGGATGTTCTTGTCCCATCGCGCACTAGCAACTCCTGTGGCGGGCCGGGCGCAATGCACGCTGACACGGTTGCCAGGTGCACAGTGTTTCCTCCGACACATTGGTGCGGCTGGCTTCCTGGTTAAGCGGGCATTGTGTTTCGGAAGACGCACGGCTCTCGACCTTAGCCTCTCCCGAGTCCGTACGGGAGTTGCAGTGATGGGACAGGACTGTAACTACCAATTGAATACCATGAAATTGGGGAGACAAAAACCCACCTTTTTAGTCACCAATGCTCTGGATAACATTAGAACAGCCTAACCAGCTCTGCTAGTGTGAGTAAAATGGTCCGAGTGAGGTGTTCCCTCATTTGTGTCTGGAAGTAGCTATCCAGTTAGCTTGTGTGCTTGACTGCCGTTGTGATGGTCAAAAAGCTCAGATCAACCCTACTCCTCGGCCAGAGTATCCAGTGTGCGCTCTGAACGCTCCGAGAGGGAAACGCTCAGAATTTACAAAATGGACAATCTGACAACGTTCTCAATTTACAAAACATCCAGAGCACAGACTCTGGGTATGTTTGTAAATTCAATCTGGAGTGCTAGAGTGGTAAAATGTCTAGCTAGTCATTTGTTATGCTAACAAGCTAGCGAGAGGTTGTATAGCAACAGCATCAACTTCCGGTAGACAGGCGTAGCGTTAGTATGCTCAACTGAAAGGATACCGTTCGTTTACAGTACACTAAAATTAACTAATAATATGCAGTATATACTGTACACTCATTATGTAGTACACAGTATGTTAGTATGGGTATTCGAACACAGCCAAGGTGTTTGTATGTATTCATTCAACACACACACCAAAAATATAAAAACGCAACAATTTCAAAGATTTTACTGAGTTACAGTTCATATAAGTAAAATCAGTTAATTGAAATTGTCTGCGGTTGTGAGGCCGGTTGGATGTACTGCCAAATTCTCTAAAACGACATTGGAGGCAGCTTATGGTAGAGAAATGAACATTCAATTCTCTGGAAACAGCTCTGGTGGACATTCCTGCAATTAGCATGGCAATTGCATGCACCCTCAAAGAACTTGAGACATCTGTGGCATTGTGTTGTCTGACAGAACTGCACATCTGGCCTTTTATTGTTCCCAGCACAAGGTGCACCTGTGTAATGATCATGCTGTTAAATCTGCTTCTTGATATGCCACACCTGTCAGGTGGATGGATTATCTTGGCAAAGGAAAAATGCTCACTAACAGGGATGTAAACATATTTGTGCACAAATTCTTTCCCATTTCAGCTCATGAAAAATAGGACCAACACTTTTCATGTTGTGTTTATATTTTGGTTTAGTGTTTTTTTTTTTGTTATAATTTTTCTTCCACTGAGATTAAAATGGTGTTTTGTTTAGACCGTTGACAGAAAATGAAAATGAAATCCATTTGAATCCCACTTTGTAACAACAAAATGTGGATAAAGTCAAGGGGTGTGAATACTATCTGAAGGCACTGTATACACTTTCTTCCAAAGTACCTTCTATGGATTACATTTAATATTTTTGGTCTAGTTCCGTGAGGAATCACCATATACTCCTCCAGAACGATACCTCTCTTCCATCTCTCCCTCACGCTTGGAGTTGCTTGGGTTTTCGTGCAAATAAATATATATATTTTTAATCTTCTTTTTGAAAAACAGCTGTGGCCCTGGAGTCATCTTTGAGTTTTTGGTGACAGCACCAACTCATCATTACGCAATTAGAACTACCTTGGCAGTCTGCGTGCTGGCAGGCAGGCCTGCAAGTCAACATGCCCGGTGAAGCAGCCATTGGGGGGTGGCTTTATAAACAGCTTTATTCACGCTGGAATCGGTAGGCTGTGTAGAAGTTTAAAGGTCTGCTCACAGGCTCACCAGCCGAGCCTCTCTGGCTAGCGCCTATTTCTAGACTTCTACACCGAATAAAAATCATCTTGACATTCAGCCATGTTCACTTAATTGCAAGATTATCAAGCGTAAAAATGTTGCATTTGCTTACCATCTTCTCACAGTGGTTTGTGGAAAGCAGCAGTGGCACTGCCGACGCAGATTGGATAAGGCCTTGCTATTTGAAGCAAAAAAATATTTGAGCTATCCCCTCCATCAGTCTGGTTATGTAAGACATGGCTAGTTCTCCCACATTCATTCCCTCCCTCCCTTTCTGTGTCTCTCTTTACTCATGAGGGCTTTAGAGCCATTCAGCCGAGGATATTTCATGCAGAGAAATGGAGATTAAATTCTTAAAAAGATGAAATACGCAGTAGGGGGAAACGATACCACTGGCCGCCCCAACACCGTTCGTTTTTCTGGGGCTTATCTGACGGCTGTCGTGCAGCATGATAAAACAATTGCAGTACATATTGTGCTCTAATCGCGTGTGCTTGTTTGCAGTAACTTCTTTGTTGTTGTATTATGCCAAAACGGACTTGGCCGTTTCATCGATAAGGATTCCAGCTTTACGATTGCATTAGTCAGGTTAAACATTTACATTTGCATTTCATTTTTACATTTGTAGTCATTTAGCAGACGCTCTTATCCAGAGCGACTTACAGTAGAGTGCAAACATTTTTATTACATTTTACATACTGAGACAAGGATATCCCTACCGGCCAAACCCTCCCTAACCCGGACGACGCTATGCCAATTGTGCGTCGCCCCACGGACCTCCCCGTTGCGGCCGGCTGCGACAGAGCCTGGGCGCGAACCCAGCTCAGCCTGGGCGCGAACCCAGAGACTCTGGTGGCGCAGCTAGCACTGCGATGCAGTGCCCTAGACCACTGCGCCACCCGGGAGGGTTTACAATGACGGCCTACCCCGGCCAAACCCGGACGACACTGGGCCAATTGTGCGCCGCCCTATGGGACTCCCAATCACGGCCGGATGTGATTCAGCCTTGATTTGAACCAGGGACTGTAGTGACGCCTCTTGCACCAAGAAGCAGTGCCTTAGACCTCTGCGCCACTTGGAAGCCCAATGGGTTGCCGTCACTCCTGGTGTACAGACTAAGTTCTGTTCCAACGACAGTGACCCCAAAAAAAAAAAGATAATTTGTATAGTAAACTGAAAGATTCAATACTGCTCTGGCCAAGAGAATGGGGGAATAGGCCAAGGTAATACATTGCTGTCACAATGACAGCGGTTCATACCAGGCAAATTTCATGGCTCCACCTATATAGTGTTCTATCTAGAGCAGGGATGGGGGGCCACAAAAAACAGAACTCATCATGAGGGGCCATGGTGATCAATGGGCCCCACCCTGGTCTGCTAGACTAATATAGCAATTCAAAAATGTTTAGCTGACATGGGCTTATTGAGTGACTACTGATGCAGATTTAATAATGATATCCACATTTCTAAATTGCACCTTGTGTATTCATTATTCTAATTCTCAACAGTAAGTTGAGACTGCGACTGAGTTCCTAAAAAAAAAAAAATCAAATAAAAAAAGATATATTTCTCAAAGGTTTCTCAAACATTTGAGAGAAATAAGCTTTTTGTGTGTAAGGAACATTTCGGGGATCTTTTATTTCAGCTCATCAAACATGTGACCAACACTTTACGTTGCATTTATATTTTGTTCATTCACAAAGCAATATAAAGCCTGCAAATAAAAGCGAGCACAGTTCCAGCTGGTCCCTACATCTGCTGCCTTGGACTGGATTGGCATAGCATCCCCTTCCCTTCGTTGGGTTATTTGAAAGCGGGTTCCTGGTAAGGAGAATGGAGCAGAGTAGAGAAAGGCCTCTCCTTTCTGAGAACTGGGGCGGGTGGATAGTTTATAGCTGCCTGGAGACAGTATCAGACGTGTATGTGAACCAGGGAGATGAGGAGGAGGAGTTTGCAAAAATGCCAAGCCATGGTTCACTTCAGCAGGCAGTAAAAGTGAGGCCAGGGAGAGGGAGAAAACCCTCTTCGTTCGCAGAATTATTTTTGCAACACGAGAAACGCTTAATTTTAAAATGTCAAAAGGACAACAGTGGGGCCTTCAGCCTGATTTGATTTCAAATCTGATGTAATTCCCAAAGTGCCTGTGTTTCTCTGGCAAATAACACACATATGTGAATGGAAGTATCTGTAAAAACTATCTGCAAAGGAAAGGCCTAGGCATACTTGTCTCTTAAAACAGCCAGGACCAAAGTTGAGCAAATTTGAAAAGCATTGAGTCAAGGGATTCTTTCAATTGGCCATTTTATTCAAAGTTACGTTTCCCTGTGAAAGGTGAGGAAGAAACTAGAGTGTACTCGTAACATATGCCTAGACTGTGCATTCTAGAATACGAATACAAAACCAAGTCATCTTCAAATGCATGAAGAATTCAGCCCATACAATAAAGCCCATTAGATAAAGGTTCTGTTTTTTTAACAATGCAACTAAACATTAAATCAAGGCTAAATGCTGAATCTAAAAAATAAAAAAAAATACAGTGCCTTCAAAAAAGTATACATAACCCTTGACTTATTCCACATGTTTTTGTGTTACAGCCTGAACTCAAAATTGATTCTCACCCATCTACACAAAATACCCCATAATCAGAAAGTAAAAATATGTTTTTAGAAATGTTTGCAAATTTATTGAAAATGAAATACAGAAATATCTATTTACATAAGTATTCACACCACTGAGGCAATACATGTTAGAATCACCTTTGGCTGTGATTTCAGCTGAGTCTTTCTGGGTAAATCGATAAGAGCTTTCCACACCTGGATTGTACAATATTTGCACATTATTATTTTTACAATTCTTCAAGCTCTGTCAAATTGGTTGTTGATCATTTCTAGACAGCCATTTAAGTCTTGCTATAGATTTTCAAGACGATTTAAGTCAAAACTGTAACTAGGCCACTCAAGAACATTCAACGTCATCTTGATAAGCAACTCCATGTATAGGCATGTGTTTTAGGTTATTGTCCTGCTAAAAAAGGTGGATTTGTCTAAAGGTGGAGTTTTTACGGTGCATTCGGGAAGTATTCAGACCCCTTCTCTTTTTCCAAATTGTGTTACATTACAGCCTTATTCTAAAATGGATTAAATAAAACATTTTCCACATCAATCTACACACAATACCCCATAATGACAAAGTGAAAAACAGGTTTTTAGAAATGCTTGCAAATGTATTAAAAATAAAACAGAAATACCTTATTTACATAACTATTCAGACCATTTGCTATGAGACCCGAAAATGAGCTCAGGTGCATCCTGTTTCCATTGAACATCCTTGAGATGTTTCTACAACTTCATTGGAGTCCACCTGTGGTAAGTTCAATTGATTGGACATGATTTGGAAAATAACACACCTGTCTATAGAAGGTCCCACAGTTGACAGTGCATGTCATAGCAAAAACCAAGCCAGGAGGTCAAAGGAATTGTCAGTAGTGCTCTGAGACAGAATTGTTAACCCCCAAAAAATCATTCTTAAATGGAAGAAGTTTGGGACCACCAAGACTCTTCCTAGAAATGCCAGGCCAAACTGAGAAATCAGGGGAGAAGGGCCTTGGTCAGGGAAGTGACCAAGAACCTGATGGTCACTCTGACAGAGCTCCAGAGTTCCTCTGTGGAGATGGGCGAACCTTCCAGAAAGACAACTGTCTCTGCAGCACTCCACCAATCAGGCCTTTATGGTAGAGTGGCCAGACGGAAGCCACTCAGTAAAAGGCACATGACAGCCCGCTTGGAGTTTGCCAAAGGGCACTTAAAAGACTCTGACTATGAGAAACAAGATTCTCTGGTCTGATGAAACCAAGATTGAGATTTGGCCTGAATGCCAAGCGTCATGTCTGGAGGAAACCTGGCACCATCCCTACGACGAAGCATGGTGGCAGAATCATGCTGTGGGGGATGTTTTTCAGCGGCAGGGACTGGGAGACTAGTAAGGATCGAGGGAAAGATGAACAGAGCAAAGTACTAAGAGATCCTTAATTCAAACCTGCTCCAGAGCGCTCAGGACCTCAGACTGGGGCGAAGGTTCACCTTCCAACAGGATAACAACCCTAAGCACATAGCCAAGACAATGCAGGAGTGGCTTAGGGACAAGTCTCTGAATCTCCTCGAGTGGCCCAGCCGGAGCCTGGACTTGAACCCGAACATCTCTGGAGAGACTTGAAAATAGCTGTGCAGCGACGCTCCCCATTCAACCTGACAGAGCTTGAGATGGTCTGCAGAAAAGAATGGAAGAAACTCCCCAAATACACACACACACGGGATAGTCATTTAGAAATGATTTTAAACACTATTGCACACAGTGAGTCAATGTAACCTATGACTTGTTTTAAGCACATTTTATTATGGCCATAAGAAAAGTGTTTAATACTTATTGACACAAGACATTTCAGCTTTTCACTTTTAATTACATTTGTAAACATGTGGGAAGTCAAGGGGTATGAATACTTTCTGAAGGCACTGTACATATGAGGGAAAAAAGTATACACAACGAGTAGGCTACACTCGGTCAATCTATTCACACAACAAACTAGGGCCTCCATTTCTTGAGGAAGATAAAGATTATATCTGTCAAATGTGGACCTACCCATTCCTAATCTACAATGCATTGTTGGTGCTGTGCCAAGCCCTACTCCCTCTCCTCTGGCTCCACTGTCTCTGTTGGCAGAGCATTTGGCATGTCTCCCCAGCTCTACCCAAATCAGAGAGATCTCTGCTGCCCAACTGGTTTCTCTCACCGATCATCAACTCTGAGGACCTCTCCTGACAACCCAGTCTGTCCTATACGTTTACAAGGACTGGGAAGTGCCAGGGATCTCACAGTGCGATATTAAATCGGGACACTTATGTATTGTGATTCCCACGATTCTATATTCAATGTGATACTGCGATTTCATTGCAATTTGATGTTCCAAACATATGGCTCACTATACTGCCCTGCCAAGCAAAAAGGCAGTAACTGCTCATAGCGTGGAACTGAGAATTGTTTATTTTATTTACCTTGGTTTCACAGTAAATGTATGCAGTTACTTCTAACATGACCCCCATTTTCTTCAAAGCACAATAGAGGCAGGATACTTGTCCACATAATTAAGCATGTATTTAATGTAACAAAAATGACATTAACTCTTTTTCAACCAAATGAGAAGTTACTGCCTTTTTGCTTGGTAGGGCAGGACAGGTCTGCTGCAGAGAGACGAGAGAGCATGAGAAAATGAGTTTTGATCAGTCATGGAAATAAAAGTGCTGAAAACATGTTAGCTCAGCATTTAGAAAAAGATGAAGAACAAGCTTTAGGATTAAAAAAAATACCGGATTTATGGCACAAGAACGGCTGACTAGCCCTAGCTAACGCCACCTAGCAACAACAACAAAAAGTATCCAAAAGGATTGACTCCCTTGATAAAGATGAGCAAAAAAGACAGTATAAAATACAAACACTAAGCTATATTCTATGAAAAAAGGGGCAAATTAAATTATAGAAATGCTCAGAGAATTATAAACTCAGCAAAAAAAGAAACATCCCCTTTTCAGGACCCTCTTTCAAAGATAATTTGTAAAAATCCAAATAACTTCACAGATCTTCATTATAAAGGGTTTAAACACTGTTTCCCATGCTTGTTCAATGAACCATAAATAATTAATGAACATGCACCTGTGGAACGGTCGTTAAGACACTAACAGCTTACAGACGGTAGGCAATTAAGGTCACAGTTATGAAAACTTAGGACACTAAAGAGGCCCTTCTACTGACTCTGAAAAACACCAAAAGAAAGATGCCCAGGGTCCCTGCTCATCTGCGTGAACGTGCCTTAGGCATGCTGCAAGGAGGCATGAGGACTGCAGATGTGGCCAGGGCAATAAATTGCAATGTCCATACTGTGACACGCCTAAGACAGCGCTACAGGGAGACAGGATGGACAGCTGATCATCCTCGCAGTGACAGACCACATGTAACATCACCTGCACAGGATCAGTACATCTGAACATCACATCTGCAGGACAGGTACAGGATGGCAACAACAACTGCCCCAGTTACACCAGGAACGCACAATCCCTCCATCAGTGCTCAGACTGTCTGCAATAGGCTGAGAGAGGCTGGACTGAGGGCCTGTAGGCCTGTTGTAAGGCAGGTCCTCACCAGACATCACCGGCAACAACGTCGCCTATGGGCACAAACCCACCGTCGCTGGACCAGACAGGACTGGCAAAAAGTGCTCTTCACTGACGAGTCGCGGTTTTGTCTCACCTGGGGCGATGGTCGGATTCGCGTTTATCGTCGAAGGAATGAGCGTTACACCGAGGCCTGTACTCTGGAGCGGGATCGACTTGGAGGTGGAGGGTCCGTCATGGTCTGGGGCGGTGTGTCACAGCATCATCGGACTGAGATTGCCTGCAATGACAACAATCTGAATGCTGTGCGTTACAGGGAAGACATCCTCCTCCCTCATGACCCTACAGCATTACAATGCCACCAGCCGTACTGCTCGTTGTGTGCGTGATTTCCTGCAAGACAGGAATGTCAGTGTTCTGCCATGGCCAGCAAAGAGCCCGGATCTCAATCCCATTGAGCACGTCTGGGACCTGTTGGATTGGAGGGTGAGGGCTAGGGCCATTCCCCCCAGAAATGTCCAGGAACTTGCAGGTGCCTTGGTGGAAGAGTGGGGTAACATCTCACAGCAAGAACTGGCAAATCTGGTGCAGTCCATGAGGAGGAGATGCACTGCAGTACTTAATGCAGCTGGTGGCCACACCAGATACTGACTGTTACATTTGACCCCCCCTCCTCCCCCTTTGTTCAGGGACACATTATTCAATTTCTGTTAGTCACATGTCTGTGGAACTTGTTTAGTTTATGTCTCAGTTGTTGAATCTAATGTTCATACAAATATTTACACATGTTAAGTTTGCTGAAAATAAACGCACTTGACAGTGAGAGGACGTTTCTTTTTTGCTGAGTTTATATTTTGTTTAACAAGTAATACAAAATATGTGTATTATTCCCACCCCTGTTTCCAATACTTGCAGCCAAGTTTCATACTCCTGGCAGAAGCAACCAGGTTTCTGGCTAAAATGTCCAGGTACTTGGTAAAGATCATGATGCCGTTGGCTTTAACAAGGCCCCGGGGACCAGTGGAATCAAAATAGCCCCATAACAAAAGATCCATGAGGTACTTTTCTGCATAAGCCTCCATTTTTCCCAACACCAAACACACCAATGGCATTAGAGCTCTATTTTCATGTCATCTGACCATAGCACCAGTTTCAATCCAAGTGACAATGCCGTTAAGCGTACTTTACCAAGTACCAGGACATTTTGGCCAGAAAGCCTGGTTGCCTCTGCCAGGAGGCTGAAACTTGGCTGCAAGTGGATCTTTCAGCAAGACAATGACCCCAAGCACATGTCAAAAACCACAAAGAAATGGTTAAATTGACCACAAATCTAACATTTTGATACAGTGATCGCAGTCTCCGAACTTGAAACTCATTGAAAACCTGTGGTTTGAATTGATCCCTCTTAAATATGTGTTCTCCAATCTCATAAAACTTTTGAGAAAGTGACAATTTTGACCCCCAATTTTGAATAAAAAAAGTATTACTTTTATGTATGTACTGTATACACTGAACAAAAATATAAAACAATTTTACTGAGTTACAGTTCATATAAGGAAATCAGTCAATTGAAATAAAGAAATTAGGCCCTAATCTATGGATTTCACATGACTGGGCAGGGGCACAGCCATGGGTGGGCATAGGCAAATTTCCAGATCTTTGAAGGTTTCTTCAAGTGCAGTCGCAAAAACCATCAAGCACTATGATGAAACTGGCTCTCATGAGGACCGCCACAGGAAAGGAAGACCCAGAGTTACCTCTGTTGCAGAGGATAAGTTCATTAGATTTACCAGCCTCAGAAATTGCAGCCCAAATAAATGCTTCACAGTTCAAGTAACAGACACATCTCAACATCAACTGTTCAGAGGAGACTGCGTGGATCAGGCCTTTGTGGTCAAATTGCTGCAAAGATACCACTACTAAAGGACACCAATACGAAAAAGAGACTTGCTTGGGCCAAGAAACACGAGCAATGGACATTAGACTGGTGGAAATCTGTCCTTTGGTCTGATGTCCAAATTTGAGATTTTTGGCTACAACGCCATGTCTTTGTGACAAAGTAGGTGAACGGATGATCTCCGCATGTGTGGTTCCCACCGTGAAGCATGGAGGAGGTGTGATGGTGCTTTGCTGGTGACACTGTCTGATGTATTTACAATTCAAGGAACACTTAACCAGCATGGCTATCGCTGCAGAATATTGTGGTACGCCATCCCATCTGGTTTGAGCTTAGTGGGACTATCATTTGTTTTTCAACAGGACAATGACCCAACACACCTCCAGGCTGTGTAAGGGCTATTTGACCAAGAAGGAGTGATGGAGTTTTGCATCAGATGACCTGGCCTCCACAATCACCCGGCCTCAACCCAATTGAGATGGTTTGGGATGAGTTGGACTGCAGAGTGAAGGAAAAGCAGCCAACAAGTGCTCAGCATATGTGGGAAATCCTTCAAGACTGTTGGAAAAGCATTCCAGATGAAGCTGGTTGAGAGATTGCCAAGTGTGCAAAGCTGTCATCAAGGCAAAGGGTGGCTACTTTGAACAATCTCAAATATATTTTGATTTGTTTAACACTTTTTTGGTTACTAAATGACTCCTTATGTGTTATTTCATAGTTTTGATGCCTTCAAAATAAAGAAAAACCCTTGAATGAGTCGGTGTCCAAACTTTTGACTGGTACTGTATATATAACAAATCGATACTTGGAGTCAAAGTATCAATATAATATCGTCCAAAATTATACCCCCCCGACCCCTCACTAACATTCACTCCAGCTTACCCTTAAGCTCTACCATTGCTTCTTTCCAGGTAAAACATTCATCATGTTCCTTTCCAGGTAGCATAATAAACGCTTGCAGAATTCCAGTTAAAATGTCATGCAAGACAGAAGAGTTTGCAGCAGGCCTGTACTCGGGCTAAATAGGCCTGCACTGGCATGCTTACCAAATGAGTGAACATGAATTACAATGAGTCACTGTACAGCCTAAGTGATGAAAACCTAATCGCCAAAACTACAGGCAATTCAAAGTTCATTACGTGTTGGGAGATGGTGCTAAGCGCATCTTTCACTAAAGGGCAGAAGGGAGCTTTGGGGAATATTACTTTTGACAGAGAAGGAATGTGTATTTTCATCCAGACACAAATCACGTAAGTGGCCAGATATAATTTTTTTATTCATTTTGGCCCGATGAACCACTGGCATTCCTAATAAAAGAATGAATGCGAGGGAGTGAGTGAGAGAGAAAACTAGGAGTGGAGAAGGACCAGTAAATGCATAAGTTGGCCTTGCTGAGGAAGGGCCAAAGCCAAGGGTATATTTGAGTTGGCCAGCACCTCAGTAAAAATACTTCATGAATTTATATTAAATCATCCATATATTTATGCAGTAATATAGTAGTTCAGAGATTAAATGGCCGGAGAGTTTATCGCTTGGTGAAACAATGTGATATTATGTTCCCTGACAATTTGGCTTATTCATAATAAATTAAACTAGAACATTCCTCTACTCAGGAGCAGGCCATTAGAAATGCAAACTCAGTTCCTAAATTACTTAATAACCTCTCATATGTGTATCGGGAGTTTAGTCAAATCAGTGTAATGGGTATATAAAAAGTTTGCGTCGCACCATAGAGCTAGGGTTGGTGGATATAGTTAGTTGAAAAATGTTGACTGTTATTGAACATCTTCATCATACTATCCAAATAAAGTCAGTAATGGGCTCTGGGTCACAACACGGTTGACTGCAACTCAATCCTATCCTTCGCAGGAGAGTTGAATGGAGGGTCAAGGCAAAATATACAAGACAGTCTGAAGAAAACTTGACCAAGAGAGTCAGGTCAGTAACTGGATTAGGTTCAAATGAGAATTTGTTAGTTGTGTTTGGAATGAGGGAAAGGCCTATGACAGCTCTTTAGGGTACCGTAGATTAGAAGGGTCAGTGTGCGGTCAGAGTAAAACGTGAAAGCTTTCGACAACTCCCAAAACAATAAGCTAAGAGCAGGGCAAACCAGCACTTCCTTCCAGACAAATATCATTAGTAGCAAATATTAACATTTTCTAACAAATATGGGCTTTGATTTATGTTATAAATCATTTATAAATCATTTATAAATCATTTATGTTTCCTTACCAATCTCCAGCAGTGTTTTTTGAAACAATTTCGAGAGGAATGCACAACTCCCCTTGACGTTGAAGGGCAATTTCATTGGAGAATCAATCAACATCTCAAAAATATTTTTTATGACAGAAAATATTAATACAAACTAAAATGCTGGTGACATATTTCTGAAGAAACAATCAATCAATAAAACAGAATATTGAAATCCATAGTGAAATATGTTAGCTTCAGGCTTTACCTTGTTGTGGCTCAGGCCCCGGGGCTGCTGGGAGGGGTCTTTGGGAGCGAGGCTGACTGGGCGGCGGTGCCATCCTCACGGGGCCCACAAACTGGACATATGTCCCCGGGAAGTCCCCCCTCTGCTTAGTGCGTTCGTTGAAGCCCAGCAGCCAGCCCAGGAGCTCGGGACGCTCCTCATCCCACTCCTTGAAGTCCAGGGAGGCCTTGCTGACGGTCAGAATGTCCCCGGGCTGCAGGTCAATGTCCTCCTCCAAGACCTTGGTGTAGATGTAGAGGGCACGATACTGGAAACCATCGACCGCCATTTTAAGAAACCGATAAAAGCTGCCGAAGACGCAGAGAGGATGCGAAAAATCGGCCCAATGCTACGGCAACCAGGAAACGATGATGATTTTGCGTGGAGTAGTGGTCGTTTAGGGCCAAAGAACTATCAACTGAAGCTTAGAAGCATTGCTGAAATGGCCGAGTCTATACAGCAAGGTAGGTAGGGTGCTCCTGCCTTAGAGCTGGCCGGTGTTGGCGCAGTGGAGCACTTTCCTCAGCTTGATACCCCGGTTTAACCAAATGATGGAGCAGAGGGACAGCGTTGGCAACATGCTCCTTCAAGCAGCAAAAACGAGCTAGACTGCTCGAAACCTAACTGAGGCCCAGTGTTGGTCTCTTCAGTCAACCTCTCGTCTGTGGGGGTGGAGGCAAAGTTGGACAGTCCAGCAGTCGTTGATTTTCTCAGGCTCCTCACGTTCTGGACAGTGACAACCTGCAGTGCACAGAGGGGGAAAAAAAATACAAAAAAAAGTGGGCTTCTAGGGGAAAATACATAGATAATGCAAAAAAGAATACATACGTTAAATTTAAGACATTATCCTAAAGTATGTATTCTACAGATACGCAGTAGCCTACAATAAGGAAAGCATCCCTGTGTCACCGCCGCAAAGCACAAAGCATGAAAACGCAGTGCAACACGTTAGTGCAATCCTGTTTGGGATGGAAGGATCGGATGATGCTACTGCGTCATAACTTTCCACAGACTCCCCAAATCAGATCGCATCACATTTTCAAATCTCAATTTGAAACAGCTACTTTGAAATAAGTCACATCACTATACCGCAGTTCTCTCAATAAAATCGGTGATGCTCTGAAGAGGATTATACGGATAAATACGTGTGAAATAGCAAATGTTAGAAATCAGGAAATGTGACGAGCCTTACAGTTTTAAAGCATAAAAATCAAAGAATGCAGTTTCACTTGCGACCGTTTTTAATTATGGGAAAATGGGCTATTATGACCCACTTAAGACTGTTCTGCTGCTTAAGAAATATTGTCAGCCTTCTCGAAAAGTTGCCTAATCGTGCCAAAACCCTTCAATGCAACAAGATTGAAAGAAAGACCTTTCGATGCAAGATGCGCCTTGCTCTTATAATCTGATATAATCCATTGCAGAATCACATCTTTCCCATGCATTCATTCATACTTGCTTCATTTCAGTCAATATGGTAAATAAGGTCCTCAATGGCTATGTAGACCCATCATTACATCATGGTTTTTCAGATCTCACCTAGGCCTAATAAATTATTCAAGACTAGTTAAGTGTCAAAATCTTACATTTTGTCAGTTAATTCAGAGCCACAGTAGGAAAATCCTATTTTAAATCATGAAGACCTAGACGACTGTATCCACAGTCAAAGACAAATAGTAAATTACCTTTGTTTTTGCGTACTGTAGCTTCAGAAATAGTGAAGCAAAAATATTTTAAAAAAGCGACCAAGTCAAAAACAGCAAATGTGCCTCAGAGAGACATTAGGCTTTCAGTCTAGTGTTTGGTCCCACAAAGTAAGGCGAGATTAAATCTCCTTTTTCCCCCTGGATGAATTGATGACAAAAAGAAAATCAAAAGACAGAGGGGTTGTAATGGAGGGGTTGGGCTTGTGACTCAGGAAATAAGAGCTCGGCAGCCCCCAGAGTTTTTGGGGCATCTCTCGAAAACGTCCAAATAAACGACTCTTTGTGAAGCCCGGTTTAGAGCAGTACAGTATGTTTTGAGTGGATATGATAGGTTGCTGCTAAAATCTAAATAACAGGAGAAATTCAAACTGTACACCTCTCTCTTCATAGCCGGGGGTATGCGCACTTCAACCCTCAGACAAACTCCCCATTTGAAAAGCAAGCAAACATTCTCGTAATAGTCTGTCCTCATATCACCGCTATAAAACGTTAAATAGTTATCATGATTACAGGACGTACCGTTGGGCAACACTACTCAGAAACTGGAGAGACTCACCAAGGCTCTCTGTCTGACATCCTCGGTGTCAAAAAAAAGAAGAGTTGCCAGGGTAGACAAGTGGCACTGGCATACCCAACCACAGCCGGCAATCCCCCTCCCCCCTCCCCTTGCGTCTCCCCCCTGCCAAAAAATTCCATTCCTCTGCCATTTTGTTTGTTTATATTCACAATCTTGCAGAAGACAACTGCAATCATCCCGCACTCCGTGGTGGTCCACTTCAGCATTTTATTCCACAGCAACAACAAAAAGTGCTGCAACTAATACCAGTTGAATGGAGAATCAGCTCTGTTACAATCCTACACATGGAGTGCAGCCCACATTTCAAGGCAGCAGCTGGCAGGCTGGTCGTCACTGGATCCATCCCTTTTCCCCCCTCACTTTTATTCAGTCAAGAGATGACACACTTTGCTATCAGGAGAGCACAAACGGCTGAGGGAGACCACAGAAAATAATTAATGAATAAAAAGGCAATAAACTCACTGTTGCTAGAGAGAGGGAAACTAAACCTGGCCTCTCATTGGCTGCTGTTTGGCCATGTGCTCCGGAGTCACCAGAGAAGCTCAGGCAAATCAAGGAAATGTTCTAATATTAGAAAATGTATCTAGGCAGTGATCAAGCTCCTGACCCAAACAACTCAACCATTTTTTACACATCCTCAAAGACTGACTCTGCTATTTGATGAAAATCTATGCAGTATGATCATATATATATATATTAATGAAACATTTTTATTATACAGACAATTATTGTCTGATGCTGCAATATAATTTAAGCTATATTTTACCATTACCAGGAAAGGACCATCAAAATTAACAGACAGGTTATTCTGGGGAAGTAAATAAAGGGCTTCATTCCCAAAATCCAGAATGTCACAGAATGGCACTTGAGCCAGACAGATATTTTGAGTTCAATATCATTACATTGGACATTTTTGAATGCAATCAGCTTTATAAAATCAGCAATATTTTGCATTATGTTAGCATATTATCACAAACAAGGTACTAGGGTCGTGAATTGATGCTGGCGTCAGCTGTAAGCTAGCAAGGAAAGTTAGCCTACAAAGCTGAAAGCTACCGGTCTTGCATTGTAGTGCTCTAGTCTGCACTGGACATTGTTTTGGGAGCAGTAATTAGCAGTTTCAACATTGCTACATGCCGTGTTGCATTATTCAAGTGTGTTAACTTCTGAGCAGCATGAGTGGTGATGCAGCCCACACTGCCAATGAGTTCAACGGTTCCTCACTGCAGGCTAAAGCTAGCAATGGGTAAGAGGAGCAGGCACAGTGCTCTCACGCTATAAGGGGACATCGGCTACGCTGACAGACAGACTTGATCCTCTCTCAAATCAGTAGATGGCATGATACACATTTGACACTTTTTTATTCTAGTACTGAACCGTTTTTCATGTTCTAGTATCGAAAAAGTACTGAAGTTTCAGTATGCCGTGCAACACTAATAAGAATTGCAAAATGTTTGCAGGATGTAACATATCATACGAAATGGATGTGTACAATTTTCGGGGACCCATTTTGGCTTGGGCACTACTTTCAAAACTACTGGCTTAAATGAAACAAAAGCTCTGGAGCATCAGAGGAGCTGCAAGCCAATATATTTTGGTACATATTCATTGCTACTTCTGAGCAATTTTGAAACAGCTTTTCTTTCCCAAAATAAGAAAATAGTAAAACATAATACCACCGTAAAGTATGGATGGGCGTTTGAAATAACTTAACTATTCGAATATCAGTTTTTTGTTGTTGATTTATTTGCTTGTAAATGTATATTTGTAATATATATATTTTTACTTAAGTTTTTAACCTGTGCACTGCGGCGGATGCCACTATTGCTGCATCGGGTGAGCGGAAATGGGATATGCAGGGGAGTGGACAGGAAGGAAAGATACGCAGTAGCCAAGTCAACTTTGCTACAGTAAAGACTAGTTAACTAGTAGCAGCCACAATGTCATTTATCATCCCATATAATAGTGCATGTCTTGACTGGAGTAGCCTAGAGAAGCTAGCTATCTAAGCTAGCCAGCTATATCTAGCTAATCGAGGATGGTCAGCGCTATCTGGGATCCTTGGGTCATCCCTAACCTAAACCGAACCTTAAAGATGCAATATGCTGAAATCGCTTTGCCATTTCCTGATTGCTAAAATTCAAATAGTTCACCTAATTTCAGTTTGTGACAATGCAAGCAGTCACTGCGTAGAGAATCATTGAACTATCTAAACCGCTGTATAATATATTTTCCATAACCAAAAATATTGGATTTTCAACTGGTGTACAAAACCAAAAGTAAGACACAAAAACTACATTTAAGAACGGGAAGCATAGAAATAGCACACATAGAACAGATCTACCGCTTAGACTTTGAATGAGAAAGAAATGTGAGTTATAGATTTGTCAATTTGGTCAGCTTGTCCAAAAAGTTACATATTGTAGCTTTAACCCTTAGCTTAACAAATTCAAATGTCAATTTCAAATGGGGTAGGGACATCTCCCAGCACCATTCAGATTAAACAACAGCCTACCTTCAGTGGCGCTCTTCCTTTTTAGGGGAAAAGGAAGAGAGCCTGTGACGTGACCTCCGCTTTTGGTCGTGCGCATCGCTGTTTACAGTCCCCGGTGAAACATAAAGCAGATGCCTATAGCTAGTGCCAGTCTTTCTTCCAGATGAAGTTCTTGACAAAGTCGACAGACACCACATACCAATTTTGTTGGTGACAACTCTTGTCGCTACCTAATATCTGGCTAGCAGCTAGCTACAGCACGTGCTAGCTTGCTCTGAAATGGTTTCCATCCGGAATATAAACAGGGCGACACTCCATCTTAACTCCTCCTCCAAATATACTTGATTGGTTGAACAGTGCAGAATAGAACCTCCTGACAATTATTTCCTCTCTTCATGACCAGAATGTGGGGCATCCCACTCAGGCGTTTTTGTGCCTGCTACGTTAGTTTAGTTGGTTGCACGTAATAGCCTACTCCTTTTCATTTATCTAACTTTTAATTCTAATTAATTTACTGCTGCACATGGAACCGGTTTGACTGTAGTGCCGCTTTGGTTGGCCAACAAAAACAACAAGGTACACGTGTAAAGGCTAACAGGTTTTATGAGGCGCACGTCAGAAAAAATATATTCAAAAGGTAAAAAGTGTCCTATGTAACAATGTCACATGGATATTTTAATTCAATTTAGAAAAAGGCCTTTTTCCACTGTTAAAATAGGCCTATCATTTCTCTCTCAATAATTGAATACTAACATCCGTTCGGATATTCTAATAATCGTGCCCATCCCATATGTAAAGTGGTCCTGAACTGATCAAATACGGGTTGCTTTGGCTCCAGCTGGCTGTTTACAGCTCCCGTTAGTACTCAGCTTAACCTCAATGCTACCTCCCAGTCCCCACTCAGATTGCTGTACAGGACCGTTACTGGGGGTGAAAATACTGACAATACCCTTATCTCTCACAGGGCCATGACATAATATTAAGCTATGATGTATTAAAGATGTTATTGACATAAACATCAGTCACAAATGGGTGCAACATCTTGCATAATATTTTATAATTACATTTCATAAAGCAAAATCTCTTTGTAGCTTTGTGTTTATTCCCTCAGTGTGTTTTTACTGTAAAACAATACAGCCAAGAGGATATTACAAATAGGCCTACTTAACATTAACATGCTTCATATTTCATAAAAGAAAAATACACATCTCAGTGGTGTGATGTTTTAATTTCTGGAGTGTGACCATTCATTTCATACACAGTGTACAAAACATTAGGAACACTTCCTAATATTGACTTGCACCCCTTTTTGCCCTCAGAACAGCCTCAAATTTGTCGGGGCGTGGACTCTACAAGGTGTGGAAAGCGTTCCACAGGGGCGCTGGCCCATGTTGACGCCAATGCATCCCACAGTTTTTGTCAAGTTGGCTGGATGTCTGATACACACGGGAAACAGTTGAGTGAAAAACCCAGCAGCGTTGCAGTTCTTGACACACTCAAACCTCCTGGCACGTACTACCATACCCCATTCAAAGGCACTTAGATGTTTTTGTCTTGCCCATTCACCCTCTGAATGGCACACATACACAATCCATGGCTCAATTGTCTCGAGACTTAAAAATCCTTCTTTAACCCATCTCCTCCCCTTTATCTACACAGATTGAAGAGAATTTAACAGGTGACATCAATAGGGGATCATAGCTTCCACCTGGTCAGTCTATGTCATGGAAAGAGCTGGTGGTCCTAACATTCTGTACACTCAGTGTAGATGGAAATGCACTAATACTGCAATACAGTCAGACACGTTCATCTTTGCATGGGGATGACAATGACACAGAAAAACTGCAGTAATACTTTCCTAAAAATTACACATCAAAGCCTGAACCAACTATCAGTGCAGGAGACAAGTTCTGTTTGTTTATCATTGCTTTTCATAATGGACATTGACCCAATTCTTTGAGTGAAAATGATCATTTCTGGAGACAGCCATTTCAGTGTAAGTATTTTAAAATGTCAGACAATGCTGCAACTAATATTTAAATGCACATCTGAGCCCCAAAATGCAGCTAGTATGTAGGCCTAAACTAGAATTGACATACATTCACCTTGTGGCCATCTGTCCGCTGGTAGACACCATATGCTAGTTGTGAATGTCAACAGTCTACAACATGATATAGCCTAGTAATATCTCATAAGCATATTTGAAATCTAATCCAGGTTATATTGTAGCAACATACGGAACAGCACTAGGCCTATATGTTGCATAAGACGATTGCAGAAAACAAGACCTCTATACCTAATTGCAGCAACAAAAGATCTGCACATTTTAAGGTAGGCCTACATAGAGCAGTGGTGCTTGCTAAGAGACAGTTGCCCTTAGGTGCACATCAGGGATCAGCTTACCTAACCCAGATCTGTAACTGTTTTTAGGTAAAATGCAAAATTGGCATGAGCAGCAGCATTTTGAATGCTTTTTTAATACCCTGGTTGAGAAAGGGCTTGCCCCTATCAGGGCACATATATAATGTAAAACAAAAAAAGGGGGGACATATTTGCATAACTGGAATGCCATCAACTTGCTGTAATGGAGGAAGTTGACGATTTTTTTTGACTAGTTTTTCCAGTCAAAATGAAAAAGCGACTTGGGGCTTCAACGACTTTTCAATAATGAGTGTAAGTAGCTCCATTAAACTGAATAAACACGGGCAGCCATAACACCTCAAGGGGTAGCTATATTTTCTTTAAAAACGAGATACAGACGTTAGAGGATGTCCTAACTGGAACTATTCAAAATATGTCGTTATATGTAGGCTAGTTATTTCTTTCTTATTTGTAAGTGTAATAGTTACCCATTGTTACACTGTACATAAGTAACCCTAGTAGTAACCTTTACCTTGCCCCAAGTACAGTTTAGCAATGAGTTAATACAAAACTTACATTACACTGTATTTTAGCAACTATCAATTATACAGTAATACGGTCACTTTAATGTAAAGTTTGACAGACATTTTCCCAAAACTGAATAGGCATTGTTGCCACAGACATGGGTGATTCTGCAAATTTTGGACTCAATCCAAGAGAAATCTGGTGAGATGATTTGGCATAGAGACCTAAAACCACACAAATGTGCAAAACAAACTACACTTTAAAATAACAAAAACACACCAACTATCTGGATTAACAAATATTAGAACGGTCCAAAATATAGGGTGCTGTCAGTTACAGTAGATATTTTTCTCGCAACAACGTTGCAAGTAAAACTAGCACAAGAAACATTTCAGCTTCCAGAGATAGCTGTCGTGTTCGAGAAATTCGCAGCTGTAGCCATGTTTCGATACTGCATAAAAAAAATGTAGCCAACAAAATAATGCAACATTCACGCACCATATGGAAACTCTGGAAAATATGGTTACAGTAGCTCGACTTGCTAGACTGAGATGTCAATAGAGGCACACTAGATGCCAATAGAGATGTCAATAGAGGCACACTAGATGTCAATATAGGCTATTATTTTAACATTTAGCGTGCTATAAAAGTACAGAAAACGACTTGTTGCAGTGTTCTTTGACAAGTTTATAGACATGTGCAAGTTCGTACTGCGTTGTGTGCGTAGTGCACTTCAAGCTCTTCCACCATTTTCCTGTTCAGTGGCCAGCACTGGAAATGTGCAAGAACTTGGAAAAACTCACCCGCAGACATTTCTTCCAAATCTCGCTGTTGCGGCACTTTAACTGTTCAACACGTCGAAATGTAGACAGCTAATTTCCTTATCTTTCACCGTTTCTTTCCCTCAATGCTTTAAAGTCTTCCACCTGCCTTGTTCACTCCTGATCCGCTTTCTTTCTTTCTCCCTTTCTTTCTTTTGCCGCACATAACTCTCAGCTCCCTACACAGCCATTTCCAGCACAGCACCGCGCATAAAAAGGAGAATGCGTGGGAACTAATATGAACAGCCGAAAATAAACGAACCCAGTCGGAAAAGCACGAATCCCTGCAGGACAGGACGCATATGCTCATTATACATATTTCGAGATTCCCTAAAATCACGCCCCTTCGATACAGACTACGATTTTTTCGTAGCGGGTTAGGAGAATTTGCGCAGCAGATTGGGAGAATTAAAGTAGCAGGTTAGGAGAATTAGGTCAATGTTAGGAAAAGGGTTAGGATTAGCAAAAATGCTCTCCTTACCTGGTACAAAGTCACTTGTATCTAAGTGGCGTTTTTTAGGGAGTCCCAAATAGTTCACCTCTCCTGAATTGAAGCATTTCAGTTATCCAAAAATGGCCTGATCATGCCTGTTCACAACTGTGTTCTATAATAATTGTAAAATACAGTGAGTGTACAAAACATTAGGAACACCTATTTCTATGACAGACGGACCAGGTGAAAGCTATGATCCCTTATTGATGTCACCTGTTAAATCCACTTCAATCAGTGTAGATGATGGGGAGGAGACAGGTTATTTTTAAGCCTTGGTACATGGATTGTCCATGTTGTTGGGGATCGGAAGTGTCCGGTGCGAGAGAGGCAGGTTGAGGTGGCCAGAGTAGTGCAGAAGCTGAGGAGGAGTAGTAATGCAGAAGCTGAGGCAGTAAAGAAAGTAGAGGAGGATGGGTGAGGGATCCTGAGAACACTGAGGGATAGGTCAACGAGTGATACTTGTATAAAGTATGCTTCAGTAAAGTTGGCTTCTTAGCGTTCATAGCAATGGTGTCCCGTAATCCCAGGGCATTGGCATGGTGCAGGAGCAGATGGGGTCAAAGTAGTGTAACAGGTTAGTGGGTTTTTAATGAGTGTAGGGTTGGTTGGAAGGGTGTTATTTTAAAAAATTGTATCACAGTATAATGGATTTATACTATAGTCCAGTTGGGGATGGTAATGCAACATATTGGATGCCAACTGCCGTTAAACCCCACAGAAGAAGAAATGGAATGTGTACTGTATGTGTGCCATTGAGGGTGAATGGGCAAGACAAAGATTTAAGTGCCTTTGAATAGGATATGGCAGTAGGTGCCAGGCGCACCGGTTTGTGTGTCAAGAACTGCAACGCTGCTGGCTTTTTCATGCTCAACAGTTTCCCGGCTGTATCAAGCATTTCACTACACCTGCAATAACATCTGCTAAATATGTATATGTGACCATTAAAACTAGATTTTGAACAGTCCACCCGTTAATGGACATCCAGTCAACTTGACACAACTGTGGAAAGCATGGGCCAGCATCCCTGTGAAATGCTTTCGACCATAGCCGCGGGAAGTCCGGGGTGCTGAGGCACCCCCTGAAAAATCTGAATGAAAGAAAATTGTCTTTTTCTTTACTAAAGTAGTGCACTGGGCCTTTACTAGTCCTAGATCAGTCTGTAATTTTTTTTAACCACTACACCTAACACACACCCCCCCCCCCGGGATGAAATTCACAGCACCCCCACCCCAGACATCTTCCAGCAGCTAACTCAATATTAGGAAGGTGTTCCTAATGTTTGTACACTGTGTATACTGTTTTAGAAAGGGCCAATAACTAGGCTACTCTAAAATTAGCAGTTTTGTCACACAACACAATGCCACAGATGTTTCAAGTTGAGGGAGTGTGCAATTGGCATGTTGACTGCAGGAATGTCCACCAGAACTGTTGCCAGAGAATTTAATGTTAATTTCTCTACCATAAGCCACCTCCGTCATTTTAGAGAATTTAGCAGTACAGTACATCCAGCCAGCCTCATAACCACGTGTAACCACGCCAGCCCAGAACCTCTACATCAGGCTTAGTCAACAGCTGATGAAACTGTGGGTTTGTACAACCGAAGAATTTCTGCACAAACTGTCAGAAACATGCTCAGGGAAGCTCATCTGCATGCTTGTCATCCTCACCAGGGTCTTGACCTGACTGCAGTTCGGCGTCATAACCGACTTCAGTGGGCAAACGCTCACCGTCGATGGCTAGTGGCACTCTGGAGAAGTATGCTCTTCACGGATGAATCCCAGTTTTAACTGTAGCGGGCAGATGGCAGACATAGCGTGGGCAAGCGGTTTGCTGATGTCAACATTGTGCCCACTGGTGGAGGTGGGGTTATGGTATGGGCAGGCATAAGCTATGGACAACAAACATAATTGCATTTTATCAATGGCAATTTGAATGCAGCGATACCGTGACGAGATCCTGAGGCCCTTTGTCGTGCAGTTCATCTGCCGCCATTACCTCATGTTTCAGCATGAGAATGCACGGCCCCAAGTCGCAATGATCTGTACACAATTCCTGGAAGCTGTAAAATGTCCCAGTTCTTCCACAGCCTGCATACTCACCAGACATGTCACCCATTGAGCATGTTTGGAATGCTCTGGATCGACAGAGTGTTCCAATTCTCTGATCCATATCTGTATTGCCAGTCATGTGAAATACATAGATTAGGGCCTAATTAACTTTTTTACATTGACTGATTTCCTTACGTTAACTAACTCAGTAAAATCTTTGAAAATATTGCATTTATATTTTTGTTCAGCGTATATAATTGTTTTGAATGGAAAAATATGCATTGGATCACAATGAGCCTTGAGTAGTTAGTTGTGAATGTGTTTATCAAAATTGTAGTTCATAAAAATAAGTCCAAAAATAAAATTGTCCACTTCATATTAGTCTTCTGCCATTCATTTATTTCAAATGCTGTTAGACAGTATAAAGCAATGGATTTCACACCAACTTTCACCAGAAACCAGTTTGAGAAATATGAAATGAAGTCGTTCAAGGGCCACCAAGGTAAAGACAGAACCAAACAATGTGAATTATCTATATGAATTACAATTGACCACCCATGTGACGAAATCAACATTACAGATGTCCCCTTTTTCATATACAGTATCAGGAAAAATGTGAGAAAGTATCATCAGCTGGTTGTATACCGCGTGCACCTCATACTTTACCCCCTTTATTCTTAAGTGTTATTGAAGTTGAATAAAAAAAAATAAAAAAATTAATACAATTCAGTGATGTAAAAAATGTACACGAATTTGGGTGCATTCAGAACCCGTGTTTTTTTTGTGTAACATAGAACAGTGTAGAAATGCAGAATGGTTGTGTTCACAATCGTGGTCAGCTTAGCCATACTAAGAATCAGACAAATTCTCTAGCAAGCTAGGCCTTAAAAAAAAAAAAAAAAAAAAAGACAAATATAACATGTAGTTATTCAGTAAAAATGTCTAGTATGACGACACCGTAGCAAGATGCAGTATTTCCAATAAAGGGACCACATTTTGACATCATCAAGATCTGGGAAATCCATTGTGAATTGAATTACTTACTTGATTATATCCTCAAGAAACACACACGTTTCAAGTACTAATTAAGTAAACAATGTTGGGTAATAAAACAAGTAGATAAGTTTTAGGTTTGACCTTGCGCTATCCTATCTCGTTCCAGTTGTTCAAGTATTAGTTGGTGCTAAATTATTTTAACTCTGTCAATATTCCCATAGTCAAAGCAAACAGTGAAACACATGTTCCTAACATCACCTGACAGTTCATCCTGATATTACAGCTTATTTGAAATAACCAAGAGTGGAAGCATTTTGGTTGTTAATTCCATAGTTGCAGAAGAAAACAATGTGCCAATGAGAGTATACAAAGTTCAGAGCAAAACCATCTTCAAATCTCTCACCAAACCACTGTCATTCTATCAAGTCTGCTGTTCTACCCCCCAAAAAGTCACTTTTGCCAACTGCCGTTTAGATTAGTTACGGTGTGTGTGAATAGCATAGGCGAATCAGCAATACAACAAGACTGCTTCCATGTCAAAATATACAAAAAAAAACATTTCAATTTATTTGTCCTTCAGGGCTTCTGTTGGAATCCTGCTGTTTCCCATCATTTGTTGTAATAATTTAACAGCAGATGGAAAAACTTCAAATACAGTATACTTGACCCCAAAAAATGTAAACATTCATATAACATGGTTAAAAACAGCAAAGAGAGCCAGTTCCTACATACACTGTACGATTCTTAAACCAGGGTTCTGAAAATTAACGAGAACTGCGTTGAGGAAATGCCTAACCTGTCCAAACGCTCTCCTGCTAAATTAGATTGTAGGGTAGCTTGCTTCAACGAGCAGGAAAGTACGGCATTGCAGGATCGCCAACAATCTAGTATCAAAAGGTAGAACTTAGCTTAATTTATTTTGTGTCCTGTCAATCATTTTGAGATTTAAACCAATGAGAGAATTGGTGGAATCCATTTGATGACTTCACGGATGATTGACAGGGCATGGCAGCAGGGCCCCATTCCTGAAGCCTCATATGTACACTACCTCTTTTTTTAGAAGGGTTCCTATGAGAAATCCATGCTTTGGCATGAGGGAACTATCCAACACATTATTGTTCTAGTGTGTTAAAAGACAGCACTGAATTAAAAGGGCTTGGACACAATAAGTACATAAGCATTCAACATACGTTTGAAAGGCCATTTTTGATCAGACAAAAATCAGCAGCCATTTTCCAAAAAATTAAACACGTTTGGAATACTAATAAAATGTTACCCAATTTAAAATTTAAGAGATAATGGACAAAAAAATTGCTTCATCCTCTGTCTCCATATCTAAAACATTTGTTCTTAATTTAGTTTCCTCAAGTCCCTATCAATTCACACAACAGAATGGCTGCACCTAATGTGTACAATTTACACAAAAAGGGCCAATACATGACGTCATATTCAGCCATGAAATAAAATAAACATTAAAAAGTCATGTATAGGTTATTTCAGTAAAAAAAAAAAACATATTTACAAGGTACAAACATGTTACAGTGAACCTAAAACCCAAAGGGGGAAGGAGGGGGAAACCAAAAATAGGATGTAAATTTTGGCACTCAAAAGTTTGTGTTTAGTGTGGTAGGATGCGGACTGTAACGTTAACTCGACCATGTAACAACTTTATTTTTGTTCTTCTCTCCCTCCGGTTGCCTCGATTGGCACAACTTGAGTATATACTTGCAGATAAACATGCAAGCCCTTCATATACTGTACAGTAGTCGGTAAGAGAGTATGTAACCTTAGTCTAGAGTCTTGCTGTCTTGAGAAAGACTCTACCTTTCACCTTTTTGGAGCAACGCTAGGCTAAAACCCCTCCCTCTCTTTTGGTTTGGATTTCTGTGCTGCTGTACCCTGTGTTCCTTGCCCCGCAGCCTCCAGGCTCCAGTCGGACTGAGCCAAGTTAATCCACGATGCCTTAAACCGCGGCTGCCTGACGGGGAGGGTGGGTCTTTGCTCCTTCTCATCCGGGTCGTCAAAGCTCACCTCCTGCACCGCCTTCTGCTTCTTAAAGGAGTCCCTCCTCTCGGACAGGGCCAGTTTCCTCATCACCAACTCCTTGGAGCAGTGGTCACTGCGGTGGTCGCTGCTTGTCGACTCCCTGTGGATTCTCTGACCGCCCAGATACAGGCCCTGGCGGCCATGTTGTTCCCCCACACAGACAAACCCTCTGGCCGTATCCAGGGCCTCTAGCCCCTCCCCCTCCGACAGGGGTACCTCCATGGTGTGTCGGCGGGTGGCGTAGGCCTTCTTGTCACCGTGGTACACCCCTGAGAGCTTCTCAGCCGACTGCACCCTCTTGAGGAGGGGAGAGCGGGGCGGCTCGGCACTGCGCGGGCGGACAGAGTGGCGGGCAACGGTGGGAGGGGACAGGGTCTTGCCGTGGAGGCCCTTGGACAGGCCAGGGAGGGAGGACGGAGAGCACTGGGAGGAAAGGGCCTGCGGAGGGGGGATACAGGCCAGCGGGGAGGGGGGGATGCTGCTGGTGGACTTGCAGCGGCCTGCCTTGGTGTAGCGGCCTAGGACCTGGAGGGAGCTGGGACGGGCCTGGGGGACGGGGGAGTTGGGAGAGCTGGAGCAGGGAGAAGAGCTCTGGGGGGAGTTGGAGTCTGAGAAGAGATAGAACATGCTGTAGATAAGCTTTTGATTTCTTCAGTGACAAAGAAAGCATTCTCGCTGTAGTGCTGTTAAACGGTTTGAGAATAATGAGAATCAACTTTTGCCTGCATTTCTGTATGACATGTACCATGAACACCAAGAGCTTTTACATAACCCAGGTATCTTCTATTCAGATACCAATTGACTTGGTATATCATAACAGTTGAAACATTGTCACACACCCACCTTATTACATTAAAATATGCACATCACAAAATGGCCGACTATCGAACCAGTTTCCATCCAATAGAGGCTAGCTACTCACCTCCAGACTGGTCGGGGGAGGGGCAGGGTGTGCTGGGCCCAGGCGAGAGGCTCTGGGTGGGGGAGCCAGACAAGCTGTCACTGGAGGATACTGAATGCTGTAAGCCGGAGGAGAAACTGCGACTGCTCTGCATGGGAGGGTTGTGCTTGGCCATCTTCCTCAAGACGCTACGTCGTCTACTACAGGAGAGAAATGGGATTCAATTTAAGTGGATATTTTCAGCAAACCTTTTCATGTGACGTTATAATACACCAATTCTGTGGATATAAAAGATAGGAATATTAGCATTAGGCGGCACAGAACTCTATATATTTTTTTTGTTATTATATTCTTATTTACAATAGAAGTTGCTCCAAAATGACCCAATACATTATTTACAATTCCTTTCTATTGGGCACATCTGGAATACAACCAAAATAAACTGCAAATGCATTCAACAACTTTGTAGAGTCACATGCTTGATGTAGTGATTGTGTGCTAGGAATATGGGTCCAAACACTACACTGAACAAAAAATTGTAGCATTTAGCGTACATTTTTAAGACTTTACCGAGTTACAGTTCATATAAGTAAATCAACCAATTGAAATAAATTCATTAGGCCCTAATCTACAGATTTCACATATGCATCGGTTGGTCACAGATACCTTAAAAAAAAAAAGGTAGGGGCGTGGATCAGAAAACCAGTCAGTGTCTTGTGTGACCACGATTTGCCTCATGCAGTGCGACATGTCCTTCGCATAGTTGGTCAGGCTGTTGATTGTGGCCTGTGGAATGTTGTCCCACTCCTCTTCAATGGCTGTGCGAAGCTGCTGGATATTGTCAGGAACTGGAACACGCTGTCGATCCAGAGCATCCCAAACATGCTCAACGGGTGACAAGTTTGGTGAGTATACAGGCCATGGAAGAACTGGGATATTTTCAGCTTCCAGGAATTCTATACAGATCCTTGCGACATGGGGCTGTGCATTATCATGCTGAAACATTAAGTGATGGCGGGCGGATGAATGGCACGACAATGGGCCTCAGGATCTCATCACGGTATCTCTGTTCATTGAAATGCCATTGATAAAATCAGAGTGACTGGTCTGAGACGATATCGCATGTGAAGAAGCCAGATGTGGAATCCCTGGGCTTGCGTGGTTACACGTGGTCGGCAGTTGTGAGGCCCCTCCCCCCAGCACACCCTGCCCCTCCCAGGACACACTGCAAAATTCTTTAAAACGATGTTGGAGGTGGGTTATGGTAGAGAAATTAACATTCAATTCTCTGGCAACAGCTCTGGTGGACATTCCTCCAGTCAGCATGCCAATTTCACACTC
Source organism: Salvelinus namaycush (assembly GCF_016432855.1). Taxonomy (NCBI): domain Eukaryota; kingdom Metazoa; phylum Chordata; class Actinopteri; order Salmoniformes; family Salmonidae; genus Salvelinus; species Salvelinus namaycush. The sequence continues at coordinate 10,702,293 of NC_052317.1, read as the reverse complement.
CCTCAAAACTTGAGACATCTGTGGCATTGTGTTGTGACCAAACTCCACATTTTAGTGGCATTTTCTCCCGAGCACAAGTTACACCTGTGTAATGATCATGCTGCTTATCAGCTTCTTGATATGCCACACTCTGGTGGATAGATTATCTTAGCAAAGGAGAAATAATCAAACATTTTCTAGAAATAAACTTTGTAGATATGGAACATTTCTAGGATCTGTTATTTCAGCTCATGAAACCTAGACTTTACATGTTACGTTTATATTTTTGGTCAGTATACTTTAAATACACATAAGTGAACATCAAAATCCATTCGGTTCCCTAAAATCGAGGAGGACTATGTACAAAAAGTGTTGTCATTTCTAAATGGTTCACCACTACCAATACGGATGAAAATACACTCAAATGGGGGGATTGGAGGGACGCCATGTGCGACTGACGTGTTTTCCGTTTGCTCCCGTGGTATTTTTAAAGTTTATGTGAATTTTGCAGCAGAACCGTATTTATTTTCATATATTATTTTGGTGATCCCTTCCCGTAAAAACCAAGACTACTTTACTTCCAAATATCAGCATGTCGACGAAACATAAGGCCAAAAGCATGACTTTGAGAAAACCCGGCCTACAAGACACACTCTCATCACCGCCCTCCCCTGAGCCTGACGGCCCGGGGACTGATACTTTACCCGGGGGGGCGGCTTGGCCTGGCGGCGCTGAAGTGAACATTCGAGGCCATCAAACTACTACGCTCTGAGATAGTTGAAATGAAAACGGAGGTGGTTGCTACGATTGAGGCCCGAATAAAGGAGGTTTCTGATACTTTAAAAGCAGATCTAACCATCCTGCGGAACGAGACGGTGCCGGCAATCGCATCACTCAAAACAACAATGGAGTCGCACACTACAACGATTGCAGCACTGGAGACCTTCGCTACAAATGTCTCCGACTTAACTACATCCCTGGAGGCTGACGTGAAACGCCTAGCTGCGGATTTGAAAAAGGTGAAGGAGAGCTGTGTAAGTTTGGAGGGATTCTCTCGCCGCAATAACCTGAGACTTGTATCAGTCCCAGAGTCAGCGGAAATGCCTCGCGCCACGGATTTCGTTTCTGGGCTGCTGAAGGATGTTCTTGCCTTAGATGAAAAGCCCCTGATTGATCGTGTCCACCGGTCGCTGCGCCCAAAGCCCCGGGATGGGGAGAGGCCCCGTGACATAATTCTTCGAGTGCACTTTTTCCATGAGAAGATGGAGATTCTCCGACGAGCCCGCAATACCACTCTGAGCTTTCAAGGACAGAGCTTCTCCATCTACCAGGACTACTCCCCCACTGTTTCCAGGCAGCGCGCAGCTTTCGGACAGGCCAAACGACTACTTCGGGACCATCCAGGTGTGAAGTACGGACTGCGATTCCCGGCCCGTTTATGGCTATCTCATGATGGTAAAGACTACACATTTGAATCTCCGGATGAGGCTCTCTCTCACATTCAACGTCACATCAAGAAGTCTTGAACTTGCTCATAGTTCAGCAACTGTTGCTTGCGAACTGTGGATAGTAAGTAACCCACCTGTGGTACAATTATGTTTAGCTACAACATGCTAATTTTGTATAGTTGGGGAGTTGGCGTACCCATTCAGGCTTATTTGATGTGATCTAATGTTTTGATCATCTAGTGTGCTTGCCTTACAAGCATTGTCATTTTAATTTCATTGTATTGCGGTTTTACTATACTCCTGTGTTTTCTAGGCTGTCTTGCTCACCTATTCAGTTTGTTTACATAGTGTCTCAGTGACTCAAAATATTCTTGGTTATTTGCTTACTGCATCCGTTTGCATTGACCCAGTAAACAGTAAATGCTTCCCGAGGCGACACGTTTTTTGGGGTCTTCACTTAAATTTTAAAAGTTCTGAGCGTCATTTATGCCCAGCAAGCGTTCAACGTTGCGCACACGTAGTTTTTTGGTCTTGGTTGTAAGCTGTCTCAGCATTCAACTAGACAACTATTATAATAATAATAATTATTATTATTTTTGATTGTCTTACTACGATTTCCTTACTTCAAATTAGGTTTTCGGCTGAGAGCCTTTATACATTCTATTTATTTTCTTTATTTTCTCTCTCAAATGCCTGTTATAAGACTGGGAATATAATTATATACATCTACAAGTGGTGCTTTTGTAATTTCGTCTGCACAAGGGATTCACTTTAATTTTTTTTATTTAAAAAATGATTATCTCTTTTTGCTGTTTGATCCACTAACAAAACACGACTTTAAAGAGCGGGACTGTGGGTTTAGGTTTAAGACCGCACTCTCACAGACATACTGTGCGAAGAGAACATGTTCTATTTAGGCTTGTACCTCGTTTGGGGAGGTACTGTCTGGGATGGGGGGAGGGGGTGGGGGGAGGGGTTGAATTGTTCAGTTCTAATGTTGTCATTCTGTCTTTTTTGTTTTTTTTTCTGTACTTTTTCCAAACATCTACCACCGTACATTATTACTCTGAGACAAGTTATTCTGGGGTTTTTGGGTGCTCATTGCTTTTCCATTCTATGCTCTAATGACAGGGTTGTATAACGGGAATGCCCAGAGGGGCCGAAACAATGCGATCAAGTACATTTCGTGGAACACCAAAGGGGTTAATAACCCAGTGAAGCGTAAGAGGGTGTTGACACACTTAAAGGGTTTGAATGCAAATGTTGCATTTCTACAAGAGACTCACTTGAGGACTGGTGAGCACTTTAGGATGCGTAGGGACTGGGTTGGTCAAGTGTTCCACTCTAACTTTCATAGTAAATCAAGAGGGGCTGCCATTTTGGTTGATAAAGCCACTCCCTTTGTAGCTTCTGAGGTTATCGCTGATCCTAAGGGACGATACGTCATAGTAACCGGTAAACTGTTTTCTACCCCTCTTGTTTTGGCTAGTGTTTATGCTCCCAATTGGGATGACACAAGTTTCATTTCTTCCTTTTTGTCTGCTATACCCAATTTAGATTCTCATTTGTTGATTTTAGGGGGGGATTTCAACTGCAAAATGTCCCCAGTTCTTGACAAGTCCTCACGAACAACTACAGGCCCATCTAAAATGTGCCCTACTTATTCAAGCCTTTCTTCAGAAATATGCCATGTTTGAGGCCTGGCGTTTCCTACATCCTACAGATAGACAGTATTCCTTTTATTCTCATGTTCATCAAACATACTCCCGGATTGATTACTTCTTTTTGGACAAAAAACTTCTGCCTAACCTTCGGCAGTGTACTTACAAGAGTATTGTTATTTCTGACCATTCACCATTAGTGCTTGAACTAGAGTTTCCCCAGCGACCTCCTATGTGTTATCAATGGCGTCTTAACCCCATTTTACTCTCAGATAAGGAGTTTGTCAATTTAATTTCTTCTGAAATCACCTTATTCCTAGAAACTAATTCAACACCAGGTATGTCCTGCTCTACCATATGGGAGTCTCTCAAAGCATACCTACGTGGCCAAATTATTTCTTATACAGCCAACCAAAACAGAGTTCGCTCTCAGCGACTTCGGGACCTGAGCGAATCCATAGCCACATTGGATGAGAAGTATGCCACGGTTCCTTCCTCTGATCTGCATAAAGAGCGCCAACTACTCCAATCTGAATTTGATGAGCTTTCTACCAGGCAAGCTGAACAGTTACTCTTGCGAGCTCGGTACAGAGTGTATGAACAAGGCGACAAGGCCAGTAAACTCCTTGCACATCAGATCCGTAAATCTGAGGCCTCACGTTTAATCCCACAAATAAGGACCCCGTCTGGTGCCACCACAGTTATACATAAAGAGATCAATGATCAATTCAAACAATTTTATTCTGCGCTATACACCTCTGAATCCCCTCAAGACCCTTTGCTGATTGATTCCTTCTTTAATGGCCTGAATATGCCTTCAATTGATACAGACACCCATGACTGTCTAGAAGAAGAATTTACACCTGAGGAGATTGCAACAGCAGTGTCCGCAATGAAAAGTGGTAAATCACCAGGTCCAGATGGTTTTCCAACCGACGTTTTCTGGTCTGCTTTGCCCATTCTTGTCTCGACTATTTGCAGAGTGCCTTAATACCTCAAAGCTACCGCCTAGTCTTTATCAGGCTTCAATTTCATTACTATTAAAGAAAAACAAAGACCCCCTGGAATGTGGATCCTATCGCCCAATCTCGCTTTTAAACTGTGATTACAAAATCCTAGCCAAGCTTTTAGCCATCCGTATGGAAGGCTCGCTGCATCAAGTAATACACTCTGACCAGACTGGCTTTGTGAGAAATAGGCATTTGTTTTTCAATATTAGGCGCCTTATGAATATACTGTACTCCCCTGCGTCGGAGGACCCAGAGGTGGTGGTCTCACTTGATGCAGAAAAAGCGTTTGACCGCGTTGAGTGGGATTACCTAACAGCTACCCTTTATAGATTTGGCTTTGGCCCCAAATTCATTGCGTGGATAAAGATTCTTTATTTTTCCCCCATGGCTTCGGTACGGACTAACAACTTGTCCTCTGACTATTTTCCCTTGCACCGCGGATCCAGACAGGGCTGTCCACTCTCCCCCTTGTTGTTTGCTTTGGCAATCGAACCTCTCGCCATTGCACTACGCTCTAATGATGCCATTCAAGGAATAATCCGGACGGGCTCAGAGCAGAAAGTCTCGCTATATGCGGATGACCTCCTTTTGTTTATCTCTAACCCTGATACCTCATTGCCACGCGCCTTATCTGTTCTTAAAAGGTTTGGATCAATCTCAGGGTACAAGCTGAATCTAGGCAAGAGTGAGCTTTTTCCTGTAAACAAGGCTGCTTTAAAGTGCTCTTTTACAAGTTCTCAGTTTAGGATTGTCCGGGATCAATTCACCTACTTGGGAGTTAAAGTGACAAGGAAATATTCAAATCTGTTTCAGGAAAACTTGGTTGCTCTAGCAGACAGTTTGAAACAATCTTTTACTTTTTGGAATGCGCTACCTCTTTCTCTTATCGGAAGGATTAATGTCATTAAAATGAGTGTGTTGCCCAAATTTCTATATTTATTTCAATGTTTACCCATTTTTATTCCAAAATCTTTTTTTATTTCACTGGATCAAACATTCATGCATTTTATTTGGGATGGCAAGGTACCACGGATTGGTAGAAAACATTTACAGAAGCCTAAGTCATTGGGGGGTTTAGCTCTACCAAATTTTCAGACATACTATTGGGCTGCAAATTTCAGAGCCCTTCTGTACTGGCTGCAGACTGATCCTACTGGCCCTAGACCAATCTGGGTCCAGATGGAGTCTGAATCGTGTAAACCTGCTGCACTTTCTTCTGTGTTGTGCTCGTCTCTCCCAGTGTCCCTAGGCAAAAGGTGTGTCAACCCAATTGTAAAGCAGTCTCTTAAAATTTGGAATCAGTTCCGTTTAGCCTTTGGCCTCCGAGGCTTTTCTCTATCAGGCCCAATCAATCAGAACATTTTATTTCCTCCATCTTTGAATGATGGGGCTTTTGGCATCTGGCACTCACTAGGCCTCTCACTAGCCCAATTATTCTTTGATGATACATTTGCCTCTTTTGCTCAGCTACAGGAAAGGTTCAACCTCCCCCAATCCCACTTTTTCCGCTATCTCCAGACTAGGAACTTTGTCAGAGCTAACACACCTGAATTTCCCCATAGGCCTGTGAATACAGCTATAGAGAGCATCCTGGAGCTGAACAAGCTTCCTAGGGGCGCAATTTCAGATGTATATGCAATCATTCATGACTTACAGAACCCTTCTTTGGTGCCTTTAAAGACTCGATGGGAAAAGGATTTGGGGGAGGAACTTGGGGAAGACACCTGGGAATCTGTGCTGCGCAGGGTGCATTCGTCCTCTTTTAGCACTAGACACAGCCTCATTCAATTCAAGGTGGTTCACCGTATCCACTGGTCTGGGGCCAGACTTGGAAGAATATTCTCTGATTTTGATCCTACCTGTGTCAGATGTAAAATTGAACCAGCCACACTGTTGCATATGTTCTGGGGCTGTCATAAACTGTCAGGTTTCTGGGAATTAATATTTAAATGTTTCTCTGATATATATAACACTGTTATAGATCCCTCTCCCCTTACAGCCCTTTTTGGAGTACTGCCCATAGGCACCCCCCTGTCAAGAATCCAGTCGGACACTGTTGCTTATACAACTCTTTTAGCTAGACGGCTAATACTACAGAACTGGAAGATGGCAGCTCCCCCATCTTATAAATATTGGGTGAGAGATGTGTTGTGCTCTCTGAAACTAGAAAAAATTTAATTCAATTCACGTGGGAACCCCAAACTGTTTAATGAGGCTTGGGCTCCATTCCGGTCTTACTTTAAACAGTCCATCCTCTGATGGCATTCCTATTAAAACCAAAATAAGTCTGTATTTGACCCCCCTGTGACTTAGAGGTTGGATGAGCATTTCTCTGTGTTTTTTTCTGGGGTGGGGGGCATTAAGGTTGATGTGCTTATTGATTGTGACCTGCGGATGCCTTGTTCATCTTGCCCGGGCAGAGACTAAGGTGTGAGCTTGTTTTTCCCAGTTATTTTTATTTTTTAATTCTGTTCACGCCTACATAAAATTATTATTATTCATTTTTTATTTTAAAGCATTGTAAACTTTTTATTTTTGGTCCAGTGGATGGTTGGTCTGTGGCCTTGACTGTCTGTGAGTGGTTGCATTTCTCCACCCCATCCCTTGACTGTTTACAGGAACAATGGTGAGGTGTTTGCTCTGTCCCTATACTATAGATTGCCCTTTAACCTTTTGTAGCCTTCTGCCTGGTGTGTTTAACTTGTCTAAAGTATGGTATCTTTAAAGTTATTTTTTTTATATGTATTATTTGTATTTTTTTCTAGTTGAGTATATTATTTATATTGCTTTGTCTTGTCTGTGTGTGTGTAAAACTTAATAAACAGAGTTTTCAAAAAAAAGAAAATACACTCAAATTAAAGCTGAAAGCAAATGAAAGCAGCCTGCACTTTAATCTAATAGTCATTGTATGGGTCACTGTGCACTTACCTGTCCTGGCCGTCCTTCCTCTTGCTCTTCTTGCTGCGTCGGGCCATCTTGCTTTTGTAGCTGGTCTTCCTGGCTGGGCCCACCTTGATGGAGGTGTTTTCCAGGGCCGTGGTCTGCAGCATCACCTTTTTGCCACTCTGTGAATAGAAGGGCTATTGGTTTACTGGTCTCCAAATACTGGACAAGTGAAAATAATATGGTATAATTTGGCCACTTTGTGATAAAGGAAGGCAAAAAAAAAGGCTAGAGAGAGAGAGGGAGCAAAGGAACAACCAACGGAAGGAATTTATATTTTATTATTAACCAATCTGCCATGTCCTCTTCGGAAGACAAATATATGTTTTACAGATTTTCTGCTACATAAACATACATGGTACGTTTATATAAAGCAGTCACATAAAAATAAAAAAATCTTTAATCCCAACTCTCAGCTCATCCCACCAATCACCAAAGACCACTCTCGTTTGGTTTCCATGTGACATATTTTACATAATTTTTTTTTACCTTTCTAAATCGTATAGTATCCACAGATTGTGAGCTAAAGATGAAAACTTTTCCTACGAGTTTTAAATTTTTTTTTTTTTTTTATTGACTATGGCTTTCCAAATCACCCAACACTGCTATTTGTAAGGTTAATTTTAAGTGCATGTTGTGATTTTTTAACCATTCCTGAACCTGTGACCAGAAACAAGCTACATCGGGGCAATACCAGAATACATGATCTATTGATTCGGTCTCTTCGTAGCAAACTCTACAGAGCTAAGATTGTTGTATGCCCCATAATATATATATATATATATATACACACAGTGGGGAGAACAAGTATTTGATACACTGCCGATTTTGCAGGTTTTCCTACTTACAAAGCATGTAGGGGTCTGTAATTTTTTATCATAGGTACACTTCAACTGTGAGAGACGGAATTTAAAACAAAAATGGTAGCATGAGACGGAGTCTACAACCCACACAAGTGGCTCAGGTAGTGCAGCTCATCCAGGATGGCACATCAATGCGAGCTGTGGCAAGAAGGTTTGCTGTGTCTGTCAGCGTAGTGTCCAGAGCATGGAGGCGCTACCAGGAGACAGGCCAGTACATCAGGAGACGTGGAGGAGCATTCAAAAGTGACCAAAACATCAGCCAGGAAGCATAGGAACTGAGAAGTGGTCTGTGGTCACCACCTGCAGAACCACTCCTTTATTGGGGGTGTCTTGCTAATTGCCTATAATTTCCACCTTTTGTCTATTCCATTTGCACAACAGCATATGAAATTTATTGTCAATCAGTGTTGCTTCCTAAGTGGACAGTTTGATTTCACAGAAGTGTGATTGACTTGGAGTTACATTGTATTGTTTAAGTGTTCCCTTTATTTTTTTGAGCAGTGTATATTTCTAGAATGAGTTTCCTGTAAACAATAGATATATTCTAAAAATGTCTATATTTTTTTAATGATCTGCTAAGCCATTACAATTATAACCGGCTATACTTACCATAATGACACCCAAGTTTCAATTATACTTACCACAACCAATGTTCGTAAACTTAACATTAAAAAGCACCATGATGATTAAGTGTCCTCATAGCCTACAATTGTCCTAATATTCCACCCACTAAAACCTCCCCCCATATCTAGGTCTGTTGTCACTAAGACCATCAGACCATCTCTCTGACTCATGACACACCTTTGCATCCTAAGGCAAACAATTGGCATTGGCCAGAGGGAAATATGGGCAGTCCCATGATAACATAAATATCTCTGAGTGTGCTTTTTAAGAGAACTAACCAAATAACATGGAAAACAGACAGAAAAAAAATTATAGCAACAATAATAGATAATATTTATAGAAATAACAGCACAATCTTATAAATGCATACTCATGTTTAGAAAGTCCCAGCAAGGCTATAAGCATGTCAGCCCAGCCTGCTCAGTTCATTGGATTCAATTATTCGATTAAAAAAAAGAGAAACCGACAGATAGATAAATAGCAAAACCAGTTTTTTATGTCCATTAGATGCAAGATATTTCATGTTGTCATTATATCCTGTTTTATTCAACAGGAAGATGACTGCAAATAAAAATTGGTCTTAGGCATCACACTACCCATGGGTATTCCTTTCAAGTTTAACTAACAATCGAATGACACAGACATGGAACGATAGCCAAGAATACGCGCTGTACTAATAATCCAGAGGGAGTAAACCTGTAAAACCAACCCTCTTCACACACACATTTTGTTTTTAATTCCAGGGTCGTTGGTCTATCACCTAGGCCTATATCATTAGGCTCAAGAATATTACAGGTAGCGTAAATAGTAGAGATGGAGAGAGAGAGAAAAGGAAAGACCAAGGGAATGAGGAGTATTAAGACAGTCCTCTTCCAGTGGGTCTCACCTTGAGCAGCAGCTCCACCACCTCAGTGTGCACAAGCCCCTGGACCGACTCTCCATTCACGTGGGTGATGAGGTCACCGGCTCTCAGCCCTGCCTCATGAGCCGGGGTGTCCTCCTCCACACACTACAGGAACACATGAAGAGCCAATCAGAACGTAACACTGACTGCTTTGGCATTTGTATTTATTATGGATCCCCATTAGCTGCTGCCTCTTCCTGGGGTCCAGCAAAATTAAGGCAGTTTATACAATTTTAACAACATTACATTCACAACACACTGTGTGCCCTCAGGCCCCTACTCCACTACTACAACATATCTACAGTACTAAATCCATGTGTATAGTGCATATGTTATCGTGTGTGTGTGTGTGTGTGTGTGTGTGTGTGTGTGTGTGTGTGTGTGTGTGTATGTGCATGCATGTGCCTATGTCTGTGTTGCTTCACAGTCCCCTCGGTTCCATAATGTGCTTTTTTATTTTACAAATTTTACTGCCTGCACCAGTTACTTGATGTGGAATAGAGTTAGATAGAGCAATGACTACATGTAGTGCTGTGCGCATCCCATAGACTGTTCTGGACTTGGGGACTGTGAAGAGACCTCGTGGCATGTCTTGTGGGCTATGCATGGGTTTCCGAGCTGTGTGCCAGTTGTTCAGACAGATCGGTGCATTCAACATGTCAATACCTCTCAAAAAGTCAATCTCGCCTCCACTTTAAGCCAGGAGAGATTGACATGCATATTATTAATATTAGCTCTATGTACATCCAAGAGGAGGCTGTGCTGCCCTGTTCTGAGCCCATTGCAAATTTTCGAAGTCCTTTTTTGTGGCACCTGACCACACGACTGAACAGTTGTCAAGGTGCCACAAAACTAGGACCTGCCTTGTTGATAGTGTTGTTAAGGCAGAGCAGTGCTTTATTATGGACATACTTCTCCCCATTTTAGCTACTGTTGTATCAATATGTTTTGACCATGACAGTTTACAATACAGCGTTACTCCAAGCAGTTTAGTCATCTCAATTTCCACATTATTTATTACAATATTTAGTTGAGGTTTAGTGAATGATTTGCCCCAAATACAATGCTTTTAGAAATGTTTAGGGCCAACTTCTTCCTTGCCACCCATTCTGAAACTAAATGCAGCTCTTTGTGTTTCAGTCATTTCAGTCGCTGTAGTAGCTGAGGTGTATAGTGTTGAGTCATCCGCATACATAGAGACTCTCGCTTTACTGAAAGTCAGTGGCATGTCATTAGTAAAGATTGAAAAAAATCAACGGGCCTAAACAGTTGGGGAATTCCTGATTCTACCTGGATTATGTTTGAGAGGCTTCCATTAAAGAACACCCTCTGTGTTCTGTTAGACAAGTAACTCTTTATCCACATTATAGCGGGGGGGTAAAGCCATAACACATACGTTTTTCCAGCAGCAAACTATGATTGATAATGCCAAAAGCTGCACTGAAGGCTAACAAGACAGCCCCCACAATCATTTTGTCATCAATTTCGCTCAGCCAATCATCAGTCATTTGTGTAACTGCTGTGCTTGTTGAGTGTCCTTCCCTATAAGCTTGTTGAGTGTCCTTCCCTATTTTTTTACCATGAAATAGCACTGTATCCGGTTCAACAATTTTTTCCAGAAGTTTACTAAGGGTTTGTAACAGGCTGATTGGTCGGCGATTTAAGCCAGTAAAGGGGGCCTTACTATTCTTTGCTAGCGAAATGACTTTAGCTTCCTTCCAGGGCTAAGGGCACACACTTTCAAGTAGGCTTAAATCAAAGTTGTGGCAAATAGGAGTGGCAATATCCTCAGTAATTTTCCATCCAGATTGTCAGACCCCGGTGGCTTGTCATTGTTAATAGACAATTTTTTCACCTCTTCCACAATGATTTTATGGAATTCAAAAGTACAAGTCGCCTGTCATAATTTGGTCCGTTATACTTGGATGTGCAGCGTTTGTTGCTGTCATGTCATCCCTAAGTTTGCTCATCTTGCCAATGCGGCAGATAGCCTAGTGGTTAGAGCGTTGGACTAGTAACCGGAAGGTTGCAAGATCAAATCCCCGAGCTGACAAGGTTGAAATCTGTCATTCTGCCCCTGAACGCAGTTAACTTCTTATGGCTGGGGGCGCCATTTTCACATTCGGATGAAAAGCGTGCCCAGAGTAAACTGCCTGCTACTCAGGTCCAGAATCTAAGATATGCATATTATTAGTAGATTTGGATAGAAAAAACACTGAAGTTTCTAAAACTGTTTGAATGATGTCTGAGTATAACAGAACTCATATGGCAGGCAAAAACCTGGAGAAAAAAAATCCAACCAGGAAGTGGGAAATCTGAATTTTGTAGGTTCTCAAGTTTTTGCCTATCCAAGATAGTGTAAATTTGGTCCGATTGCACTTCTTAAGGCATCCACTAGATGTCAACAGTCTTTAGAACCTTGTTTCAGGCTTCTACTATGAAGAGGGAGCGATTAAGAGCTGTTTGAACCAGGTGTCTGGCAGACTGCCATGAGCTAAGTCAGGCGTGTGGCCCTGAGAGCGAGCTCTGTTCCTTTTCATTTCTAAAGACAAAGGAATTGTCCGGCTGAAACATTATTGAAAATTCATGATAAAAACATCCTAAAAGATTGATTCTATACATCGTTTGACATGTTTCTACAAACTGTAATATAACTTTGACTTTGTCTGGCCTTTGTGCTCGCGCGTTGTGCATTTGGATTACTGGACTAAACGCGTGAACGAAAAGGAGGTATTTGGACATAGATGGACTTTATCTAACAAAACAAACAATTATTGTGGAACTGGGATTCCTGGGAGTGCATTCCGATGAAGATCATCAAAGGTAAGTGAATATTTATACTGCTATTTCTGACTTTTGTTGACTCCACAACATGGCGGGTATCTGTATGGCTTGTTTTGGTGCCTGAGCGCTGTACTCAGATTATTGCATGGTGTGCTTTTGCCATAAAGCTTTTTTTAAATCTGACACAGCGGTTGCATTAAGGAGAAGTATATCTTTAATTCTATGCATAACACTTACCTTTTATCAACGTTTATGAGTATTCCTGTAAATTGATGTGGCTCTCTGCAAAATCACCAGATGTTTTGGAGGCAAAACATTACTGAACATAACCCAATGTAAACAGATTTTTGGATATAAATATGAACTTTATCGAACAAAACATACATGTATTGTGTAACATGATGTCCTATGAGTGTCATCTGATGATCAAAGGTTAGCGATTCATTTTATCTCTATTTCTGCTTTTTGTGACTCCTGTCTTTGGCTGGGAAAATGGCTGTGTGTTTTTTGGACTTGGCGGTGATCTAACATAATCATATGTTGTGTTTTCGTTTTTTTTATTTTTTTATTTTTTTATTTTTTTATTTTTTATTTTTTTAAATCGGACACGATGGGTAGATTAACAAGATGTTTATCTTTCATTTGCTGTATTGGACTTGTTAATGTGTGAAAGTTACATATTTAAAAAAATAAAATAAAATAAGAATTTGTTCTTAACTGACTTGCCTAGTTAAATAAAGGTTAACTTCTTATGGCTGGGATCCCGTTAACGGGATCGATATGACAACAGCCAGTTAAAGTGCAGGGCGCCAAATTCAAAACAACAGAAATTTCATAATTAAAATTCCTCAAACATACAAGTATTTTACACCATTTTAAAGATAAACTTGTTGTTAATCCCACCACAGTGTCCGATTTCAAAAAGGCTTTACGACGAAAGCACAACATATCATCATGTTAGGTCAGCACCTATTCACAGAAAAACAGCCATTTTTCCAGCCAAAGAGAGGAGTCACAAAAAGCAGAAAGAGATCAAATGAATCACTAACCTTTGATGATCTTCATCAGATGACACTCATAGGACTTCATGTTAGACAATACATGCATGTTTTGTTCGATAAAGTTCATATTTATATCCAAAAATCTCAGTTTACATTGGCGTGTTATGTTCAGTAGTTCCAAAACATCCAGTGATTTTGCACAGAGCCACATCAATTTACAGAAATACTCATAATAAACATTGCTAAAAGATACAAGTGTTATGCATGGAATTTTAGAACCACTTCTCCTTAATGCAACCGCTGTGTCAGTTTGACGTTTGAGTGGGCAGCTTGATGAGCCAGTCAATATTTAAATCACCCAGAAAATATACTTCTCTTACCACATACATTATCAAGCATTTCACACATATTATCCAGATACTGACTGTTAGCGCTTGGTGGTCTATAGCAGCTTCCCACAAGAATGGGCTTTAGGTGAGGCAGATCAACCTGTAGCCATTTTACTTCAACAGTATTTAACATTAGATCGTCTCTAAGCTTTACTGGCATTTCTGTCTTTTTGGTAGATTTTATTACTATGCATTGCTACCACTGTATCAAAAGGTATTATCTAAGTGCGTTTCAGAGATGGTCAGAATATGAATGTCATCTGTTACAAGCAAGTTATTGACTTCATGGATCTTGTTTATCAGGCTGCATATGTTAATACAAGCTTTTTTTTTTAGCACTTTTCTGGGTTGCTTGATTGTTTTTTAATACTTCACTGGGAAGCTTATCAGAAGTAGACTTGCTCATGTTATTTATATTGGAGCCGATAGTGCAGAGTGAGCTGCACAAAGTGGTCCTCCCACTAGGGCACACTGCCTCAAGTGCTAACAGTGTAACGCCAGTTTATAGGCTCATGATTACGGCATACAATATCTGTAGGATAAACAGAGGTATACGGTGCAATTTGGGGCACGTAAATTAAGTTAATTACAGTGCCTGGCAAAAGTATTCATCCCCCTTAGCGTTTTTCCTATTTTGTTGCATTACAACCTGTAATTTAAATGGATTTTTATTTGGATTTCATGTAATGGACATACAAAATAGTCCAAACTGGTGAGGTGAAAAAAATTACTTGATAAAAACAAAAAAGTAACAGCGGTGTGTGCATATGTATTCACCCCCTTTGCTATGACAACCCTAAATAAGATATGGTGCGCCATATTACCTTCAGAAGTCACATTATTTAACTAATTATGTGCACCTGTGTGCAATCTAAGTGTCATATGATCTCGGTATATATACACACACACAACTGTTCTGAAAGGTCTGCAACACCACTAAGCAAGGGGCACCATGAACCAAGGAGCTCTCCAAACAGGCCAGGGACAAAGTTGTGGAGAAGTACAGATCAGGGTTGGGTTATAAAAAATATCCAAAACTTTGAACAGCCTACAGTGCACCATTAAATCCATTATTAAAAATGGAAAGAATATGGCACCACAACAAACCCGCTAAGGGCCCCCCACCAAAACTCATGGACCCGGCAAGGAGGGCATTAATCAGAGGCAACAAAGAGACCAAAGATAATCCTGAAGGAGCTGCAAAGGTCCACAGCAGAGATTGGAGTATCTGTCCATAGGACCACTTTAAGCCGTACATTCCACAGAGCTGGGCTTTAAGGAAGAGTGGCCAGAAAAAAAGTCATTGCTTAAAGAAAAAAATAAGCAAACACGTTTGGTGTTCGCCAAAAGGCATGTGGGAGACTCCCCAAACATATGGAAGGTACTCTGGTCAGATGAGACTAAACTTGAGCTTTTTGACCATCAAGGAAAATGCCATGTCTGGTGCAAACCCAACACCTCATCACCCCGAGAACACCATGCCCATAGAGAAGCATGGTGGTGGCAGCATCATGCTGTGGGGATCTTTTTCATCGGCAGAGACTGGGAAACCGGTCAGAATTTAAGGAATGATGGATGGCGCTAAAAACAGGGAAATCCTTGAGGGAAACCTGTTTCAGTCTTCAAGAGATTTGAGACTTGGACGGAGGTTCACCTTCCAGCAGGACAATGACCCTAAGCATACTGCTAAAGCAACACTCGAGTGGTTAAAGGGAAACATTTAAATGTCTTGGAATGGCCAATCCAATTGAGAATCTGTGGTATGACTTAAAGATTGCTGTACATCAGCGGAACCCATTCAACTTGAAGGAGCTGGAGTAGTTTTGCTTTGAAGAATGGGAAAAAATCCCAGTGGCTAGATGTGCCAAGCTTAGAGACTTGGGATAAATATTTTGCATCTTCAAAGTGGTAGGCATGTTGTGTAGATCAAATGATACAAACCCCCAAAAATTCAATTTTAATTCCAGGTTGTAAAACAAGAAAATAGGAAAAATGGCAAGGGGTGAATACTTTCGCAAGCCACTGTACATTGTGTTTGCCAATGCCCCTAGGATCAGGTACTTTTGATGCAGCATTATGACGACTCATTGTCACAATGGTAGGGATTAACTGAGTGGTCTTGGATCATTGAAAAGTTATTGTTTCAACGCAGCCTTGAAAAACATAACTAAATGTACAACAAGACAAAATAACATGTTGGCTAAAGTAGAAACTGTAAGACTAAGATTGAATAGCCCGATTTCCCTGACCAAGATGGCCGTCCTGTAGTTACGTTGCCGGGGTACCAAAGACCATTCTAGTGTTCTATTTCATTCTGTGGTAGGGACACTTACCCAGACCCTGTGGTGCACGGTGTAGACGTCTGAGTCACCCATGTAGACACGGATGGCTCGCAGGGCGAAGCCAAACCTCTTCCCAGAGCTGTGGATGACCATGGGGGGGCGCAGGCTACTGAGGGACAGGTCCCCTCGGCTGGGGGACGAGTCCCGGGACGAGGGGTTGGAGGACAGGGACGACTTGGGGCTGGCGGGGGCACCGTCCGCAGTGTCTGGGGGGGTATGGAGAGAGGCCATATGCTAGGACTGAGGAATTTCTTGGGGAATTTAGCAAAAGTATAGTCTGTTTATGAAGCCGGAACAAGCATATCAAATCACACAGGCTTGCAAGGCACATATACAGTACAATACTAGGTGTGTTGTTGTTGCTAGCATTATGTTAACCTAGAGAGACAGTGGCTACATCTCAAATGAATGGCCCATATAAAAATGCTACTTTTAGTCATAGCTCTGGACAAAAGCAATCGACAGAAATAGAATTCTAAAAAGCGACACTTGCACCAGGAATAAGGTAGCATTTGAGACCAGACACTCTCTTAATATGTCAGAGTAGGTTAGTACACGATAGCTAGCTCCAGTAGGTTTACCAACCTGGGGTGATGATGAGGGACAGGCCAGAGACGGAGGCAGACTTGGGGACCATGCAGCCCGCGGGTGACCTGGGCTTCTCGGGGGTGTCCAGCTGGTGCCCAAAGCGGCGGGACCCCCCGCGCCTGTAGGAGGGCCGCGTACCCGTGCTGTTACTACGGAGACGGATACGCCGCAAGTTGGACACGACGCCATCTGAGAGAGGAGGGAGAGAGAAAGAGGGGGGGGGGGGGGGGGGGGGGGGGGGGTTAAGTGAATGTGCTGGCTGGAGTGTGCAATCTTGTCTTTTAGAAATGTAAGCCCAGTAAAAATATCCTGTGTATACACACACACACAAAATACCTGTGTGTATGTTTACTTTATGACAGTGTGTCTATGTCTCTAAGTATGCGTGTGTAGCCCTAAACACATTTGTGTGTAGTCTCAACTCACCCTCTTCCTCAGCTGAGATGGTGAAGCGTGGCATGGTGTCCAGGCTCTGGGTGCTGTTCATCACCAGCGGACTGACACTCCTCTCTGACTGGGACGAACCGGAGGAGGCCCTGGGACGCAGGCTAGAGGACATGAGGGGAGGAGGACTGAATGGAAGGATACAATCAGAGAGGGCAGTTGCGATCTGGTTGTGCTAAAATTGATGGAAGAATGAAACCTCCTGCCCACTAATTCATATTTAACTTTAAAATGTGTGCATGTTTTCAATAGTTATTTGGAGTTGAATGTGATGTCTCCCTTATAACCATAGAAAGAGGCAAATAATGCTGTTTAGTGAATTTTGCCGCTGTTCCGGCTAAAGCTAGACTACGCTCACAACTTCACACAAAACATAGTGTAGTCTGAGTGCTGTGTTATTGACCAAGGGCCTTCATCGCTCACCTTCCTCGGTGTCCCTCAGTCCTCCGATCCCCGCTGGCCCCCTTTTTGTGTCCTTCTTCTGGGGAGAGGAAACTCCTCCCCTCCCACCTCCCTACCTTCTCCTCACTGTGGCTGCGCTCTGACGACGACAGGCTACGATTGGATGGCGTGGAGGTGGACAGGTGCTCCGTGCTGCTGTACACCTGGGGGGCACAAAGAGGTCAGAGGTCACAAAAAACAAGCATGACCTCCTAAAAAAACAATTAAAAAAATAATGCTTATTAACAAAACCACAGGTTATTTCAGGAGAGCTGTTTGAAGGGGAAGTCATTACAGTGAGACTTTTGCATGAAGGGAAGTTATTTTCCACTTTACAAAAAAAAAATTGTATTTCGTCCCGACAAATCAAAACATTATGATTTTACAAGGGGCAGTGTTGCAAGGAGTATTCTTAAGTAAAATATATGTTCGGCATACTCTAAATCTAAACGATATGAACAAACATTGGGTCATTTCCCACCTTGCTAAAGCGATGTGCCACAGAGGAGAACTGCTTGAGCTCCAGGGACGTGTCTTCATCACAGGTCTCATCATCGTCATCATCATCTGAGCCCAGGTGACTGTACCGCTCAGATCGGGCTGGAGAGCAACACATTTACAAATCAGTAGCCCACACACACACTCATCCAGCGCAGAGCAGGTTATGTTCACCGCCCTTATGACTAAGATTAGGCTTGGTGGGGTAAGGATCATAGAGCCATATTTACAGGCAACTTCTACCTTCACTGTCTTACACAACAACATTTAAATACTCCCAAATGAGAGTGGTAAAGGTCGCCACCTACTGTCAAAGTAGCTGGTGTCGTCCTCAGTCTCCAGTTGGGGGATAAACTCTGCTTTCTGTCGTAACAGTCCGTTCCAGTCCAGACCCACAAAGAACATGTGCATCTTGACCTCTGGTGTCCCCCCTGGGTGTAACATAGGGATAAATGATTTAAATCAAACCAAGTAATCAATATGGCCAATATAGTCAAACCCACATCACTTTAGGTGGTGCTTTTTTGATGAATCTCATCAAACCATCTCAGTAATAAGAACAACA
This sequence comes from Salvelinus namaycush, assembly GCF_016432855.1. Taxonomy (NCBI): domain Eukaryota; kingdom Metazoa; phylum Chordata; class Actinopteri; order Salmoniformes; family Salmonidae; genus Salvelinus; species Salvelinus namaycush. The sequence continues at coordinate 10,683,809 of NC_052317.1, read as the reverse complement.
ATCATGACATTGAAATACGTTTCAGTGAAAAACACAATGATTTGTGCGTGAGCCTCTAGAAGTTTCTCATTCATCCTTATTCACAATTCGTTCACGATTACCCATAAACAACATGGTAGCATCCACAGTGACGTAGAAATGCTCCCGAAACATATTCCTAAATCCTATTTACAATAAACGTGACTCCAAAATGACAAATGAAGAAGGCAATAAAGAGGCCACCCACCAGTCCCGAGGCGGTCCAGAGGGCTTTGCCTCAGCAGCCTGGTGATCAGGTCCTGGGCATCAGCAGGCAGGGCGTCCTCCCCCTCAGGCCAGATGATGTCATCTGTGAAACACACACATTTCCTGAATACCATATCATCTGAAATACACACAATACAACATGAAACATTTGACAATGATTCAAAACAGACTGGTAGGTGGGAACTGTGATATTGATGACGAGAACGTCATCTTGACATTGGTGACTAGATGTTTGAAAGACATCTGGCACTTTGGACATTTGCCTATCCCAGAGTAAGAAAAACTAGAGGGTATGTTTGGGTCGCAGTCTTTTTACACCACGCAACAGAGGCAATCCATGGCACTCCTCTCTGACTTGTAGAGCCTATTCATTGAATTCATTTGACCAGTCAGAGCCATGTTACCCTAGCCTGGATAAACCAGAGTGAACGATTAAAAACAACAGTAAGCATAGCATTCAGTCTAATTTAACCAGGCTAACGTTTCCCCCATTCAGGAGATGACTCTCACCATTGACCACCTGTCCGAAGAGCTGTTCGGGTGTGTCTCCGAAGAAAGGCACGCAGCCCACCAGGAACTCATAGAGGATGATGCCCATAGCCCACCAGTCCACCGGCTTCCCATAGCCCTGCCTCAGGATCACCTCTGGAGCGATGTACTCCGGAGTACCACACACCTGGGACAGACAACCAGAAGGGAGGATTTAAGAATGGACATTGGACAAGAGAGAGTATAGACCAGGTAGCTAAACTGAACAAGACGGTATGAGACTGACAAGACCGTTGTAGAGGACATTAGAAACCAATTAACACAAACATTTAGAGAAAGAGGACAGAGAGAAATGGAGAGCTCACCTGCTTGTCTATAAACTCCCTTGTGTCCTTTTCAATGTGTTCCTCATACAGGTTGGTGGTCATGTTCATCAGGCCGATCTTGGACAGCCCAAAGTCAGTCAGCTTGATGTGGCCCATGGACGTGATCAGCAAACTACCCAGGAAGAAAACACATTAGAAAACAATAGTTTACAAATGAACAAACAGACGTTGATGCTGGATAGTGAACAATGCAGAATGAAGCCTTGGTGTAAAAAATCATTTAAAAATCCAGAATGTATGTTATACACATGAACACAAAGTAGAATACACCCTGCCATTAATGTATAATATGAGCAGGACACCTGGCTAGTCAGGTTCCAGACTCACTTGTCAGGTTTCAGGTCTCTGTGTACGATGCCGTAGTTGTGGAGGTACTCCAGTGCCAAGACAGTCTCAGCAAAGTACATCCTGGTCATGTCCACTGGCAGCGGGCCAATGTTTTTCAACAGGTTGGCACAGTCCCCACCTGAGGAGGATGGCACGCCAACAGACTGTGTGAAAGGCTGGCAGCAACGAACATGAGAACCTGATTTGATTTGTGTGCTGCTGAGACTTGAATTTGAACTGCAAGGCAGCAGAGTTACAGCTGCTATAACAGAAGTTTGTCTTGACAATCATTTCAACTAAATTTCTGCCTTGGGCTTCTTCGACACTCAAAATAGTGAATTTGGAGTCATTACGTTTAGAATATGTGGGTTGAGGGAGGGTAAGGTGGTGTTCTGACGTACGGTCATGCTCCCGAACCATGCAGTAGTACCGTCTGTAAATCAATAAGTAGCATCTGAGTGTGTAAAAATCAGTGTGTGTGTGACCGTGTGCATCTTGTATGTCATTCCAGTGGATCCTGCCCTTCCATATACATTATGTCTGTGTGAGTCTGCAGGGGTGTATATCTTCATTAAGAACCTACCTTCTACATACTCCATGACCATACAGAGGTGTCTGCGAGTCTCGAAGGAGCAGAACATGGAGACAACGAAGGGGTTCTCGGCGAAGGTCAGGATGTCCCGCTCCACAAATACCTGCTGGATCTGGTTCCTCAGCATCAGGTTCTGACGGTTGATCTTCTTCATGGCAAAACGCTGCCGGGTCTCCCTGTGCCTCACCAGAAACACAGCACTGCGACCGTGGAAAAGGAGAGAGAAGGGGAGATCGAGAGAGAAAGAAAATGGAGAGAAGAAAAGTCAGTTACTTCGGTGCTTCTTATAACCGTCTTAAATTACTTCTTCTGCACTGATGTGAGAGAGTACGACCAGTAAGCATCAATCATATTGCTTTTGCCATATTGTGTAGTGGAGATGAAAGAGGAAGCGGTCTTCCGTAAAACTATTAAGACACAAGCCCTTTTCAGAAACAGCCCCTAGTCACTTTTGGAGATCTGAGAGGATTGGACAAGTGTAAGCAATGCAGGGCGTACACAACATCACTTTCCAAATCCTAACGTCGCTGAGCCTCTCACATTAAAACGACTGTCTTTCCGGTCATTTTTTTTTTTGTCGTCTCGCCAACATAGCGGTGCGCACACTAAACGATGTGGCACAGACTGGGTGTCAGACACCACAAGATTCTTCACTTGATCGTGAGGATATGATGCTGCGCGGTCTCACGAAAAACAATTGAATCACATCATCGTTGAACGCAGCTAGAACGAGCGGTGGCTCGATGCGGCCTCAAAACGTTTTCAGTCAGACATTCACGTTTGCCATACAGAGTAAACATTTCTAGCTAATATTTTTTATTGAATAACATTTGCTTGTGAACATCAGAGCTATAACGGTTTGACACTTTGGCTAAAAGGCAAGTACAGACACATACTAGTTATAGTCGCTCCTGCTCAAGTGTCTACGCATTCTGGGTGACGCAAAACAATATCATCTCACTGGCTTCTTCTCTGGCGAGCTCTCATTGGCTATTGCTGATCACCGTTCTCAAAACTTGTCGTAGCACATCTCACCCTACAAGAGCGGACTTTGTGCCGATAAATCAAACACGTTTGAAACGTCCGGGACGTCTGGGACTGCTCACAATAAACGAACGCCTGTGACGGCCGCGTGCCTCGAGTAAGCAACGACATGGTTATTTTGTCTCCGATCTCAAAAACGTGTCTGGGATAGCTAAATCAGGGCCAAAATCGTATAGTGTACACCCGGCTTAATATGGCGCAGTTGGTCCACTGTCAACATATTTGAACAGGCATTTGGCCAGTTGGTCATAAACATTGGCGTGGTATTTGTTGAAGAAATGTCATTCTGGCATTTTAGCCAACTGTATGGCAGCACACGCAATCAAGATATCCTATTTCGGTTTCACTTCTGCGTTCTGCACACTCAGATTTCCTCAAAAAAGACAGCCCGCTTCAAACGAAGAGCTCGTACTCACCCATAGGCCCCGTTACTGATGAGCTTGAGGGTGTCAAAGTCGCTCTCAACTGGTTTCCTGCGAGAAGGAGCGCAGGCTGCTCGGTTCTGAGACACAAAATTGGGGAACAAAGCAATTTCTCCTGAACACATTTGCCAGGTCCAAACGATTAAACATGCCGTGTAATTGCCACAGTATGTGTTATCATTTTTTTGAGAGAACTTTCTTAACTGTCTTCTATGCATCTCATCTCAAGCCAAGCGAATTCTAGAATGTGCACGTTCATGCTATAGGCCTACACAGTACACGCGACACTATGCTAATACATAGCTTAGCTGAACTTATCCTGCAGTGAAAGTGTTTCTGGTTGCCTTACCTCCCCATTGTCGTCACCGTCTCTGCAGGCCGCTCCGTGACCAGGGCAGGTCTGCTCCAGATGGACCATGTCTACAGTACAATAGTGGGAGAGAGACAATGGTCAGGCACCAAACGAAAGGAAACAGACTGAAACCTGTAGACTACCTGGACAATACGAAAAACTCCTTTACTGTAGCAAATGTTTTAAAACGTTTTATCTTGCAAGCCCAAATGAACATGACCCTTGCCATCCTCACAAATGTCACCCTTCCGCAACTCAGTGCGATCACAAGTTGATCTATTGCACATTATATTCAGAGACAACATGGGAGAATCAAAAAGGTAGCCGCACCTTTTCAACAGGTAGCCGCTTGGCCAGGTTTAAAAATAACCCTAAAGTGCTTCATATTAAAAGAGATGGTGGAAGAGAAAGCCCCACGGTACTGTACCTTCCAGAGGGTCTCTGGTGAGGCCCAGCTGGCTGATGATGTAGCGGGGGATGTCCGTCTTGATGACCTGGCCCACCTTGGCATGGTCCTCTGCTGCCTCCAGACGGTGCAAGAACTCCTCTGGGTTAAACTCCTATTGGTGGTGTTAAGACCATAGGAATATTGGTTATTACGATTCACATTACAGAGGTCGATGTATTAGTGTTATAACCCTGGAACAAGCTAGTGAGTACACTTAGTGGTGGAGTACTTAAGTCTAGCTCTCAATGTACTTAACCTACGAAAAATCTATTAACATCAGAGGCTGGACAAAATGCATCGTGGATGTTACGTATCATATTAGTTGTGTTGGTTAGCAATTGCTTGAGGAGCACCACTTCCTGAAATGGAGAAGAAAAAACTGTTTGCATGATTGTTGGAATCTTACCAGACACTCCAGTAACCTGGCTGGCCTGGAGATAATGATGAGAATCTTCTTCACTAGCTTGATGATGACGGTCACTTCCTCACTGTCTGACCGCTCATACGCCTGATGAACATGACAAGAACAATACAGAACCTTATATGCCATATGCAGCAGGTATATCAATTCAAACTATATTTGTCACATGCGCCAAATACAACATGTGTAGACCTTACCATGAAATGCTTACTTACAAGCCCTTAACCAACACTGCAGTTCAAGAAAGAGTTAAGAAAATATTTACCAAATAAAAAGTTTTAAAAATTATAAAAAAGTAGCCTAGGGGTTAGAGTGTTGAGCCAAAGGTCACTAGTTTGAATCCCTGAGAAGACAAGGTGAAAATCTGTCCCCTTGAGCAAGATACTTAACCCTAAATGCTCCAGGGTCACTGTTGATAATGTCTGACCCCGGCAGCATCCCCACTCTGAGGGTGTTGGGATATGCAACAAAAATATAGAATAATTGACACGTGCGTATAATACAAACTTGTACATAAGCACCCACCAAAACATATTAATAATTAGAGTTATCATGATGACACCACTGCGATGCATTGGTACGGAACTCCATAGAAGCATTACAAAATAATCTGCTATAAATGTCAGCGGCTTAGTCTGTAGTCTGTATAGTAACGATAATCAAATAGAACATTCACAATATAACTAATTCTTCCATAATCAAATGACCCTTTAAGCGAGAAGAGTCTGGTTAAGCTGCAATTGCTACATTCATTTCTTGACCTATAAATTAACGATATATATCCATTGTTTCTTGAAGACTAATTTATGAATGCCTCATGAGCTTAGTTCAACTGTTGCACCCCATCAGAACACAAAATCTAAGTTTGTAATTTTCTTTAAAAAAAAAAGTAATTGTAAACAAACACTGTATAGCATCAAAACATATTGAAAACAATAATTGTGAGGTCATGGCAACCATATCTCCGTCTATGAATTTTAAAGTGGTTACATTTCTCCAGCCCCATCCCTGATCTTCGTTATTGTTTGAACTGCAGATTGCCCCTTTAAAGATTAGGGTCAAAGAGAGGTTTTTGAACGGCTCCTTATTAGTAATCGGTTGGTAGTTGGCTTAGTATTCACCGTTTCAAGTTATTACAAATGTGGCAAAAATAGCTCCGAATCATGTGCAAGGCATGAGACCGGCAATCCTCTTTCTGAAAAATCTAAGTTATAAAGTTGTAGTCGATGCTTTGACAAATGGTGATTGTGATTGGGGATACTGAGGAGCCTGCAACACCGTCTAACGAGAAAGTACAACAAAGTGTACGAACAATGACAGGGTTGCATAATACTTTAATTCCGTCTAGGATGTGACACTTTTTTTGAAGAGAGGGTACCTCCTTGATCTTGGGACAAAAACAAACCATCATAAGGAGGACTGAATGAACTCTGATGCATCCTATATTTGAAAAATGTATTACATACAAGGGAGAAAACTGCCAAAAAAACTAACATAGCAGATAAAAATAATAAAAGCAAGCCATTGTATGTACAGCAATGATTAAGCATTGGTCCTATGGAAAGTTAGATGTAATTGCGTAAGTAGGGCTCATTGCCTAAGACCGGAGAGATCCATTTGGCAGGCGCCAACTAACGGTCTAGAATCAAAGCACGGCAAGAACCTACAGTATCAAATAATCTATTCTTCTCAATACACAGGAGGCTTTAAAAAGCGTAAATCAATAACCAGGATTCGAGCCAACTTTTTAATGCTCTTAAAGTACATACAGTTGGAAAGTATTCAGAATCCTTGAATTTGTTACGTTAGTCTTATTCGAAAATTGATTAAAAACAACATTTATCAATCTACACGCCCATAATGACAAAGTGAACAGGTTTTCAGAAATGTTGTAAAAATAAAAAACAGAAATAACTTATTTACATACGCATTGGAGTCCACCTGTCATAAAATCAATTAATTGGACATGATTTTGAAAGGCACACACCTGTCTATATAAGGTCCCACGGTTAACAGTGCATGTCGGAGTAAAATCCAAGCCATGAGGTCGAAGGAATTGTCCGTAGAGCTCCGAGACAGGATTGTGTCTAGGTACAGATCTGGGGAAGAATAAAATAAATAAAAATTCTGCAGCATCGAAGGTCCCCAAGAATACATTCTTAAATGGAATACGTTTGGAACCATCAAGACTCTCCCTAGAGCTCGCTGGCCGGGCAAACTGAGCAATCGGGGGAGAAGGGCCTTGGTCAGGGAGGTGACCAAGAATCCGATGGTCACTCTGACAGAGCTCCAGAGTTCCTCTGTGGAGATGGGAGAACCTTCCAAAAGGACAACAATCTCTGCAGCACTCCACCAATCAGGCCTTTATGGTAAAGTGGCCAGACGGAAGCCACTCCTCAGTAAAAAAAGGCACATGACAGGCCACTTGGAGTTTGCCAAAAGGCACCTAAAGGACTCTCAGACCATGAGAAACAAGATTCTCTGGTCTGAAAAAAAACTAAATGTAACTCTTTGGCCTGAATGCCAAGCGTCACGTCTGGAGTAAACCTGGCACCATCCCTATGGTGACGCTTGGTGGTGGCAGCATCATGCTGTGGAGATGTTTCTCAGCGGCAGGGACAGGAAGACTAGTCAGGATCGAGGGAAAGATGAACAGAGCATAGTACAGAGAGATCCTTGATGAAAACCTGCTCCAGAGCACTCAGGACCTCAGACGGTTCACCTTCCATCAGGACAACGACCCTAACCACACAGCCAAGACAACGCAGGAGTGGCTTTGGGATACGTCTCTGAATGTTCTTGAGTGGTCCAGCTAGAGCCTGGACTTAAACCTGATCGAACATCTCGAGACCTGAAAATAGCTGTGCAGTGACGCTCCCCATCCAACCTAACAGAGCTTGAGGGGATCTGCAGAGCAAAATGGGAGAAACTCCCAAAATATAAAGGTGTGCCAAGCTTGTAGCATCATACCAAAGAAGACTCGAGGCTGTAATCGCTGCCAAAGGTGCTTCAACAAAGTACTGAGTAAAGGGTCTGAATACATTTGCAGAAATGTCTAAAACTTTTTTTGCTTTGTCATTATGGGGTAGTGTGTGTAGATTGAGGGGGGAAAAAACGATTTAATCAATTTTAGAGTAAGGTTGTAACGTATCAAAATGTGGAAAAAGGGGTCTGAACACTTTCCGAATGCACTGTATCGGATAAAACAACAAATGTCAGTAAACGTTCCTGATGTCGACAAAACAAAATAGGAAAGGTGGGATATTTGTGTGTCTGTAAAATGAATTATGTAAGAATTGGCAGTAAAAACGTTTACGCGCAAATATGAATATAATAACCATCAACCAACCATTGAAGTAAACTTGGAGTCATGCAATTACATGTCGTAATGGCAGGACCACACAACACGGGAAAACATGCAGTTTCTTAGGATACAGACTACGTAAATGACGATGAACTTCACAGGGTAGTGGAAGAACATGGTGATGAGCTTGATGCTCATTTCCAATAAATATTGAGGGTCTTATTCTGGTGACATGATTGATGCTCTGCTGCATTTTGACAAATTAAAATAGGTCTCGCTCTTTTGTCCATATTATTAATAATAATCTCATCATACAACATGAGGGGATGGCTGCCATTTTATTGGCTCGTAACCAACCGTGCTATTTTGTTAGTAACTTTAAAAAATGTTAAATTAATTTTGATTAAAGAGCACATAAAGAACATGTTCCATACATACACAACTTGTCTTTGCTAAGGAGCGTAGTTACATTCACATGTTAAGGGTACATTTTGGCTGTATAGAGCAAATACTTCAAGATTCTGAATAAGTATACCACTTGGATTAAGCCACACAAAAACTGAAACAAACAAAAAAGCCCATAAATTACAGAAGACACGTACGATATGTCAGGAACTCTGACCAGACACCTTCATACCTATGCTGTCTATGTTGCAAGATTGATGTAATTCTCTGTCAGCAAGTTCCCCGCATAGACCTAACCACATATCTTTTGAGGGTGCATGTTCATTTTCCCAGCATTTTGTTACACATTTCCTTGCTGCTGCTGCTAAAAGATAATCTATCAATTTAAGTGGAGAGGATTGGAGTATCTCCACAGGAACAATACCTAGGAGGAAATGACATGGGTCCGGTTGAATACTAATACCTGTGATGTCCTGAATATCATTGAGAATTTCAAACCAAAAATACTATTTATCAGACATGGCCAAAATATGTGATAAAGTACCTATTTGTCCACACGGCATCCAACACGTAGCTGATAAACTTTATAAAATTGAAAAAGTAATATCAGGACTCATAAAAAAAAACGATGTAATACTTTGAATTGAAACTCCCTGTGTTTTCCATATATTTCCCCAACTCTCCTCTGATATCTGCACCTGTAATTCAACCTGCCTTGAGTTCCTAAGATTATCTGGCATGTTAAGGATATTGTGATACAAATTTGAAAACGGTTCCAATGTTTTCCCCTTGATAAAGTGATTCAATCATCTCGTCAATAGGTGTAATTGGCTCAGTCATTTTTTGTAACAATCCTTTAACAATTAATTGCCTTACTTGAAGGTAACTATAAAACTTTGTTTGGGATATATGAATTCCTCCTGGATTTCTTGAAATTATATATTTAAAAAAAAAATATTGAGCCTTTGAATAGTTAAGAGACTCTACAAAGCCCTCATTTCCCATTCCCTAAATCCTTGGGACATATTAGCAGGGAGAAAGGCTGGGTTGTGAAATATAGGCGCGTCTAGAAATGTCATTACTCAGTTTATATTGGCGTTGAAACTCCCTCCATGTCTTCAATGTAAGAGTAATAATTGGGTTTTGTTTAATCCGGTCCATAGAAATAGGGTCTGCTATAAAGAGAAGACAACGTAAAGGCATATCACAATATTGACTCAATTTCAAGCCATGTCAAATCCTTTGGTTGTTGAATCCATGATGCTATGTGATTAAGTTGAGCTGCCCAGTAATATGATTTCAGGTTAAGGAGGCCACGCCCACCTAATTCTTTGAACAGCTTTAGTTTTTATAACTAATACGAGCCTTTTTATTTTTGCTCCCCCAAAAACGTGCCTTTTGCTGCATTTAGGCGAGTAAAGGTTTTAGCAGGGATTTTAAAAGGAAGCATTGAACACCGATAATGAATCTCTTACCAAGACTGCTCTTTCACTGAAGCAACCCGACCTGCTAGAAATATAGGGAGGGCATCAAACAAACAGTCTAGATCTTCAGTGATTTTACAAATCACAGGGTGGGGGTGGGGGGGGGGGGGGTAGTTCAAAGCACATACAGTTGAAGTCAGAAGTTTACATACACTTAGGTTGGAGTCATTAAAACTCGTTTTTCAACCACTCCACAAATTTCTTGTTAACAAACTATAGTTTTGGCAAGTCGGTTAGGACATCTACTTTGCGCATGACAAGTCATTTTTCCAACAAATGTTAACAGATTATTTCACTGTATCACAAATCCAGTGGGTCAGACATTTACATACAGTAAGTTGACTGTGCCTTTAAACAGCTTGGAAAATTCCAGAAAATATCATGGTTTTAGAAGCTTCTGATTGACTCAAATGATGTCAATTAGCCTATTGGAGGTGTACCTGTGGATGTATTTCAAGGCCTACCTTCAAACCCAGTGCCTCTTTGCTTGACAACAGGTGAAAAATCAAAAGAAATCAGCCAAGAACTCAGAAAAAAATAAAATAATTGTAGACCTCCACAAGTCTGGTTTGACATGGTCCCTCAAAAAAGAACAGCGGCTGCTGGTACAGTGTATAACCCGCCAGCTGTATGTTATTCATGTTGTCGTTCAGCCACGACTCGGTGAAACATAAGATATTACAGTGTTTAATGTCCCGTTGGTAGGATATACGTGCTTTCAGTTCGTCCCATTTATTTTCCAGCGATTGAATGTTCGCTAACAGTACTGATGGTAAAGGCAGATTAGTCACTCGTCGCATGATCCTCACAAGGCACCCCCATCTCTTTCCACAAAATCTCTGTTTCTTTCTCCAGCGAATAATGGGGATGAGAGCCTGTTCGGGTGTGGAGTATATCCTTCCCGTCCGACTCATTAAAGAAAAATTATTCGTCCAAGTCGAGGTGAGTAATCACTGTTCTGATGTCCAGAAGCTCTTTTCAGTCATAAGAGATGGTAGTAGAAACATATGTAGAAAATACATTAAAGGTACTTCCTGCATGGAATTCTGGGGAAAGGCCATGTGCTGATCAAGCTCTGACAATTTTGGCCTAAATTAAACTTCACGAGTTAAAAGTACATATTTGACCTAAATCAGACTAGCAATGAGTCCTTACTCATTGTAAGTATTCAAGTGAAAGACGGCACCAAAGAGAAGATAATCCGCTATGCTCACCGCGTTCAAGTCGCTCACCGAGCCCAACTCCACGAGGTGGTGGAGGCCATCACAGCCCAAACAGTGATGGCAGAATTGAAGTTCGACGATTAACAGCACCTCACTCGGCAAAATGCAAAACTTTATCGATGGCATAAAGGCTACTTTAGAGATAAATGATAAACGGATGCCCCGCTACTGGGTCTTATGAAGTATCCTGTACATAAGAGGCTGAGACAAACGATTCCAAATATATAAATATTAATAGGTGAATAGTGCTACACATCAGGATATAAAATGTACGTTTGTAAAACTATTGCTGTGACGCACCCTCAAGTGTCAAAGACAACTAAGCATTTAAGTGGACTAATACAAGCATGCGTTACTTGGGTGTAAATATTACGTCAGACTATGGGAAACTACAGTTGAAGTCAGAAGTTTACATACACCTTCGCCAAATACATTTAAACTGTTTTTCACAATTCCGGACATTTAATCCTAGTACAAATTCCCTGTCCTAGGTCAGTTAGGATCACCACTTTATTTTAAGAAAGTGAAATGTCGGAATAATATTAGAGAATGATTAATTTCAGCTTTTATTTCTTTCATCACATTCCCAGTGGGTCAGAAGTTTACATACACTCAATTAGTATTTGGTAGCATTGCCTTTAAATTGTTTAACTTGGTTCAAATGTTTAGGGTAGCCTTCCACAAGCTTCCCACAATAAGTTGGGTGAATTTTGCCCATTCCTTCTGACCGAGCGGGTGTAACTGAGTCAGGTTTGTAGGCCTCCTTGCTCACACACGCTTTTTCAGCGTGTGTGATGTTTGTGAAGGTTTCACCATCATCATGGTCGTCTCAAATAACTAATCTATGTAAAAAAAAATATTAAAACAGCATGCATAATCAGAAGGATAGCTAAATATTTACCGGGAAAAATTATTCTGCAAATAACAAGCATTAATTGATAGTCAGGTGAACTACTGTTCTGTGGTCTGGGGAAATGCATCATCAAGTGAAGTTAGGAGGCTGCAGAATGCACAGAACAAAGCAGCAAGGATTGTTTTAAGGTGGAGATATGGTTCTTCTGTTGCAGTCATGCGCAGTGTTCTTGGTTGGTCATCAAATCGACAAGATGATTGAAAAAAAATGCTTATTTTATTTCATAATATACATAATTTTAAAAAGCGGCCAAGTTCTATTCACACCAGTATTCAGTTGGTAAGAGACAGACATTCCGTAAATACTAGGAATAGATTGTCCACCATCTATGCGTTGTACAGACAGAAAAGAGAAATAGGCAAAAGAACATTTCGATTTAGAGCAATAAAGAAATGGAATAAATTAACTGAGCAAACTAGAAACCTTTCAATATATACATTTAAACATTATTTTAAAACGATTTAAATATAATACATAGAAATGTTGTGGGACTATAGTAGATAAAGAATCAATATTTTTTAGATTGAGTATTTATTGGGTCATTATGTTAGTATATTATGCACGTTTGTAATATTGTGTTATATGTGAAAATGTGTTCATATTATAAATTGTATTTTAATGTTTAAGGACTCTTGGAAGATTAGTCCAAATGGGGACTAAAAGAGATCCAAATAAAATGAAATCATTGTAAAGGCCTCGTTATTTTGCTGCTTTGACAAAAGTCATTTCTGAAGATTATTTATATTCATGTGAATAGTGATGCATTTACATCTGTCCCTCATTTTAAGGCTACCCTGTTATGGAAACAATTTACCCCTTTAAAATAATGGACCCCATGCCACCAAGTTAAATGATTCACAGCGGACATCGTTTGAGTTCTCTGAACGGCACGGTAGAAAAGGAAGTAAGTCTTCTTTCTTTTTGGTCTATTTATAATTGTTTTAGCTTTGACTGAAGTGGTCGAGCTCAACACAGCAAACACGTTCGCTCAATACATTTTTGGAAAACTTTGATTTGACTTTCATTAGGTGTGGAACATAGGTATAATTCCCAATTCCATGAACACCATGTGGTTCCATGGTTTTCACCACATGAGTAATGGCCGATCTTCACCTAAAACATCAACCCTGTCATCATCAACCCTGTCATCATCAAGCCTGTCATCATCAAGCCTGTCATCATCAAGCCTGTCATCATCAAGCCTGTCATCATCAAGCCTGTCATCATCAAGCCTGTCAGAGGCCCATCAGTAACGTTATCAGTTTTATATTATATGCAAGTTTATTTGTACAAGGAATACTTGATCCATGACAAAACGTTGGATTTATCTCAAAGAGTTAGGCGGTTTCCATAATAGGGTTAACAGACAGCGTGGTACAAGTTCAGATAAAAAGATCTACCTTCATAGGCTTTTAATGCCTGAGATGGGAAAATGTGTTTTCCCCCCATAGGCTAAACATATCCTCCATGCAACTGAATGTTGAAAGAACAGGCATTTAAGTTAATTTCTTAAAACGTGCATGTCCAAAAAGGCACCTGTTTCATGGAACGGCCCACATACTGCATCAGAGTTACCGGAGTCATTCAGAAGAGAGCCAATAGAAATAAGAGAGCAGCTCCTCAGACCACGGCAATTTGACAGTGCTAAAAAGCTCCATCCCTGAATACACTCATGTAAATCTATTTCTATGAGAGAGCCTACCTGACGCAGACATATTGCATTAGGCTTTTGCTGAGTCGTTCTGGAGAGAACCTCACCTCATGCAGTAGTTTCTCCAGTTTCTCCTGCAGCTCCATGAAGTAGCGCGAGGTGACCTGGCCCATCTGGGACTTGTCCAGGCAGTCTCTGGCCAGCTCCACTAGCTGGTGCTGGATGAAGCCCAACACACCGTCAGCCAGGGGCAGGGTGCTGTCTGGAGAGCAGTCGGCGAGGATGTCCAGCAGACGCCCCTCCATCTGAGCTGTGGCCTGGAGATCATATCAACTGTTACCATAAACTTTATCGCCACAAACAACAACGCATGTCACAATGCACATCATAGACAATTAAAAAGATGGAGATGATTGAAAGAGAAGATCGTAGACTTGGCAAATAAAAAAGCAGTTAAAAGCAACATATAAAAGTGGACACGATGAAAGTATTTTGTGACGAGGATGAATCTATTGATGTGCTAGGAAAAAAAGGGGGGTTAGTCAGAAAATAATACCTACCTTGGGAAAGCGCTCTTTGTAAACGTGATTCATCATTACAATCTCATTATCAAAGCTGCCGCATGTCCGACCAGGGCTGGAGGAAGAACACATTTCATAAAAATCACTCAATTTCTTCATTATAGCACGATCATAAGCTATTTTAAAAAGACTAGTAGTTCAACGGAAAGCAGAGAAAACATAACAAACGTATCAAATGCCACTGGCTTGGACTCAATTACATGGGTGTCCAGAAGTGTGGGGCTCACAGCACCAACCTCACATCAACATACTGTTTGTTTAAAAAAAATGGCACGTTTCTATGTTTGGTAGTAAAAAAGATAACGATATAAGTGTTTCCAATGACGTCAACCAATTAGTAGACAATGCCTACTCACATTTGGTCAAAAATCACACGATGCACACTGATGTCATTGGAAACACTTATCCTTCTCCATCCATGCTGTATCACAACAAGCCGTGGTTGGGAGTCCCATAGGGCGGCGCACAATTGGCCCAGCGTGGTCCGGGTGGTGTAGGCCTTCATTGTAAATAAGAATTTGTTCTTAACTGACTTGCCTAGTTTAATAAAAGGTTAAATACATGTTTTATTCTATTTTCCTACACCACATAGAAACGCACCATTTTCACATACAGTGCATTCATAAAGTATTCAGACCCCTTTTTCTACATTTTGTTATATTACATCCTTATTCTAAAACAGACTAAATAAATAAAAATCCTCAATCTACACACAGTAACCCATAATGACTAAGCGAAAACAGGTTGACATTTTGGATGAAAAAAAAAACAGAAATACCTTATTTACGTAAGTATTTAGACAGTATGATATGAGACTCAAAATTGAGCTCAGGTGCATCCTGTTTCCATTAATCATCCTTGAGATGTTTCTACAACTTGGAGTCCACCTGTGGTAAATTTAATTGATTGGACGTGATTTGGAAAGGCACACACCTGTCTATATAAAAAGGTCCCACAGTTGACAGTGCACGTCAGAGCAAAAACCAAGCCATGAGGTCAAAGGAATTGTCCGTATAGCTCCGAGACAGGATTGTTTCGAGGCACAGATCTGAGGAAGGGTACCAAAACATTTCTGCAGCATTGAAGGTACCCAAGAACACAGGGGCCGCCATCATTCTTAAATGGAAGAAGTTTGGAACCGCCAAGACTCTTCCTAGAGCTGGCCGCCTGGCTAAACTGAGCAATCAGGGGAGAAGAGCCTTGGTCAGGGAGGTGACCAAGAACCCAATGGGCATTCTGACCGAGCTCTAGAGTTCCTCTGTGGAGATGGGAGAACCTTTCAGAAGGACAACCATCTCTGCAGCACTCCACCAAACAGGCCTCTATGGCAGAGGCTAGATGGAAGCCACTCTTCAGTAAAAAAGGCACATGACAGCTTGCTTGGAGTTTGCCAAAAGGCACCTAAAGTCTCTCAGACCATGAGATACAAGATTCTCTGGTCTGACGAAACCAAGATTGAACTCTTTGGCCTGAATGCCAAGCAACACGTCTGGTGGAAACTTGGCACCATCCCTGCGGTGAAGCATGGTGGTGGTATCATCATGCTGTGAGGATGTTTTGTAGCGGCAGGGACTGGGAGACTAGAGATCCTTGATGAAAACCTGTTCCAGAGCGCTCAGGACCTCAGACTGGAGCTAAGGTACACCTAACAGGACAACAACCGTAAGCACACAGCCAAGACAACGCATGAGTGGCTTTGGGACAAGTCTCTGAATGTCCTTGAGTGGCCCAGCTAGAGCCCGGACCTGAACCCGATGGAACATCTCTGGAGAGACCTGAAAATAGCTGTGTAGCGACGCTTCCCATCAAACCTGACAGAGCTTGAGAGGATCTGCAGAGCAAAATGGGAGAAACTCCCAAAATATAAGGTGTGCCACGGTCGTAGAGTCATAGCCAAGACCCGAGGCTGTAATCGCTGGCAAAGGTGCTTCAATAAAGTACTGAGTTAAGGGTCTGAATACTTATGTAAAATGTGATTTTGTTTTTCCTATTTTTAATAAATCTGCTAAAACTTGTAAAAACCTTTTTTTGCTTTGTCATTTTTGGGGTATTGAGTAGATTATTTATTTTTTAACTCAATTTCATTAATTTTAGAATAAGGCTATAATGTAACAATGTGGAAAAGGTCAAGGGGTCTGAATACTTTCCAAAGGCACTGTATGTTGATGTAGTGCTGGAGATGATGAATATGAAGTAGAGTTTTCCCTTTATTAATAAACCAGGACAGTCGCATCAGTTAAAAATAGTAAGGTTGTGGGGATCCCCATAACCGTAAAAAATATAAACATTTGTCCAGGACACCATTTCATAATTGCGGCTGACTGACACGTTTGATTTGATAAAGAAAAACTTGGTCACATGCGCCGAATACAACAAGTGTAGACTTTACAGTGAATTGCTTACTTACAAGCCCTTAACCAACAGTGCAGTTCAAGAAGAGTTAAGAAAATATTTACCAAGTAGACTAAAATAAAAAGTAACACAATAAGATTAACAATAACGAGGCTATATACAGGAGGCACCGGTACCGAGTCAGTGTGCGGGGGTACAGGTTAGTTGAGGTAATCTGTACATGTGACTCAATTTTTTTGTAAATTGATGCAAGCAGAGACTTGTGATTACATCCAGCCATCCAATCTCAGTCGTCAATAGCTTTATGCATAGCAGATGCAAAAGCATTCACCTCTGTGTATAGATACGAACCTAAACCAATGTGAAAGAATTGTGAGTGAGAAGCAAGTCGGGAAGCAAGTCACTAAGCAAATCATGACAATCTCAGTTACCCAGAAGTAAAAATATGTTGCGAAAGTCTGTCATTTCTTGTTTTACATCTTGGGAGAATAGCGTTAACAATTGTGATTACCTTTTTGCAAAGAAGCTAAGTCTCCTCCCTTGCAAACAGAAACTCAGCCAATCCCCTCCCTTCACTAAATTTCACACGTGTTCATCATGGCCAAAAGCACATTTTTGTTTTGATACATTTTTTACGATACAGCCAATTTTGACTTTGTGGCTGTGGAATCTAGTGGAAACCATTTATCATCCGCACATGGGCTTGAAAATCCCTGGACCAGTATAAGCACCGCCTTTGCTCAATCTTGAGTTGTCCAAATAAGCAACAACAAAAACCCGAAACCAGGAACTACTGCTGCTCGTAATCACAATTCTGTGAGCCTTGACAGGATCTCGCCGTTTCGTCAGTCCACGACAGATTAATCATAACATGAATATCATCCATTTTCCAGTATGTTTTCCCTCAGTAAAAAACGAAGGCTTATCGAAAAAGTGGATATCTATTTGCAAGGGCTGGGAATTGCCAGGGACCTCACAATACGATATTATCGCAATACTTATGTAAATATTGCGATTTCTCATGATTCTAGATCACACGCACAACTTTGACCGACGTATCAAATTGCGTGGGGAATACGTCGTTTGGAGGGTTGGCACCTTGGGAAGAAGTCAGTGAGACAGAATAGAGTTGTGACGTCTGGCCAACGTACAGTATAAACAATGTAGAACTAAGAATGTTGGAATTCTACATACATCTGCAAGACATCTTTTACAAACGCTGTCTAAACTGCATCTTCCCAATGAATCCTGTAGACATCGTGCCTACGTTGGGCAGATGTGTGTGCTATCTGGGAACATATTGCTCACTACATGTCTGCTGCCACTCAAATGTGCATACCACCACAGATGATGCAATCTCTATTGCACTCCACACTGCCCTTTCCCACCTGGACAAAAGGAACACCTATGTGAGAATGCTGTTCATTGACTACAGCTCGGCGTTCAACACCATAGTGTCCTCAAAGCTCATCACTAAGCTAAGGACACGGACTAAACACCTCCCTCTGCAACTGGATCCTGGACTTCCTGACGGACCACTCCCAGGTGGTAAGGGTAGGTAACATTTGCCACGCTGATTCTCAACACGGGGGCCCCTCAGGGGTGCGTGCTTAGTCCCCTCCTGTACTCCCTGTTCACTCATGACTGCACGGCCAGGCACGACTCCAACACCATCATTAAGTTTGTCGATGACACAACGGTGGATGGCCTGATCACCGACAACGGTGAGACAGCCTATAGGGAGGAGGTCAGAGACGCTACAGAAGGTAGTGCATACAGCCCAATACATCACTGGGGTCAAGCTTCCTGCCATCCAGGACCTCTATACCAGGGGGTATAAGAGGAAGGCCCTAAAAATTGTCAGCTTCTACCTCCCCCAAGCCATAAGACTGCTTAACAGCTAATCAAATGGCTACCCAGACTATTTGCGTTGACCCCCCCACACAATTGTTTTGTACATATTACCTCGACTAACCTGTACCCCCACACATTGACTCGGTACCCCCTGTATATAGCCTCATTATTTTATTGTTGCTCCTTTATTTAGTAAATATGTTCTTAATACTTTCTTAAAACTGCATTGTTGGTACATGGCTTGTAAGTATGCATTTCACGGTAAGGTCTACACCTGTTGTATTCGGCGCATGGGACAAATAAAATTTGATTTGCAGAGAAACAAGCGAAAGCATGAGAAAATGAGTCATGAAAATGTGCTGAAAATATGTGGCTAACTATTTAAAAATATGTTGTCGAGCAAGCTATAGGATGAACAATGCCGGAGTTTTGGCACAGGTACAGCCGACTAGCGCAAGCTCACGGTACCTAGCAAAAACACAAATTCCTATCATTTACAGTATTAAATAACACTAATGTGAGAACAATACTTTTGGCGAACAAATGTTTCATTTTGTAGTTAATAATAAGGTTAATAAGTTAATAATAAGGTTGGTAGCAACGTGAAATTCGTTGTGGAAATCTGTTGCAGCTCAACTACACTACAAAACCAACAATGCAATGCTCTCTTTAGGCTGGCTGGCTGGCTAGCTAGCAAGCAAACGTAGCTACACACAACAATACCAAAGTCAACATCAGCATGTGAAGTAGCTAGTTATATGATCAATGGCTCATTCGAGAGAAGACAACCTTATGCTTTATGAAATTGGACAGTATTGACATTTTAAATGCATGATAGTCGTTTTCCATCTAAAAGTAGTATTCCTATTAATTTCCAGTGTAGTTTATCGCAATGCTACATCATACCAGATTGATTTCTGCCTGCTTGAACAGCAATGGCTCAGATACAAATGAAAACATGAAATGAGAGATGCGCAAAAACAATATAACATTCAAAATGGGTGAATCTAAGTAAGCATTTCACGGTAAAGTATACACCTGTTGTATTTGGCGCATGGGACAAATACAATTTTATTTTTGGAATCTTTCTTTTAACACTTCAACTGTTGTGCAGATTCATAAATGCATTAGGAACATCTGAAAAACTTTTATCTGTTGGCGAACGGTCCCTTTAAGTGTGTTGGTGGTCAGATTGGTGGCGTGCCTACCTAAGACTGCGGGAGCGGAGCCTCACAAGGGATGAGGGCTGCCCTTCCTCGTCCGCCAAACTCTCTGTGCTCCGGAAGTGTTTAAACAGGAAATTAAGCTCATCTGCCGTGGGCTGGAAGGGCAGCTGGTGCAAGAGCTCCTGGGAGGAGGAGGAGGACTGGGGGAGGAGAGCGAGAAAGAAGGAGAGAAAGATAGAGTAAAAGAAAGAAAGAGGTGTGAACGAGACAGATCAGTTTGTGTTGACAAAGTTGTTTTTTTTCTTCCATAAGATGAGGCCCTGAGGCCTTGATACAACAACAACAAGCTAGACTTCTGTAAATATGTGTACATGCAATCAAAGCAGCGCCCTTTGTGAACTCATTATCTAAGTTGATTTTAAAAGTGCTGACAAAACAGTGTTTTCAGGTTAACTCAGCTCTGCAGATAAATGAGATTTGGCTGAAAATATTTCCCTTTCCATAAGTAAGCTATAACATCACCTTGCCACGTATTATAAGACAATGCATAATGCTTAGTAGCTGAATTGTCTTTGATGCTTCTATAGAGCCAACTAAATGTCTAAGCTAAATTGGATTTCGTGGGACTGCGAACGACATCCTGCATCCAGTTTGGTCTTAAAAAAGGATTCCGTGAGCTTTCAGTGTGTCACCAGAACCAGTATTTGTTTCCACAGTAGCCCAAGGCACAGATGACGGTGTGTATTTTCATTTAAAACCAAAATGCGCAACACGCAGACAGTGGAATTTATTAGCGTCCAAAAGCTTGTGTTTCCCTGAAGGAGGATCATATGACCTTTTCTCCGAGGGAGGAACCGGAGCACTACATAATGGGTTAACTGACACCGGGCAGTGAATGGGGTATTGTGTGGGAGGGGAGGGACTGACCTCACTGCCTAAGCCATAGAAAAATCACAGCCCAGACATAGCGGCCTGAATAGAATGGGCCTTGTTTGTCCGCCGGCTGGGGTGTCTTTCGACAACTCCAAAAAAAGAAAACAATGCCACAAGACCCAGAGACAGACACAGCTGACATATTTAGTTGCCCTCGGTTTGACTTCCTGTATACAGTGCAGTACGAGGAAATGTGCAATGTCATCCAGTACTTGTCTGGCTGGTGATGTACTGTTTTTCCACAGGTCTAGGGTTTATTGTTAACCTGGGTTTACCCAATAGGTGACAAATTATCTTAGGCTGGGGGGGATATATAGCTAGAAAAAAGGGGTTCCGACACACTGAAATGGTGCTGGGAGACAAGGCTAATTCAAAACTAGTCAAGAAAAAACAATTTAGTAAACTGAAATAAAATAACAAACCTGTTCGAAAAACAAAAACTATTATCTTTGACTCCAAAACGAATTAAAATAAAAATCATTAGGAATTATTCAAATTTTAGATTTTTTTCTAAACTTAAAAAAATAAAATAATAATAATCTAATGAGGTTAAGCTTTTTGGAGGATTTACTGAATATGGTCGGTAAGTGCGGCCAGGAGATGGCTTCAAGCTTTTCACGCCTAGCTTGAGCATCACTATCAACAGGTAGCCAACTTGACTTCTTACATGTACCATTAAAATTCTAAAGGATTAGATTGATTTAAAACATGGATGAAAGTTTCCTTCCACCATATTTTTTTTACTTGTCTCGGCACTCTTCCTATTGAATCTAAGACACATTGAGATTGACTTTATAACTATAATAATAATACATTGACTAAGAGACACACTTTTTTTTTATATAACAAGCAAATCAGGTCTGAAAACTAACAAAAAATAAAATGAATTGCTAATTTTAAAAAACAAAAGGGAATAAAAACAAATATAAAAATACAAAACTATAACAACCTTACAGAAATAACGTTAAGCAGTGCAAAGCAAACAACCAATGCCCCGAGCAACTGAAACGATAAGTGAGGATTTCACTTCAAATTAAGTTATTTTGGGCTTTTAATCATGGGGGTTAATGAATAAATCATTGTACAAGAACTACAAAGTAGTCATTTTCCTAAGTTCCACTCTAGCATAACTCCCTCAAGCCAAAACACTGACAAAAAGCTTAAGATGGATGAGGAGGGCTGGCGAGGCGTTTCATCAGTATTACTGTTCTCCCATCAGGTGACTCATGAGTCCTGCTCTTACGACTGTCCCCACAGCTGGTTTACATCATTCACAGATGTGCTGAAAGGACACTCAGCTGTTTATAGGGGACACTGTCAACAGACAATATAGAGATGAACATTAAACCCATTCTGTGGTGAACCATCACAGCCACGTCAAGGCCAGGAGACTTAAATCCCGGAACAAGGACAAGGCACACAGAATATCCCGGACAAGCACCTAAAACAGAATATGCAACCCAAGTCACAAAAGGACAGAGAATATCCCAGACGAATCCCCCCCAAAAAATGATTTAATTTTTGTTTTACATGTGCCTCGTCTTCCCTGGTTCCTGTTTAGCGATCTTCTACAGTATAAAATGTCTTACCTGGACTTACTTACTATTACTAACCTTAAATACTGAACTTAACAGCCACATGTCCTATGAGTCTACTGTACAAGGTGGTGTTGCTACATAGACATTTGATTGACAGCTATATTGAGTATTGACGACACAGCAAAAAAAAAAAGAAAGAAAAACAACAAAAAAACACTCCCTTGCTGGTCTTCGAGGAAGAAGGGCTTAAATATTTAAATGAGGACCACTTACAGACACTGAGGAGCTGGGGGGGTTGGTTCCATAGCCAGACGACGGAACGGAGGCCACAGACCATCTCCGCCCATCCGCTCTGGAAAGACATGGCGCTTGTGAGTGTTTCAATCTCTTACACATCCTCTTGAGAGTTAATGACGAAGCACTACCAAAAGCTGTTTAATATGTTTAAATTAAGTATCATTTAAAATTGACATAAGGGGGGGGGGGGGGGGGGGACAACTGTTTTCCTACCTTTCAGTGCGGGCCAGGTGACTGGTTCATCACATTATGACAGACAGGGAGACGGACAAAAACAAACAATCAGGTAAACGTAAACGTAAAGCAGTCAGAAGCTCACAGACTGGAGTCAAGGTTCTGAACATCAGGCTACATCTGAACAGCTGATAACAGGCAACAATGCTATGAACACATTGGCACCTGCCTAATGAGTCATTTCACACACACACCACATTGCACTACCCTTCAGCTCAATCGCTCCGGTTTATATCCCAGCCAAATCTCCCACCTCAACACAACTCACTGAAACTTCTTCGTTTACCAAATGTGATACGCCATGTTGACAGACATGTTACTTCAGGGCCCATTTCCCCTCCCCATTTCCCTGACAGGTTTAAGGATGGAGTCGATCCATAATGGCATGTGTGCCACAATATTCCTCATGCGTCAGGTTAGCGCCTTGTACAACCAGCTTGACTAACATGTCGACAAATCAGGTCGGACTTAATGAGATTGGGGTTTCTGTGGGTATCAGGGCAAGGATTAGTCGGCTGGAATATGTCCCTTTCTCTTCATATCTCAGATGTATTATTAAACCTTTCCAATCACAGGACCCGTCAATCCCGTACACGGGTTGAAAATGGCAGATTTTGTCATTGATAAACACCTAAATTGGAACGCAGTGGCTGTACAGTATGCTATATATGAAGTCAGAACTCAGGTTATCCACTTCCCAGTGCTGTATGGGTTTTGACTGACGTTTAACTTGAGCACTGCGCACAACAAAAAGATACACCCATCCCTCCCGCTAATTGGGCTACTTTTGCACATTTGTTGTTGTCCCAGTGAGGGAAACGCTGCGAATCGAAAGGAGTCGATGTGTTCTGAAAGATGAGTCATTGAAGATGATTATAAATACCACTTTGATGTCGTACACACAAAAACCACACCCCCATGAGTCCAAATGTGCACTTAAGTTACATATTCGAAAACGCATGTCATTTACAATATCAACGTTTATGATTGCTGTGTTTGATCCACAGTTCCAAAGATGACATGCGTTATACCCTGGCTTGTCCCGAACACAATGAGCCCGTTTGTCGTATTGTGAAGAACATTTGTCGCAGAACACGCACTTGAACACACTCATGACTCAATTCTTTGCGCACCAAAAATTACAAATCGGTTGGTCTGAAGTGCCTTTCGAAAGCCTAACGCCATAAGATTGTATTTTATAGCTGAGGTAGCCATGTTGGAAATATAAGCTTTCAAACGATGCCCACCTGAACCAGGTTGCGATTTATAATGGAACATGTTTGGATTACAACAGTAAATTGTATACACACTATAATTGTGCGATGGTGGGGATGCAGGGCTGTGTTCCAAACACTTCCTCAAATGGCAAAGCTCAGAGAGCTTTGAGGCTCATTCCTTGAGTCATAAAAAGGTGCATTGAAATCACTTAGGAACTTTGCACAGTTTGATCCATTACTCAAACACCCGTAATCGTTTTTTCTGATCTTATTCTCTCCCCATAATCTCCAAAGTGTTCCCTTTCAATTGCTACCACAGTCATGCGTATGCTTTTTATAACTGTGTTAAACATTTCAATTTGTCTCTATCGATGTAGGCCAATTTCCACGAGTGTAAGGGGTTAATAAGTGATATTATTTAATATTAAGGCACCATACCGCTGGAGAGGAATGGAAAGGGAGGCTGTTTTGATGTGCTCATTTTTTTTTTTTTAAATCAATACCCGGGTAAGCCAAAACAATGGGAGAATTATGCGATTAGATTTATTTATTTATTTATTTAACTAGGCAAGCCAGTTAAGTACAAATTCTTCTTTACAATTACAGCCTAGTGTACAGTTGAGTCCCTTCTTGTTTCACACGGTTAAACATTTGCTTTAGTACATTAACCAAAAACACACTTGGTTGCAGCACCTGGAAAATGTGGACATAACCTGGGAGCTTTCCACCATAACAAAGTTCCGGTAACAGCTTTGATTGAACGATACCCATGGCACCCATTTTATTGTGTGGCAGTATTACTCGCATGGTGTTGTTTACGTGGCTAAATAATTGCATGCACAACTACAATCTATAAGTAGGACAAACAGACTGCAATCTATGAGTAGGACAAACAGACTGCAATCTATGAGTAGGACAACAACTATCCCAACTCAACACCTTACATAGTGCAGCCACAGCATCTGTCCACATCGGCATCTCGGAAACCTCAGTAAATTTAGCGGTGTCATGTAGTAAGTTAACGCAAACTTGCGCACGGCTAAAATGTTCCGTGTGATTTCCCCCCACTTATCTTTAAGGCTTATGGTACGGTACAGTGATACTGTACCATAAAAGGCTTTACCTCACCATCCTCAAGCCTGACTGGGTTGCACTGTTGACCACTGAAGTGGATGATTGACTGTGAGCAAGCCCACCACTGGATACAACGTGAAGCATGATGACTCGACATGAGGCTCTGCTTGTAACACATCATAATGGCAGCCAGAGCATGGGCACTGCATAGTGACTCTCCCTTTAAAATTGCACTGATAAATAACAAGTCCCGCGAGTGCCCCTAGAGCCATTCGGCTGGCTTCGTTCTAAAGCACGGTCCTCCTCATTAATAGGAGGTTTTTGATGCATTGGCTGTGGTCATGGGAATGATGGAGGTTACCTACTGTACCAAACCATCTTGTTCCTATGCAATTATGGGAGGATCTATCCTTTTTGACACTATATGATTTCCATTTATTTCTATTGGCCACCAAATAATCTGAAACACAACCAAAACAAATGGCAAATGAATCCAAGAAACGTGTCACAAGCTTGATGTAGTCATTGCGTGCTGGGAATATGGGACCAAATACTTAACTTTGTGCTACTTTAATACACATAAGTGAATTTGTCCCGATACTTTTGGTCCCCTAAAATGGGAGGACCATGTACAAAACGTGCTGTATTTTCTAAACGGTTCACCCGATATAATATCCTCAAATTAAAGCTGACAGTCTGCACTAACCTCAGTCATTATATCATTTCAAATCCAAAGTCCTGGAGGACAGAGCCAAAACAACAAAACATTTGTCACTGACCCAATACTTTCGGAACTTCAATAACACAGCCAAATTAAAAACTAAATTTCTTCTATTAAACTGAATTTATTGAAAGGAAGATAGGATTTTTTCTTACCTGCGCGCAAACTGGAAGTTGGCGGTGGCACTGGCAGAGACATTTCTGGGGCTTTCTTGGGGACTACTTCCAGCTGAAACACAACAATCAGACTGTCAGAGTTGTATCACTGGGACACGTTTTCTAATCATCAAGAAATAGGCCATGTTGCTATAACTGCAGTCCGCTGTCATTCTTGGGAACTGATGGCGCACAAGTAAATGCAAAGAAATCGGTCTCAGGCGGAACTGAATTCAATAAACTCAATGCATATTTACGAGCATGTGGTCTGGAGAGGACAGGGTTTTTGTGACGGGCCTAACTCATGCTCCTTTGATAAGTCTCAACTCCATCCGTAGCACTTTTATTAACTGGTCTGGCCATCCGGATTTGTTATGATGAAAATAAGCCTGACTGTCCGCTTGTTACAATGGAAGAGGATAACAAGTCTCAGATTTACTAAGTCCTCCACTGGCTCACAACCAATAACCATGAAGGAAGCCTTTCTCTCTTTCATGTGAAGTATATTTCATGTTATTCCCCTAAAGCGATACAAACCCCTCTGGTTTCGCAGTAGGGAGATCGTGATCTGTACATGAACGTCTTCGGTAACTTCAGCTTCAAAACAGAAGCCAAACAGTAATTTGAGCTTTGTCAGCTCAGCTGCTGCGTTTTCATTTGACTGTGAGAAAACTCTGAACACATATCATGTGGTTAGCTGTGTCTGTGTGCATTGTGCTCTGCTGGCACAATGCACTGGAAAGGCCTGATTGGTCTGCTATCTCTAATGTCACATGTTGATTGGTTTGCTATGTGTTTATCGCATGCTGGTCTGGTATCTCTATCGCATACAGGGTGCAGTGCAGAGACGGCTCACAACAACACCTACCTGTGGCAAGGGGGAGAGGTGAGAGTGGTCGGGAGAGTGACGGCGAGGGGGTCCCGACCGCCAGACCCCTTTTGCTGTTTCGGCAACTGTGGAAAAAAGGGAGAAAATTGCTTTGTGACACATTAAAGTAGTGGAACGTAAACAGAGTTGTGAAATTGGGGCTTGAATGCAACATGCAGGTGTTACAAATATTTTGCCTGTATGATACAGTACATACTTTCACCACAAGTTGAGAACTCATGATACAGCAGATTTATCATTCAAATTGTGTCGGAAAATTATTTGGACCTTCTGTTTTTGGCTTATAGTTCCCCATCACAATCTAGGCAGGGCAGTAATGACCTAATTTGGTTGAATTGGACAATTTAGATAAACCCAAATTAGTGCGCTCAGCAGTCCATTGGTTAAAAACCATCTCTGTTATTGGAGGACTACAGTGCCTGCGGGGTGTGTACCCACCAGGCTCCATGGCCAGGGGTAGATTTACAGAATGGAAGGAACTCATTTTCAGTTTGTTTGTTTTCGGAGATGACGGATCCCCAGCCCCCATTGTTGACGTTGGGCTGCCACTAATATCAATACCATCTCGCTGCCAGTGACCTAAAATAATTGAGGAGCTCAGACGACAACTGAGTCTGACATTTCTGGGTTGGCATGGAGATCAGATTACAAAAGATGCCCCTTGTAATAAAATGTATTTCATGAATCTATTAATTCATTCAACTTTGTGGAAATCAAATCACAATCAAAACACTTAGAGGCAATGGAAATGATTTTTGTCTCAGTCTATAAACAACCCGTATCGCTAGTAGGGACTTTACCCAGTTCCATGCATAAGGAAGCCAACTAAAAGAAAACAGGCAGGTTTGTCATGAACAGAGATTGTGGTGAATGCTTTGGCTGTTGACACTGCTGGTGTTAGCGGTCAGGCGCACCTTGAAGTTTTTCCCCATCCACCGACAGGATTTTTTTTTTAAACGTAGTAGGCTATGGTCAAACATGTAGGCTACAGACATTTACTGAATCGCCAATGTAAGCTACTGCAAGTATAGCGAAGAGAATCATTGTACCATCTAAACTGAAATATATTTTCCATAACCAATACTATTGTATTTTCAGCTGGTGTACAAAACAAAGTTAAACACAAAAAAAAACTTAAGCACGGGAGGCGGAGAAAAAGCACACAGAACAGATCTGTGAACTGACCTCAAAAAGCAATAATATGTCAGATCGCCCCAGATCTACCACTTCTTAGACTTGCTTTCAATGAGAATGACATATCTATAACTCACAACTGTGAATTTGGTCAGGTCGCCCCAAAAGTTACATATTGCAGCTTTAATGCACAGAGCTTTTGCTCATTTGCGTAGCTAATTGTTTAATTTATTTAGACCCAGCGTTTATTTGAAAAAGGCGTTTATTTGCTGAAATGTGTGCCGTTGCCCAGCTATTAAAAGGTAAATTATACAGTTTTGCTTTATATTTCAGCCTGGTCTCATACACTAGATGTAACATAATAAATGAGAATCTAGGAAATTAGTATGATATGGTTACATAAGACAGAAGGTTACTTAAGGCAAAAACAAAAAGTTGGGTGGGTGGGTGTAGAACACGAACGTCTAACAACGCAAAGGTTGTGTTTGAATCTCATCATGGATAACTTTATTCTTTTAGCAACTACTTAGCATGTTAGCTAACCCTTAAGCTAACTCTAACCACTAGCCTAGTTAACGTTAGCCACCTAGCCACAACAAATTGGGATTTGTAACATATCATACAGTATGTATCAAAAACTCATAACATATATGAAATGGATGATGGAAGTCCACAAATTAATCCTTAACATTACATACAAAATAGATGACGTTGTCCACAAATTAATACATACCAAAACAAACTTTAACATATCATATCAGAGGGGTTTGAGCTGTTACCTACACAGTCTGACAAAATCATTTTAGTAGTTCAAAGTAAATAAGGCATACTTTTATGACTACTGAATACCAATTATCAAATCACTTAGATCATGTATTTTCAGGCTCACAAAGCAACTGCTTTCTATCCCTCTAGATCTTGTGTTCTCTCATTCTGTGTCTGCGCTGCACAGAACGGACAAGTTTAAGGGGGCATGTAGTGGATTATGGTCATTGTAGTTAATTACCATGTTTTCTGTGATAAGCTACATAGAATATTTTCCTGTTGGAAACTACAACTCCCTAATACATCGCACAATTCAGGCTTGATCTGATTTCTCTACAGAAACTGCACATCAAGTAAAAAATAAAAAAAACAAACGAAATGGAATTAAAATAATTGAACTGAAGTTGGTAAATTAACCAAAAAAATAACAAATGTTAGTTAATCACTCAGCACTACATATCATACTAATTTGAGCATCCCAGATTTCCATTTACTATGTTACATCTACCCCTGAGTCCAGGTTGCATTTTTAGCTCGACTATAGTATAACCTATACCAGTTGCATTCAACTCCTACCCTACTTGGTCCGCTGCCTGCTGGTTTTCTGTTCTACCTGATAATTGCACCCACCCGGTGTCCCAGGTCTAAAATCTGTAGAGGGGAACAATTTTTAAAAAGCAGTGGAACTGGCTTCGATGTTGAGTTTGTGGGGCCTATACTGTAATGAACAAGTTGTGAGCCTTCTGCATGAACAACACTGTGTCCCCATGGACAGCTGCTGCTTCTATAAGACAATACATAGGCAACAATAACCGCATAGTCTACAATGGCCACGTTTCTCTATCGGAAAAACAAAACTAGGGCGGATGTAAACCGACAAATACGGTAGTTGAGACCATAACGCGAAACCATAGTGAACAACATGAAAGCAAAGGCCAATGTGTACTATTGTCGTGAATGGGAAAGTTACTGTTTGAGAAAATCTTAAACAAAAAACATTAAATAAGCGACGTCATTTTAGTCTGTGGTCTGGTGTTGGCATTTTGCATTTCAATTGTCTTAGTCAAAGCAATAGGCTAAATTGCGCGGGTCCCATCCATAAGTCTTACACTATCACTGATTTAAATAGTTTGACAAATCAGATAGAAGAAAATCTAATTACCTTTTCGATCTTTTCATCATGGCCCCAGTCACAAAACTTGTTTTGTAGCTGGGCAAGACTGTCCAGTAGTAATTCTGATCAGACATGATGAATTAAAGCGATACAAAGTGATACTTTTAATCAAATTTCGTAAATGTCCACTATCTCTTGAGAAACATAATTGTTATTTCCTCGGAAAGCACTCGGAGTCCGAAACCAAAAACTCCGACAATGGTTAGCACTATTTGACTGCATACCCGTGGCAGTTCAGGCAAGAAAGCAAACGTAAATGATGCCGTCATCGCTTTATTTCTTCCCTGTGAATTTTCGCGCACTACATTACAAGACTTTCGCGCGCATCATCAATATTTCCAAATCACCAAAACTGATAAAAACTTCCCAGAAACAGCTAATAATTGTACAGATAATTGTGTCAACCCATCGGTTGGAGGAGGGATTGCCGCGGATGGGAGGAAGTTGTCATTTGGGGATTGTTGCGCTCACATGAAAGTTTGATCATGGGTTTTACATCGACTTGAATGTCATTGACCACGTTTACATCTATACCAATATCCAGTTATTACTCGGGATAATAAAGTATTCTGTTTTTGAGTTGACGCAAATAAAACATCTTATCCCGTTTACAATAACCCGACAAATCTTGAATCCCGTTTATGAGAAACCCGGATAAGATGCCCGCTATAAACTGATATTAGACGGGATACTGTGACATGTCGACACCTTATCCCGTTTACTGTTGTTTTTCACGGTCTGCGCAGGCTCAGTTTCGCATATCATGGGTGTGGTGTGATAAGTTGTCACCGGATTGTCAAACAAATCACTTTAAAAAAGTAGGCTATACATGCCGCAGTTTGATCCGCCATAATAATGTATTTTTCTGATACACCGTACTGGACCGTATAGCCTACTAGCTTAGGCTACTTTCACCCCTTATTTATCTAAGTTTCCACTTATAATTTCCAACATTAGGTAGTCCATTTGTCAACTAGGCTATAGTTAAATACATGCAGCTTCTCTTCTGTTATAACTTGTTGCCCCAGAAGACTAAATAAAGTAGTGTTCACCAGAATAATGTCTTACATCGGTCCAAAAGGCTTCTTAACAGCTTCTACCCTCAAGCAATAAGACTCCTGAACAGCTAATCAAATGGCTACCCAGACTATTTGCATTGTCCCTCCCCTCTTTTTTTACGCTGCTGCTACTCTGTTTATTATCTATGCATAGTCACTTTAATAACTCTACTTACATGTACATAGTACCTCAATTCCCTCGACTAACCTGTGTCCCCGCACATTGTACCGGCACCCCCCTGTATATGACCTCGCTACTGTTATTTTACTGCTGCTCTTTAATTATTTGTTATTTTTATTCTTATTTATTTTTACTATACACTTATTTTTCTTAACTGCATTGTTGGTTAAGGGCTTGTAAGTAACTATTTCACTGTTGTTTTCGGCGAATGTGACAAATACAATTTGATTTGAAAATGTGATTTGATCAGTAAAACGCAACATGTAAAGTGTTGTCCCATGTTTCATGAGCTGAAATAATGTTCGATTCTCAAGAATAGATTGTGCACAAAATTTGAGTAACAAATGTGTTTACATCCCTGTTAATGTGAGCATTTCTCCTTTGCCAAGATAATCCATCCACCTGACAGGTGTGGCATATCAATAAACTAATTAAAAAGCATGAGCATTACACAGGTGAACCGTGTGCTGTGGACAATAAAAGGCCACTCTAAAATGTGGATTTTTGTTATACAACAATGCCACAGATGTCTCAAGTTTGAGGGAGTGTACAATTGGCATACTGACTGCAGGAATGTCCACCAGAGCTGTTGCCAGAGAATTGAATGTTCTACCACGTCGTTTTAGAGAATTTGGCAGTAGGTCCAACCGGCCTCACACCACGTGTAACCACAACAGCCCAGGGCCTCCACATCTGGCCTCTTCACCTCCGGGATCGTCTAAGACCAGCCACCTGGACAGTTGATGAAACTGTGGGTTTGCACAACTGAAAAATTTCTGCACAAACTGTCTGAAATCGTCTCGGGAAGCTCATCTGTGTGCTCGTCATCCTCACCATGGTCTTGCACTGGCTGCAGTTCGGCGTCGTAACCGACTTCAGTGGGCAAATGCTCACATTCTATGGCCGCTGGCACACTGGAGAAGTGGGCTCTTCTCGAATGAATCCCGGTACTGTACCAGGTAGATGGCAGACCATGTGTATGGCGTCATGTGGGAGAGCAGTTTGCTGATGTCAACGTTGTGAACAGAGTTCCCCATGGTGGGGTAATGGTATGGGCAGGCATAAGCTACGGACAACGAACACAATTGCATTTAATTGATAGCATTTTCAATGCACAGACGTCCCGTGACGAGATCCTGAAGCCCATTGTTGTGTAATTCATCCGCTGCCATTACCTCATGTTGTTTCAGCATGTTAATGAACGGCCCCATGTCGCAAGGACTTATACACAATTCCTGGAAGTTGAACATGTCCCAGTTCTGCCATGGCCTGCATACTCACCAGACATGTCACTCATTGAGCAAGTTTAGGATGCTCTGAATCGACATGTACGACAGCATGTTCCAGTTCCTGCCAAAATCCAGCAACTTCGCACAGCCATTGAAGAGGAGTGGGACAACATTTCACGGGCCACAATCAACAGCCTGATCAACTCGTGCTGCATGAGGGAAGTGGTCACACCAGATACTGACTTTTTTTTATCCATGCCCCTCATTTTTTTTTAAAGGTATCTGTATTCCCAGTCATGTGAAATCCATGGATTAGGGCCTAATGAATGTATTTCAATAGGCTGATTTCCTTATTAACTCTAATTTAGTAAAATCTTTTAAATTGTTGCATGTTGCGTTTATATTTTTGTTCAGCGTAGGTAAAGTTGTCTGTTTCATTTAGGGACCGGGGAGAAGACAACTCCAAAACAGTGGAATGATTGGTCCTGTGCAAAAAATATCCAATTTCCATATAAACAGTTTGACTTTTTTTAAAAGGAAATGAAAAGCTGAGAAAACAATTAAACACATTTCTGATAATACGTCTGTTCGTCTTGGGTGCCTATTATATGTGGTTGAAATACTGTCTGCTTGCATAAGTGACAACACGTTACATGCCCATTCCCATTTTCTCAAGAAAATAATTTTTTTATATATACATTTCTCCACAACCTGTTCAAGACAAAATTAACATTTGTTGCATCCTTTTACTGCAAGAAATGCATAATTCTGCAGGAGTTAATATATTAGGCTACATGTGAGAAGTTCTAGGCCTCCAGTCAGTATCCATATTTTAGTTACTATTCCATATAACCCATATGAACTTAAACATTTTATAATATTCTGTTAATTCATGGATACAGGGATACTTGTGAGCGAGATATCAAAAGTTGCTTGTAAACAGCTTATGCCGAATAAGACCTTAAGCAAGATATGAGCTACTATCGGAATACAGTGTGGGCATGTAAACGTGGTCACTGTAGGCCTATGTGGTTATGACTATTTCAAAAAGACTCAGGTAAATTGATAAAATATTACCTAGTGCAACCATTAAAGTGGCCTATTTTTATCATTCCATAGTAAATCATCAATCTTCTATAAAAACGCACAACAGAAATGATAAACAAATAATATATTTTGCCTATATGTTGAGAAAGACCTGTCAATAAACAATTAAAATCTATTTCACAAGACTTTCCCATTATATGCTCCATTCTTTATGACACCCAGGGCTGGCTCCAGGCATACGCTGTCGCTTAGAGCACCAGGCCGCTAGAGGGACCCCAAAATAATAATTATTATTACTACATGTTTTAGGAACTCAAATAAGGTTCTCAACTTACTGTTGAGAATTAGAATAGAAGAATACACCAGCTACAAGTTCGAAATTTGGTTTTGCATCAGCAATTTTTATCTTATGTCAATAGAGTTGCAAGGAATTAGCTTTAAAACTGAAAAGATCTCTCCACCACATGGCAAAATGAGTAGCATTGCATGAAATCTGTAGTAAAATTGCGACATTCTCTCTACGCTCCATGGCAAAATATGTAGAATTGTAGAAGACACTTTAAAACTGCAACATTTATTTCATTTTTTGGGGGAACTCAGTTGGGGTCTCAACTTACTGTTGAGAGTTCGAATAGTAGAATACACCAGGTGCAAGTTCGACATTTGGTTGTGCATCAGCAGTTCTCCCTTCTCATGTCAGACAGTCACTCAATTAGCCATTTCAGCTAACAATTTTTAGATTGTAAATTAGTCTAGCCAGCTATCATGGCCGAATACAGACCAGACACGTACCCAAGTTTAAAACTCTCTCCACCCCATGGCAAAATCTCACTCAGGGCCCTCAAAAGGCTAGAGCCGGCCCTGATGACACCGGTTACTATGTCAATAAGACGCCCACAACAGAACAATATCTGTCTTATTGCACACCAATGGAATATGCCAGAGCTTCATCTTGGAGCTCTGCAATAGGCTATGACAGGGTCACTAGGCAAATACACAAATTCTGACTGACATGTCATTAGGGAACGTGTGTAGAATTCAATGCATGATAGGTGAAATTATTTATTTTGAATAATATAGATTATTTCCATACTAATTGACAAGACCTCAAAGCATTGATGTGCATGCACGCATACTATAAACATACATACAGTCCTTTCATAAAATGCGTGGGTGTACGTTTGATTAGATGTATCTATACACCGAGTGTACAAAACATTAGGAACACCTTCCTAATATTGAGTTGCACTCCCTTTTGCCCCCAGAACAATCTCAATTCGACAAGGCATGGAATCTACAACGTGTCGAAAGTGTTCCACAGGGATGCTGCCCATGTTGTGTCAAGGAGCCTGGATGTCCTTTGGGTGGTGGACCATTCTTGATACACATGGGAAACTGTTGAGCATGGAAAAACCCAGGAGCGTTACAGTTGACACAATCAAACCGATGCACCTGGAACCTACTACCATACCCCATTCAAAGGCACTTAAATATAATGATCTCAATATCCAAATTGGTAGTTACAGTCTTGTCCCATCACTGCAACTCCTGTACGGACTCAGGAGAGGCGAAGGTCGAGAGCCATGCGTCCTCCGAAACACAACCCTGCCAAGCCGCACTGCTTCTTGACACACTGCTCGCTTAAGCCAGCCACACCAATGTGTCAGAGGAAACGCCGTACAACTGGCGACCGTGTTAACGTGCATGCGCCCGGCCCGCCACAGAAGTCACATAGAGCGCGATGGGACAAGGACATCCCGGCCGGCCAAACCCTCCCCTAACTCGGAAGATGCTAGGCCAATTGTGCGACGCCTCATAACCCATCTTTAGTGATGCCTCAAGAAATGTGATGCAGTGCCTTAGACCGCTGCGCCACTCAGGAGGCCCCAGCACTTAAATATTTTGTCTTGCCCATTCACCCTCTGAATGGCAGACACACACACACACAATCCATGTCTCAATTGTCTCAAAGCTTAAAAATCCTTATTTAACCCGTCTCCTCCCCTTCATCAACACTGATTGAAGTGGATTTAACAAGTGACATCAACTAAGGATCATCCTTTCACCTGGTCAGTCTATGTCACGGAAAGAGCAGGTGTTCCTAATGTTTGTACACTCAGTTTAATAACACCTTGTGACACCCTTTGGTTTTGTATCAAACGGTGAAACAAGAGCAGAGATAACCAGTGCTGATCTTCAGTGATACTTACATGTTCCCCCTTCGTGGAAGGCTCAGCTCTTTCTGGAATTGAGAGAGTGACTCATTAAAATAGTGACAATGGCAGTAAAGATAGTCTTGCAAAAGGTAAAGGCTGTTTGATTATGAACTTAGTCTATGACAGCTATATCCCCTGCTGTTCATTCCCCTCCTATATGTAAAGATATTATAACTCTGGCCTAGTTCTGTAGGTCTTAAATAGGTATTCTCATTCAGTCATTTTGTAGGTTGTTCGGTTTGCTCTGATTCTTAAGCCCTTGTATGTAGAATATGCATGATAATGTACAGAGCATACGCATGCCGAAAATGATGTGCCTCAGTGTGCTGTATTTTCAAAGATAAAAGCAGGTCGTTTCACAACCAAAAGCACATTCTCATTGCAGGCTCATGTAAGATGAAGGTATCAATCAATATAATAAAATGAAAACACTTATTTTGGATATGGGGGCAAGCACATTCCCAGCAACACCTCTTTTATAATAGGTTTAGAGCAAACAACGCCTAAGGGATTTTAACAGCAAAGCCGCCATCTGAGTAATTGATTGGAATTTAAAAAAACTCTGAACACGGGCCGTCAGAAGGACTAGAATTGAGTCATCTATACTGGATATAAGACACATACGTTAACATAAAAAGGGATGTTTCTCTATCAATCATCCTCAACGCCCATATCACCACAGCAACCTAGTGTTGGCAATAAGACAATCTGTAGAAACATACGATTTATTAACTACACTTTCGCATCCACAAGCTTGCCCTTGAGTGCCAACGCACGCAGCATTCATGTGTGTAGAATGGATCGATAAGGTAACCTATCCATGACCATTTCAAGACAAGGTGGCACAATACACGGGAAAGCGAAATTGCTTTGATACTTGTGATCACAAGAACTGGCCATAAAACTGCGCCCAATGTAAACAGTTTATTTCGTTTAGTAAAACAGCAATTGACAATCACAAAATAACCCTAGAGAAAGAGAGAAATGCATGTTTGCCCTAACGTGGGTCAACAATTGTTTGTGTTGGCCTATCATTAAATGTTCTAATGCCAAAACACAACTGCAAAGCATTATCATTTCAATCTTCAATAGCTATGCTGATGTTTTTCTATTATTGGGTTTCTTACCTGCAGCCCACGACGTCTGAGAATGTTTGGCTCGTCCATTGTAGTATAAATTATGACTATACCGCTGACTCCCTTTTTCCAATTTCATTCAACCCATAATGCGTCCTCCTGTATTATTCGCTGCGAGTGGATGTCGCGGACGCAACTAGCTTCATCCCAAAACGGAGAATTTCGTTTAATTGCCAGCCGCCCGGTGACCTGACCAGCCGTAAGAATTGGGAATGCATGTGCAGGGAGGTACTTCTGACAAATCGCCTTAGGCGGCAGTGCGGGGACCTTATATCTCATTGATCCTACGCAACCTTTTTCCAACCCCTGTCTCACTCGTTTTTTTTCAGGTAGGATATGCACTAATATCCTATTTGCAGTTCTACAATATATTTACATTCTATTTATCTGTATATGTCTACCCATGTTCTGTGTTTGTGTGACGAGAAGAAGCAACTTTTTGCTTAAAATCCCATTCAGATGTCTTTCATGTACCCCTTATTAATTTACTAATCAATACAATATCGACTTGAAGGAGGTTCGTTATACTCTTCATATGAGTGCACTATTGTGATACATATGTTGTGTAACTCTACATCATAATTGGCCCATGCATGAAATAAAAAAATAAAAACTTCAGATGACCATAAACAATGGTGCAACTCTGACAGTCAAATGGTGAAATGACTTGATCGACGATGAGAGTCTCCAAGTGGCACCACAATGTTTTCATACAACAATGGCTGTGTCTTGTCATGTGGTGTCATGTCCATTGATGTTAGCTGGCAGCATTGTTCTGTTTTTGCCTAAAATGACATACCCAAATTTAGCTGCCTTGTAGCTCAGGACCTGAAACAAGGATGTGCATTTTCTTGATACCATTTGAAAAGAAACACATTGAAGTTTGTGGAAATGTGAAATGAATGTAGGAGAATATAACACATTAGATCTGGTAGAAGATAATACAAAGAAAAAAACATGATTTTTTTTGTACCATCATCTTTGAAATGCAAGAGAAAGGCCATAATGTATTATTACAGCCCAGCTGCAATTTAGATTTTGGCCACTAGATGGCATCATCTATGTGCAACTTTTTAGACGGATCCAATGAACCATTGTATTTCTGCTCAAAATGTTGTATCAAGACTGCCCAAATGTGCCTAATTGGTTTAATAATAACTTTTCAAGTTCATAACTGTTCACTCTCCTCAAACAATTGCATGGTATTCTTTCACTGTAATAGCTACTGTAAATTGGACAGTGCAGTTAGATTAACAAGAATTTAAGCTTTCTGCCAATATCAGATATGTCTATGTCCTGGGAAATTTTCTTGTTAAAATTAGCTCAACTGTGGTTGAGTGATTACTTTGACCCAGCAGTAGGTTGCTTTTTACTCTTTTGCTGGGTTATTTTTATTCATGTATTTTTGACTCAGCAGTGGGTTATTTCTTACTTTATTGCTGGGTTATTTTTCTACCTTCTCTCTATTACAGAATCTGTTAATTTTCTAAATGTACAAAATATGTCTAACAATAATAATCAATGTTATAAAATTTCGACACAGTCTATGAAATTCTTAAAATGAAATATGGCCAATCATGACAAATTGTAGATAAAATACAAAAGATGTGTTTGAGTTATTAATTTCAGCTCCAAAATGAAGTCATGCAAAAGATAAACAAATAAGGAACACACAAATAAAAACTTTAGCACAATCCATAATTTCAAAATCACAGTAGCCCTAGCAATTAAAGCTGAGGAACGGGGCTGAAGAAAAGTAAACACTTTACCCTTTACTCCCCCAACCCCTACCAGGTATCAATTTTCCATATGAATTCTTGTAAAACACCAAAACATAAATGTATTCTGTTCCAGAGCCTGCCCAGTCATGATAGTGAATGCCAGGGAGTAGAGGTGATTGTCCCCGAGAGTCAGAGCGAAGGGTTTGGTTTCTCTTGTTCTTTTGGTCACCCGGCGAAGATATTCAGTCATATTAGTTGCAACCTGGGGATTATAAAATATG
Source organism: Salvelinus namaycush (assembly GCF_016432855.1). Taxonomy (NCBI): domain Eukaryota; kingdom Metazoa; phylum Chordata; class Actinopteri; order Salmoniformes; family Salmonidae; genus Salvelinus; species Salvelinus namaycush. The sequence continues at coordinate 10,645,149 of NC_052317.1, read as the reverse complement.
ATTATAAAAAGTTGAACAATAATCAAGGCACTCATCATGCTCTTGCACACATTAGTATCTGGGGGACAAAGACATAACAAGGTTATAGTGGACAGTCAAAATGGATAAACATTTGAGAAACTACTTTCATTTCAATATGTAACATCAGCTACATGCATTTGATACACTGGTGGTGGGAGAAGCACTCTCAGAGCCATGCAGCCCCTAGTGTCTGGGCAGTGGGGGACAAAGACATTAGCACAGTTTAAGTGGAGAGTCAAAATGCATAGCCTAAACTAGGTTTGAACAATTGTGACACTCCTTTCATTTCAATATGTAGCTAGATAGCTATAACTACCTAAATCAACTGTCTGCCTCTAGACTAAGCCAACTAACTACCTCGCTAACTCAGAAACAATTTGGGAGAAAAAAACACACAGTAACTGAACCACCATAAAATGATGAGTAATACACTTGCCAACTAGCTACAACTATGTTAAATTAGCTCAGAGACAGTGAATAGGCCTAGCTAGCATATACAGTGCATTCGAAATTCTTCCGACCCCTTCACTTTTTCCACATTTTGTTACGTTACAGCCATATTCTAAAACGTATGAAATAAAACATTTCTCATCAATCTACACACAATACCCCATAATCACAAAAAACAAATACCTTATTTACAAAGGTATTCAGACCCTTTGCTATGAGACTCGAAATTGAGCTCAGGTGCATCCTGTTTCCATTGAATATACTTGCTGTTTCTACAACTTGATTGGAGTCCAGCTGCGGTAAATTCGATTGATTGGACGGGATTTTGAAAGGCACACACCTGTCTATATAAGGTCCCACGGTTGATAGTGCATGTCAGAGAAAACACCAAGCCATGAGGTCGAAGGAATTGTCTGTAGACCTCCGAGACAGGATTGTGTCGAGGCACAGATCTGAGGAAGGGTACCAAAACATTTCTGCAGCATTGAAGGTGCCCAAGAACACAGTGGCCTCCATCATTCTTAAATGGAAGAAGTTTGGAACCACCAAGACTCTTTCTAGAGCTGTCCATCCGGTCAAACTGAGCAATCGGGGGAGAAGGGCCTTGGTCAGGGAGGTGACCAAGAACCAGATGGTCACTCTGACAGAGCTCTAGAGTTCCTCTGTGAAGATGGGAGAACCTTCCAGAAGGACAACCATCTCTGCACCACTCCACCAATCAGGCATTTATGGTAGAGTAGCCAGACGGAAGCCACTCCTCAGTAAAAAAGGCACATGACAGGCCACTTGGAGTTTGCCAAAAGGCACTTAAAACCTCTCTAGGGTACGTGAGACGGTAGCGTCCCACCTCTTCAACAGCCAGTGAAACTGCAGGGCGCCAAATTCAAAACAGAAATCCCATAATTAAAATTCCTCAAACATACATGTATTTTACACCATTTTAAAGATACACTTGTTGTAAATCCAGCCACAGTGTCCGATTTCAAAAAGGCTTTAAGACGAAAGCAAACCAAACGATTATGTTAGGTGAGTGCCTATTCACAGAATAACACAGCCATTTTTCCAGCCAAAGAGAGGATTCCCAAAAAGCAGAAATATAGATAAAATAAATTACTAACCTTTGATGATCTTCATCAGATGACACTCATAGGACTTCATGTTACACAATACATGTCTGTTTTGTTCGGTAAAGTTCATATTTATATCCAGAAATCTGAGTTTACATTGGCGCCTTAAGTTCAGAAGTTCCAAAACATCCTTTGATTTTGCATCAATTTACAGGAATACACATAAAAAAACATTGCTAAAAGATACAACTGTTATGCATGGAATTTTAGATGCACTTCTCCTTAATGCAACCGCTGTGTCAGATTTCAAAAAAGCTTTACGGAAAAAGCAAACCATGCAATAATCTGAGTCGGCGCTCAGAGTCCAATCAAGACACAAATATATCCGCCATATTATGCAGTCAACAAAAGTCATAAATAGCATTATAAATCTTCACTTACCTTTGCTTTGGTAATGTCCATCATTTATGTACAAATAGCTACTTTTGCTAGCGCATTTGGTAAACAAATCCAAAGTCACGAAGCGCGTTCACTAAAAGCAGACGAAATGTAAAAAAGTTCCGTAACAGTCAGTAGAAAGTATTGAATCAATCCTTTAGGATGTTTTTAACATAAATCTTCAATAATGTTCCAACCGGAGAATTCCATTGTCTTCAGAAGTGCGATGGAACAGAGCTCGCTCTCACGTGAACGCGCATAGTCAGAGCATGTTCAGGTCATGATAGACCTTACTCATTCCCCTCTCCTTCGGCCCCACTTCACAGTAGAAGCATCAGACAAGGTTCTAACGACTGTTGACATCTAGTGGAAGCCTTAGGAAGTGCAACATTACCAATATCCCACTGTATCTTCAATAGGAGCAGAGTTGAAAATCGACCAACCTCAGATTTCCCACTTCCTGGTTGGATTTTTTCTCAGGTTTTTGCCTGCCATATGAGTTCTGTTATACTCACATACATCATTCAAACAGTTTTAGAAACTTCAGAGTGTTTTCTATCAAAATCTACTAATACTCTATGCATATTCTAGCTTTTATGGCTTTGTAGCAGGCCGTTTACTCTGGGCATGCTTTTCATCCAGACGTGAAAATACTGCCCCCTACCCCAAAGAAGTTAAAATACTCAGACCATGAGAAACACGATTCTCTGGTCTGATGAAACCAAGATTGAGATTTGGCCTGAATGCCGAGCGTCACGTCTGGAGGAAACCTGGCACCATCCCTATGGTGAAGCATGGTGGTGGCAGCATCATTCTGTGGGGATGTTTCTCTACTAGTCAGGATCGAGGGAAAGATTAATGAAGCAAAGTACTGAGAGATCCTTGATGAAAACCTGCTCCAGAGCACTCAGGACCTCAGACAGGTGCGAAGGTTCAACTTCCAACAGGACAACAACCCTAAGCACACAGCCAAGACAACGCAGGAGTGGCTTCGGGACAAGTCTCTGAATGTCCTTGAGTGGCCCAGTCAGAGCCCGGACTTTAACCTAATCGAATATCTCTGGAGAAACATGAAAATAGCTGTGCAGAGACGCTCCCCATCCAACCTGACAGCGCTTGAGAGGATCTGCAGAGAAGACTGGAAGAAACTCCCCAAATACAGGTGTGCCAAGCTTGTAGCGTCATACCCAAGAAGACTAGAGGCTTTTATTGCTGCCAAAGGTACTTCAACAAAGTACTGAGTAAAGGGTCTGAAAACGTATGTAAATGTCATATATATGTCACACACACACACACACACACACACACACACACACACACACACACACACACACACACACACACACACACACACACACACACACATTGGCATAAATGTCTAAAAACTTGTTTTTGCTTTGTCATTATGGGCTAATGTGTGTAGATTTGAGGGGGGGAAACTATTTAATCCATTTTAGAATAAGGCTGTAACGTAACAAAATGTGGAAAAAGTCAAAGGGTCTGAATACTTTCCAAATACACTCTATATACTGTACTTATTTAGTGTTGTTTACACTGTTCCAAATGGTCAGAAAAAGGTATAAAATTGTAATCTAACAGCAACTGTATGTCACACATAATCCACACGCTACGCTTGCTCCTGTACCCTCCTTTTCCTTGATCTCCAGTAGTTTCCACAACTACGTCAAATGTCTTACACAGATCTGACTTCCCCTTTCCCTCCTCAACAACCAGTAAACATTTGCTCGTTTCAAGTTGCTTTTTCATGTCCTCCGCATCCAATTTATTGATGTGATTATGATAGGCTATTGGTCAGGCCCTATTGGTCACATGCATGCAATGCTTACATGTTTCACGTAAAGAGAGCAAGGGTTTAAGGAATAGAGAATGTTCCCCTCCCCCCCCGAAAAGGGATTTCGGTAACAGAACTTTTCAGTCAGAAACAAGTAAGAAACTAAATGGCTGAAATGATCTTGCAGTTTCAGCATGGATTGCGCAATAAACACTTGCTGTGCTGTGGTGCCTTTTTTCTGCAGTAGGGAGGATAGCGAGACAACATGTACCAGTCCTACAGGCACTCGCTAGCTAAGTAACTAGCTAGCTAGCTAATGCTCAAGCTAGCATGAATGGGGTTGTTTGCTATCTAGCGAGTTAACATTATCTAAAATTGTCAACGACTGAGATAATATGTAATTAATATAGCTAGGTCTATTTAACCTGAATGGATAATAAGTAATGTTTGCAAGCTAACTTTTTACTCACAGTTTTTGGTCAGCCACAACGCCTTGCCCATGTGTCAGTCGAAAAGTAATTCCAATCTTCTTCGATGGGGTTTAACAGCGGTTGGCATCCAATGTTAATGGTGCATTACCGCCACCGAACGGGGTATTGAATAAGAAACAAAGAATACATTGCGGGGAGGGGGGAAAATCATACAAAATTAAACACTTCAACTAACAAAACCTATCCACTTCTTCAACCACAGTCCACTCAAAACTACACTGCTCAAAAAAATAAAGGGAACACTTAAACAACACAATGTAACTCCAAGTCAATCACACTTCTGTGAAATCAAACTGTCCACTTAGGAAGCAACAGTGATTGACAATAAATTTCACATGCTGTTGTGCAAATGGAATAGACAACAGGTGGAAATTATAGGCAATTAGCAAGACACCCCCAATAAAGGAGTGGTTCTGCAGGTGGTGACCACAGACCACTTCTCAGTTCCTATGCTTCCTGGCTGATGTTTTGGTCACTTTTGAATGCTGGTGGTGCTTTCACTCTAGTGGTACCATGAGACGGAGTCTACAACCCACACAAGTGGCTCAGGTAGTGCAGCTCATCCAGGATGGCACATCAATGCGAGCTGTGGCAAGAAGGTTTGCTGTGTCTGTCAGCGTAGTGTCCAGACTATGGAGGCGCTACCAGGAGACAGGCCAGTACATCAGGAGACGTGGAGGAGGCCGTAGGAGGGCAACAACCCAGCAGCAGGACCGCTACCTCCGCCTTTGTGCAAGGAGGAGCAGGAGGAGCACTGCCAGAGCCCTGCAAAATGACCTCCAGCAGGCCACAAATGTGCATGTGTCTGCTCAAACGGTCAGAAACAGACTCCATGAGGGTGGTATGAGGGCCCGACGTCCACAGGTGGGGGTTGTGCTTACAGCCCAACACCGTGCAGGACGTTTGGTATTTGCCAGAGAACACCAAGATTGGCAAATTCGCCATTGGCGCCCTGTGCTCTTCACAGATGAAAGCAGGTTCACACTGAGCACATGTGACAGACGTGACAGAGTCTGGAGACGCCGTGGAGAACGTTCTGCTGCCGGCAACATCCTCCAGCATGACCGGTTTGGCGGTGGGTCAGTCATGGTGTGGGGTGGCATTTCTTTGGGGGGCCGCACAGCCCTCCATGTGCTCGCCAGAGGTAGCCTGACTGCCATTAGGTACCGAGATGAGATCCTCAGACCCCTTGTGAGACCATATGCTGGTGCGGTTGGCCCTGGATTCCTCCTAATGCAAGACAATGCTAGACCTCATGTGGCTGGAGTGTGTCAGCAGTTCCTGCAAGAGGAAGGCATTGATGCTATGGACTGGCCCGCCCGTTCCCCAGACCTGAATCCAATTGAGCACATCTGGGACATCATGTCTCGCTCCATCCACCAACGCAGGTTGCACCACAGACTGTCCAGGAGTTGGCGGATGCTTTAGTCCAGGTCTGGGAGGAGATCCCTCAGGAGACCATCCGCCACCTCATCAGGAGCATGCCCAGGCGTTGTAGGGAGGTCATACAGGCACGTGGAGCCCACACACACTACTGAGCCTCATTTTGACTTGTTTTAAGGACATTACATCAAAGTTGGATCAGCCTGTATTGTGGTTTTCCACTTTAATTTTGAGTGTGACTCCAAATCCAGACCTCCATGGGTTGATACATTTGATTTCCATTGATAATTTTTGTGTGATTTTGTTGTCAGCACATTCAACTATGTAAAGAAAAAAGTATTTAATAAGAATATTTCATTCATTCAGATCTAGGATGTGTTATTTTAGTGTTCCCTTTATTTCTTTGAGCATTGTATATTCCTACACAAGCTCAGGGGCCTGTGATGGAGGAACAGTCACTGACAGGATTTCTTGCACGGCCTCGGATGGGAAATCACGAAGACCCAAAAAACCTTCAGCTGCATTCACAATGCTTTCAATATTCTTAGACGACTTATCTGCTTGTGCTCTACAGTTTATGACCATTGTATTAAGTAATATAAAGTCCACTTTTTTAACATGTTGTAATGCTCGTCGGAAGAAGTGGACCAAGGTGCAACGTAGTACGTGTTCATGATTCTTTATTGACTCAGAACACCAAACAAAATAACAAAAGAATAACGAACGTCACGTTCCGTAGGCTTCACAGGGCTAACAAAAAACAACATCCCACAACCTAAGGTGGCAAAACAGGCTGTCTAAGTATGATTCCGAATAGGAGACAACGATAGACAGCTGTCCCTGATTGAGAACCATACCCGGCCAAAACATAGAAACACAACACATAGAATGCCCACCCCACATTACACACAAACCAAATAGAGAAATAAAACGGCTCTCTAAGGTCAGGGCGTGACAGTACCCCCCCCAAAGGTGCAGACTCCCGGCCGCTAACCTGAACCTATAGGGGAGGGTCCGGGTGGGCATCTACCCTGGTGGTGGCTCCGGTGCGGGACGCAGACCCCGCTCCACCTCTAGCTCCCCCCACTTTGGTGGCGCCTCTGATGCGGGGACCCTCGCTGCAGGCCCCGGACTGGGGACCCTCGCTGCAGGCCCCGGACTGGGGACCCTCGCAGCAGGCCCCGGACTGGGGACCCTCGCTGCAGGCCCCGGACTGGGGACCCTCGCTTCAGGCCCCGGACTGGAGACCCTCGTTGCAGCCTCCGGACTGGAGACCGTCGCTGGAGGCTCCGGACTGGAGACCGTCGTTGGAGGCTCCGGACTGGAGGCCGTCGTTGGAGGCTCCTGATTGAGGACCCTCGTTGGAGGCTCCGGATTGAGGACCCTCGTTGGAGGCTCCGGACTGGAGGCCGTCGCTGGAGGCTCCGGACCGGGGGCCGTCGCTGGAGGCTCCGTGCCATGGATCGTCCCTGGAGGCTCCGTGCCATGGATCGTCCCTGGAGGCTCCGTGCCATGGATCGTCCCTGGTGACTCCGTGCCATGGATCGCCACTGGAGACTCCGTGCCATGGATCGCCACTGGAGGCTCCGTGCCATGGATCGTCACTGGAGGCTCCGTGCCATGGATCGTCACTGGAGGCTCCGTGCCATGGATCGTCGCTGGAGGCTCCGTGCCATGGATCGTCGCTGGAGGCTCCGTGCCATGGATCGTCGCTGGAGACTCCGTGCCATGGGTCGTCGCTGGAGGCTCCGTGCCATGGGTCGTCGCTGGAGGCTCCGGACTGGGGGCCGTAGCTGGAGGCTCCGGACTGGAGGCCGTCGCTGGAGGCTCCGGACTGGAGGCCGTCGCTGGAGGCTCCGGACTAACCCGTGGAGCAGGCACAGGATGCACCGGGCTGTGGGGGAGCACTGGAGATCTGGTGCGTATCCTTGGCACCACTCTTGCAGGCTGAATGCCCACTTTATCCCCGGCACCTCCAGAGCGCAGGCACAGGTCGAACCGGGCTGTGGGGGAGCACTGGAGATCTGGTGCTTAACACTTGCACCTCTCCTCTTGGCTGAATGCCCACTTTAGCCCGGCACGTGCAGAGCGCAGGCTAAGGACGCACTGAGCAGTCACAGCGCACCGGAGACACAGTGCGCAGAGCCGGCGCAGGATACCCTGGGCCGAAACGGCGCACCGGAGACCAAGAGCGCTGAGCTGGCACAATCTGCCCTGGCTGGATGCCCACTCTAGCGTGGCACTTGCGGCGAGCTGGCTCCGAGCGCACCGGGCTGTGCACGTGCACTGGAGACACCGTGCGCTTTACCGCATAACACGGTGCCTGACCAGTACCACGCTCCTTGCCGTGAGCACATGGAGTTAGCTCCGCCAACCTCCCCGTGTGCCCCCCCCCAAAAATGTTTTGGAGTGGCTTCTCGGGCTTCCTTCGATGACTTGCCTCCTCATATCGCCGCCGCTCCTCCTTCACTGCCTTTATTTCCTCCTTTGGACGGCGATATTCTCCAGCCTTTGCCCAGGGTCCCTTGCCTTCCAAGATCTCCTCCCATGTCCATTTCTCCAGAAAACGCTGCTCCTCCTTACCACGCTGCTTGGTCCGTTTGTGGTGGGATGTTCTGTAACGCTCGTCGGAAGAAGTGGACCAAGGTGCAGCGTAGTACGTGTTCATGATTCTTTATTGACTCAGAACACTGAACAAAATAACAAAAGAATAACGAACGTCACGTTCCTTAGGCTTCACAGGGCTAACAAAAAACAACATCCCACAACCTAAGGTGGCAAAACAGGCTGCCTAAGTATGATTCCCAATCAGAGACAACGATAGACAGCTGTCCCTGATTGAGAACCATACCCGGCCAAAACATAGAAACACAACACATAGAATGCCCACCCCACATCACACCCTGACCTAACCAAATAGAGAAATAAAACGGCTCTCTAAGGTCAGGGCGTGACACATGTAGTATTTCACTATCCCTCGGTTGATGAGAAACCTTCACCGGTCGTGAAGGCTCTACAACCATTGTTTCTTCCCCGCCTCTCATTCCTTCCAATCTTCTTACTCCAGATAGGAGACATGCTGGACACTCCTTACCCTTGCCACCTCATTTTACTTCACCCTAACAGTGTACTCCAGGAATTCAGGCGCATGTTCACCTTCACAATTGTAACATTTCACTTTATCTGGCATACGATACTCCTCCCTCAGCACTCACTTAACACGACCAAATCTTTTACATCTATGAGATTGAAGGGGGTTGTCCACAAAAGCTCTTACAAGGTATCTCATGAATCCTAACTTTATATGAGAAGGGAGAGACACTTCATCAAAGAACAGTTGCATGGATGAAGTGAATTTCTTTTCTCCATCCACAATACAGGTCAGTCGACGGGCACCAACCCCTCCATCGACGTCTTCAGTAACATCCTCTGCCTTTATTTCTTGCGCCAGCCCAGAAATAACCCCCTTGATAGGCGCCCTGCTTCGAAAATCCATACAGGAAACATTCCACTCCGATATCTTTTTAAATCGTAAAACACGCTTCTTCTGCTCTGCAGACACACATAAAATCTTAAGACCACTTCTTGTGACTCTCACTGACTCCACACTTTCCTCCAACACGTTCCAGACTTTTCTCAAGACGTTAAACTGATTTCCCAAGTAGCATTGATCCAAAACCCTTACTCCGACTAAAAACGAGTCTAGTGGTTTCCTATTTTCCACCACAGCTTTACTTCTCTGGTTTCCCATTTTCTGTACTATTAGCTTCACCGACTCACTAGCAGTTTCAAACAAAACCTCAGTTTCCGCCATCTTTTCCTGAGCAGAAGTCACTTCCCCAAAAAACCCTCAGTAATTCGACTCAGCGGCAGCTGCACTGTCTGGTAGACAACAAAAAAGAATCATCTTCTTTTTCGAGAATGGGTTGGCAGATCGCATCCAACATTTAAGGTGCATACACCGCCATCTACCATACTGGAGTGTGAGGCCAGTCACGGCCTACCTACATGAAATTCTCTTCATTAGTCCTGTTCCTCTAAGAAAGTGAAATAGAGTCCTAGACACCACTTCCCTCCCCTCACAACACCACCCAAACCCCAAACCCCGTCCAGCCTTTCTAACCCTTTCACACAATCTCTCTCTATTTACGTCATACAGTTCACAAAATATCAACACATGCTCCACAGTTTCCTCCACTAACACTCATCACACAGACCTGTTTGATGTCTCCTTGTCACGCCCTGGCCTTAGTTATCTTTGTTTTCGGTATTATTTTAGTTAGGTCAGGGTGTGACATGGGGGATGTTTGTGTGTTTTGTCTCGTCTTGGGTGGTTGTATTGTATAGGGGGTTTTGTAGAGTGTATGGGGTTGTGTTCAGTGTAGGTGTTTAGGAAAGTCTATGGTTGCCTGGTTTGGTTCTCAATCAGAGACAGCTGTCTATTGTTGTCTCTGATTGGGAGCCATATTTAAGGCAGCCATAGGCATTAGGTTGGTTGTGGGTAATTGTCTATGTTGCATGTGTGCACGTAGTTTGTTTAGCTTCGTGTTTGTTTGTCTTCATATCACGCTGCGCCTTGGTTCTCTCTTCAAAGTTACGACGATCGTGACACTCCTTATCATCCACAATGTGACATTCAAACCTGTGTGTCCAAACCGCAGTCCACTCCACACAACTTCCTCTCTCCTACATCCCATACCGCCCACCTCTTCCTTAACTTAAATGCAATAAAATTGCCTCCCCTTACTACTAGCATCCCACTTCCTTTGACAAAGATCGAGCCCTTTTGCCCGAATCAAGGACTTGACTTCTCCAACGGGAACTGAATATCTACCCCCTCTCTCCTCACTGCACTCTTAGTCATCACTTCAGCCTTCTCATTACCCTCCACACCCACATTGGCGGGAACCCAGCAAAAGCTTATCACCACTCCCTTCCTCTCCAATCCCATTAACAGCACCATCATCTACACAAACAAGTCTCCCCTATCCGACCTGCCCGTCTTCACACTACTCAACACTGCAGTCGAATCAGAGCAGATCACCACTCTGAGTGGTTTCACCCCCTCCACCCATCTCAAACCTATAATAATGGCCATCAAGTCGGCTGCATACACTGACACATAATCAGTTAACCGCTTACATACTCGAACATTGAAATCTAGGATATACACCCCTGCCCCCAACCTACCACTGACTGGATCCTTTGAACCATCTGAATCGTTAAAAACGAATAAAAACAATTATCTAGATATCTCTCCACACCACATCTCACGTCCTTATTCCATTCTCTCCTACCCTCAGTCATATCCACATCTATACCTTGTTTCGGAAACAGCCACTGAGGAACGTTCCCCAATGCAATTGCAGGCCCTATCCCTCTCCCCCAGTCCATATTCTACTCAATTGTCCACCCGTATGCCCTCTGCTTGCCCACTCCTTGCTCCCAACATTCCCCAGTTGCCGTGACCGCAGGATGTCCTTCTGAACTCTCTTTCAACCTCGCCCAGTATGCTAATGCAAGGTTGTCTGGCCTTATCCTCAGTGGCAGTTTCCCACTATCCACCTGCAATGCCTCAACAGGTGTCGTCATGAAGGCTCCCACACACAATCTCAGGGCCCTTGACTGTATCCTATCCAGGCACTATAGTACCGTTTGGGCTGCTAATCCATATACAAAGCACCCATAATCCAAAGATGACCTGATCAATGCCTGATACATATACAACAGTGTTTGTCTATCCGACCCCCAATCATATCCTGCCACTGCCCTCATGAGGTTCAGCGCCTTCCTACACTTAATTTCCATATACTAAACATGTCCCTTCCACGTAAGCCTCTCATTAAACCACCGTATAATTGCAGCCTAACATCTTTAACCTTCCTCCTAGAAAACACCATGAAGCAGGACTTGGCCACAGACATCCTAAACCCCCATGTTACAGACCAATCTTCCACAACTCCCACAGCTACTTGCGTCTTCCTCATCACATATTTCACATTCTCACCTCTCTTCCATACAGCCCCATCACCAGCATACAAGGCCACACCCACTCCCTGTCCCACCTTAAATATGTAATCTATCATCAGGGTGAACAACATCGGACTAACCGAATTTCCCTGAGGAGTACCATTGTCCACTTCAAACCACATTGACAATTCTGACCCCACCCTCACCCGTATGACCCGATCGAACAGGAAGTCCATGATCCAGTTATACAGACATCCCCTTCCTCTTCTTCAAGGTTTTATTGGTGAACTACATCCAAACATTGTGTATTGCCGCCACCTACTGGGAGGGGTGAAAACTGAGAAACTTTAACATCAATATATATATATACGTATATATATATATATATATATATATATATATATATATATATATATATATATATATATATATATATATATATATATATATATATATATATTTAAATATAAATGGGATAGGATGTATAGACATTATGAACAGTATGTGGATAGAATATTTAGTATATCTGTAGAATAAGTAGGGTAGAATAGCATATATACAGCAAAGGTTGAATAGGATAGCCTTGACTAGAGTACAGTATATCCATATGAAATGAGCAAACAATACCTAAAAGCTGTTTTTCAGTCTCTCGGTCCCAGCTTTGATGCACCTGTACTGACCTCACCTTCTGGATGATAGTGGGGTGAATAGGCCGTGGCTCGGGTGGTTGATGTCCTTGATGATCTTTTTGACCTTCCTGTGACATCGGGTGATGTAGGTGTCCTGGAGGACAGGCAGAGGGCAGACCACACCACCCTCTGGAGAGCTCTGCGGTTGCAGGCGGTGCAGTTGCCGTACCAGGCGGTGATACAGCCTGACAGGATGCTCTCAATGGTGAATCTGTAAAGGTTTGTGAGGGTCTTAGGGCTTATGGTCTGCATGATAGATTTGAGAAAGTCACAAAAAAAGCTTGTGCTCTGTTCCTTGCCTCAGGCTGCACATGTTGTTCTCTCATCAAGTGATCATATTTTCACTCATCAGACTATTCTCAATGTAATCTTGTCTTTAACAATATGTAACATTTTGTTTCAATTTAGAATGGCTCATATTCAAATGGACAGGAAAAGGGGCAGTGGAAAAAATACATGTCAGACATATGCACTCCAATAATGAATGGCCATGTAGGTAGGCTACTCCGGTTATTTCACTCCACCCAGCAACCACTGTTTGAGGAGCACGCAGCCTCTCGCTGGGCTACAGGTACATATTCCGACCAAACTCTATGCCATGGGCTCTCCAACCCTGTTCCTGCAGGTACCCAGTGCTTAATTTGGGAAACTAAGTGAAATCTGTTCGTGAACATCAATAGTAACATGTTTTCACAACGAAACATATTTCATTAAACTGTTGACAGCCCCTCTCTCTGTGCGCTTGAATTAAGGAGAAAGAGGAGGAGATGGAAATGCTGATATTCTGTGGCTTAAGGTAATATGTCAGCCTTTTAATTATGAAAATATAAAAAATGCCCTATTGGTATTCAAAATCAAATACAAATTAACTATAATTGTAGGCTAACTCTGTAAGCCGCCCTGTACAATCAATGAACCAGCAGCATGGCCTAGGTCTTTTAAAAAAAGGCACAATCGTTATTTTCATTGCGTTAAATAAAAGTATTATTCTTTTTCAGAAACTCAATGCTTGTTACTAAGTCGAACTCGTACCCTTTGCCCGGGTTCGATGATTGACTTGACCGTGTTGGCACTGCTAACTACGTTAGCAAGTTCGATCTGCTGAAGGGATATTGGCAGGCCCCTCTAACTGAGCGCACCAAAGATCTGTCTGCTTTTGTCAATGCTGATGGTTTGTTTTCCCACCATCGTCTTCCGTTCAGGTTACAAAATGCCGGAGCCACAGTTTAAAGGCTCATGCACATCATACTACGGGGTCTGGAATGTTCTGAGGCATATTTGTACAATATGGTGGTATATTAGGAGTCTTTTCGAGCGTTTCACAGCTGTCAACTTGACAGTTAACCTGTTGCCCAAACAACAGTGAAATATCTCGGGAAGGTGGTGGGGTACAGGAAAGTCTGACCGGTCCGGGCAAAAGTCGAGGTCATCAATAACCTTCCTGTACCAGCATTCTCCATCTTGGGAATGGCTGGTTACTACCAGGCTTTTTGCAAGAACTTTGCCCAGGTTGTTGCACCACTTGCAGATTTGACCAGTCTGAAAGTATTTCTCCGTTAGAGCCCCGACTGTCAGGAGGCTTTTGCGAAGACAAAGACCCTTTTGGTCTCTGCACCAGTGCTGCCTGCTCCAGATTTCTGTCGTACTTTTGCTTTGTACACTGATGCCAGCGAAGTAGGAGCAGGGGCTGTGCTCCTACAGAGAGACAATAACAATGTTAAGTATGCACCCTGTGGGTGCATTTTAAAAGAAAATGGTCTCATATCAAAGACACTACTCGACTATCGAGGTTTATGTATCGGAATGCACCGATTGGTGTCACATCGTCAGTATGTATTACAGCTGTGCTGGCTTGTCGTTTCACTAGTCAGAAGGTGTTTTAACTGTGCTGGCTTGTCATCTCGCTACTCAGAAGGTGTTTTATCTGTGCCGACATGTGATATTTAAGAGCGGCTGGCCCAGTGCTCCAGTGGTCTTTAAATATTTGGAGGGTTAACACCTTTAGTTGACACTCCCTAGGTGATTATTCATATTTTAACTATCCCTTATCTGATCTTCCCTGTTTTCTTTTGCTCCACTTTCTGGTTTGTTTCCTGTCTTTAAGTTTGGTGTGGGTTTTTATTTTGTTTGCTTGTTCTTGGGCAAATTTAGTGTGCGCTCATGGTGGGTGTCTTTTAGGTTCCAGTTGCTGTTGCTAGTCAACTTTCAGAGGACACTCCCATGAGTGTCTTTCCCTCCTAGAACCCCACCTGTTTCATTTTGGTAGTTAATGACTCTTTGTTAGTTTCCCCTTCTGTTTGAGCGATCATTTCTGGTTTCTTGCTGGGGAAAGTAACATTATCATGGGGCGGCATCAGTGCTCACCTTATTAATAGCCCATATGCCACTAGGTGAGAGAGGTTTTCAGTGTTTTGGGGCAGAATTATGTGAGGTGCTGTTGGAGGTGCGTCTTGGTCATTTTAGTTCAGAAAATGCCACCCTCGTCAATGTGCCACTCTAGGCAAAGGGCAACCCTGCCAGCATGCCCTTTGCATTGGGATGCAAGGCAGGTCAATTGTAAATGATCAGTGCTTGTTAGAACTATTCAGGCATGAAAATGTCATAGGAAAGTTTCTCTCTTTTTCTCTCACCTCCTCCTATACTCTTCCACTGCCATAGCAACAGAGGAGACTGAAAGTACACGAGGACCCCGTCCCAAATGGCACCCTGTTACCTATATAAGGTACTACTTTTGACTGGAGCCCTATGGGAAGTAAACCAGGTTGGTTGTTCAACAGAATGAAGCCACTGATGCATGTTACGTAGCTACTGCATTTGGCTCTGTGATGTAGGGAGACAACAATGACATACAGTACACAACTGAGGTTTGCTACAGATCTGCTAAGTTTCAATAATTTCTAAGCACAAACTTTGAATTCCAAATGAATATCGCCCAGCTATAGTCTGTCCAAAAATATCCCAATTTTCCTTGCTATACATCTACAGATGACAAGTTTATCTTCCAATCTTAATGGCCTACACTGTTATGCTTGATCACATACGCTATAGGCTACATGTTACGCTATCAATAGCAACTAACATCAATTCAGCCCCAGGATTCTGGTGTAGCATGAAAATGCCCCTAAACACTGATCTTAGGCCAGTTTTGCAGTTTCTCTCCTAATGGTGAAGGTTGGGATTTGGGGAGGCTAAGCTGATCATAGATGCATGAAGATACACTTTTATAGAACACTTACTGGTAAACTCTATTATTGCCACTAGAGGGAGACATGTCATTCTACAGTATGTCCTGCCTTAGACTCCTTCACTGATAGCTACACCCACATCCTGCCTCCTTGACAATCTGCCGGTGTGTGGGAGAGAGAGGATGATGTTTACACCCTGCCTCCTGATGGGACGCCACACAGCTTACACACACACAAGCATTAAACTGGTCTTCGTGAATGGACCATGAAGCTGCTACGACATTGTACGTTAGCACAGCAAGCAAACCATGCATTTCTACCGAAGTCCATCTCACATCTTCATACAGTAGGAATTGAATGACTCATCTAAACAAAAGATAATATAGTATTCCATGGGGTCAACTCTGATGACTTTGATATGCATTTTAATGTTATATAAGTAGGGCTCAGAGTTTTTCCGGTCAGGTCACACCAATGACTCTATATACACTATTAATGGACAATGCCATCGATCACGTGACACCCTTGATTTTTATGTGAGGACTGAATAGCGCATGTGAAGCCAAGGAAGTCGGTTAAGATGGCGTCTCATGTGGAAGATTTATGTAGACGTAACATGTGAAGTTTGAGCTACTCCTGGATGTGATGTTGCAGGCTAGCTCAGTGCTGCCCCCTCTCATTGAGTATTTCAAATTGAAGGCCGACCTGGATCTGGCAGGTCTAATTAGCTAATAAATTATCCTTATAATTTCTTCTGTGTGCGATTTTAAAGTAATTGGTTCAAGGACATACAGTGCATTCGGGAAAGTATTCAGACCCCTTGACTTTTTCCACATTTTGTTACGGCACAGCTTTATTCTAAAATGGATTAAATAAAAAATCCTCAGCAATCTACACACAATACCCCATAATGACAAAGCGAAAACAGATTTTTGACATTTTTGCAAATGTAATTTAAAAAAAAAAATAAGACACCTATTCAGACCCTTTGCTATGAGACTCGAAATCCTGTTTCCATTGATGAACCTTGAAATGTTTCTACAACTTGATTGGAGTCCACCTGTGGTAAATTCAATTGATTGGACATGATTTGGAAAGGCACACACCTGTCTATACAAGGTCCCACGGTTGACAGTGCATGTCAGAGAAAAAACAAGCCCCGAGGTCAAAGGAATTGTCTATAGAGCTCCGAGACAGGATTGTGTCGAGGCACAGATCTGAGGAAGGGTACCAAAAAATGTCTGCAGCATTGAAGGTCCCCAAGAACACAGTGGCCTCCATCATTCTTAAATGGAAGACGTTTGGAACCACCAAGACTCTTCCGTGGATGGATGGCGGCATTCGCGCAAAACTGAAAGAGCGATCCACCACATTTAACCATGGAAAGAGCTCTGGGAATATGTCTGAATATAAACAGTGTAGCTATTCCCTCCACAAGGCAATCAAACAAGCGAAATGCCAGTACAGGGACAAAGTGGAGTCGCAATTCAACGGTTCAGACACGAGACGTATGTGGCAGGGTCTACAGGAAATCACGGACTACAAAAATAAATCCAGTCACATCACTGACACCGACGTCACGCTTCCAGACAAACTAAACACCTTCTTTGCCCACTTTGAGGATAATACAGTGCCACCGTCGCAGCCCGCTAAAAAGGACTGTGCCCCCCCCCCCCCCCCCCTCTCCTTCTCTGTGTTTGACGTGAGTAAAACATTTAAACGTGTTAACCCTCGCAAGGCTGCTGGCCCAGACGGCATCCCTAGCCACGTTCTCAAAGCATGCACAGACCAGCTGGCTGGTGTGTTTACGGACATATTAAATCGCTCCCTATTCCAGTCTGTTGTCCTCACATGCTTCAAGATGACCACCATTGTTCCTGTACCCAAGAAGGCAAAGATAACGTTACTAAATCATTATCGCCCTGCAGCACTCACTTCTGTCATCATGAAGTGTTTTGAGAGACTAGTCAAGGATCATATCACCTCCACCTTACCGGCCACCCTAGACCCACTTCAGTTTGCATACCGCCCCAATAGGTCCACAGACGACGCAATCGCCATCACATTGCATACTGCCCCATCCCATCTGGACAAAAGGAATACCTATGTAAGAATGCTGTTCATTGACTACAGTTCAGCATTCAACACCATAGTAACCTCCAAGCTCATCATCAAGCTGGAGGCCCTGGTCTCAACCCCACCCTGTGCAATTGGGTCCTGGACTTTCTGGCGGGCCGCCCCCAGTCGGTGAAGGTAGGAAACAACATCTCCACTTCGCTGACCCTCAACACTGGGGCCTCACAAAGGTGCGTGCTCAGCACCCTCCTGTACTCCCTGTTCACCCACGACTGCGTGGCCATGCACACCTCCAACTCAATCATAGAGTTTGCAGACGACACAACAGTAGTGGGCTTGATTACCAACAATGACGAGACGGCCTACAGGGAGGAGGTGAGGGCACTTGGAATGTGGTGTCAGAAAAACAACATCTCTCAACGTCAACAACACAAAGGAGATGATCGTGGACTTCAGGAAACAGCAGAGGGAGCACCCCTCTATCCACATCGAAGCGACAGCAGTGGAGAAGGAGGAAAGTTTTAAGTTCCTTGGCGTACACATCACAGACAAACTGAAATGGTCCACTCACACAAACAGTGTGGTGAAGAAAGCGCAACAGCGCCTCTTCAAACTCAGGAGGCTGAAGAAATTTCGCTTGTCACCCAAAACCCTGACAAACTTTTACAGATGCACAATCGAGAGCATCCTGTCAGGCTGGTATGGGAACTGCACCACCCTCAACTGCAAGGCTTTCCAGAGGGTGGTGCGGTCTGCACAATGCATCACCGGGGGCAAACTACATGCCCTCCATGACACGTACAGCACCCGATGTCACAGGAAGGCCAAAAAGATCATCAAGGACATCAACCACCCGAGCCACTGCCTGTTCACACCGCTATCATCCAGAAGGCGAGGTCAGTACAGGTGCATCAAACCTGGGACCGAGAGACTGAAAAACAGCTTCTATCTCAAGGCCACCAGACTGCTACAGAGCAATCACTATCTCAGAGAGGCTGCTGCCTACATTGAGACCCAATCACTGGCCACTTTAATAAATGGATCTTTAGTCACTTTATACAATGCACTCTAAATAATTCCACTTTAATAATGTTTACATATCTTACATTACTCATATCACATGTATATATAGTACTGTATTTTACATTATCTATTGCACCTTCGCCATCGCTCATCCATATACTACACGTACATATTCTCATTCACCCCTTTAGATTTGTGTGTATTAGGTAGTTGTTAGGGAATTGTTAGATTACTTGTTAGATATTACTTTTAGATATTATTGTTAGATATTACTGCACTGTCGGAACTAGAAGCACAAGCATTTCGCTACACTTGCATTTCACATCTGCTAACCATGTGTACGTGACAAATAAAATGTGATTTGATTTGATTTAGAGCTGGCCGCCCAGACAAACTAAGCATTCGGGGGAGAAGGGCCTTGGACAGGGAGGTGATGGTCACTCTGACAGAGATCTAGAGTTCCTCTGTGGATGTGGGAGAACCTTCTAGAAGGACAACCATCTCTACAGCACTCCACCAATCAGGCCTTTATGGTAGAGTGGCCAGACGGAAGCCACTCCTCAGTGAAAGGCACATAACAGCCCGCTTGGAGTTTGCCAAAAGGCACCTAAAGACTTTCAGAGCATGAGAAACAAGATTCTCTTGTCTGATGAAACCAAGATTGAACTCTTTGGCCTGAATGCCAAGCACCACATCTGGAGGAAACCTGGCACCATCCCTATGGTGAAGCATGGTGGTGGCACCATCATGCTGTGGGGATGTATTTCAGCTGCAGGGACAGGAAGACTAGTCAGGATCGAGGGAAAGATGAACGGAGCAAAGTACAGAGAGATCGTTGATGAAAACCTGCTCCAGAGCGCTCAGGATATCAGACTGGGGCAAAGGTTCACCTCAGGACAATGACCCTAAACACACAGAAAATGCAGGAGTGGCTTCGGGACAAGTCTCTGAATGTCCTTGAGTGGCCCAGCCAGAGCCCGGACTTGAACATCTCTGGAGAGACCTGAAAATAGCTGTGCAGCAACACTTCCCATCCAACCTTACAGAACTTGAGAGGATCTGCAGAGAAGAATGGTAGAAACTCCCCAAATACAGATGTGCCAAGCTTGTAGCGTCATACTCAAGAAGACTCAAGGCTGTAATCGCTGCCAAAGGTGGTTCAACAAAGTACTGAGTAACGGGTCTGAATACTTATGTAAATGTGATATTTCAGTTTTTTATGTTTAATACATTAGCAACAATTTCTAAAAACCTGTTTTTGCTTTGTCGTTATGGTGTATTGTGTGTAGATTGATGAGGGCAAAAAATGTTTTAATACATTTTGGAATAAGGCTGTAACAAAATTTGAAATGTATATGGAGCAAACTGTTTTCTGCAAACAATGCCTGCAGTACCGCGGTCGGCCTTGAAATCTGTGGATTCAATGAGAGGGGGCAGTTGTTTTCCCCTGGGTCACAGTCAGGAACACTCAGGGCCTTCTTTGTAGATTGGTTACCTGACAACGGCACGAAAACAATGTGCATGCTTCTTTGTGGCAGAAGTCCATGTGTTGTTGTGATTCTGGATGGCCAGATTGCTTGAAAGAATGACAAGAAAATTCCACATGGGGAATCGTGTGGCTCGTTTCAGCTAGTTTAATCTTGTTCTTGATACCATGTCTTGTTTTGAGGTGTTTTGACTGATTTCATGTCAATTCTAATATGGCAAAACATTTGCTAGCTAGCTAAACCAAAAACGATCTATTTGAGAGATGACAAGTGCTCATACTGCAAATTATTCTATTCAGTTTGTGGTTATTCACAAAATGAAATGTTTAATTTATTGAAAACTTAATTGAAATGTAATTGAAAGCTATGGCATTCATTTAATCTCAAGGAACAGAATTGACCCAATGTGACATCCTTGCTTGTCTCCACTGACATTGCTACGTTGTATTAAAATATTATTATACAAACAATTATTATAAAATGATTGTAATAAAACATTGATACATAAAACAATTCAAGCTACTCCAGAATACACCTTCTAAATACATTTGCCAAGCAAGCCCAATGTCCACCCATTCCATTCGTTAGATGTCATCGAAAATGAAGTAAAGAATGAGTGGTCACCCATATAGGCTATACAGCACTGTCAGTTCAAACGAGCCATTGTCCTAGTGGAATCCAGAATGCGATCGTAATTGGGAGTGGCAGCGCTCTATGCCTTCCGGTCTCAAAAATAACACCTTCCCTTTGTAATGCTGACAGTGGGCCTAAGGCTGATTACTCAATCTCCTGTTCTGTTTGCTCACCCTGACATGAGAAAGTGAATGTCACTGTCGGTCTGTCGATGATTCATACTTGGTCACCTTTCACACACTTTTAGCCCCAAGGTCTAATTCACATTGCACGTGATTGTTTAATCATGTCAGTGACTCATAGATTGGAAATTTACACAGTCCAATTAGACAATATAGTCAGAAATGTGGTTAATGTTAGTGACGCTCACTTCAATAAACTAGGCCTAGTCACATACGATTTGATGACATTGAATGTATGGCTTTTTCATATAGGCCATTCTCTGCTTATACAAGAAAAAACATTGTATTATGATAATCATTATTCCACAACCATATCCATTCTCCAGGTTATCCTCTTCAAAACCGTTCTAACCACCTTTCCTGATTTAAAACCGGTTTTATGGACAGAAATAAAATAATTGATTGCAGGAGGCTTAACTTACAGTACACATAGCACCCTCCATTCAAGGCCGGCCCTATCCTTTTGTGGGCCCTAAGTGAGGTTTGGTCGGGGCCCCCCACCTTGCGGGCAAAACATTTTAGTGGCCCCCCTCTTGATGCCGGAGAGAAACATATCTGAGTACTGTAAGAGTGACTAACAAAATCAATGTGGGCTCCCTGGAGGTCAGGGCCCTATCAGTAATTTGGCCTTGATTATTACAAGTTAGATAGCTGGCTAGACCAATTTAGCAATCTAAAAAATGTTAGCAGACATCGGCTAATTGAGTGACTGACATAACAGAAAAACTGCTGATGCACTACCACATTTTGAAATTGCACCTTGTGTATTCTAATATTCTAATTCCACTCGGTTTCCCAGAAAATAAAACATCTAAAATACTTGTTTATTTGGTCAGGGGCCACCTAGGGGCTGGGGGCCCTACGCGACCACTAATGTCAATAACATTTAGGGCTGGCCCTGCTTCCATTACAAGGTTCATATGCTTCAAGCACACATTGTGTGTCTATTTGAAGGCCACTGTGACTGCTTTATAAACCCGAAAAAGAGAAAAGCTGCCACAGTGGAGAAAATAGTGTCAGTCACACTTGGAGACACGTCATAGGGTGGGGACGCCACCATAAACACACAATGTACTGATCCTGCGCTGATACTGGTTAAAGAAGTCTGACTGACTTCCACATAGTCTGGAGAAAAGAGATCCACCCACCATAAATGAAAAGAATCTACTGTCTATTTACAGTACAAGTGTCTTCCACAACAAACACTACAGTATCTGTAATATGTGGTCAATTGCTGTGACACGCCATTTTTCTGATAAGGCTAACAGAGTGGTCATGATGACATGGGGAAAGAGACAATTAGAATATTACATGATAGGGATCCACAATAATTAAGGCTGACATGATATACAGTAGTCGTGTATGTCATTTACTTGATCAAATGATGTCTGAGTAGGTTAATTCTATATCATTACAATGCCTTTGGTGCAGAGGTTGCAAAATTCGTATGTGTCTTTTCTGTGGAATGGAGTTTTTCCTGATCTCCCGAGTGGCGCAGCCTGGTTCAAATCCAGGCTGTATCACAACTGGCTGTGATTGGGAGTCCCATAGGGCGGCGCACAATTGGCCCAGTGTCGTCCGGGTTTGGCTGGTGTAGGTTGTCATTGTAAATAAGAATTTGACCTTAACTGGCTTGGCAAGTTAAATAAAAAATAAAAATTTGAACTGATCAATTAAAACTCTGGGTCCCATTCGTAGGCTATAACAGGTTCCAACTTTAACTTTTCTCACTGGCTCAAGCGGGCCAGTTGGCCAAAAATCTACTGGCCAGAACAGAATTTCTACTGGCCCAGATGATGTTGTTTTTAAATGCATTGGGTTCATGCAGGCTATATTTGGTTATGATGATATGTATTAAAAAGCTGTTTAATATAATTTAGCAATGTAAGTCATTACTCCATTCTTTAGAGTTGCACTGTATTAATTGCATAAATGTTTATAATTTTGAGAAGATTAGGACACTGCCCTTTTAAGACAATTGCATTCCAAAAGAGATATTATAAACTGGGTGGTTCGAGGCCTTAATGCTGATTGGTATGACAAAACATTTGTTTTTACTCTTCTAATTATGTTGGTAACCAGTTTATAATAGCAATAAGTCACCTCGGGGGTTTGTGGTATATGGCCAATATACTGTACCCATCCATATATGGCCAATGGCTGTATCCATCCGCGCTGCGTCGTGCATAAGAACAGCCCTTAGCCGTGGTATAATGGAGATATACCACACCCCCTCTGGCCTTATTGCTTAATCAACCTGACTACAGTAGGCATTCCAAGACAAATGCTACAGTGTGTTTTTATAGATTTCTTTTTGCAGACTATGAACCGTAACCAGCCTATTGCTAGTTTTACTTTTGTAAATCACTTTCCCTAAAATAAATAAGCTCAGCGACTAGATTGATGGGCGCTTCATTTTGCTCAGGACAGCTCGCATGTGAACGTAGAGATCAACTTCTGCACTGCTCGAGTGCTCGAAAGGTTGTGACTCGCTGGAGCGTAGTGGTGCTTGAATGAATGAAAGGCCAATCATATTGCTCAAATACAAATAGCACTACTTTTCTGCGTATTGTCTTCCATGGTAGACTGCGACAGAGCAGCAAAATGTTGGACCTGGAAGGCAAAAATGTGCTGAGAAGTAGCTGGCCTGGTCCGTGCCGCTGCTTTGGAAGTGTTATGACAGTTTGAAAGTATTGAGACGAACGTTGTCTCACCACACATTTTACAGTGGCTCTGCTTTGGTGAAAGTCATAGCTTAGGGTTAGTCATAGCTCATACAATCATAGCTTATTGTATTTACAACACATATTGATACCACTAATATGAGCGGTATTATATATGGTTATATGCAGTATTTTGTCTGGAAACAATCCATTGAACTCAATCAATACATGAAAGGTTCAACTGTTTTCAGACATGAATTATATTAATTTCTTCTAAGGAGTACTATACAAAGCGTGCTTTCCCACCTTGTGGAACATGATAGATAATGCATGCTACATAATCCTCTACATAATGAAGAGTGCTCACCTGACATCAAGGAGAGGTGTGGCCATGCAGGAGCTGTATAAATGAAAGCATGTCTGGAATTTCATTCATAACATTGACAACCCCAGACAGGGTGCACCTCTGAGAACAAACCAACCATGCCTAGCTCAGTCGCACTGCGTTTTCTCTTCTCTTGGGTGGCCCTCCTCTCCAGCCTCCATCAGGGGGAGGGCCGGCCCCGCCTGGCCCAAGACAGTACACCCCGCCTGGGGCAGGAGGAGAGCCAGAGGGCCCTGCTCCTGGAGGCAGTGAAGACAGGCATCTTGAGCTCCGTGGGGATGGAGAAGGAGCCCAGGCCCAGGGAATTGGCTTCAGAGGAGGAGCTGAGGAGGATGCATCAGCTCTACAGGGAAACACTGAGGCATCTGACAGGGAACTCCAGTCAGGAGGGGGAATCCCGGCATTCCCCTAGGAGGACATCCACCCTGCTTCTCCCAGCCACAGGTGAGACCTTATTTAAAGACACATTTCTACTGTACTGGTTTTAACCACAAGGACCTGACTGTTGACATTCTAGATTTAGATCTGACTGCATGGAATTTTGCCTTTACGTATGGTGTATTTATAACCTATTGAAAAGGTCTGAGTTAGACGTCAAAGCCAATGGTTTGGGCTTTGTAAAAGGTGTGTACCTGTGTCCCAATAAACATTCTCCCACGGTGGTGTCTTCAACAAGAATAATTCAAATGCGCTTTTATGAAGAAACAAACAAAAAGCCTTAAAAAACATTTTTTGGGTATAATGTTAATGTACCTGTCAGTGTTTTCTCAAACCATATCTTGTGAGAATGAGTGAGTCATATAATTTAGTCTTAGTGCTTCGTTTTTGTGTGCACTCCAACAAAAGCCTACCATTAACATTAGCATTTGGACTTAGCAAAGGCTTGATAGTAATTCCGAGAGCAGATATTAATTACAGTTGAAGTCGGAAGTTTACATACACTTAGGTTGGAGTCATTAAAACTCGTTTTTCAACCACTCCACAAATTTCTTGTGAACAAACTATAGTTTTGGCAAGTCGGTTAGGACATCTACTTTGTGCATGACACAAGTCATTTTTCCAACAATTGTTTACAGACAGATTATTTCACTTATAATTCACTGTATCACAATTCCAGTGGGTCAGAAGTTTACATACACGAAGTTGACTGTGCCTGTAAACAGCTATGAAAATTCCAGAAAATTATGTCATGGCTTTAGAAGCTTCTGATAGGCGATTTGACATCATTTGAGTCAATTGGAGGTGTACCTGTGGATGTATTTCAAGGCCTACCTTCAAAATCAGTGACTCTTTGCTTGGCATCATGGGAAAAGACCTTGTGAAGATGCTGGAGGAAACAGGTTCATAAGTATCTATATCCACAGTAAAACAAGTCGTATATAGACATCACCTGAAAGGCCGTTCAGCAAGGAAGAAGCCACTGCTCCAAAACCGCCATACAAAATCCAGACTACGGTTTGCAACTGCACATGTCGACAAAGATCGTACTTTTTGGAGAAACGTCCTCTGGTCTGATGAAAGAAAAATAGAACTGTTTGGCCATAATGACCATCGTTATGTTTGTAGGAAAAAGGGGGAGGCTTGCAAGCCGAAAATCACCATCCCAGTCATGAAGCACGGGGGTGGCAGCATCATGTTGTGGGGGTGCTTTGCTGGTGCACTTCACAAAATAGATGGCATCATGAGGAAGGAAAATTATGTGGATATATTGAAGCAACATCTCAAGACATCAGTCAAGAAGTTAAACCTTGGTCGCAAATGGGTCTTCCAAATGGACAATGACCCCAAGCATACTTCCAAAGGTGTGGCAAAATGGCTTAAGGACAACAAAGTCAAGGTATTGGAGTGGCCATCACAAAGCCCTGACCCCTGAAAATTGTGTGTGAGCAAGGCCTACAAACCTGACTCAGTTACACCAGCTCTGTCAGGAGGAATGGGCCAAAATGCACCCAACTTATTGTGGGAAGCTTGTGGAAGGCTACCCGAAACATTTGAACCACGTTAAACAATTTAAAGGCAATGCTACCAAATATTAATTGAGTGTATGTAAACTTCTGATCCACTGGGAATGTGATGAAAGAAATAAAAGCTGAAATAATTCACTCTACTATTATTCTGACATTTCATATTCTTAAAACAAAGTAGTGATCCTAACTGACCTAAAACAGGGAATTTTTACTAAGATTAAATGTCAGGAATTGTGAAAAACTGAGTTTAAATGTATTTGGCTAAGGTGTATGTAAACTTCCGACTTCAACTGTACCTCTTCTCCAAGGTATATAATAATGAACTATTCTAATTTGTAAATCATTTGAATGTAATTTAGCAATATTTTGAGGCGGTAAAGACAGATCCATTATAACTCTTAAAAGCACAGCCTATTGAAGTGATGACAGTAATTCCAAGAAGCTGAGCATTTGTCTAACAACCGTCTTTTCACCTCTTTCAGTGGAGCCTTTCAAAGTGCTTCGGACTGATGAGGAACACACATCAGATGTGCTTTGGTACAGAGCTGTCTTCCACAAGAACCCAAACATCAGGAAGGATCTCACTTTGGCCCGGGCTGAGCTGAAGCTCTACAGACAACTGTTGGATGGCTCGAAAGCTGCCGAGCCCACGATTAGTGAAGAGGTTCATGTTAAGATCTATGAGATGAAACCGCTGAACTCTTCTCTATTGATTCACACAGAGACCCTTGTTCAGACGCTCGCTACAAGAACTGGAGATTTAACTTTGGACATCAGAACTGTTGTTGATAAGTGGAGAGGGAGGTCGGACGGCTACTCTCTGGTTGTGGAAGTAGGACTGGTCGTCGAAGAGGGAACTGATCCCAGGAGGACCCCTCAGATGGTCCTGGAGGTAGACCTTGTAGAGCCTAGATCAGCAGGCAGAAGGAGACGGACTCGCTCCAACAAAGAAGACAACTGCGATGAAGATGGTCGCTGCTGCCGAAAGTCTGTCAACGTGTCCTTCAAGGAGATTGGCTGGTCAGACTGGGTCGTTGCCCCCGATGGTTACAACATGCACTTCTGTGACGGCTCCTGCCCCCACAACTACAAGCCAGCTAGCATGCACGCGCAGGTGAAGTCTCGTCTTCATCATATCAACAAGGGAGCAACACCTCGGCCCTGTTGTGTGCCGGCAGCCTATGAACCTATGGTCCTCATGCACTACGACAGTCGGGGAAAGTTGAAGCTCACACCCTTCAATGACTTGATTGTCAGCAAATGCCACTGTGCTTGAGTCCTTCGGGGAAAGACCAGGCAAGGACAAAAAAAGAGTTGGAACAAACTTTTTCCTTTTGGCGAGCCATTAGATACAATGTGCTAGTGGTACATTCTGAAATAGAAGGGTTACTGTTTTCAAAGGAAGTAAGAAAATAACAGTTGTCATGCTCAATTAGTGACATTCCTAGTGTCCTTTTCAATGGTTAAACAAACAAAAATACCCAACATCATCCATCATCCATGGATTCTGAGAGCAAAAATAGGTTCATTGTAAACAATTCTAGTTACTGTGGAGTGATGATTCCGATATTTACTATTTTATTTGGAAGATTAAACTTATGTTAGTCTCATGTGGCCCGTAATGTCATATTCTTCCAAGACTATTTACAAAATTACATTATTTATTGTAATTTATTTAACAGGGTCTAAAACGTATTTGTATTGTTTGTAGTTTTCAATGTTACAATATTTAGTATGTTCCTTACATCACTGTACTTTAAATATATATTCAATTGAATTTAATGCTATGTACAGTATTATTTCCAAACATTTTGGAAGTTTGTCCATAGAAAATATACTATTCTTTAACATTTCAATAATGGTAGTATGGATATTACTACTTTATGTTGGGTTGTTGTGCCTGAATGCATCTGTACACAAACTTGACAATAAATATTTTTACATACAAATTATGTTTTTACCCCATGTGTTTAATTCCTTAGCAACAGTAACAGAACTTGAAATTCTGACAAGATATGTGTGGTTGTGCTTCGGAATACCATCTAGTCAGATAATATTTCAAGGTTAGGGTGTGCCGTGAAATACATATATGATAGCCAATATCATGCAGCTGTAGCCTTGAAACCGTTCATACTGTGCACTCTTAGAAAAAAAGGTGCTACTTAGAACATAAAAGAACGAACAAAACATGCTGAAAAGCTGCTGTGTTGTTCAATGAACATGTAACCAGGTCAAAAATCCCGACCTATGGTTCACAATGCTTCCAAGTTGGGAAATAGAGCCTGCGAGAAGAGCCCTGTTGCTTCAGGCTATTCGATGTGGAAGAGTAGGAAATTGTGGGCAGCTGGTGTCCAAGAAGGTGCACGTAGCTAGTTATCTGTGTGGAAAACGTTTAATCACAGGTAAGGCATCTTGTTTAGTATAGTTCGTTCGTAACGACACTCACTACTTGTACCTGTATAGTCTGTTTGTGTTGTTGGTCTTGGCTAGCTTAATGTTCCGGTCGGTAGCTAGCTACAGTAGCACTCACTCACGTGGCTGCAAAAGGGCATGAGGGAAGCCCTACAACAGTACATTTTTCTAAGTAGTGAGAACGCTCGGGAGCAGGCAATGTTGAAAAGTAATCTTTAGACATGTCGTACTTTTCTTAAATGTCAGTTTGTAACTGAATAAAACAAGCAGACAAGAAAATTGTGTTTGAAAAGGTCAAGATTTTTCTGTGAGCCAATAGGGTAACCTAGGTAACCACAGGTTGTTTTCCCCACAGGTGGGGCGAGGCTGCGACATTCTATCTAATACCGACTGGGAGTATAGGAGAACCCTTTGAATAACCCTTTTTGGTTCCAGGTAGAACCCTTTTTGGTTCCATGTAGGACATTTTCCACAGATGGTTCTATGGGGACAGTCAAAGAACCATTTTGGAACCCTTTATTCTAAGAGTGTAGCCTTGACCAAGGAGTGAATGACCTACGGGACAAATGAGTAGTGTTTAATTTTGCATGACAGTAAGAATAGCACACTGCACACATGATGCAATGCATTGTAAACTCAGCCCCATGAAC
Source organism: Salvelinus namaycush (assembly GCF_016432855.1). NCBI lineage: Eukaryota > Metazoa > Chordata > Actinopteri > Salmoniformes > Salmonidae > Salvelinus > Salvelinus namaycush. Next base: position 10,616,185 of record NC_052317.1, on the reverse strand, counting down.
AGATATCATATCTTTAAACAATAAATAAAATGTATTTTAGTGTAACGTAATGATAAAGGAATATGAAAGGCAATACTGTATTTTGATAACCACAATTCAATATTATAGCGATAAATTCGGATAAATAAATAAAAAACAAATAATGCTAAAGATACTGTGTAATAACTATTATCATCATATCTTACTTTTTATCTAAGACAAAGATAACAAAAAATAAACAGGTAGCAGGCAACCAAACCCGTTGGTTTTCTATCAAACAACTTCAAAACGAACAATTATTCACACAACAACCCAACATATAACACAACCGTTTTGAGACATAACCCAACACTACTTTTGGGTGTGTACAGTAGAAGACCTATTTTGTAAATTGTGAGAGAGATTTTGATATGAAAGTCAGAGGATAGCCCATTTCAATATAAAATATATTTGTCAGTGTACGTACTGTATACACATACTAATATATATAGTATATATACGTATTTATATAAAATGTATATTATAACATTTCCAAATACAGTATATATTTACACAGAGTGTACATAACATTAGTAACACCTTTTCGAGTAACCCCATTTCTACCCTGTTTAAAGGCACTTAAATATTTTGTCTTGCCCATTCACCCTCTGAATGGTACACATACACAATCCATGTCTCAATTGTCTCGAGGCTTAAAATGTCACGACTTCCGCCGAAGTCGGTCCCTCTCCTTGTTCGGGCGGCGTTCGGCGGTCGACGTCACCGGCCTTCTAGCCATCGCCGATCCACTTTTCATTTGTTTTGTATTTGTTTTACACACCTGGTTTCAATTCCCCAATTACATGTTCATTATTTAACCCTCTGTTTTCCCCATGGTTTTTGTGCGTGAATGTTTTATGTATGTTCGGTCCGTTACTGTGGGCTCGGTATTACGACATGTTATTGGAATATTTGAGTAAAGTTACTTGTGTTACTCATCTCTGCTGTCCTGCGCCAGACTCCTCTGCACCAGCTACACCCAGACCACTACATAAAAATCCTTCTTTAACCTGTCTCCTCCCCTTCACCTACACCAGCAGTTCCTGATATGGAAATAGGGTCACAGGAGAATTCCCAAAATCCCCCCCCAAAATATACAAAATATTTCCAAAAATATATATATGTATATATATTGTAATATCGTCTTTGTATCTCAAAATCATTGTTATGTGGTTAACCTTAAAAATATGAATGAAAATTATTCAAATTTGAAAATTGGGAAAAGGCCGCACTTAACCGTTCCATATGAATCATTCTAGGCCCTCTACGCCATGAAACCACACATTATTGCAGAGACTACCCTTCGCCAGCTCAGTGCTCTCGTCTGCGTTAAAACCAGATATCGATCCAGCTTGGATATGACAGCAGAGATGAGGCGCACACTGTCGACCACACCCTCTGATTTTGAAAATCTCCGACGCGACATGCCTCAAGCACCCCCATCTATTAGTGGTGGTGAGATAAGAGACATTATGTAAGTTCCAGTTGACTGCCCCACATTAAAAGTATGTGATGGTGAGTTGAGAAGACAATCATAAATACTGTTAGAATGTTTTTCAATTGACTGCCATAGCCCCAAATAAAAAAGTTAACATTGGCTGTTAATTACATAATTGTTTTCACAATAGTGTGGGCGTGAGAATTTTCAGATATCAAAATTGGGTTGTGGGCCAAAAAAGTTTGGGAACCCCTGACCTACACTGATTTGAAGTGGTTTTAACAGGTGACATCAATACGGGGATCATAGCTTTCACCTGGATTCAACTGGTCAGTCAATATCATGGAAAGAGCAGGTGTTCCTAATGTTTTGTACACTCAGTGTATATTTGTGTATGTTCATTTAAATATTTTATATACTGATATAATTTCAAATTGTGTATTCTAAAGCGTTAATACATTTCGGGAAGCCTACAGTGCTATGTACACAGGTTACTTGTCCATTGCTTGAGTAGATTGATGAGGGGTGTGACGTATCAAGTGTCCGGAAAGTTGAATATAAGTAAGTAATCAATCTCCAGACATACACAAATATTTACAAATGTAGCCGTCTTCATATAGTAAAAGTACAGAGAATGTACACTAGGTAACTCGCCAAGTTCTTTGTTCATACTTACAAGAAGTCCATCCTCTAATTCTCCACAGCCAAGACCTGATATTAACATCCTCAATCTTACGTTTTGAAAGGTCTTGTTACCACCCAATGTATACAATTTGCAGGGAGTCAAAAATCTGAATCAGTCTTCATCATTGTGCAAACTTGGGTGGGTGGCGTGTGATGTTGAGTGTGGTTATTCAGGAGGCAGTATTATAACGGGCTTCGGTATTAAGCTGTTTTTAAGAGTCTCTCTCTTTCAGATGTACTCACTGTGGCGTGATAAATCTGAAAGGTATCCCACCACAAGAGCATGCAACTAGGTCACAGGGATATTTGCTTCCTCTCTATGTGTCTCCTTAAAACCATAATGAAACACTACTACTACTACTCCCACAAAGTTCATTGTTGGAACCTTTCCATCGCACAGGGAGACTCATTGGTTCAACTATAATTAATGTTTGTTTGGCCATTTCTTGACTTTGAGCATCACTTCCCTCTTTATATCATTTCATTTTTTTTTATTTTTTTTTCAGCATTTGACCACGCTGGACATGAACTGCATTCATCTACCTTAAGTTTGAGGTCCACATTCAATTCTATCACGGTTGAAACGTTGTTGTATTACAAATTAAGACAATGTTTGGGAATCCTAAACATGCTTTTGGTGTCCCCCAGGAGTATCCTAGACCCGTTCTTGTTTAGTCTCTACATTAATGACGAGCCTGTTGCTTGCACTGGCGTTGAAAAACAGATGTACAGTGCAAGAAAAAGTCTGAACTCTTTGGAATTGCCTGGATTTCTGCATAAATTGGTCATACAATTTGATCTGATCTTCATCTAAGTCACAACAATAGACAAACAGTCTGCTTAAACTAATAACAAACAAACAATTATACGTTTTCATGTCTTTATTGAACATACCGTGTAAACATTAACAGTGTAGGGTGGGAAAAGTATGTGAACCCTTAGATTTTATAACTGGTTGACCCTCCTTTGGCAGCAATAATCTCAACCAAATGTTTTCTGTAGTTGCGGATCAGACCTGCACAATGGTCTGGTGGAATTTTGGACCATTCATCTTTACAAAACTGTTTCAGTTCAGCAATATTCTTAGGATGTCTGGTGTGAACCGCTCTCGAGGTCATGCCACAGCATCTCAATCGGGTTGAGGTCAGGACTCTGACTGGGCCACTCCAGAAGGCGTATTTTCGTCTGTTGAAGCCATTCCGTTGTTGATTTACTTCTGTGTTTTGGGTCGTTGTCCTGTTGCATCACCCAACTTCTGTTGAGCTTCAATTGGCAGACAGATAGCCTTACATTCTCCTGCAAAATGTCTTGATAAACTTGGGAATTAATTTTTCCATCGATGATAGCGAGCTGTCCAGGCCCTGAGGCAGCAAAGTAGCCCCAAACCATGATGCTCCCTCCACCATACTTTACAGTTGGGATGAGGTTTTTTTCTCCATTGTGTTGTGTGTCTCACATAGTGTTGTGTGTTCTTTCCAAACAACTCAACTGTAGTTTCATCTGTCCACAGAATATTTTGCCAGAAGCGCTGTGGAACATCCAGATGCTCTTTTGCGTACTTCAGACATGCAGCAATGTTATTTTGGACAGCAGTGGCTTCTTCCGTGGTGTCCTCCCATGAACACCATTCTTTTAGTGTTTTACGTATCGTAGACTCGTCAACAGAGATGTTAGCATGTTCCAGAGATTTCTTTAAGTCTTTAGCTGACACTCTAGGATTCTTCTTAACCTCATTGAGCATTCTGCAGTGTGCTCTTGCAGTCATCTTCGCAGGACGGCCACTCCTAGCGAGAGTAGCAACAGTGCTGAACTTTCTCCATTTATAGACAATTTGTCTTACCGTGGACTGATGAACATCAAGGCTTTTAGAGATACTTTTGTAACCCTTTCCAGCTTTATGCAAGTCAACAATTCTTAATCTTACGACTTCTGAGATCGCTTTTGTTCGAGGCATGGTTCACATCAGGCAATGCTTCTTGTGAATGGCAAACTCAAATTTTGTGTTTGTTTTTATAGGGCTGGGCAGCTCTAACCAACATCTCCAATCTTTTCTCATTGATTGGACTCCAGGTTAGCTGACTCTTAACTCATATTAACTTTTGGAAAAGTCATTAGCCTAGCGGTTCAGATACTTTTTCCAACCTACACTGTGAATGTTTAAATTATGTATTCATATAGACAAGAAAAATACAATAGTTTGTGTGTTATTAGTTTAAGCACGCTGTATTTGTCTATTGTTGTGACGAAGATGAAGATCAGATCAAATGTTATGGTTAATTTCTGCAAAAATCCAGGTAATTCCAAAGGGTTCACATACTTTTTCTTGACACTGTATGCTGATGATACTGTGATTTATGTGCATGCAAAAGAAAAACAGCAGAGGACAGAGAGCAGACATTTACTTTTATTGCTATTTCATTTTTTGGCTGCTCCTGTCTTTTCTATCCTGAGTTCATAAGCAGGTAATTTAAATAAAAACGTATCAGCTTAGTCCCTCTTCAAATTTCCTGAACTTTGTTTTATTTTCCCAGCAGTCAGCTGAGCATTAGACTTAGCTGGGCAGTATCACGTACAGAACTAGTTACTGGGTCCAGGGGTAAAACAAATAACATGCGAGAGCATGTTTGAACTATCACACTGACTAGCTTCTCTTTGTCCCTAATGACCAAAAGTAATTTCATTAATCAAGCATGCAAATATGCATTCTCTCAGTGCAGGATGAATGTTTTTTCTATATCAACCCCATACACCACACCACCAGTTTGATTGATTAGGGCTATTGAACTTACATAACAGAATCAGCTCAATGGATGACTTCACTTCACACTATTTGATAACCCATGGTCTGATTCAAAAAGGGCATCCCCTTTCTTTTTGTACTGACTGTTACTTTACATTTTTTATGAGTGTCATGCCCTGACCTTAGTTATCTATGTTTTCTTTATTATTTTGGTTAGGTCAGGGTGTGACTAGGGTGGTTATGCTAGTTTTGTCTTTTCTAGGGTTTTTGTATATCTAGGGTTTTTTGTAGGTCTAGGTATATATATGTCTATGGTGGCCTGATATGGTTCCCAATCAGAGGCAGCTGTTTATCGTTGTCTCTGATTGGGGACCATATTTAGGTAGCCATTTTCCCTTGGGTATTTGTGGGTTCTTGTCTATGTGTAGTTGCCTGTTCAGCACTCATTTGCATAGCTTCACGGTTCGTTTTGTTATTTTGTTCGTTTTGTTCAGTGTTCATTCTTAATAATAAAGAAGAATGTACGCATACCACGCTGCGCCTTGGTCTCCTCATTTTGACGGCCGTGACAATGAGAAAGGAGAAGCTAAAACCAAAAGCCATTAGCAACTCTATAACCAAAGAGTAAAAAAAATATATATTTATTTATTTATTTATATATATATACAGTTGAAGTCGGAAGTTTACATACACTTAGTTTGGAGTCATTAAAACAAATGTTTCAACCGCTCCACAAATTTTATGTTCACAATCTATAGTTTTGGCAAGTCGGTTAGGACATCTACTTAGTGCATGACACAAGTAATTTTTCCAACAATTGTTCACAGACAGTTTATTTAACTTACAATTCATTGTATCACAATCAAATACCGACCACATTATCTACCAAGAGAATTCTCTTCGATTATAATCACAGCCGTGTATATCCCCCCCAAACAGACACCTCGAAGGCTCTGCAAGAACTTCATTGGACTCTATGTAAACTGGCAACCACATATCCTGAGGCTGCATTTATTGTAGCTGGGGATTTTAACAAAGCTAATCTGAAAACAAGACTCCCTAAATTGTATCAGCATATCGAATGCGTGACCCAGGCTGGCAGCATTCTGGATTGTTGCTACTCTAACTTATGCGACGCATACAAAGCCCTCCCCCGCCCTCCTTTCGGAAAATCTGACCACGACTCCATTTTGTGGCTCCCAGCTTATAGACAGAAACTAAAACAGGAAACGCCCATGCTCAGGTCTGTTCAACACTGGTCCGACCAATCTGATTCCAAGCTTCAAGATTGCTTCGATCATGTGGACTGGGATATGTTCTGGATAGCCTCAGACAAGAACATTGATGTATACGCTGATTCGGTGAGCGAGTTTATTAGCAAGTGCATCGGTGATGTTGTACCCACGGTGACTATTAAAACCTTACCCAAACCGTGGATTGATGACAGCATTCGCGCAAAACTGAAAGCGCAAACCACTGCTTTAATCATGGCAAGGCGACCGGAAACATGATCGAATACAAACAGTGTAGCTATTCCCTCCACAAGGCAATCAAACAAGCTAAGCGTCAGTAAAGAGACAAAGTAGAGTCGCAGTTCAACGGCTCAGACACGAGACATATGTGGCATTGTCTACAGTCAATCACGGATTACAAAAAGAAAACCAGCCCTGTCCCAGACACCGATGTCTTGCTCCCAGACAAATTAAACAACTTCTTTGCTCGCTTTGAGGACAATACAGTGCCACTGACACGTCCCACTACCAAAACCTGCGGGCTCTCCTTCACCACAGCCAACGTGAGTAAAACATTTAAACGTGTTAACCCTCGCAAGGCTGCCAGCCCAGACGGCATCCCTAGCCGTGTCCTGAGAGCATGCGCAGACCAGCTGGCTGGTGTGTTTACGGACATATTCAATCAAGCCCTATCTCAGTCTGCGGTTCCCACATGCTTCAAGAGGGCCACCATTGTTCCTGTTCCCAAGAAAGCTAAGGCAACTGAGCTAAACGACTATCGCCCCGTAGCACTCACTTCCATCATCATGAAGTGCTTTGAGAGACTTGTCAAGGATCATATCACCTCCACCCTACCTGACACCCTAGACCCACTCCAATTTGCTTACCGCCCCAATAGGTCCACAGACGATGCAATCGCATAGGAATACCTATGTAAGAATGCTGTTCATCGATTACAGCTCAGCATTTAACACCATAGTACCCTCCAAACTCGTCATTAAGCTCGAGACCCTGGGTCTCGACCCCGCCCTGTGCAACTGGGTCCTGAACTTTCTGTCGGGCCGCCCCCAGGTGGTGAGGGTAGGAAACAACATCTCCACCCCGCAGATCTACAACCCTGGGGCCCCACAATGGTGCGTTCTCAGCCGTCTCCTTTACTCCCTGTTCACCCATGACTGCGTGGCCATGCACGCCTCCAACTCAATCATCAAGTTTGCAGACGACATTACAGTGGTAAGCTTGATTACCAACAATGACGAGACGGCCTACAGGGAGGAGGTGAGGTGTGGTGTCAGGAAAATAACCTCACACTCAATGTCAACAAAACAAAGGAGATGATTGTGGACTTCAGGAAACAGCAGAGGGAGCACCCCCCTATCCAATTGACGGGACAATAGTGGAGAAGGTGGAAAGTTTTAAGTTTGTCTGCGTACACATCACGGACAAACTGAAATGGTCCAACCACACAGATAGCGTGGTGAAGAAGGCGCAACAGCGCCTCTTCAACCTCAGGAGGCTGAAGAAATTTGGCTTGTCACCAAAAACACTCACAAACTTTTACAGATGCACAATCTAGAGTATCCTGTCGGGCTGTATCACCGCCTGGTACGGCAACTACTCCATCCACTACCGTAAGGCTCTCCAGAGGGTAGTGAGGTCTGCACAACGCATCACCGGGAGCAAACTACCTGCCCTCCAGGACACCTACACCACCCGATGTCACAAGAAGGCCAAAAAGATCATCAAGGACAACAACCACCCGAGCCACTGCCTGTTCACCCTGCTATCATCCAGAAGACGAGGTCAGTACAGGTGCATCAAAGCTGGGACCGAGAGACTGAAAAACAGCTTCTATCTCAAGGCCATCAGACTGTTAAACAGCCATCACTAACATTGAGTGGCTTCTGCCAACATACTGACTCAAATCTCTAGCCACTTTAATAATAAAAAATTGGATGTAATAAAAGTATCACTAGTCACTTTAAACAATGCCACTTTATATAATGTTTACATACCCTACATTACTAATCTCATATGTATATACTGTAATCTATACCATCTACTGCATCTTGCCTATGCCGTTTGGCCATCTCTCATCCATATATTTATAGGTACATATTCTTATTCATTCCTTTACACTTGTGTTTATAATGTAGTTCTTGTGAAATTGTTAGATTACTTGTTAGATATTACTGCATGGTCAGAACTAGAAGCACAAGTATTTCACTACACTCGCATTAACATCTGCTAACCATGTGTATGTGACCAATAACATTTGATTTGATTTGATTTAAGGAGTGGGCCAAAATTCACCCAACTTATTGTGGGAAGCTTGTGGAAGCCTACCCAAAAAGTTTGACCCAAGTTATACAATTTAAAGGCGAAGCTATCAAATACTGAGTGTATGTAAACTTCTGACCCACTGGGAATGTGACGAAAGAAATAAAAGCTGAAATAAATCATTCTCTCTACTATTATTCTGACATTTCCCATTCTTAAAATAAAGTGATGATCCTAACTGACCTATGACAGGGAATTTTTACTAGGATTAAATGTCAGGAATTGTGAAAAACTGAGTTTAAATGTATTTGGCGAAGGTGTATGTGAACCTCCGACTTCAACTGTATATATTTAGGGCTTCACTCCTACTTATGATTCAATTTGCCCAAAAAAGGGGTTGTTCTTAACCTAGCAGACGCCTCTTAAAATATTTACAATGTACAATCACAGAATAACATAGTTTTCAGTCTGTTAAAGGCTGGATGCAGCTCTTTTTTTATATCAATATCAAATCATTTCTGGGTAACAATTAAGAATCTTAATGTAGATTGCCATTAGATTGCAATTTAAATGGGGGAAAATAACTTTTTCACACTTTTACAGTGTTAGTTTTATCAGCTGTTGCACAGTATGATGTAAAACACAGGCAAAACAGAATTTTTACTGCGCTTGGCCTTTAAACAAAGCATAACAATCGAATGAAGACAAATTTGCCTATTTTGTCATGTGGCCAAATTTTACTTCAAAGGTGGCTAAAACATAAAAGACAAGCATATTGCGTCTTTTCTTTTGATTCCCCTTCCTGTCCTATGAATTGATGACTCAGTCTGGACTTGATAGGGTCATCTTTGTGGTTGTACCTATAAAGCATCTGGCATTATATAAAGGTCGTCCTCCTCAATGTCAGCAGGCAGCACGGCCAGGCTACACGGCGGGTCGTTGCTGTAAATTGCGTCATCGGATGAATCACACTGAAGGTATACATCCTCGGATTCCACAGGTGACCTGTCGAGATGGGTAGACAGGTGAGCAAACATCAGAATGTGCTTTCCCTGCACAGTTGCACCACAACAAACATGGCATATGTGTGCTCACGTTCATGTGGTCAACATTCCTCAATTTTGTTAAAAGTCCAGTGTTGAGTCATTGATACACAGCAGGATTAATACATGAAATCTAGAAAATGAAGAGTTTGCAAAAGGCAAATGAAACCTAATCAACTTCCATTTACAATCCATTTTGTTTGAACTTTCCAATACAAATCAACCCAAACGAATCATCATGTAGCCTCCCTGACCTGTTTATGTTTCTGGCTGTCTTGTTGGAGTCAGTGACGTTCTCGTAGATAGAGCTATGATCAGCAGGTTGTGGTCTGACCATGGCTGTGTATTGGGAACCCTCCGACTAACGTGTTTTGACCTCTGTGCTCTTCAGTTGATTTAACTGTGACATGCTCCTCAATTTACTGCGCTGGGTGAAAACCAGTGCAATCACTACTCCCAGCACTATGAAGAACAGAGACAGACCCACAGCAAGTCCCACAGAAGAACTAAGAGAGATTGGGTCTAAGGATTCTGTGGTAGAGTTTCCAGAGAGACAAGTCCTATTAAACATCATTACCTGTAAATGACAAAATTGATTGGATGATAACAGTTTGGGGAGTTGAAATGAAGGGTAGCCTACTATACAGTGGTGTAAAGTACTTAAGTGAAAATACTTTAAAGTACTACTTAAGTAGTTTTTTGGGGTATCTGTACTTTTACTTCACTACATTCCGAAAGAAAATAATATACTTTTTACTCCATACATTTCCCCTAACCCCCTAAAGCACATGTTACATTTTGACAGGAAAATTATCCAATTCACACAAGAGAACACCCCTGCTCATCCCTACTGCCTCTGATCTGGCGGAATCACTAAACACAAATGCTTTGTTTGTAAATTATGTCTGAGCGTTGTAGTGTGCCCCTGGCTCTGTCAATAAAAATGCAAGAAAATTGTGTCATCCAGTTTAAGGAATTAGAGTTTTATTATACTTTTACTTTCGATACTTAAGTTTATTTGAGCAATTCCATTTACTTTTGATACTTAAGTATATTTAAAACCAAATACTTTTAGACTTTTACTCAAGTAGTATTTTACTGGGTGACTTTCACTTTTACTTAAGTCATTTTCTATTAAGGTATCTTTACTTTTACTAAAGTTTGACAACTGAGTACTTTTCCCACCACTGCTACTATATATAGAAAGTCTGGTATTTAAAGCATTCAATGAATTGTGTCATATTAATGATAACTACCAAACTAACCAAACCCAGGTCATCATTGTAAAATAATCTCAATAACATATGAGCTAAATAAAGGATTTATTCAATTGAAATCAATAAAAATGAATTCATGAAAAATAAATGAATACAATGCATGTCCTAATAACATTTTCCAGTTTCCAGGTTTGTTTGAATAGCCCCTGGATAGCAACCATGAGATACAAAAGATCAGTAGGTCAGAACCAATAAAAATGTGTCTTACCAGGCCAGGGTGAGAACAGCAGTGTGGTCAACTTGGTCTATGAGTAAAAGACAATGAAGATGTTGGCGGAACTTTAAAGTTCCATTATTTCCATAGTAAAATAGTGGAACTTGGCAAATAAGCAATCGCTTAAAGGGGCAATCAGCAGTTGCTACATCCATTTTTGGACGTATAAATGAATTATATGTACCCATTGATTCTTGAAGAATATTACTTATAAAATTCCTCATGAGCTTAGTTCAAACGTGGTACCATATCAGCAGCCAAAATAAGCTTACTTTACTCCAATGTTTGTAAACAAAGTAAATGTAGACACACATTGTATAGCATAATAAACACAGTTAAAACTGTCATTTTGATATCATGAGATGGTCGGTCCTTGCATCCATAGCTCTGCCTTTGAATTTGAATGGTTACATTTCTCCAGCCCCATCCCCCCATGTTATCCCGAAACGGTCGTGGGCTGTTATTGTTTCAACTGTTGTTTGCTGCTTTCAGATTGTCGTTTTAAGACAGTCGTGAGAGTGCACGGCAAAACCTATTCCGCCTCAGGAGACTAAAAAGATTTGTCATGGGTCCTCAGATCCTCAAATGGTTCTACAGCTGCACCATCAAGAGCATCCTGACGGGTTGCATCACTGCCTAGTATGGCAACTGCTCGGCCTCTGACCGCAAGGCACTATAGAGGGTAGTGAGTATGGCCCATTACATCACCGGGGCCAAGCTTCCTGCCATCCAGGACCTCTACACCAGGCTGTGTCAGATGAAAGCCCTAAAAATTGTCAAAGATTCCAATCACCCTAGTCATAGACTGCTCTCTCTGCTACCGCACGGCAAGCGGTACCGAAGGTCCAAGTCTAGGTCCAAGCGGCTTCTAAACAGCTTCTACTCCCAAGCCATAAGACTCCTGAACATCAAATCAAATAGCTACCCAGACTATTTGCATTGCTCCCCCCTCTTCTATACTGCTTCTACTCTGTTTATTATCTATGTATAGTCACTTTAATAACTCTACCTACATGTACATATTACCTCAATTACCATCGACACCGGTGCCCCCGCACATTGTCTCTGTACCGGTAACCCCTGTATATGTCCTCGCTACTGTTATTTTACTGCTGCTCTTTAATTATTTGTTATTTTTATTTCTTTTTTTTGTTTGTATTTTCTTAAAGCTGCGTTGTTGGTTAAGGGCTTGTAAGTAAGCGTTTCACGGTAAGGTTACCTGTTGTATTCGGCGCATGTGACAAATCAAATTAGATTTTATTTTATTTGAAGATTGACTGTAAATTCCTCATTGTCAATCTAGACAATATATCACACTGCAATGAAGAGACAAGTTTGGGACTTCCATTTTTTTATGTAGATTTCTCCATTAGTCTGTACCTCACCTTGAAGGGTGTACTCTACATTATTGCTGTATTGTTCACTATTCAAATAACAATTGTTTTAAAGTATAGTTTAATTCACTCATATGAACTACTAAGCAGTGAGACTGTGTGCAATTATGTTTTATGAATAATTGCTATCCAGGAATGCTTATTGAAATGTGACAACCCAGAACACATTTGACAATGGTTTATTGTCCATAGCCTACACAATTAGATGTAATTTCCACCGGCAAATGATTTCTGCTAACTGATATTCTAGCTGTAACGCCTACTTCTATTTCATGTGACACATCTTCATTTCTCTTTTGGAAGGCTACCACATTTGAATAGATTCAAGAAATGTCTGGCAGGTTCTTCAAATGAACCTACGTACACTGAGTGTACAAATTAAGAACAGCCGCTCTTTCCATGACATAGCTTTCCCCTGGTTAGTCTATGACCCCTTATTGATGTCACTTCATCTATCTACTTCAATCAGTGCAGATGAAGGGGAGGAGACAGGTTAAAGAATATATATATTAGGAAGGGGTTCTTAATGTTTTGTACACTCAGTGTATAATGTGTATTGGCAGAGAGATTACTGTGTATACAGTGGATGTTGAAAAATGTTGTTCATCACAAACACCAAAACCTTATTTCTGAGGGAAGTGAAGTGAAATCTCCATTTTAGTATTTATATACATGCACATTACCTGCTGACATGGTCAAATGGTACTGGAGAAGCCTTGCAAGGGAAGTATACACCATAAAGACTGTCACAGCAGTTTTCAGAAACACATTTCTGGTAAGGCTGTGTGAAATGCAAATACAGTATCTTAGCAGGTGTCTGTCATACACAAAACCGACATGACAGAAATATCAATCTGGAAGACAAGATTTCTAATAATAGCATCACACCCTGATCTGTTTCACCTGTCTTTGTGCTTGTCTCCACCCCCCTCCAGGTGTTGCCCATCTTCCTCATTATCCCCAGTATTTATACCTGCGTTCTCTGTTTGTCTGTTGCCAGTGTGTCTCGGCAGGTCTTACCAGTGTGTTTGCGCTGCGCCCTGTGGTCTCAAGTTAGGTTTCCCTGGTTCTGACCATGCTGCATGCCCTGACCCAGAGTCTGCCTGCTGTTCTGTACCTGCCTGACTCTGACCCATTTACGATCCTCTGCCTGTCCTGACCCCGAGCCTGCCTGCTGTTCTGTACCTTATTGACTCTGCACTGGATTACGGACCTCTGCCTGCCTTTGAACTGACTTTGTCCTGCCCTGTTTGGGTCAATAAACATCTGTGACTCTAGCTGTCTGCATCTGGGTCTTATTCTGAGTTCTGATAAATAGAAGAGGAAAAAAAGAAACCTGCACAATACTCTTGGTAGTTTCACTGCTCTTTAATAAGCTTTACATATCGATATGTTTTTGCTTCATCATTATGGGGTATTGTGTGTAGATTGAGGATTTCTTTTTATTTAGTACATTTTAGAATAAGGCTGTAACGTAACAATGTGGGACAAGTCAAGGGTGTGAATACTTTCCGAAGGCACTGAATGTACAGGGAAGCATGCTGTCTCATGCTTTGGAAATGCTTGCCGTTTCTGTGTTTATGTAACCAGATAAACGTATCTGAGGAGCAGAATACAGGAATCTACTAAGACATGACATTCTCTCCATTTTAGCTAGCCTTTTCAATGAGGCTCAACTCCAAGGTTTTTTCCAGGGTTTAGTTTGCAATAACAGCATAATCCCACACACCCAGTGCCCTGGAATACAATTTCAATGGTTTCCTTGGTTACTTTACAGCCAATTTATTTCCACTACTCTGAATGGTGGGTGAAACAGGATATTGTTTCATTGTGCTTGGACTGTGCCTGTCGCTCAAAACCTCATCTTTGGCCTTAGTGTCTGTTAAAAAAAATACCTTTTTGAAAGTGTTGGTACTTTCAAATCAAATCAAATCAAATTTATTTATATAGCCCTTCTTAAATCAGCTGATATCTCAAAGTGCTGTACAGAAAACCAGCCTAAAACCCCAAACAGCAAGCAATGCAGGTGTAGAAGCACGGTGGCTAGGAAAAACTCCCTAGAAAGGCCAAAACCTAGGAAGAAACCTAGAGAGGAACCAAGCTATGAGGGGTGGCCAGTCCTCTTTTGGCTGTGCCGGGTGGAGATTATAACAGAACATGGCCAAGATGTTCAAATGTTCATAAATGACCAGCATGGTCAAATAATAATAATCACTGTAGTTGTCGAGGGTGCAGCAAGTCAGCACCTCAGGAGTAAATGTCAGTTGGCTTTTCATAGCCGATCATTAAGAGTATCTCTACCGCTCCTGCTGTCTCTAGAGAGTTGAAAACAGCAGGTCTGGGACAGGTAGCACGTCCGGTGAACAGGTCAGGGTTCCATAGCCGCAGGCAGAACAGTTGAAACTGGAGCAGCAGCACGGCCAGGTGGACTGGGGACAGCAAGGAGTCATCATGCCAGGTAGTCCTGAGGCATGGTCCTAGGGCTCAGGTCCTCCGAGAGAGAGAAAGAAAGAAAGAGAGAAAGAGAGAATTAGAGAGAGCATACTTAAATTCACACAGGACACCGGATAAGACAGGAGAAGTACTCCAGATATAACAAACTGACCCTAGCCCCCCGACACATAAACTACTGCAGCATAATGACTGTGACAGTGAGTAGGTCCAGAGACATGTTGGACAAAACCCACTGAGTCGATGATGGCTCCGAAAGCCTTTTGAAGTGGGTCTGTGGACTTTTCCATGTGAATATTAAAATCACCAAAAAATTAGAATATTATCTGCTATGACTACAAGGTCCGATACGAATTCAGGGAACTCAGTGAGGAATGCTGTATATGGCCCAGGAGGCCTGTAAACAGTAGCTATAAAAAGGGATTGAGTAGGCTGCATAGATTTCATGACTAGAAGCTCAAAAGACGAAAACGTCATTTTTTTTTTTTGTAAATTGAAATTTGCTATCGTAGATTTTAGCAACACCTCCGCCTTTGCGGGATGCACGGGGGATATGGTCACTAGTTTAACCAGGAGGTGAAGCCTCATTTAACACAGTAAATTAATCAGGCTTAAGCCATGTTTCAGTCAGGCCAATCACATCAAGATTATGATCAGTGATTAGTTCATTGACTATAACTGCCTTTGAAGTGAGGGATCTAACATTAAGTAGCCCTATTTTGAGATGTGAGGTCAGCATATTAGTAGTGAATTGTGTGATTTACAGTGGTTTATGCGTTTAATTCCAAGTGAGAATTATATTGCCAGTAAGCACTCTCCTTTGAGTGGGGACATCTGGCCAGGGGCTAGTTATTAAAGACACTAGGCCTACAAGAATTGTAAAGGAACAGACACACACAACAACTTTTATAGGCTATAGCCTTCATCAGAGGAAAATAAGGGGAACAGGATAGAGTATTGTTATGCCATGTAGGCTAAGTGGCTACAAAAGGCAGGCAAACAAGAAGAACCTGACAAACACGTTCTTTGGAGCATCATCTTATTTTTGTTATTATCCGCATACGTCTGACAAGTGTACCGTTGATAACATGTTCAGACAAGCAACAATGAGGGTAAAATGTATAACTTAATATCACTTTTTTGTATTTTACCCATCCCTGGTGAAAAAGGTGGGGATTGCAGGCGTTCCAGATGTGCGCGTAACCTACGCCCACGCGCAAGGACGTGTGCATGCAACGTCATTGAGGGAAAGCAGAGCAGAAGAGCGAAACATGGCGACATCAAACAATCCGCGGAAATTTAGCGAGAAAATCGCTTTACATAATCAGAAGCAGGCAGAGGAGACCGCAGCATTCGAGGAAGTGATGAAAGATTTGAGTATTACCCGAGCAGCGAGGGTAAGCTTGTCTGTTTATACCCATTTGCTGTTATTGCTGGTGAGATGTCAAATTCAGTAATATTCACGGCGGGCACGTAGCTTGGCCAGGGAGGTAAACAATAACAAACAGCCCCTACGTGCCAGCTAATATTCTTGGCATGAATGGCAACCAGCAGTCTTATTATCGTATTCGTGTAGTTATTCTCAAATGGAGAGGTATCCCGGCTCAAGTCCCTCCGTCTTCAAAAGTTGCACAATATAGCTCCAGTGCAAGCAATAGCCAACTAATGTGGGGCGTGCATGCGTGTTTGACAGCCACATCAAAATAGAACGTTCGTTGGTTTTTCTGATCGCACTCTAGGCGAGGAAGACGCTTCAGATGAACAGCAATTTCTATGTATTGGTATTTTGGAAAGCAGTATTTTCAGTTTAAAGATCACCAAAGACACATAAGCTAATAATCAGGTGGGAAAAGCAGTCGTGCTGTGAAACTGGGCAGACAAGTACAGTAATATGATTGACAGTGGCATATCAAAGATGAGGACAAACCCGCACAGATTATGTTGACGACAAACCGCATGCCGCAGGCCTCTAATGCCAGCAACATATTGCGCTCTTCATCAATGTCATTTCAGTGCTTTTGGCAGTACATTTTTCTACAAAATGTATACGAAATAACATTGGTGCATTTGAGAAACGTTGCCAGCAGAACCAGCGCATTTGAAAGAGTTTCAAATGGGCGGGTTCTGAGATACTGTAGCAATATTGGCATCGCTCACTGACTGGTTAAATTACTGCATCCTTATTTGGATGGTACTATCCATTGGGGCGGCAGGGTAGCCTAGTGGTTAGAGCGTTGGTCTAGTAACTGAAAGGTTGCAAGTTCAAATCCCCGAGCTGACAAGGTACAAATCTGTCGTTCTGCCCCTGAACAAGGCAGTTAACCCACTGTTCCTAGGCCGTCATTGTAAATAAGAATTTGTTCTTAACTGACTTGTCCAATTTGTAAGTCGCTCTGGATAAGAGCGTCTGCTAAATGACTTAAATGTAAATGTAAAATTGAATACGTTGGACAATCATCAGTGTAGTTTTTGTTTTTAATTCACAGAAAATAACACATTTTCTATTGATTTCAATTGATTCATTCAGTGTTGAGGTGACATGTATTATTTTTCCTGAAGTGGGTGATTTATTGTGTTAGGCTGGAACCTTTGGAAGTCAAAATTGGGTGCAATTTCAACAAACACATTTGGGAAGAGTAGGTTTCACTATTTGAAGACATGCTCTGGAACTTTGGGGTGGATGTGTCAATGTGTAGTTCAGACATGCATTTATGAGCAGAATTACTGTTACCACAGTCAGCCATGAAAAGCGATTGTTTTTATGGAAATGGTGCACCTTTTCCCCTACATTTTCCCTCACATGGGACAGCCCCCTAGCAATTCCAGTTCTAGCCAATGAGTTTTAGCCCCTCACCATTTGAGTGACAGCTAGCAAGATGCACACAGAGTGAGCGAGAGGGCTACTAGCTAAAAAGTATACAAAAGTACTGGAGAATCTCTTTAAAATATTGCTTTTGGCCCTATAGTATAGTGATGGGGGACGAAGTCGATACAGCTACATATCGGGATATTATTTTGGACAATATATTGTATCGTATCATTGTGGCAATAACTCAATATCATTTTTGTGCTAGTTGCCTGTATACCTGCACTTTTTTACAACACTTTTATTTCCATGACTGATAAACACTGTCTCTCTTGACACTCTGCAGCAGACATATGGTGATCAATATAGGTTTGGAACATCAAATCGCAATAAAATCACAGTATCGAATCGCAATAAATATACAATCGTGAGAATCGTAATGCATATCGTATTGACACCTAAGTATCGTAATATCGTATCATGAGTTCCCAGGCAATTCCCAGCCCTAGTATAGTATGAGGCTATAAATATAATCCTTACTTTGTAACATACAGTATGCATACAATAATAGGAAGGGCAAGTCTAATACTCAGTATTTGATAATACCTTTTGACAGTGCAGTAGGCAGCGAGCCTACAAGTTCACTCAAGTAGGCACATTTACCCTATTGACTTGATTCATATGTGGTTGGATTTGTGAAACACTTATCCCAAAATGCATGTAATCTTCTGTCAACAAAATAACAAGATGTATTCAAACTTGACTCACTATTGGGAGATTACTGTATTTTCAAAATACTCTGGAGAAATAGGCTTTAGAGATTGTTAATAAATGATTTCCCTGCTTTAATCAATAGTGCGTGTGCGTGACAGACATGAACAGTTTGGGTACTGTCTGTGTATAGGATTAAACAACTTTGATTACCTGCTTTTCTAAACAAAATAGCAAAATGATTGTCTCGTGATATTACTCAGTATCTCTAGTACATAAGAGAACTTTCTGAAACGTAAACTCAGCAAAAAAAGAAATGTCCCTTTTTCAGGACCCTGTCTTTCAAAGATCATTCGTAAAAATCCAAATAACTTCACAGATCTTCATTGTAAAGGGTTTAAACACTGTTTCCCATGCTTGTTCAATGAACCATAAACAATTAATGAACATGCACCTGTGGAACGGTCGTTAAGACACTAACAGCTTACAGACGATAGGCAATTAAGGTCACAGTCATGAAAACTTAGGACACTAAAGAGGCCTTTCTACTGACTCTGAAAAACACCCAAAGAAAGATTCCCAGGGTCCCTGCTCATCTGTGTGAATGTGCCTTTGGCATGCTGCAAGGAGGCATGAGGACTGCAGATGTGGCCAGGGCAATAAATTGCAATGTCCGTACTGTGAGATGCCTAAGACAGCGCTACAGGGAGACAGGACGGACAGCTGATTGTCCTTGCAGTGCCAGACCACGTGTAACAACACCTGCACAGGATCGGTACATCCGAACATCACACCTGCGGGACAGGTACAGGATGGCAACAACAACTGACCGAGTTACACCAGGAATGCACAATCCCTCCATCAGTGCTCAGACTGTCTGCAATAGGCTGAGAGAGGCTGGACTGAGGGCCTGTAGGCCTGTTGTAAGGAAGGTCCTCACAAGACATCACTGGCAACAACGTCGCCTATGGGCACAAACCCACCGTCGCTGGACCAGACATGACTGGCAAAAAGTGCTTTTCACTGACGAGTCGCGGTTTTGTCTCACCAGGGGTGATGGTCGGATTTGCGTTTATCGTCGAAGGAATGAGCGTTACACCGAGGCCTGTACTCTGGAGCGGGATCATTTTGGAGGTGGAGGGTCCGTCATGGTCTGGGGCGGTGTGTCATAGCATCATCGGACTGAGCATGTTGTCAATTTCAACGCTGTGCGTTACAGGGAAGACAACCTCCTCCCTCATGTGGTACTCTTCCTGCAGGCTCATCCTGACATGACCCGCCAGCATGACAATGCCACCAGCCATGCTGCTCGTTCTGTGCGTGACTTCCTGCAAGACAGGCATGTTAGTGTTCTGCCATGGCCAGCAAAGAGCCCGGATCTCAATCCCATTGAGCATGTCCGGGACCTGTTGGATCGGAGGGTGAGGGCTAGGGCCATTCCTCCCAGAAATGTCCGGGAACTTGCAGGTGCCTTGGTGGAAGAGTGGGGTAACATCTCACAGCAAGAACTGGCAAATCTGGTGCAGTCCATGAGGAGGAGATGCACTGCAGTACTTAATTTAGCAGGTGGTTACACCAGCTACTGACTGTTACTTTTGATTTTGACCCCCCCTTTGTTCAGGGACACGTTTCTGTGAGACTTTTCTTTATTTGCTGAGTTTATGTAGTTGGCTGTCACCACCTGAAATCACAGCCAATCATAGATAATTGTTCGATTACTTGTTAGATATTACTGCACGGTCAGAAGTAGAAGCACAAGCATTTCGCTACACTCGCATTATCTGCTAACTATGTGTATGTGACCAATAAAATGTGATTTGATTTGAGGTCAACTATTTGCATACTCATAGCAGGTGAACTGTTGAACCTATAAGGGTGTGACCTTGAGTTTTTGTAAGGATGGAAAGACATTCATATAGGTGATAGTTATCCCAGTTAGGCCTATATGTGGCGCCATTCAATGTCAAGATGAGTCGGTGTGGCAAGATTATAAATAATGAAAACATAATTTAATCATGGGTGATCTGTAATTGCTGAAAAATGTATTTTCTCTATGACGTTTATTAGGTAAATTGAGGTTAAAGGTGAGTAAATGTCATTTTCACACAACAATGGGTGATTGCTTAGGCCAGACAAGTCTTATCCCCTTGGTTCTGACTGAGATGGATGGAGTGATTTGTAATCTATAGAATCAATGTTAAACAAGGATAGTGTTGTTTTTTTCATCAGTCAGAATTTTTGTGCTCTCTGTCACACTCATTTTGTTTTTGAATTATTGTTGAATATTTCATACCGAACATTATCTGATGCCATGTTTGCTTTTGTTTTGTCACTCCTTATACAGTTACAGTTACAGAAGACCCAGTATTTACAGCTGGGACAAAACCGTGGGCAGTACTATGGCGGATCATTGCCAAATGTCAATCAGATTGGAAATGGCACCATTGACATGCCTTTTCAGGTAATGTGTGTTTGTAGGACTCAAAGTATTCATATCCCGTGACGTATTCCACAATTTGTTGTGTTATAGCCTGAATTCAAAATGGATTACATTTTTCTTCTCTCACCTACACAATACCCCAAATAAATGTTTGCAAATTTATTTAAAATTAATTAAAGAAATATGTAATTTACATAAGTATTCACACCCCTAAGTCAATACTTTGTAGAAGCACCTTTGACAGTGATTACAGCTGTGAGTATTTGTAACTCGGACACTCAAGAACATTCACTGTCTTCTTGGTAAGCAACTCCAGTGTAGAGTTGGCCTTGTGTTGTAGGTTATTGTTCTGCTGAAAGGTGAATGAATCTCCCATTGTCTGGTGGAAAGCAGACTGAACCAGAATTTCCTGAAGGATTTAGCCTGTGCTTAGCTCCATTCCGTTTATTTTTTTATCCTGAAAAACTCCCCAGTCCTTAACGATTACAAGCATACCCATAACATGATGCAGCCACCACTATGCTTGAAAATATGGAGAGTGGTACTCGGTTATGTGTTATATTGGATTTGTCCCAAAAATAACACTTTGTATTCAGGACAAAAAGATAATTGCTTTGCAACACTTTTTTCAGTATTACTTTAGTGCCTCTTTGCAAACATATTCTGTACATGCTTCCTTCTTTTCAATTTGTCAATTAGGTTACTATTGTGGAGTAACTACATAGTTGTCGATCCATCCTCAGTTTTCTCCTATCACAGCCATTAAACTCTGTAACTGTTTTAAAGTCACCATTGGCCTCATGGTGAAATCCCTCATGGTTTCCTTCCTCTCTGGAAACTGAGTTAGGAAGGACGCCTGTATCTTCGTAGTGACTGGGTGTATTGATACACCATCCAAATTGTAATTAATAACTTCACCATGCTCAAAGGGATATTCAATGTCTGCTTTTTTTTTTTTTGACTCATCTAACAATAGGTGCACTTCTTTGCGAGGCATTGGACAACATCCCTGGTCTTTGTGGTTGAATCTGTATTTGAAATTCACTGCTTGACTGACTTACCTTACAATTATCTGTATGTGTGGGTTACAGAAATGAGGTAGTCATTCAAAATGTTAAACACTATTTTTGCATAAAGAGTCCATGCAACTTATTATGTGACTTGTTAAGTACATTTTTACTCCTTAACTTATTTAGGCTTGCATAAAGTGTTTGAATACTGGAAAGACATTTCAGCTTTTCATTTTTTATTAATTTGTAGAAACTTCGAATAACAATTCCACTTTGACGTTATGTGGTATTGTGTGTAGGCCAGTGACAAAAAAAACACACAAAAAAAAGACAATCAGGTCAAGGGGTGTGAATACTTTTTGAAGGTTCTGTATGTGTCTTACCCGAAATGGAAATTTGTTTACTCTTTTGACATATTTTTCATTCTTTTATCTATGGAGCTTGTAACTGGTTTTCTTTGTGCGGTGTCTGCAGACTCCCTTTCAAGGTTCAGGTGACACTAGCAGGACAACACGGCATCATGGATTGGTTGACAGAGTTTACCGGGACAGAAACCGCATCACGTCCCCACATGGAAGGCCCCTCGACAAACATGGACGCCAAATATCTTTTACTGTCGGCTTATGCTACTGTATAGTTGATAACTTTTTATTTTACGGTCTGCTATGCAACGGATATTTGATTATGAATGACATGGTAATTACATAGTCATTTTACAGTAACAATTTGCCTTTTCATTAAAGCAAGCACCACTATGTAACATCTTTAACCATTGAACTTCAAAAGCATATGCTGTACTTTATGGCATAATGGTGTTTTACATTGACATCAGTTGTGAAATGCTACAGATTTGTGTTGCCCTTAACCAGGGGTATCACATTGATAGCTGTCCATACGGTTCAGTGTATCTGTCACCCCCACCTGACACCAGTTGGAGGAGGTAAGATAACCCAACTATGTGACGTGAAACTGTTGGGATTTCGTTGTGAAACGCTCCCTTGACTTTCCACAACTGATACAGTTGGTCACCCCCTAAGTGGTGTATGTCTCTTTCCCTGTGCTATAGGACTAACTCGGACTCTGCGTTGCATCAAAGCACCTTGAACCCACAGGACATTTTCGCGGGAGGCTCACAGGACATGCAGCCTAAACGAGGTGTGTTGGATTTGAACTTGGTATTTCAAGTTGTATAAACTTTACATTAGTTCATCATTACACATTAATTATTTTTGGACAGAACCGGTTAGCGTAATGCCTTGGCCCTACAATGACCCCATAAGAGGAATGACTAGCCATTGTAGGGTACAATGCTCTGTTTCCAGTTGGTAGGCTTAGTAATGATTTTTGAGTCCAGCCCTGAATTATTAGCCAAGTTGTTATGAGGGAGGTGGTATTCAATGTATTGACAATGAAATATATTGTAATGGCTTTGCTGGCTACTCTTTATTGTACTGTTGAATAGTGTCTAGTGTACCTGATAAAAGGTTTTAGACTACGTCTTCGAAGGCTATAGATATTACTCATGGGATGAATAGGAATATCTGAGTGGTTCTCAAGGTTACATGCTAATGGTTTCTTAAAATAAAAACATGTATTTAACCTTTTAACTAGGCAAGTCAGCTAAGAACAAATTATTATTTACAATGACAGCCTAGGAACAGTGGGTTAACTGCATTGTTCGGGGGCAGAACAACAGATTTTTACCTTGTCAGCTCTGGGATTTGATCTAGCAACCTTTCGGTTACTGGCCCAACGCTCTAACCACTAGGCTACCTGCCACCCCTGCCGTTTTTATCTGCTTCAGAATCATCTGTGTTCACCAAATGTTGTTTGGTTATTCTTAGATATAGTCTTCAGACTTGCCCAGAGGGAATTGTTGGTATGTAATATTTTTACTCACTATTCTAGTTCATTCTTATGGTTGAGATCCCGTTAACGGGATCGACTTGACAACAGCCAGTGAAAGTGCAGGGCGCCAGAAATCTCATAATTAAAATTCCTCAAACATACAAGTATTTTACACCATTTTAAAGATAAACTTGTTGTTAATCCCACCACAGTGTCCGATTAAAAAATAAATAAAAAAGCTTTACGACGAAAGCACACCATCTGATTATGTTAGGTCAGTACCTAGTCACAGAAAAACACAGCCATTTTTCCAGCCAAAGAGAGGAGTCACAAAAAGCAGAAATAGAGATCAAATGAATCACTAACCGTTGATGATCTTCATCAGATGACACTCATAGGACTTCATGTTACACAATACATGTATGTTTTATTTGATAAAGTTCATATTTATATCCAAAAATCTGTTTACATTGGCGCGTTATGTTCAGTAATGTTGCAGAGAGCCACATCAATTTACAGAAATACTCATAATAAACATTGATAAAAAATACAAGTATTATACATGGAACGTTAGATAAAATTCTCCTTAATGCAACCGCTGTGTCAGATTTTAAAAAAACACACCATGCTATAATCTGAGTACAGCGCTCAGAGACCAAAACAAGCCATACAGATATCCGCCATGTTGTGGAGTCAACAGAAGCCAGAAATAGTATTATAAATATTCACTTACCTTTGGTGATCTTCATCAGAATGCACTCCCAGGAATCAGTGCCACCAAAAAAAAATGTTTTGTTCGATAACGTCCATAACTTATGTCCAAATACCTCCTTTTTGTTCGCATGTTTAGTACAGTAATCCAAATGCGCAGGCACCAGGTCCAGACAAAGTCAAAAAATTCCATTACAGTTCGTAGAAATATGTCAAACAATGTATAGAATCAATCTTTAGGATGTTTTTAACATAAATCTTCAATAATGTTTCAACCGGAGAATTCCTTTGTAATGCGATGGAACGCAGGTCACTCTCACGGGAGAGCGCATGGTCAGCTCATGCCAGACACCTGACTCAAAGAGCTCTCCTTCCCTCATTCTTCACAGTAGAAGCATCAAACAAGGTTCTAAAGACTGTTGACATCTAGTGGAAGCCTTAGGAAGTGCAATATGACCCCAAAGACACTGTATATTGGATAGGCAAACCTACAAACCTCAGATTTCCCACTTCCTGGTTGGATTTTTTCTCGGGTTTTTGCCTGCCATATGAGTTCTGTTATACTCACATACATCATTCAAACAGTTTTAGAAACTTCAGAGTGTTTTCTATCCAAATCTACTAATAATATGCATATATTTTACCAACTGGACCTGAGTAGCAGGCAGTTTACTCTGGGCACCTTATTCATCCAAGCTACTCAATACTGCCCCCAGCCATAAGAAGTTA
Organism: Salvelinus namaycush; assembly: GCF_016432855.1. Taxonomy (NCBI): domain Eukaryota; kingdom Metazoa; phylum Chordata; class Actinopteri; order Salmoniformes; family Salmonidae; genus Salvelinus; species Salvelinus namaycush. The sequence continues at coordinate 10,591,159 of NC_052317.1, read as the reverse complement.
ACCCGAGCTGCCCTCAAACCAAGGCTAATTATCTATAGTCCACATTTCAATTTGTCAATTTCAAATTATTTTCGAACAATTTGTAGTTTCTAACAACAGTTTTAATTCAGGTGTGTTCCGTGTCCCCATGAATTCACGTAAGAAGTAGCCCATTTCACTGTTGCGGATAATTTATCTTTGAGGATTTACTGAGCCAGACAAACTTTTCTCTTCAATGAGAGCCCAAGCACTTCCCCATAGTTACACCAGATTAAGTATGAAGACATTGCATATCTTTAGTCAGAACAGCCCTTGCACTAACTAGGCAAGTCAGTTAAGAACAAATTCTTATTTACAATGAGGGTTGTACTGATTATGATGTGCTAATGCTAAGCTATTTGCCAGCTGTGGGTGGTGTCATGTTTGTTGACGTCATACAATGCATTCTAGTTGTCACGTAAGCGTCTGTCAGACCAATGATGTTATAACAAGGGATAGTTCACTCGACTGACTTATGGTGCTTTCAAGACAACTGGGAGCTCTGAAAAATACGATGTAAAATCATGACATCAGTGACCCCCGCCTAACCCAGACGACGCTGAGTCAATTGTGCGCCGCCCTATGAGACTCCCAATCACGGACGGTTGTGATACAGCCTGGAATCGAACCAAGGTCTGTAGTGATGCCTCTAGCACTGATGTGCATTAGACCGCTGCGCCACTCGGGAGCCCCTCGGGAGCATACCGTATGTATGGATCATAATGTATTTACTGTTTTATTCACATGTTTTCAAGTACTGATGTCAAATCATGCATTCTGATTCTTGCATAGATTGTAATGGACACATATGTGTGTAACGTACTTTTTTGAGGGTTGTACTGATTATGATGAGCTAATGCTAAGCTATTTGCCAGCTGTGGGTGGCGTCATGTTTGTTGATGTCATACAATGCATTCTAGTTGTCACGTAAGCGTCTGTCAGACCAAAGATGTTATAACAAGGGATCGTTCACTCGACTGACTTATGGTGCTTTCAAGACAACTGGGAGCTCTGAAAAATACGAGGTAAAATCACGACATCAGTGATCTTCAGGTTGGAAGGTCGGAGCTCTGGAGAGGTTCCCGAGTTGGAAATCCGAGTTGGATGACCGTTCAAAATGACTTTTCCCAGTTGGAGCTTCTCTTTTTTTGGAGTTCCCAGTGTTGTTTTGAACGCGGCATCAGATTGTAACTATGCTACTTCAGGGTTGCCAGCTCAGACCCGCTTTCCAGGGGTTTTATTTTTATTTAGCATATAAATTTCTCCTTTAGCCAAGGGCTAAAATAGAAGTCAGTTCTATTTGTGATGCAGGTTCTGCCTCTCATCTCCTCATTGGTTTATAGAAGCAGGTACCCACGTGCCATCTCCTCATTGGTTATACCCACGTGGGTGACTGAAAGACGAACAAGGTCTGTGGCAGTAATGCACCTAATTTATGAAACGTGCCAATCGCAATATAAAGTCCAGAGAAGAAAAAGCCTAGAAGGAGGAGATATGACTAGAAACAATTTAGTTGAGCGTTTTATGTGTGGATTAATTGCCGGAGTAGAGGACCTTGTTCATTTCCGGTAAAATAACAACTCAATGTTTATATCCCAGGACAAATTAGCTAGCAAGTGCAAACTAGCTAGCTAGATTGCCATACATGTTTAATGCTTTTCGACCTATCCCCAAATTAATGTAATTGGTTCAGATTTTGTTTTGATATTTTAACCTGCGTGTCGTGATCGCGTTTGGTGTGGGGGGACAAAATACATTTATGCACGATGGCGCACGCGTGCAGCCGGTTTGGGTTCCGTGTTACAAGTCATATGCTCCGGTTCTTGTATACACTGTAACACGTACATCAAAGATTTGTAATATGCTGAAAAGTGGCCAAAGTAAGTTACTATTCTTTTTTTTAAACTTTGTTTATTTGCATTTTATAGTGATTGGCATTCAGGAATTAGGAGTTTTTGCTTTTCAAACATAAACAAACATGGCTGCCATCATAAAGAATTTAGCTGCTGTTAGCTTAACTGACACACATCTCTTTTCTAAACAATATTACATCTCTCCTTGTGGTCACCAGAGATGTGGTACATTGTAAACAAATCTAGCTGTTAGGTTGCTAACTTATGTTTTTTTTTTGGGGGGGGGGGGGGTCAGCGCAACCTGTTATTTAGACTAGTTTATGGAATGAGTTTGGCTGTGGATGTGTTCCGTGTGATGTTTGGATGATGACGTTCGCATTTTAGATTATACAATAAAAGGTGAAATTGACACCATTCTGTATACTTCTGGCCCTTCTTTGGACACTGTGTTAACAAACCTCCAGACGAGCTTCAATGCCATACAACTCTCCTTCCGTGGCCTCCAACTGCTCTTAAATGCAAGTAAAACTAAATGCATGCTCTTCAACCGATCGCTGCCCGCACCTGACCGCCCGTCTAGCATCACTACACTGGACGGTTCTGAGTTAGAATATGTGGACAACTACAAATACCTAGGTGTCTGGTTAGATTGTAAACTCTCCTTCCAGACTCACATTAAGCATCTCCAATCCAAAATTAAATCTAGAATCGGTTTCCTATTTCGCAACAAAGCATCCTTCACTCATGCTGCCAAACATACCCTCGTAAAACTGACTATCCTACCGATCTTTGACTTCGGCAATGTAATTTACAAAATAGCCTCCAACACTCTACTCAGCAAATTGGATGCAGTCTATCACATTGCCATCTGTTTTGTCACCAAAGCCCCATATACTACCCACCACTGCGACCTGTATGCTCTCGTTGGATGGCCCTCGCTTCATATTTGTCGCCAAACTCACTGGCTCCAGGTAATCTATTTGTCTTTGCTAGATAAAGCTCTGCCTTATCTCAGCTCACTGGTCACCATAGCAGCACCCACCCATAAAACGCACTCAGCAGGTATATTTCACTGGTCACCCCCAAAGCCAACTCCTACTTTGGCTGCCATTCCTTCAAGTTCTCTGCTGCCAATGACTGGAACGAATTACAAAACTCACTGAAGCTGGAGACTCATATCTCCCTCACTATCTTTAAGCATCAGCTGTCAGAGCAGCTTACAGATCATTGCACCTGTACATAGCCCATCTGTAAATAGCCCACCCAACTATCTCATCCCCATATTATTATTATTATTTTTGCTCCTTTGCACCCCAGTATCTCTACTTGCACATTCATCTTCTGCTCGTCTACCACTCCGGTGTTTAATTGCTAAATTGTAATTATTTTGCCACTATGGCCTATTTATTGCCTTACCGCCCGAATCTTACTTAATTTGCACACACTGTATATAGACTTTTCTATTGTGTTATTGACTGTACGTTTGTTTATTCCATGTGTAACTCTGTTTGTGTCGCACTGCTTTACTTTATCTTGGCCTGGTCGCAGTTGTAAATGAGAACTTGTTCTCAACTGGCCTACCTGGTTAAATAAAGGTGAAAATAAATAGAAAACCCTCGGTCTTCCTTTCCTGTGGCGGTCCTCATGAGAGCCAGTTTCATCATAGCCCCTCATGGTTTTTGCGACTGCACTTGAAGAAACTTTCAAAGTTCTTGAAATGTTCCGTATTGATTGACCTTCATGTCTTAAAGTAATGATGGACTGTCGTTTCTCTTTGCTTATTTGAGCTGTTTTTGCCATAATATGGACTTGATCTTTTACCAAATAGGGCTATCTTCTGTTTTCCACTCCTACCTTGTCACAACACAACTGATTGTCTCAAAGGCATTAAGAAGGAAATATAGTCCACAAACTAGCTTTTAACAAGGCACATCTGTTAATTGAAATGCATTCCAGGTGACTACCTCATGAAGCTGGTTGAGAGAATGCCAAGAGTGTGCAAAGCTGTCATCATCAATGCAAAGGGTGGCTACTTTGAAGAATATAAAATATATTTTGATTTATTTAACACTTTTCTGACTACTACATGATTCCGTATGTGTTGATGTCTTCACTATTATTCTACAATGTAGAAAATAGTCAACAACAAAAAAAAAACTTGAATGAGTAGGTGTGTTTTCCAAACTTTTGACTGGTACTGTATATTTGTAGCTTTGTTATTCTAGATAAGTGACAATTAGATAAATCCAACTCCCTCTCCCTCTTTCTTCTCCTCAATCTCCCCAGTGCTTCTGCTTCATGTACCAAGGCCAGAAGACACAGAATCAGATATGGACAAAGACGAACAAAAACAGAACTGGGATGGGAAAAAGGTGAAATCCACCTAGATCTGGTGACATAGTTTTAGTCAGAAGTTTACATACACCTTAGCCAAATGCATTTAAACTCAGTTTTTCACAATTCCTGACATTTAATCCTAGTAAGAATTCCCTGTCTTAGGTCAGTTAGGATCACCACTTTATTTTAAGAATGTGACATTTCAGAATAATAGGAGAGAGAATGATTAATTTCAGCTTTTGTTTCTTTCATCACATTCCCAGTGGGTCAGAAGTTTACATGCACTCAATTAGTATTTGGTAGCATTGCCTTTAAATTGTTTAACTTGGGTCAAACGTTTCAGGTAGTCTTCCAAAAGCTTCCCACAATAAGTTGGGTGAATATTTTAGCCCATTCCTCCTGACAGAGCTGGTGTAACTGAGTCCAGTTTGTAGGCCTTGCTCACACACAATTTTCAGTTCTGCCCACACATTTTCTATGGGATTGAGGTTAGGGCTTTGTGATGGCCACTCCAATACCTTGACTTTGTTGTCCTTAAGCCATTTTGCCACAACTTTGGAAGTATACTTGGGGGTCGTTGTCCATTTGGAAGACCCATTTACGACCAAGCATTAACTTCATGACTGATATCTTGAGATGTTGCTTCAATATATTCACGTAATTTTCCTTCCTCATGATGCCATCTATTTTGTGAAGTGCACCAGTCCCTCCTGCAGCAAAGCACCCCCACAACATGATGCTGCCACCCCCGTGCTTCACGGTTGGGATGGTGTTCTTCGGCTTGCAAGCCTCACCCTTTTTCCCCCAAACATAACGATGGTCATTTTGGCCAAACAGTTCTATTTTTGTTTCGTCAGACCAGAGGACGTTTCTCCAAAAAGTATGATCTTTGTCCCCATGTGCGGTTTTTTATGGCGGTTTTGGAGCAGTGGCTTCTTCCTTGCTGAGCGGCCTTTCAGGTTATGTCGATATAGGACTCGTTTTACTGTGGATATAGATACTTTTGTACCCGTTTCCTCCAGCATCTTCACAAGGTCCTTTGCTGTTGTTCTGGGATTGATTTGCACTTTTCGCACCAAAGTACATTAATCTCTAGGAGACAGAACGCGTCTCCTTCCTGAGTGGTATGACGGCTGCGTGGTCCCATGGTGTTTATACTTGCATACTATTGTTTGTACAGATGAACGTGGTACCTTCAGGCGTTTGGAAATTGCTCCCAAGGATGAACCAGACTTGTGGAGGTCTACAAAAAAAAATCTGAGGTCTTTGCTGATTTCTTTTGATTTTCCCATGATGTCAAGCAAAGAGGCACTGAGTTTGAAGGTAGGCCTTGAAATGCATCCACAGGTACACCTCCAATTGACTCAAATTATGTCAATTATCCTATCAGAAGCTTCTAAAGCCATGACATAATTTTCTGGAATTTTCCAAGCTGTTTAAAGGCACAGTCAACTTAGTGTATGTAAACTTCTGACCCACTGGAATTGTGATACAGTGAATTATAAGTGAAATTATCTGTCTGTAAACAATTGTTGGAAAAATGACTTGTGTCATGCACAAAGTAGATGTCCTAACCGACTTGCCAAAACTAGTTTGTTAACAACACTTTTGTGGAGTGGTTGAAAAATTAGTTTTAATGACTCCAACCTAAGTGTATGTAAACTTCCAAATTCAACTGTATCTCCACTGTTATACAGCCCTAACTGAGTTGTATTGTATTCTGAGTTGTAATTTTTATTTTCTCCCTTAGAATGCTTCATCAAGGTCCAAGGTCCCAGGAATCAAGTGAGTACTTCAAAGAGTTCCACAGACTGTAACATTTAAAAAATCCTGCCTTCATGTGAGCTTTGAATGGCTGATTACGATAGCCTGCGACAGCTGACAGATTATGGTGGCTTAGTAATGTTGATGTTTTTTCACCTGTAGACATCTTATATTTTGGAATACTTTGAGATCTTTGAGAAATGTTGTGGATCCAGCCATTTCTGGCTGTGTATGATTTATGTTATTGTTATTTTTAGAATGTGAACAGAGTCCCTTGCATGGATCTCAGCAGATATGTGTCCTGATCTTATAAGAGGGGAAACAACTGGAGACAATTTGCCTTCCCTTTGGCTTGTGTGCAATTAATTTTTAGCTTTTTAACAACTAATTGACCGATGTTGGTTCCATTGTTTGAATTCCATTTTGTTTTTTCTTCTTCTGTGAGCTGAATGTGTAGTTTCTGTAGAGATTAATCAGATCAAGCCTGATGTGTGCGATGTAGTAGGGAGTTGTAGTTTCCAACAGAAAAATATTCAACAAAGTTTAGCTCAGAAAACGTGGTAATTAACTACAGTGACCATAATCCATTGCGTGACCTCCTACTTGTCCAGTCTGTGTGGAGCACTGAGTTGTTATAAGAACGGTGTGGAGCAGACACAGAGACTGAGGGAAGACCGACTGCATGATTGAGGAATAAAAGCAGTTGCTTCACAAGGTATTGCTACCAGAAAATACACAATCTAAGTGATTGATAGTTGGTATTCAGTAGTCATAAAAGTATGCCATATTTACTTTGAAGAACTACTAAAATAAAGCAAAACAAATGTTTTATTAAAATAAAGTAATGTGAATAAATGATGGTTAATAAGCAGTAATGGGTAGTCACTACCATTTAATAGTTTTTAAACTTTTGTATTAATTGTTTAATTCTGTGTTACAGCATTCAGCCCACATAATGCATAGTGCATTTAATAAAAAAATAAAATATATATATATAGATACCGAAATGTTTTAATATTCTAACCGAACCAACCTCAAAAAGCACTAATCGCTCAGCACAACATGATGCTCAACTTCCTATCCGGCTTGAAGGACCATGTACACTACCGTTTAAAATAAATTTCCTTGATTTTGAAAGAAAAGCTACTTTTTTTGTCCATTTAATTTAACATCAAATTGGTCCGAAATACAGTGTAGACATTGTTAATGTTGTAAATGACTATTGTAGCTGGAAATGGCTGATTTTTAATGGAATATCTACAGCGGCCCATTATCAGCAACCATCACTCCTGTGTTCCAATAGCACGTTGTGTTAGCTAATCCAAGTTTATCATTTTAAAACGCTAATTGATCATTAGAAAACCACTTTGCAATTGTTAGCACAGCTTAAAACTGTGGTCCTAATTAAAGAAGCAATAAAACTGGCCTTTAGACTAGTTGAGTATCTGGAGCATCAGCATTTGTAGGTTCGATTACAGGCTCAAAATGGCCAGAAACAAAGAACTTTCTTCTGAAACTCGTCAGTCTATTCTTGTTCTGAGAAATGAAGGCTATTCAATGCGAGAAATTGCCAAGAAACTGAAGATCTCATACAACGCTGTGTACTACTCCCTTCACAGAACAGTGCAAAGTGGCTCTAACCAGAATAGAGAGGAGTGGGAGGCCCCGGTGCACAACTGAGCAAGAGGACAAGTACATTAGTGTCTAGTTTGAGAAACCGACTCCTCACAAGTCCTCAACTGTCAGCTTCATTAAATAGTACCCGCAGAACCACCAGTCTCAACGTCAACAGTGAAGAGGCGACTCCGGGATGCTGGCAGAGTTGCAAAGTAAAGCCATATCTGAGACTGGCCAATAAAAAGAAAAGATTAAGATCGGCAGAAGAACAGAGACACTGGACAGGCGAAGATTGGAAAAAAGTGTTATGGACAGACAAATCGACGTTTTTGAGGTGTTCAGATCACAAAGAAGAACAAATGAAAAGATGCTGGAGGAGTGCTTGACGCCATCTGTCAAGCATGGGGGAGGCAATGTGATTGTCTGGGGGTGCTTTGGTCGTGGTAAAGTGGGAGATTTGTACAGGGTAAAAGGGATCTTGAAGAAGGAAGGCTATCACTCCATTTTGCAACGCCATGCCATACCGTGTGGACAGCGCTTAATTGGAGCCAATTTCCTCCTACAACAGGACAATGACCCAAAGCACAGCTCCAAACTATGCAAGAACTATTTAGGGAAGAAGTCGTCAGCTGGTATTCTGTCCTATAATGGAGTGGCCAGCAGAGTCACCGGATCTCAACCCTACTGAGCTGTTGTGGGAGCAGCTTGACCGTATGGTACGTAAGAAGTGCCCATCAAGCCAATCCAACTTGTGGGAGGTGCTTCAGGAAGCATGGGGTGAAATCTCTTCAGATTACCTCAAAAAATTGACAACTAGAATGCCAAAGGTTTGCATGGCTGTAATTGCTGCAAATGGAGGATTCTTTGACAAAGCGAAGTTTGAAGGACACAATTATTATTTCAATTCAATCATTTTTTTATAACCTTGTCAACGTCTTGACCATATTTCCTATTCATTTTGCAATTCATTTCATGTATGTTTTCATGGAAAACAAGGACATTTCTAAGTGACCCCAAACTTTTGAACGGTAGTGTACATTTCCATTTAAATTGGCAAAGCAATTCATTTTTTGTCCTGAATACAAAGCCTTATGTTTGGGGCTAATACAACACATTACTGAATAACACTCTTTATAGTCACCCTAGTCATAGACTGTTCTCTCTGCTACCGCACGCCAAACGGTACCGGAGCGCCAGGTCTAGGTCCAAGAGGCTTCTAACAGCTTCTACCCCCAAGCCATAAGACTCCTGAACAGCTAATCAAATGGCTACCCAGATTATTTGCAGTCTGCTTTCCACCAGACACTGGGAGATTAATTCACCTTTCAGCAGGACAATAACCTACAACATAAGGCCAAATCTACACTGGATTTGCTTACCAAGAAGACCATGAAAGTTCCTGAGTGGCAGAGTTACAGTTTTGACTTAAATCGACTTGAAAATCTATGGGAAGACCTGAAATGGTTGTCTAGCAATGATCAACAACCAATTTGACAGAGCTTGAAGAATTTTTAAAAGAATAATGGTCGATTGTTGCACAATCCAGGTGTGAAAATCTCATTGAGACTTACCCAGAAAGACTCACAGATGTAATCGCTGCCAACGGTGCTTCTACAAAGTATTGACTCAGGGGTGTGAATACTTATATAAATTAGACATTTCTGTATTTTATTTTCTATGAATTAGCAACATTTTCAAAAAACATGTTTTCACTTTGTCATTATGGGGTATTGTGTGTAGATGGGTGAGAAAAAAATCTATTTGAATTCAGTCTGTAACACAACAAATTGTGGAATAAGTCAAGGGGTATGAATACTTTCTGAAGGCACTGTAAATACATGTAATTCTGTCCTTTTAATTGAAATACTGTAAAATTCCATTCATTCCTATGGAGGGACTGCTTCTTCTTCTGAGTACCAATATGGCTGACCGGTGGAGTCAACACCTCTTATTGGCCAATACATAGCATCAGCAATCCAGGGCTGATATACATCATTGATACTACCTCAACTATCATTATGGGGATACCGATCAACTCTTTTTCTATTTTCAGTATATTCCCGTCTCCGGATCAGGATCTGACCGCGACACTGATGCCATCAGCCCACGACACGGGCGGTGGCTCCCTGCCTGATCTGACCAACATCCAGTTCCCCCCTCCGCTGCCCACCCCCCTGGACCCCGAAGACTCCACCCTCAGCGCCTCCAACAGCACGGGAAACCTGGCCCCCAGCCACTCACACAGTTTCAGTTCCACCAGCCAAGGTGACCTCTGTCCTCCACCTTCCAGAACAATAGATATACAGAGTTTTGCAAACCGGGTTTGAAATTCTGATTTTTCAAAAGTGTGAGGAGATGATGACAACGTATGGTGACAAAATGGCAAACAGTTTGCCAAAATGTATTTATGGTGCCAAAATGTATCTATCTATGACTCTATTGCTCTAGCTTTCTATGAAACTGTGGGAATTCTCAAGGGGATGTTTGCTGTTTTGTGTCCCACCAGGACAGACCACCTCCCAGCAAGGCAGGCAGGACAACATGGTCAACCAGGACTCCCACCAGCACCACTCCCTACAGCTCTCCCCCACCCTGTCGCCACCGCTCACCCTCGCCCAGGTAGCACGTACCGTACTTTACCCTTCTAGCACTGTGATTGTTGCATATTTCTAAAGAACCTTCCTTGTGTATTGACAATTATTGTATTCTGTAGTTGTATCCTCCCTATTTGAATGCACTTAAAGTTGCTCTGGATAAGAGCATCTGCCAAATGACTAAAAGGTAAGAGAATGGAGGAATGTAGTAGATGTTTGTAGACCTAATTCTCCCTTTTCCCCACTGACTAATTTCAAACCCCTATGTCCATCTGTCTCAGGCGGAGACCATAGATGCCATGACTCTGGAAGCGCAGATGTCCCAGTATGCGTTCTTCAGCCAGTCCTCCTCTCAGCAGCAGCAACAGCAGCAGACCACTCAAGGACTGACCAGGCTGGTCCAGCTCCCCTCCCCTCTGAACACCTCCTCCATCCAGACACAGAACTCCATGGATATGAACTCGGTAAGCTTACCTAATCAAACCCTTCCCTCTTCAAACTTTTCCCTGTCCTACACTACTATGTCCGTAGGACAATATAGTACTCAAGCCCACTTAGTGTTCCTACACTATGGAACACAAATACATTTTTTCCTGTTCAACTATCTTTGGTTTGATCTTGAGATCAGAGGAACTAGCCTACTTCTTGAAGTCGTTTTTTCTTTCTGCTGCAGGAGCGTTCGGTAGAGAAATGCTCTGGAATTTAAGTGTCAAACATTTCTTTAGCATCGCCCCAACCGTGCTGAACTTAGAGATTTTAGTGCCCATGTGTAGGCAGATGGTTCATTGAATAGTATTACAATACGAATGCATCAGTTTCTGTTGCAAGTGTGTTCAAATACTGTATACTACCTCTTAGCAGAGTGCAGTTTTCTATCATGACAAGTTATTCTATTTTTATGTCAACTTGATGTGTCTGAAGCTATTGCTAACCCTTTTACTTTTATTTTATGGCTGTAGTAGAGGCATCTGCTTCAGCTATATAGCATCACTTATTTCTTAATTCACAGCATCATTTATTGAGCAACCCATACATAGGTCTTTCTATAAGTTAGGGTACCCGTGAGGATTTCCAACACTGGACAACTTGTTACAGCTGTTGATAAGTCATTGATAATAATCTGCCAATTTTTCATGTCATTTTCATGTCATTACATTAAGATATAAGGGGGTATATAGCTATATATAGCTACATAGCTATATTCAGTACAATTCACAAGTTTATTTAAAACCTATGTTTATCCCTTTATCATGGTTGGTGTCTTGATGGATTTGTCCAAAATCGTGAGATAAAACATGACTTCATGGGAGTTTAAGTTATCGTTATCTATATTAAGCATTACAGTTAAAATAGACATTGAACTTAAACCCTGTAAGAATACTGGATCTAGCTGTCGGTCAGTTTTTTGTATAGAGGTCTCAGAAATTCAGTGTAACTACGTAACATTTAGTCTCCTTATGTTACGGGATGAAAACATTTTTCATGGGCACACAAATCCCAAATAATAAATTGAAAAATCATCTGTGGTTTTCTGCTTGATTTACAGCAGGGTCTTGTTAGATTTCACAGAGAAAGAATCAGGGTAATGTTTTTGTGCCTCGAATTGGACACAGAGTCTACGCTATTCCTATTAAATATTCTGGATATAATGACAACAAATTACATAGCCTAGTGGGCGTCTTTACATGATCTGGTAATGAAATAACATAAATATATTTTGTTTTCCATGTTACACCTGCAATTTTGAACAATACAAGGGGCTTGAAAAAGCCTACTTGAATTTGGAGCTCAGAAATTCAAGTACTGGAATAGGCCTACCTTGAAAATCAGACATTTCCACAATTTGGGCTTGAGAAGTCCTTGTAATTATTGTAGCCAAATTATAAGTTATCCTACTCCTTTATAATTATCTGTGATTTCATTTTTGATCCGTTTTTGTGAGAGATGTGGCCACTTTCATTTGTTTCCCGCTGCTTCAATTGAAGGGTCTTGCTACTCTGTTGCGATAAAACCATGTATGGTTATTATGAGGAAGACAATATCTGTTGGCTTCTACTTGGCTTTCCATACAAATCCTTCCATTAAAAAAATGAACCTGTTTTTTGTTTACTTTCTCATTATAAAAACAGTTATGGTGAGATTCAAATGGTGAGATTAATGCTACCGCTATTCATGGATTTATTTTGTGTGCCTGCGCCGGCCACATAATGTAGGCTACAGGAAAATCTATGTTAGGCCCTATATGTACAATTAGTAAATGGAAAATAATGTACGATGTGGGAGGTGTTAGTGCGTCGTGGAAGTCATCTTCCAGAGAACGCATAGAGACCAGAGTTGTTTATCCCTATTATACCATGGCTATAATTTAACACATTTGCCCGCAAGAAATGTGTTCATTTGCTGGTAGAAATGTGTTCAACATCCACCTAAGTAGCTAGCCAGTTTACTAGAGAACTACAGTAGTTGCTATGGTAACCAAACAAACGGACCTGCTAGTTTAGCTAACCAAACTATTTGTCCTAGCTTGCTATTATGAAAATCCAATTCTGCCAATAATGTTTCAATTTGACGTTTGCTTTCAAAAGCAGCTCAAACATAGAACATGTAAGAATGAACTAGCCATTGAATTCTACCGTGCAAATGTGTTAAATTATAGCCATGGTATAAAACGGATAATCAACTCGGGGATCTAACGTTATGCTTTCTCTGGAAAATAATGCAATTCCGTTGAACGTTAGTTCCATTCTGCTAGCGTGTCGTGGAATACACCTTCTACGACGTTCACTATTTACCATATAAAGCATAGCATCTCGTTGATTATTTCTTACGTAATGCACACTCTAGAATGCCCTTCAAGCCAATCAGAAACGAGCATTCAACAATGTCATGGTATAATTTAGCAATAATGCACGAGGGGCTGTGGCCAATATACCACTGCTAAGGGCTGTTCTTGTACGACACTACACGGAGATATTGCTATTATAAACTGGTTACCAACATAATTAGAACAGTGAAAATAAATGTTTTGTCTAACAAAACATTCAGCCAATCAGTATTCAGGGCTCAAACCAACCAGTTCATAATATAAATGATACGATTGTTTAACATTGAGGTCCTTGACAATTATATTTAAGTGCTTGGACTTGCCAATGTCTGTATGAACCCTGCTTAAATTATGTATAGTTATAGGCCTGTTGTATAGATGGAGTAATGAATTAATTATTCCTCGAAGTATGTGGAACTGCATGAAAATCTGTTTTATTTTTGTTTCAATCTAGAGGCGAAAGAAACGCACACCTGTTTAGGTGAGGTGCTGGCTAGCGGAGTAGAACAACTGTTTAGGTGAGGTGCTGGCTAGCGGAGTAGAACAACTGTTTAGGTGAGGTGCTGGCTAGCGGAGTAGAACACCTGGAAAATAAAAGGAGAGCCGCACACTCTAGGAGCTCAGATGCAATAATTTAATCACCAACGTTTCGACAGACAAGCTGTCTTCATCAGGGTATAATGACAAACACTGCGGGTCACTAGTTTATAAAGCGTCAAAGAACACACAGGTGTCTGTAACCATGGCCGGGTGTGGCCTGATATCATTGGTTAATTCTCAGATATAAGAAAATACAAAAACATGAATGTATAGCATATTTTTGTTTCAAACCATTTTAAATTGTTTACCCCAATGTCACACATTGGCCCCATTTATTTATAGAAAGACCCACATACTGTACACCTCAGTAGTGAACTGAGATAAAATATGAGTGTCTGTCAATACTGACGTGATTCATCACCTCACATTGGGTGATCATGTGTCAACTCAGCTTCTGTTTGAGTAAACATATACAGTCAACTAACCTTCTATTGCGCGAACATGGAATTTGACCATTGTAGTGGTGATGTGCTGGATCCTGTGGAAGTGGATTGCAGTGCTCTTGTCTTGAGCAGAAGACAGAGAGGAGAGAGCTACTACTGTAAATGTTGATTACTCGGTTATCTTGTTGAAGAATGACCCCAAATGGCTAGCTAGTGAGTCAGCTATTTGCACAGTACACACCCTAAAGGAGGAACAAACCCTTACATAAAATTACTTTTGATCATTGAAGCCACAGAGTCTGAGGGATTCCATTAAAACATTTGATTGTTAGCCTAATTCTGGTCTCTTTATGCAGTTAGGTTAAATCAAAGCCGTGATGATGGTACAAGTCAACTAATACAGGGCATATTTAGCAAAAAATTAGCAAAGACATGAGCCCCATCCTCTGTGTGTATGTGTCCTCATAGGCAGGCTGGGACACACACAGCATACCTTCTCAGAAGGGACAGTCAGTCAGTCAGTCTAACTAAAATGTCCTGTATTAGGGCTCTTTCCCCCAACAGTACCGCAGTAGGGCTGGGTCTTCAGCCAATCAGTCTCCAACCTCTCCAGTCTCCAATCAAGGCTTCTCACCTGGAGGCTCGCCTCAAGTAAGGGCGTGTGGCCAAAACCTGCCTACTGTATACACTGTTCCTCCATCGTAGTTCTGTTTTCGTCGCCAGCTAGGCCTCTTGGCTGCCCCTACTGGCTGCTCTTGTGTCATCAACTCCCTGCCACCCCCATCGTGGTGTCTCGCAATGTCACTGACCCCGTCCCCTCTGCTGCTTCTCTGTGTCTGCATCCTAAGTAGCATAGTCGCTAAATTGATACACTTTAGTTAGTTAGGTGAGTAAGGAAAATGTACTTAGTAGTTAACACTTAGCCACCTGAGCCACCTTTTTATCCTTGCTAGAGTTTTGAATCACTTGTTTATTGTGAAAAATCAAGGAGCAGTGTCCCTCTACAAGGGCCTGTAGGCTAGATGTACATTGTAAGTTCAATGTAAATGTATTACATAGGCCTAAACTTACAGCATTGAACGACTAAGTCATCTCTTGCTAGGGGAAATCTTTCATTGAGTAGCTACATTTGTTGTATTTGTTCATTCGTTTGTGCTTCTGTTGGCTTTGCCCATCGATTCTTTCTCTCATCTAGATGGCTAACCTACAGTGTTGTGGGCTATATGCAGTGCAGCTGACAGTCCATGTGCTAATATCATGTTCTTTTGGCAGGGCACAGATAATGTGGTTCTGAACTTAAAGGGGCATGGCGAAGGCTGCCTTACTGAGTCTGCCTGTGAAAATGCTATTATTTTTACATTAAGGCGGACGATGAAAGAGGATACTCTTTTCGGGTTTAATAAGGATATGCAATTTAAAACTTGAAGAGCATTACTGGACGATTGAATTTTTTGTCAATTCTAGCTTTACTCAGAAAAGGGATTTCCATATGATTTCATATCATTGTATTTATTTACTTATTTAAAGTTAACCAGAATTCTCAGTACAAGGCTTACATGGTAACCGCAACCCTTTTGAAAGACTCCCTACAACATTATCGGTTGTGGGTTGATAACATTTATTAAGAGCTTTCAAGTAGGTCCTAGTATTCAGTGCATGTTGACATATTGGCTGGTTGGGCACTTATATGAACATCAGAAAAACAAGAGGTAAATGCAATTGATCTGTAGAGTCATCCTGAAAGATGAGATGGGCATAGATCTGAAGCGGTTACTATGATGACTTAATCAACTAATGGATGAGATTGAGGTTGAATGCACAGTGAATTAATAGATGGGCTTGTGAAACATGAATCCTGCTGTGCTTGTACTGTATCATGCTTAATCTAGACCGGGCTACAGTATGTTATGGTTTGTTTGCAGGATTGCAGATGTGTGCAGTGTTTTCTGTGTTGCCTGGAGCTCAATGGAAAGCAATACCCAATCGTTTGATATGAATGTCTTATGAATTGTGAAATCATTAATTTACAGAGTTGTGGTGTGATTCAAATGCTCTCTGTGTCTGCTCTTCTTCTCCCTTATTTTATACTTGTGGATTAATATCCTGGTGTTGTTTTTAACAAAAAGAGGGGATATGCTTGTGTTCTAGCACAACTCCATATTGGGAAGTGTATTTGCAGACTTCTATGACCAGCAACTCGCATCCAGACAGACCAGTGCTCTCTCCCAACAGGTAAGTTAAGTTTAACAGTCTACCTCAGTTCTAACTATGCAAGCTAATATTAGATACTTGTTTACATGGCAATAGTTTCCAATATGTTTGCCTCACAACACAACAGGTCTCCAGTTTTTTCTTTGAACTGGATCTTTATATTGGATAAGACACTTGATGTGATGGGCTATCTATTGATCCATTCTGACAATATTTGGGAAACAAAGCGCAATAGAATAATATGTCCATTTTTTTTCCTCCATTGTACTATATCTTTATATTGACCATTTGTGTACAGAAATGAACCCTTGTTGTTCAGTGTTGGCATGTTGATGTGCTGTTTTCTCTGTTCCTCAAACAGCTGGAGCAGTTCAACATGATCGACAACAATAGTCTGTACAGACAGGGCTCAACCCTCAACTACTCCCAAGCAGCCATGATGGGTTTGACGGGAAGCCACGGCAACCTGCAAGACTCCCAGCAGCTGGGCTACAGTAGCCATGGCAACATCCCCAACATCATTCTCACAGGTACTATTCTGACTCACCAGGTGGCTCACTCAAGCCCCAGTAAGGCTAGGCAGTGGAATAGAATTCAGTCAATGTAAACATTCTCTCCATACAAGGCTCTAACTCTTATGTCTACAGGTCTAAGGCACACCTAGCTGTTCCATAACCTGTCTGAATGTTTAAGCGGACTGATGTTGTCAGTGTATCTACCTAGGAAGAAAAAGTACTTACCAGGGCGAGCTCTATCTAAGTCGGCCAGCCCAACCCATTTGTTCTTGTTGGGACAAATATAAAAAGGCACGCCTAAACAAAAAATGATCAAACAAATGACCTCGCCGGGCTACTCAATCCATGGCAACTCTCTTCTCACTGATCACCTGCCGATCACTTGCACGTATTTGTGTGCCAAAGAGCTGTAATTTCAGGTCATTTGTTGGATTTTTTTCTGGGGCAAATAAGGTAGTGGGTTGAGTATGGGGCATGTCAGGGGGCGTGGTAAGCCCATCGACCCGGCTGAATAAGAAAAATAATAATAATAATAATAATTCAGACCCCCATCTTTGTGGTGTAGAGACATTTTAGCATTTTTAAGCAAATTTCCTGCAATTAAAAACATTCCTCCATTGAGCTGAGACACATTTGTGCAGTTCTAAAGCTAATTTCCTGCTCTTCTACGCATTTTGCCATGGCTAATGCTGTGTTATTTTGCTCAAACATAATAACAAAATCTAGACTGCTAGATTCATTGTTTTTGGAATTTTCAATTCTACCTTTCCGTCTAGCTTTTATTTTGGTGATTGTTAGTTCTCAAAGATTGTTATTTAAAATAAATATATAGTTTCATTATATTTTCTTCATACTTTATACGGTGTCTTCGGAAAGTATTCAGACCCCTTGAAATTTTCCACATTTTGTTACGTTACAGCCTTATTCTAAAATGGATTAAATCGTTTTTTCCATCAATCCACACACACACTACCCCATTTATTAAAAATAAAAAACTGAAATCACATTTTACACAAGTTTTCAGACCCTTTACTCAGTACTTTGTTGATGCACCTTTGGTCGCGATTACAGCATCGAGTCTTCTTGGTTATGACTCTACAAGCTTGGCACACCTGTATTTGGGGAGTTTCTCCCATTCTTCTCTGCAGATCCTCTCAAGCTCTGTCAGGTTGGATGGGGAGCGCTGCTTCACAGCTATTTTTAGGTCTCTCCAGAGATGTTCGATCGGGTTCAAGTCCGGGCTCTGGCTGGGCCACTCAAGGACTATCAGAGGGCTTGTCCTGAAGCCGCTCCTGCGTTGTCTTGGCTGTGCGCTTAGGGTCGTTGTCCTGTTGGAAGGGGAACATTCGCCCCAGTCTGAGGTCCTGAGTGCTCTGGAGCAGATTGTCATCAAGGATCTCTCAGTACTTTGATCCGTTCATCTTTCCCTCGATCCTGACTACTCTCCCAGTCACTGCCGCTGAAAAACATCCCCACAGCATGATGCTGCCACCACCATGCTTCACCGTAGGGATGGTGCCAGGTTTCCTCCAGAAGTGAAGCTTGGCATTCAGGCCAAAGAGTTCAATCTTGGTTTCATCAGACCAGAGAATCTTGTTTCTCATGGTCTGAGAGCATTTAGGTGCCTTTTGGCAAACTCCAAGCTCTCTGTCATGTGCCTTCTACTGAGGAGTGGCTTCCGTCTGGCCACTCTACCATAAAGGCCTGATTGGTGGAGTGCTGCACAGATGGTTGTCCGTCTAGAAGGTTCTCCTGTCGCCATAGAGGAACTCTAGAGCTCTGTCAGTGGTCATCGGGTTCTTGGTCACACCCCCGGACCAAGGCCCTTCTCCTCCGATTGCTCAGTTTGGCCGGGCGGCCAGCTAAAGGAAGAGTCTTGGTGGTTCCAAACTTCTTCCATTTAAGAATGATGGAGGTCACTGTGTTCTTGGGGACCTTCAATGCTGCAGAAATATTTTGGTTCCCTTCCGCAGATCTGTGCCTCGACACAATCCTTTCTCGGAGCTCTATGGACAATTTCTCCGACCTCATGGCTTGGTTTTTGCTCTGACATGCACTGTCAACTGTGCGACCTTATTTAGACAGGTGTGTGCCTTTCCAAATCATGTCCAATCAATTGAATTTACCACAGGTGGACTCCAATCAAGTTGTAGAAACATCTCAAGAATGATCAATGGAAAGAGGATGCACCTGAGCTCAATTTCGAGTCTCATAGCAAAGGGTCTGAATATTTATGTACATAAGGTATTTCTGTTTTTTATTTGTAATAAATTAGCAAAAATGTCTAAACTTGTTTTTGCTTTGTTATTATGGGGTATTGTGTGTAGATTGCCTTAGGAATTGTTTTTATTTCATACATTTTAGAATAAGGCTGTAACAAAATGTGGAGAAGGTCAAGGGGTCTGAATACTTTTTGAAGGCACTATCTGTTTTTAGTTGTTTAAGTTTACAATGAAAGTGTTTTTCCATCCAGAAAATGTATTTCTGTTTGTTTATACTGCCTGATGATTTCAATGGCAGAAAAATCAGTGAGCTGAGGTGTGTTCAACAAGTGAAATAGTTTGCGAACGTTAGCAATCATTAGCTAATGCATTCCATTTGTTTTCTGTTCGTTGAGAACGTTAGCTAACAGTATGAGACGGTAGTGTGTGGCGAACATGTCTGTTTCAGGTCTAAACTGCCGCTACAAATAATAATTCTGACATATGGTTTCTATTACATGTAGTAAGAATAGCAAAGTAATTGGCTGTTTGAATATTGCTGTTAAAAACCCACAGTAATCTACACAAAAAGTAGCAGTTTGTGGCTTCACTGTAAGATTTGTTGTTCATTTAAATTGTTACTAAGTAACATGTTCGCCGCAAGCGGGAGCCTTGTTGAACTCACCCGTCAGCAGGTCCATCCAAGTGCCAATGCCGTTTAGCAAACTACAGGCATTTACATTTGTTGGATGACATGAAAATAGAGCACCAGTAGTCGAAAGAAGGATGAAAGAACCCCATACCTACTGTAAAATACAGAATCTTAGATTTTTTTATGGGGCTATTTTGCTTCCTTGGGCCTTTAAGGTCAACGGCATCATGAACATTCCTCAGTACCAACATTTTAGCCAAAAACCTGGTTTCCTCTGCCAGGAGGCTGAAACTTAGCCGCATGTGGATCTTCCAGCAAGACAATAACCCCAAGCACACATCAAAATCCACAAAGAAATGGTTAATTGCCCACAAAATCAACATCTCTCTCTGGACTTTAACCACATTGAAAACCTGTGGTTTGAATTGAAGAGGGCAGTCCATAAGCACAGACAAAGAATATCAAGAATCTAGAAATATTCTGTATGAAGGAATGGTCTAAGATCCCTCCCAATGTGTGCTCCAATCTCACAAAACATTTTTGAAAAAGGCTCTGTGCTCTTATCCTCTGAAGGGGAGGGTGCCGGAGTATTGAAAACAGGGGTGCCAATAATTATCACCCCTATCTTTTTGAGAAAAATGTGTTATTTGTTAAACAAAATATTTTTTCCGGAGCATACAATATAGCTCGGTATTTGTATAATTTTTTGCTCATCTTTATCAAGGGTGCAAATAATTGCAGTCATGACTGTACCCTCATTCCTAACTTTAGCTAAGTTCATTAAAAGTAGAGGTTTTCTGCATTTATTTGGATTTGATTTTGCTTGGCACTCACTTGTTGTTATTGGCTATTCCTTGAAATATTTAATGAGATCCTGTTCTTTATGTGGAGTAAATGCAACTGGAAGACTCTGACATCTCCTCATCTCTCTACCCATGTCTGTTTTAGCCACAGGAGAGTCTCCACCCAGACTGTCCAAGGGGTTGTCTTCTAGCTCTCTGTCAGCTGACATCAGCTTCGATGCGGACTCTCAGTTTCCCCTAGACGAGCTGAAGATCGACCCGCTGACCCTGGACGGGCTGCACATGCTCAATGACCCTGACATGGTCCTCACTGACCCTGCCACTGAAGACGCCTTTCGGATGGACCGGCTGTAGAGCTGCTGCCAAAGTCACCGACTGTGTCGGTGAAACCCGGCCTGAGGGGTTGAGGGCTTGTGTCTGAGGGGAGAGGGCTACTTTTGGGGTGTGGGAGCCCAAGGCGAGGCCCCAGCTGTGAAGTGTGTTCATCCCACCTCCCTTCACCAGCAGCCCCTTTCTAAGAGCTATGGGATAGTGAGGTAGTAGGGAAATTAGTTTGTCAAGAAATGGTCGACACAGTTTGCTTTCTCTCTTCAGAATGGGAAAGATGGATGGCAACGTTGTCATGTCTGGTGGATATTGAGCTTATGGTCCTGCTGTGACTAGTTTGTGCTTACCTTTCTTCATCCCTTAACTTTTTTTTTTTTTTCTTTTTTTTTTACACATGCATCCTGCCGGCCATTCTGTTGGATGCTTTGGTTTTTGTAAAGAAGAAAAACAGTAGGGGCTACAACACTACATTGGTCTCGCCTCCCATTTTGAAGACATTAACTGATTCAAATCATGTCTGCAGGGGAAACTGTTTATCTTTCTCTCACCTGCCATTCTAGATTAGCATGTCTTAGCTTATATAATCACTCATCTGCTTTTCAGAACCGCCCTCTCATGGTAAATCTTGCCCGTCACATTTCCATCAATGCCCTTAACCTCGCTGTCTAACTCACACTAGTTGTATTTATTGGTGCTCTGATTTTTGCCACGAAGTTGACCAGTATTTTACTTTAGGTTCCCTTCCGAACTTGTCATAGTGCTGGTCAACAGCTAAGCGGTTTACTTAGTTGAACAACTAGGAGTTATAACCCTCCCCTTTTATGATTTTCCAGGGCAGCTGAAGTAAAAACCTAAATTCCAGTTTAACAAACCTTGAAAAATCACATAAAAAAAAAAAAAAGGATGTCAGCCTAGCGTCACTTTGGCAATTTATCCATGAAATGACATTTCGGCTGTAATATGCCACCAATGGTAGCTGGTTTTCAGACGCAAACAAGATAAAAAATGAAATCTGAACGAATCACCGTGAGTGATAAGATTCTGCCTTAACAGCTTTCCATATCATGTACTCTTATATCTCAACTCTCCATTAAAAAAATGCAGGTTGTTGTGCAACTTGTTTAGACTCTTAAGTAGTGAAGTGTAAACTTTTATCAAGCATCACCGTTTCTTTTCCGATGGCCTGAATCAAATTGGCACTAGTGTGAGAAGAGGACCAAGTTGAGCACAACTAGGGGAGGTTTATCACAACTTACGTTGTTATCCACTGCTTTTCACTTGTTACCATTTTGCTTTTCATATTTGAGGTGGTACTGTATTTCACTTGTCAGCCAAATAGAAATGGACAAAGAACTGAGGTATCACATTTCTGATGCCCTTGTAGTTGATACTTGTGAATTAGATGTTTTATTTCAAATAATTGCTTGATCACTCAGTATGGGTACATCTCCGTTGGGTGTAGTCAACAAGGAACTCCTATCACACAAAGCGACAGCCAATAAGGGGGAACCCCTCTCCTTTATAAGGCGCTGTCGCTCCCTCCTGCCTCACTTTTCATTCTTCCTTACGATGTTGTAATACTGCTAATATACTCTCCTCAGCATTGACTTGGACTACTGTTTCCTGCTGAACTGTTGATAGGTTAACCCGTATGGTTCGCTGTTGATTGTAGGAATCCAGCTTCTTGTCGAGTGTTTAGCTTTTTACCCGAAAGTAAATTTGTCTCTGGCTAGCTAGCGTCACACAGCTAGTTCTACCCTACCAGCGCACCTAGCTACCACTTCTTGCTGCTTATTCCCAATGAGGTGGAGGAAGGAAGAAACTTGGCTTGGTCCTGCTTCAGGTGAATTTAACCCAGCTAGCTCACAAAGAATGCACCTTCTCTTCAGCTAGCAGTGTGCTAGCAGTGTGCTAGCACCAGCTAGGTTACTAACCCTTGGGGTGAAAACCAGCTTCCTATGCCAGGACTAGCTAGCTACACAGCTAAGCGTCGTCGAGCACACGACTAGAGCTATCTCCTGGCGTAGGTAGCATCCCTTCCTCCTGCCTAACTTTCCAGCGGCCTCGCTGACCAGGTTGACCGGTCTTGCCTATAGGTACTGCGGTCTTGTGAGATTCTCTAGCCTATAGAGGCTTGTAAGCTCACTCCAACAGAGTTATGGCTCTCTTTCCAGTGTGCTTGCAATAGCTAGACGACTAACCCACAAGGTGAACTCTAGCTAGCTACTGACAGGACTTCTAGCTACACAGCTAAGCATCAGTAGCACACACACAGCCCAGGGTTTTCCAGTTGAACGCTAGCTAGCTAAAGCCTAGCAGGCAGTGTGCCCCTGATGATGCGTTGGAATGTCCGTAACACCCTCTGGAGAGTCCTTCGACTGCGGGTGGTGTAGTTGTACCATGGGGTGATACAGCCCGACAGAATGCTCTCGATGGTGCATCTGTAGAAGTTTGTGAGGGTATCATGGGACAAGCCAAATTTATTCCACCTCCTGAGGTTGGAGAGGCTCTGTTGCGTCTTCTTCATCACGCTGTCGGTGTTAAGGGACCATTTTAGGTCCTCAGTGTTGTGCACACAGAGGAACTTGAAGCTTTTGACCCTCTCCACTGCGGCCCCGTTGATGTGGATGGGGGCGTGCTGTCTCAGCTGTCTCCTTTAGTCCATGATCAGATCCTTTTGTTTTGTTGAGTGAAGGATAGGTTATTTTCCTGGCACCACTCTGCCAGGGTTGTCACCTCCTCCCTGTAGGCTCGTTATTGTTGGTAATCAGGCCTACCACTGTTTTGTTGTCAGCAAACTTAATGATTGAGTTGGAGATGTGCGTGGCCACGCAGTAATGGGTGAGCACGTACCCCTGTGGGGCCCCCGTGTAGCGGAGGGGTTGTTGCCTACCTTCACCACCTGGGGTCGGCCCGTCGGGAAGACTAGGACCCAGTTGCACAGGGAGGGTTTCAGACCCAGGACTTTGAGCTTAGTGATGAGCATGGAGGGCACTATGCTGTGGAAGGCTGAGCTGTAGTCAATGACCAGCATTCTTACCTGCGTATTCCTCTTGTTGAGGTGGGATAGGGCGGTGTGCAATGGCGATTGTGTCGTTCGTGGATCTGTTGGGGTGGTATGCAAATTGTAGTGGGTCTAAGGTGATTATGATCCTTAAAGAGTGGCGCTCTTTAACGCTGCCAGTGGGGACAGCCTAGAGGCCAGCACCATAGAAAAACAGGGCACAGTTCATATGTCCGGCCCTGCCCTGCCCCCTCTTAGGCAGAAGATTAATTCCTGCATAACAAAGGAGGGGGTGCCTCTGCTTTTCTAGAGCCCTATCCTCTATGCAGCAACCCATAGTTTCATACCCACGAGGAGGGAGGGGGCCCACTCATTACGCAACATGCTGTACCCGTAGGAAAGAGGGCCCCCGAACTCCTGTAACCCCCGCCAACTTGGCCCACGTGGCAGTCCGCTAGGTCCTGCATCAAAAAGCCACATGGGGATGTTTAGAAGGGGACAACGGATAAGGCATAAGGAACTCCGGTCCCTGGCTACGCAGCCGACTGTCCATACACAGGCAAAGCCCCAGAACCAGAGAAAACCTGGAGGTTAACAGTCCTTCGATGCAGTCACAGCAAAATTCCGCCATCCTAAAGCCCCCTGGTGGCCAGGATGGCCAGTGACTCTATTTTGTTTGCACCCGTGTAGACACACTAGGTGCTCCCTGCCCTACCCTCTCTCCAGTTCAGTGTAGACTTCTCTCCCCACCCTGTAGTATGAGAGAAATGCTACTACGTTTGTTCTACCCATCTACTACACAGGGTCTTATCTTTGGCCTCGTTAACAGTGATAAGCTTGGGATCCGCACCTCGCCCCCCGAGTGCCGCCCCCATTCATAGCTCTCCCCCCCGGCTATGTTGTTCCAGCCAGGGCCAGGAGACGATGTGTTCGCTCTCCCTCCGTACTGCTTAGGTCAGACAGGAGCAGGACGGCAGTACACCAGTTGCCATCAAGCGCCATCCCTGTGCACTATACCTCTTTTATAACCTTTTTCTGTTACATCCAGACACCTCACCGACGGCACAGAGCTAATTTATTATAATGAAAGAGGTGACACCTTGTTTGCGCTGCTAGAGGGCATCCTTGCCTCAGGCAAACGAGGGTCTCGGCACCTATAGCATGCACCCTTACTGGCTGGGAAAGATTGTTGCACATGCAGTCTCCCTCGGGTGATGTACAGGGTTGCTTAGGAACGGCAGGCATCAGCCCCAATGTTTCCGTTGGCTTTCGGGAATTCGTCTCTATTGCTACATCCTTTATTAGAGCCAGGGAACATAGTGTATTTACTTCTTGGTTCTTGAAAAAGGAGGGGGGCAGGTGCTGTCGGACTAGGCCCCAGAAAGCTATCCTTTAAGCCTGCAGTGCTATTCCGCCTCATCCTTGTACCCTGCATTTGGTTCAGGCATGTAGGGCTACTACCTGCTCTGTTCTCCTTCATAGGAAAACAAGCAATAAGGAGGGCGCAGCAGAGGGGCTGCTCTGCTAGGGATGTGACAAATTGGAGGGGAAAAAATCGTACAGTTTAAATGCCCATTTATGTTTTTTGCGATTGTCCGTTAAAATGATAAGAAAAATGCATACATTCCATGTGTATTCACAATGCTGCTGCCAGCAATGGTTTGGGTCTCAAGGTGCGTCCCTTTCAGATGGTAAAGCATTGTACCTCTACTAACATTGCTGTACCTCAATTCCGCCTCCCAAAGTTTGCATTTTCTTCTAATTTATCTTCTCAGGGTATTGCCATACAGGATTTGGTTGCTGTCGCTTGTCTTTCTCTGACATTTTTCCAAATGTTGATGACGTAGTGGTGGAGAGTTGACTCTAGAATAATTGATTCCATGACTCCTTCAGTGTCGACTCCCATTTCTGAGTGTCGAGATTCGATTCAGTATTTTTGGAACGGAGGACACTGATTAGTCTTACTTTCGAGAACACAAACACTTGCATCTTTCATAGAGAGCTAGCGAGCAATGGAGAGAGAGAGGGGACGGGTTATAGTAGGCAGGTACAAACCCCTTGGGCTGGTCACTAAAGTTCTCCATCCACTTAGTTAACTGTCCTTCAACGTCATTTCTATCCTATCCTACTCTAGAGGGATTTGACTGCATTGACGACTCGCAACCGCTAGGGCACGTTCGCCATCTTCGTCTAGCAGACTGGTTCCCAGACTGTTAGACAGCAGGCACTCTTCACCATTGCTGCTAGCTAAAGCCATAGCACCATTGGGCATCATGCACATCCCACACCTGACCCGGGCTGGCCTCCATGTCCTGCTGTTCGTTACATTGGTGCTAGATATGGGATGGTGACCAAGGCACCATTGGAACACAACATGCGTGTGTTTCCTAAGGTTATGCCTCGGTGGCAGATCGCCCTGCTCTGTTCCTCTGTATTGCCCTCTTAAAACCGAGACTGATTGACGTCTAGCCTCCTCACTGTTGGTAGGCCTGGCTGTCACCAGATGGTATACATGGGTGCTGGAGCAATATGACGAGGGAAGCCTCCCTCTAGCAGTGTGCGCTAAGGAGGGATTGTGATACACACCCCAACATCTCCAGCCCTATGGCCCTGTTTTGGGCCCTGCCGGTCTCACTTGGGTCCCAGTACGGCAGCCGCAGGCAGGTGGACTTCGCCTACGCCCAGTGACCAAGCAGATAGTCCCACCCTGGAACATCTAGGGTGCTTGAGAGTCATTTTCAAAGCCGCTGGAAAGCGTGGAAATGAGTTTCTCTCATTTAATACCGCTTTACTTAGCCATTATATCCACAAAAGCGGGTGAGTGAGCTGCATGCACTGTCAGTTTCACCACTAGTGCTTGTTCCTTGCCCTGGGGTTATCCACAGTTATTTCAACATAAATCCTTTTTTGTGCTTAGAAGCCCTACTAATCTTTATCACCGCTCTTTAGAGCCGTTGGCTTTTCACTCACCACTTATTCCTCCGTGGAGGAACATTGTTTCCACTGCATGTGCTCCACATATTTTGTGCTTCTACATGGAAAGGATGAGAGCCCTGAAAGGACTTCCATAATGTAGGGAAACCCATTTCTCGACCCGGCATTTATCCTTTGGATAAGTGGAGGTTATTGTAAGGCATATAATAGCAAGGGTTGACTACCTCTGGAGGGCTTCAGAGCTCATTCCACCAGAGGTGTGGCTGCGTCACAGGCCTGGTTTAAGAAGGTATCTCTGTTCAGAGATATTTATGGGATTTTATTCCTCAGTAAATTTGACCGATCTCACCGGCACGTGTGCTTCGAGTCAGCACATCTGAGAGTTGATTATGTCTAGACTACCTGGGGAGTGTACGAGCCCTACAGGAGCTGGCTAAATCCCATACTGAGTGATCGAATGATTATTTGAAATAGAATGTGAAGTTACTTAACCCTGGTTCTATGATAATGACTGAGGTCACTTAGCTCGTTGCCCTTCACACAATCTGCGTATGGAAGAACGTATACTTGTACAAGTGAGGCAGGAGGTAGCGACAGCGCCTTATAAAGGAGCGGGGTCTATTGGCTGTCGCTCCTGTCTGTCTACGACAGATGTTGTGTGATAGGAGTTCCTTATTGACTACGACCAATGGAGACGTACCCATACATACGGAGTGACCTCACTCATCTTATCCTAGAACCGTGATTATGCTAATTAACCTTACATTTCGCTCCCTGGTAATTGACGTTTTGTTTCAATTAGTTTTTTGCTTATGGTATCTATGCAGAACAAATTAATTGATTTAAGTTAGAACCTAAACTAAGTACCTACCATGCTGAATTGTACGGTACCATTTTGATAGCTTTTTCAGCAAAGAAAATAAGCATTTTGACATGTTTCATTCGCTACTTTTTGTTGAACATTTTAGTTTGGTTCTTACACTTCACCGATGAGAATGCAAATGATATATTCTGCACGTTGGCTTTGGCAGAAACTGTAAAAAAGCATGACAAAAGAGAAACTTGAGGATTACGCTGCATATATGAGAACATTAACCCCTATATGTGACTCCCATGGATGTGTCTGAGGTTGACTATGTTTACTGCTGAAATGTGATGATTTTATGATTCAACTGCCTCTATTAGAACAGCATTTCTGCAACCAGAATGTATTTCATCACATCGCCATGGAGTACTATCATAATCGCAACATCTTCATATGAACCTCAGCATCGACCACATTGTTTTTGATGACATCACACTCTAGGTGTTTCACTTCAAAATCCAAGGGACGTGGCATGCGATTTGGAGTTTGGTTCAGTGCTGTTAATGTCGCTCATATTGAATATTCGTGTGTGTGTGTACGTGTCAATCATTTTCCACTCATTGTCATTGGAAAAGTCCATGAGTTTGCTCACCAGCTTTTCTGGATGTATAGTGTCAGAATTTCAGTGATGTTGTAGATGTCGGCTATACAGTGTACCTGTTAGTAGTCAATGTCAAGTGAGTAATTCCCTTCGATGTAGCCATGACATTATCCAGAATTGTTTTGTTTTTTTGCACTTTACTTACAACTTTAGAGCATTGAACCCTGGTATTTGTTTCACCCCCCTCTGAGTGACTGTTATGTGCACTGGACTTGTTTCCCCCTGTATTCGGTCAAACTTGCCTTGTTAAAAAAAAATAGTATTTTTTAAAAGCATATGTGTATTGTCTATATAAGAGGTGATTTTTATAAACTTTGTATTTTTGGATAGAAGTTAGATTTCTCACTGCACAACAGATACAGCTGGACATGTTTCAAGCTACATAGCTACGAGTATAATTCATGCAGGGAGAAGTAAGCATGAAATAGGGAAGCCATTGGATGTACCACCATTGATGCATCAAGGAGTGCTGTGGTAAATCACACTTTAATATTACAATTTGTCATGGACAGGAGTAAGAACAGTCATCTTGTTGTGCAAAGAGTATATAAACAACCCCCATTATTATCATAGAACATTACACTATTTAACTGTGTAATTTGCTAGCTACAGAACCAGGTGTGTAAATTCACCTGAAAGAAATACCACTAGTGGTGTGATTATGTCAAAATGGGGTCACCTGTAGAGAAATGAGGGAATCCTTTCAAAGCCTGGTTTTGGTTTTCTTTTCTTTTTGCAGGACGTAACATATCATTGTGCACAATTTTTTCGGTGACCCGTATTGGCTTGTGAGCACTACTTTCTAAACTACTGGCTGAAATTATACTAAGCTTTTATAACGCATCTTTAATGTGCAGCTCATACAGTAGCAGAAAGCATAATGCATTGTGAGTGTACACAGATTATGGTGCCTTTGTGCTATGTTGGAGTTTGTGTTATTTGAAAGGTTTAACTAAATGCTTGTCTCATATGTTAGTGAATCCTCTTGTTCCATCATATTTCGCTATGTTCACAGTTAATACATGCACCATTTACCATAGATACAAGGGAGTTCCTTAAATGATCTGTTGGTTCAGTGTCAAGCATGCAAAACATTATCGGTTATAGGTCTGAAAATGAGAACTGTTTTGACTGCCGGAGGGGTTCTGAATTCAGTGTAGTCTTCTGGTGTTTAGCACTTGGTTTTTACTTTTGTTTTGTTCCGTTTTGTGACACTTTTCTTTTACATACTCATCATTTGAATTCTTCCGCTCGCTCTAGTACTTAAACAACTTAAGCTATTAAGACGAAACCAATTTCCAAATGTGAAGACTGCCCCAACTTATATTGCTTTTGAAAATATTTGTGATACTATTTATACCTGAATTATATACATTTGCACACATTTGTATAAAATAAATTGCCAACAGTAACTCTTAAACCATTAAAGCTAGAGGAACTAAATCAACTTTCACATGTTCACGTGGTTTATGGTTTAAGAGTTACTGTTGGTGATTTATTTTATGCAAATGTATATAAATTCCAATTCTTTAGAACTTAGATCAATTATAACTATATACAATTGCATCAAATAAAATAGCATGCACACCACATTTTCTTCAGGAAATGTACTTTTCTAGTTTAGCTTGGTTTTATTTTTTGTTCTTTCTTTATGCAAAATATTAATTGTAGACTAAGGAAGAAAAGTGGAATAGACCTTTGTTTAAATGTGGTTTAATGTTATGTTTTCCTTGTTTGGTCTTTGTTTTTGATTCGAACAGTGGCAAGGCCTCACACACAAACTGGATTGTCAATCCAAAAGCAACAGATTTTTTGTTATCAGCCTTTTATGCACATGTAGATGCAATTTGTTGGTACGTATTTATACATTTGATCTTATATGTGCTTATGAGCTAGAGATGATGCCCACTGAAGTTGATTATTTTTGCCGAGTGTGTAGACTGGCTGTTTATATTGCTTTTCGGTATAAATGTTTTTGTGATATGATGTGAAAATTGTTGTTATATGCACTGAGAGTAATGTGCTGCACTATGTCATTGTGGCTCTGTTCTGTCTTTCTGACTTAGAAGTATCAGTTAATCTAAAGTTTTTCAGACTGATCCAAACTCCAAATTGCTCCCTGTGTTTTTACAATCAGTTGTCTTTTCTTTAAAACAATGTTTTCTGTGTTTATGTAGTAAATCTGACTGATTTGATACGTCTATTATTACTGCCACCATTTTTGCACTAATATTCAGCTATTCTAATGGTTTACACTCGAATGTTTACAAAGAATGGAGCAAGTTTCGATGTTTTTTTTGTATGTAGGTTCATGTAATTGATATAAGGAGGAATTTTGGGGAATATAAACTGGACCCTTGCCACCCACACAAGATACTGTAAACCCATTAGCTTCCCTTTTGACACCAGACAGGTATTACATGGCCATCTCAAAGTTTTTTTTAACTGCCCAGCGATTGACAGCTTCCCTTACGTCATGACTGTGACAATGGAGCTGTCCAATTCTAAAACCGACAGAGATCCAGGCTAAATAGTTGCAAAATATAGGGCAAATAACAACTGTATTTACCAGATATATAAAGTTGTATATACTTCCAATATTTAGAAATGTGATTTGTATGTTCCCTTTTACAGAGAGTGAGTGTGTAAGTGATGGCTATGTGCTAAGTTGTTTTGAGGGAATGGAAAAGTCAGCCGTTGCTTTCTCTCACAGGCTATGAACCAGCGTTTCCCAAACTCGGTCCTCGGGACCCCAAACGGAGCATGTTTTGGTTTTTGCTCTGGCACTACACAGGTGATTCAAATCAACTAATCATCAATTATTTGAATCAGCTGTGTAGTGCTACGCAAAAAAAACTTGGGAAACGATGCTATAAGCCATTAGATGTGTGAGTTGCTATTTTACCTTCATTCCTTGTGTTGTCAGATTGGTTATCATACTATTGTTGTTTTTTTACATGCAAAGTTATAGCAACGGGTGAACCATTAAGGAAACCGAAGTTCATAAATCCTCCCTTTAACTCTTGTTTAATGTTTAAGTAATGCACTTATTTAGAGCACTTTGTTTATCTGTCATTTACTAAAATGTGTTTGTCAAAGGTTTAGAGTTAAATACTTCAGTTTCCCACTGTATCTCCAAATTTTAGTTTTGTTAGATTGAGAATTACATCAACTTAAAACAGTGCACTTGTCTGAATTGTTTACATTTAGAAAAGGAGAATATTTATGAGGAAACCACAATCTGCTTTATCTTAAGTTTGTTTCTTGCATAACCTACCGCATAAAGATTGACATGTGACTGACATTTCCTGCTTGATACCTTGAGGTAACTCAGTGTTTATCCTACATTCATTTAACAGTGGCGGGCCGCTGCTGCTAAATCGTTGCCGCCACGCCAACATTTTTTACTTTTCGGGATGGCAAAATGTTTTCAGTGTAAACTTAAATGACCAAAACCAGATAAAGTATATAGAAAAGGTCCTGAAGCTATATATTTTTAAATGAGATCATGTTTGAGAACACCAAAATAAAAACTAAAGTCAGGGAGAATCTAAAATTCCAAAAATGGCATGGCATGGGGCCCCCATTCATTTTGTTATACTATCTGAGTGACTCAAACATAAGAACATGGTGTAAGTCATGGTAAAATGTGTAGAATTTCAGTAAATTAGCTTTTAAAACGGCATTTTCTTTTCTCACGGCACCATGACAAAATGTGTAGAATTGCAGGAAATTAGCTTTAAAGCGGCAATTTTATCTCTGCGGCCAAGTAGAGGGCCTTAAAAAACATACCCGCCCACCTCCCCCGATAATGTTGCCACCACTGCTGAAAATAATCCTAGCGGAAGCACTTAGTAACTCTTTCTCCATGGCAATGAATGACAAAATAACCCCTAATGGCTCAAAAAGGCTTGATGTGATATGTTTTGCTTTAAGCAAGTATTTCACTCTGACTAGGTTACCTTAGGCTCTCGAGTGGCGCAGCAGTCTAAGGCACTGCATCTCAGTGCAAGAGGCGTCACTACAGTCCCTGGTTCCCAATCCAGGTTGTATCACATCCAGCCGTGAGTCCCATAGGGCGGCGCACAATTGGCCCAGTGTCGTACGGGTTTGGCCGGGGTAGGCCTTCATTGTAAATAAGAATTTGTTCTTAACTGACTTGCCTAGTTAAATAAAGGTTAAAAATATATTTATATATATAATTTAACCATGTGACTAAAACCTGCTCACCCAAAGCATCTCCAGTAAGCTCTGACGAAGGCCGATAAGTAAGCTAATTAAAGATCAGTGATGCTATCAAGAGGAGTGTGCGGTTTCCTTTTTCCTTCATCTCCAGTAGGATAAAATGCAGATCTCAATATCAGAATATAAAATGTTTAATTGGTTATAGGCACTACATGTTAAAAGGGTAAATGAATCAGACAGACCGTAATTGTTTGATCATTCAATAGTTCCCACAAAAAGACAACTACAAATCCTCTATGTGCATTTAATGGGGGATGACCCACTCTAGTGGTCCTTTCTTCATACAACGGCAGCTAAATTGTAATATAATGTATTTTCCTTTCGAGTACGATTACTTGAACGTTGCACATGCATTTGACTGCAATGTCTGGATTCTACACCTTCTGTACTCACAGCAACAGGACACAGTTATGCTCATCAAATATGCAAATCCTAGCATTCAGCAGCAGTTTGGCAATCCTGTACTTTTGTTGAGCTGGCCCTTTAAAATGAATGGATCAACTCTTGTTCTCTAAATTGTGCTTTTATATAAAAGGGAGAAAGCAGACCAAAAAATCCAAGTTGGCTATATTATGTGCTAAATAACTGATAACGGATGTTAAGCTTCTACTCAAATCGTACCTAATGTATTTTTCTTGTGTGAAGGCTTCTGTCTTAGTATCTTTGCATTACTATTTGTAAATGAAATGACATTAAATAAAAATCGGAGCATATCAATGTGACTGACCCATTGAATGTTGTTGGCTCGTTGTTTCATTTTTGTACAATGTCTCCATCTGCTGGGCATAAGAGGTATAGAAGCTGTGAAACATGTGCACACACAGTAAGATGTATTGAAATGGTTACTGAAACAGTCACATTCAGGTCTTATATCAGCTCATATATGATAACCACTTATCAACTTTTTGTGGAAAGACTGCATTTAGTCATTTGTCTCTTATCTGCAGTGTTGGGAGTTTCCCAGGTGTCACTGGAAATAACCTTATTCTCCTGGTATTTTTGTTTAATTAGGCAAGTCGGTCATTATTTACTATGACGGCCTACCCCGGCCAAACCCTAACGACGCTGGGCCAATTGTGCGCCACCATATTGGACTCCCAATCTGTTGTGATACAGCCTGGAATCGAACCAGGGTCTGTAGGTTATTGTAAGCAAATTTGATTGAAAACATTGTTGGTGCCTTCCACCCAGGTGTGTGTAGCCAGAGAGGAAGAGGCGAAGCGAGAGGATTTACTCCGCCCAAAATCTGTCCGTGTGAGATAAGCCCTCTTTGTATGGAGGTCTATGAGAGAGAGTCGAATTACGTGAAGCATATTTGATAGAATATACGTTTCGTTACAAATGTTACGGCGACATTGAGAAAAACTACTTTGTTGTGCCTGTTCATGCACGTACCTGCCCTCTCATTGGCTATAATGGTCCCGCCTGATCTCGCCTCCGCCAGCCTGCGGAGAGGACATGTATTTCCATTGTTAGAGCGGTCACTCGACTATCTTCTCAATATAATAATCATTTTTGGTGTAGCTAACTAAGGTACTGGCCGTGTCAAAACCGCAATGCATCATGGGTAAATTTTCACTGATTGATCTACAAACAATAATTAATAGTTATTTATGATACAAGGTTCTGCACCCCTACTTCCTGTGGCTATGCACTCCTAAACAACGTAATTTTTAAAAACTTGTAAAGTCTACACATTAGTCCACTCTGTTTGTAACATATTCTAGTTTTTTTTTAAACATAACTGTATTGAGATCAAATGTTTAATTGATGAGAAAATTTGCAGAATGTCTACCAAAATCCCTCTTTCTCCAGCGTCTCCCACTGCCGGACATTGGGCTT
The DNA here is from genome assembly GCF_016432855.1 of Salvelinus namaycush. Lineage (NCBI taxonomy): Eukaryota > Metazoa > Chordata > Actinopteri > Salmoniformes > Salmonidae > Salvelinus > Salvelinus namaycush. Next base: position 10,556,969 of record NC_052317.1, on the reverse strand, counting down.
CCTCATCACCATATTTGGTGGTGACTGGAAACGCCAAACAATTTTTCTATTTGTGTTGGGGTTATATGGCGCTTCAAAACTAAGACTTACGACTTAAGTGTTTTCAAGACAACTGGGAACTCGGGGGAAAAAACGAGCTCCGACCAGAATTATACTTTTTTGAACGATCATCCAACTCCGGCCTCCTTTCTAGAGCTCGTTTTACCTCGTATTTTCTCGAAATCCCAGTTGTCTTGAACGCACCATGAAGGCAACTGGGAACTCCGGGGGAAAAAACGAGGTTGAATCATTCGGTCAGTGATCTTCAGGTCAGAAAGTCGGAGCTCGAGAAAGAGTTGGATGATCGTTGAAATCAAATTTTCCCAATCGGAGCTCGTTTTTTGTCAAGGGTACATTTTGCCTGTATAGAGAAAATATTTAAAGAGTCTGAATAAGAATACAATTGAATAAAGCCAAAGAAAAATAACAAACATAAGTACCTATGCTGTCAATGTTGTAAGATTGATGTAATTCTCTCCATGTCAGCAAGTTCCCTGCATAGACCTAACCACATATCTTTTGAGAGTGCATGTTCATTTTTACAGTATTTTTTTACTTATTATTATTATTTATATTTATTTAACTAGGCAAGTCAGTTAAGAACAAATTCTTATTTACAATGACGGCCTACCAAAAGGCCTCCTGCGTGGGATGGTGGCTGGGATTAAAAATACATGTCAAAAAAAATATATAGGACAAAACACACATCACGACAAGAGACACTACATAAAGAGACCTAAGACGACAATATATTATGTCAGCAGCACATGACAACACAGCATGGTAGCAACACAACATGGTAGCAGCACAAAACAGGGTACAAACATTGTTGGGCACAGACAACAGCACAAAGGGCAAGAAGGTAGAGACAACAATACATCACGCAAAGCAGCCACAACTGTCAGTAAGAGTGTCCATGATTGAGTCTTTGAATGAAGAGATTGAGATATAACTGTCCAGTTTGAACTGAAAAGATGAGCATTGGTGGCAAATCTGATGGCCGAATGGTAAAGAACATCTAGCCACTCGAGAGGACCCTTACCTGCTGATCTATAAATTACGTCTACATAATCTAGCATGGGTCGGATGGTCATCTGAATCTGTGTTAGTTTGGCAGCTGGAGTGAAAGAGGAGCGATTACGATAGAGGAAAACAAGTCTAGATTTAACTTTAGCCTGCAGCTTTGATATGTGCTGAGAGAAGGACAGTGTACCATCTAGCCATACTCCCAAGTACTTGTAGGAGGGGAGTACCTCAAACTGGTTGGTGGTTTCTTGGGGTCAAGTTTAAGGAGCTCCTTTAGCACCTCGGACTCAGTGACCACCTGCAGGGAGAAACTTTGTAGCAGGGCAGGGATTATTGAGGTGGAGTAACTCTGCAAATCATGGTCGAACCAGGGGCTGAACCTGTTTTAAATTTAAATTTTCTTTATGGGGGCGTGTTTGTTAACAATATCACTGAAGATATCAAAAAAGAAGGTCCAAGCTTCGACAGAAGGGATCAAGCTGATTCTATACCAATTTACAGAGGCCAGGTCATGAAGGAAGGCTTGCTCATTAAAGTTTTTTAGCAAGCATCTATGACAAATCAGGACAGGTCGTTTCACTGAGCAGCCATTATGAACACAGGCTGTAAAACAGTGATCACTAAGGGCGTTACAGAAAACACTAGACTGGTACATATCAGGATTATTTGTGAGGATAACATTGAGAAGAGTAGCCTTTTCTGGGTGTTTGGAGTCATACTTTACAGGATTGGTAATAATCTGAGAAAGATTTAGGGAGTCCCATTGCTTTAGGACTTGGTCAGGTGGTTTAAGCATGTCCCAGTTTAGGTCACCTAGCAGGACAAATTCAGACTTAGTGTAAGGGGCCAGAAGAGAGCTTAGGGCAGGTAGGGTACAGGGTGGTGCTGATGGAGGATGATAACACCCCTCAACAGTCAACAAAGAGATATTTGAAAGTTTAATGCTTAAAAAAACAGAGAAACAAATTGTTTGGGGACAGACTTGGTGGCTACAAGCGAGCACTGAAGGTGATCCTTGGTAAAGATTGCCACTCCCCCGCCTTTGGAAGATCTGTCTTGCCGAAAAAGGTAATAGCCAGAAAGGTTAACATCAGTATTCAAAATACTCTTTCTGAACCACATCTCAGTAATGACTAACATCTGGATTGGAGCTGGGAACCAACACTTTCAATTCATCAATTTTAGGTAATAAGATTCTAGTGTTAATGTGCAGAAAACCCAGGCTTTTACAAGAGCAGAAATCAGTGAAACATATCAGAGCACAAGTCAATTGGGGCTAGCGACAGTAGATAGGCCAGGGTATACATGCACATTTCCATATATCATCAACAGTAATACAATCGAGGCACGGCAGAGGACAGGGAGAGCTCCGCAGTGTTGATTTATGACATTTGAATGTGCATTAGATGGCAACAGGATCATATTGTACAGCAATTTTGTCAGGTAACATGAATACAAAGCCGGCGAGAGGTGGTTAGAATTGGATGGGGGGCCAAAAGTTAGTGTAACCAATAGAGAGTCAGAGTCCCAAGTGTGGGAACAAACAGTCTGTCCCACGTTAGAGTAAACAAGAATGTTCATAGTCAACAAAGCATGCAGGAGTCATGAGGCAAAATGTACACACACAGTGCCTGTGTGCTGAAGGCAAGTGAAAGCTTGGTAGGGAGGGGGGAGTGTGGTGGGGGTACCTCTACCAGACAGGGGGAGACAAGCCAGGACAGACGGTGAACAGATCGCCAGGTGGAATCCAAGCAGCAGTGCAGTGGGAGTAGGTGTCACACCCACTTGGGACAAGCTTTATTTCTGGAGGAGGCATTTCCTTGCTGCTGCTAAAAGATAATCTATCAATTTAAGTGGAGAGGATTGGAGTGTCTCCACAGGAACAATACCTAGGAGGAAATTACATGGATCTGGTTGAATAATGCCTGTGATGTCCTGTATAACATGATTCACCCTGCCATGAGTTCCTAAGATTATTCAAAGAGGATATTTGCATGGCCATTGTGGATTTTAGAAAATATTCAAATAAAGGCTGTGTTTTGTGTAGGCTTACCCTGGCCTGGCGTTTTGATAACCGTGTTAATCTCTCCCAGACAAGGTGACTTTTATTAATCTATTTGCCTGTATTTACCCCCCAAAAATGAAATATGATATTTAGCTGCTATCATAGAGAACTACAAATGCCTGTCTCAAGCTTCACATCACTCACCAAGGCCCATGGTCATCTGGATGAGACTGCCAAATCGAGGCTAAGGTAAGAATCTCCCGGGCTTTTAATAAACATTTAGTCATTCATAAATTGGCTAAAGTTGTTTTAAATGGACAATTCTGTTAACTTTCTTGGTCAAGTTTTATATTGAAAAATGCCTGCTATCTAGCTAGCTCATAGTTAGCAACATTAGCCTGGCTAGATGGCTACATTAGCCATCTATTTGACTAGCCATTTAAATAGATGAGAAATTCATAAAAACAAGTTTAACTTTCTTTGGCTTTTATAAACCAACAATCTAGCTTGCTAGCTAACTTAGATGGCGAAGCTAGGGCTAGGCATTCTTGATAATGTTTGTGTCTGGGTGAGTGGTGGGTAGCCTACTTCAAGTACTACATGACTTGTAGCTACCCCAACTAGCTGTATTATTTTAGTCTGGCTTTTTGAGAGGTTTCAGAGATGGACTGATTTGCATCATCTCTTTAGTCAACAGTGTGGTTACTTTACTGCTGGAATCCATTGATATGTTTGCTGTTACCCTCTGGACAGCTGATCATTAGTATTGCTAGCCTAGTAGACAAGGTTATGTAACCTTATTTAGTCCTACCTGTTATGGTGGGTTTTAAATTAATTGGTATTCACACATTTGTTTTTTAGGTAAATTATTGTCATGTTCTATTCCAGAACCAGTGGGTGTCCCTGAGGCTTACCACCTCTCAATTAGGTAAGCTGTTTCAACCTGGAACACTATTCTCCTGCTTTGGTCTGTTTCAGTCATTGCAGGAAGTCCTGAAGAGCAGGACTGTGTGAAGGGTTTTTATCCCAGCCCAGCTCTAACACCTGACTCATGTTAAATAATCAACATACCGAATCACGGAGATAGACTATGTAAAAAAAAAAAGAAAAAAAGAAGGCCCTTCCTTTCAGGCCTGGCGCACCCCCACATGTGCATTTGATTTATGGCCGATTAGATAAGATAATCGGGACTGGCAGCTCTAATTAGCCTCTCTCTCTCTCTGTTAAGATGCTGACATCTTATTTGTAGTAGTTATGTGTGAATATAAGTACATGTAATGCTATGCTATGTACAGATCCAATTTCATAGCTCCATTACCACTGTTGACATGTTTGTACATGTTCCTTTCCTTTAGAAACCACAATGTTCACTTCTGTGTGTGTTAATGTGGGGTGGCGAACTAGAGAATGAAACTCTGGAAATGGACACATCTGCCTGGTTCTTGTCGGACCGCCAGACCAATGTGGAGTCAGCATTAAGGCACTAGTGGGTGAGGGCATCTACAGCCAACCGCTCAGACGGCTCCAGCTAGCTGTTTTTACACGGTCTTTCATTTCGCAGGATTTAGCGACCAACAGTTTTTTTTTCAGGCTATGGTTTGTAATCAGGTATGGGCTGGGCTGGAACAAAAGCTTATACACAGTCCAGGCAATCAGATCTAGAGCAGTCCACCCATGTGTAGACTAATGTACTGGCCCGTGTGGTACAGTCTTTCATATGTGTAGTAGTTTGTTGCATCATATTGCTTAGTTTTCATTTGTTTCAACTTTGAATTCAATCTAAACCACAGATTAACTTCCTCCATTTTGTATTTTACCTTTGTATAGATGCAGACCCAAAGACACTCAAGTCTCCAATTGTCCCAGTAATAGTTGATGTACAGGCCTAAGTGACCATACACAATGGACCTACAGCTGGGGTGAGATTATTCCATCATTCACACACAGTAGACCTGGTGTAAACGTGGTCAACAAAATGCTGTCCTCAACGCTTAAATTGTATTGTCTATGGCAAAACAAATTGGAAATGCTGTGATCACTAAGAAATGACGTTGAGGGACACACGCTGAGACCCCGAGTATGACTGGACAGATTTGTGACAACGACCTAAAAGGGGTGCAGAAGCACACCAGCACCCCATTTTATGTTTATTCCATGGCCAACCATCCCTCTAGCTACCCCTTATTCCACATCTATGCCTTTTCTGCCTCAACTTCAGACACTTGGGATCTCTCCATCGTATCTCTATAAACCCACCCTACCTTCACCCATTTTTTCTATGCTGCTTCCTACACTGGTTCTTCTCCTGATTTGATAACGTCTAAACTCAGTAACATGTTTAAAAGTGTACTGTTTTTGCTACCTTTTTTCACCTGTGTAATGCTGTCCTCCTGCTTATTGTAGGGGTTCAGACCGAATGCAGTGGTAAATGTGCTGCTCACAATTGACAGCAGCAACATGGACCTTTTACATTGACATGATTGGTGTTTATATACAGTAGCTGCATTTGGGCATGGCTTCCTGTTTTGAGTCTGGTAAGTGGGTTTCTCATCCTGCTGGAGTTGACCTAGTAATTTATATAAAAGCGACCTTACGCATCCAGTTTTTCCATTTGTAACTCACCTACCAAAATCACAATGTGCTGTTTTACGTTGCGTTATTTGTGCTGGTCTAACTACTCAAATGGAAAAGAAGAAGAACCTTTGCACTCTCGGATAGTTATTTAATGTCCCAGGTTTCCGGCATTGATGAATATAATTTAGTGTTTACCTAAATTCAAATGTTTTATATGTTGTGTATAAAAGGCATATGTATGCATTGTTTAATATACTGAACAAAAATATAAACGCAACGTAAAGTGTTGGTCCCATGTTTCATGAGCTGAAATAAAAGATCCTGCACAAAAACAATATCTATTTACATCCCTGTTAGTGAGCATTTCTCCTTTCCCAAGATAATCCATCCATCTGAAAAGGGCGGCATATCAAGAAGATGATTAAACAGTGTAATCATTACACAGGTGTACGTTGTGCTGGGGACAATAAAATGTGCAGTTTTGTCACACAACACAATGTCCACCAGAACGGTTGCCAGATAATTAATTTCTCTACCATAAACTGCATCAAACGTCATTCTAGAGAATTTAGCATTATTTATTAAAAATGTTTAACTAGGCAAGTCAGATAAGAACAAATTCTTATTTACAATGATGGCCAAACCCGGGGACGCTGGGCCAATTGTGCGCTGCCCTATGGGACTCCCAATCACGGCCGGATGTAATACAGCCAGGATTTGAACCAGGGACTGTAGTGATGCCTCTTGCACTGAGTTGCAGTGCCTTAGACCACTGCGACACTCGGGAGCCCAGTACGTCCAACCTGCCTCACAACTGCAGACCACGTGTAACCACGCCAGCCCAGGACCTCCACATCTGACTTTTTCACCAGCGAGATTGTCTGAGACCAGCCAGCCGGACAGCTGATGAAACTGTGAGTTTGCACAATGGAAGAATTTCTGCACAAACTCTAAGAAACAGTCTCAGGGAAGATCATCTGCATGCTCGTTGTCCTCACCAGGGTGTTGACCTGACTGCAGTTTGGCGTCATAACCGACTTCAGTGGGCAAATCCTCACCTTCGTTGGCCACTGGCACACTGGGGAAGTGTGCTCTTCATGAATGAATCACAGGGTTTCAACTGTACCGGGCAGATGGCAGACAGCGTGTATGGTGTCGTGTGGGCGAGTGGTTTGCTGATGTCAACGTTGTAAACAGATCGCCCATGGTGACGGTGGGGTTATAGTATGGGCAGGCATAAGCTACGGACAACAAACACAATTGCATTTTATTGATGGCAATTTCAATGCACAGACATACCGTGATGGGATCCTGAGGCCCATTGTTGTGCCATTCATCCGCTTCCATCACCTCATGTTTCAGCATGATAATGCACCGCCCTATGTAGCAAGGATCTGCACACAATTCCTAGAAGCTGAAAATGTCCCTGTTCTTCCATGGCCTGCATAATCACCAGACATGTCACCCATTGAGCATGTTTGGGATGCTCTGGATCGACATGTATGACAGCGTGTTCCAATATCCAGCAACTTTGCACTGAAGAGGAGTGGTACAACATTCCATAGGCCACAATCAACAGCCTGATCAACTCTATGCAAAGGAGATGTGTCATGCTGCATGAGGCTAATGGTGGTCACACCAGATACTGACTGGTTTTCTGATCCATACCCCTACCTTTTTTTAAAGGTATGTGACCAACAGATGCATATCTGTATTCCCAGTCGTGAAACCTCCACTCAGTATTTTTGTTAAACAGAAAACCCAAACATATGGCAGCAGATCCACAAGGTCTGCCATGAGAGGTGACTGTGTAGTTCCCCTAAGGAAAAGCACCTTTAGTAAATCCGCTTTTTCTGTGAGAGCTTCCCATGTCTGGAATACACTGCCATCAGACACACATAACTGCACCACATATCACACTTTCACAAAATGCTTGAAGACATGGCTAAAGGTCAATCAGATTTGTGAACATGGTCCCTAGCTGTGTGTTGCTGCTTTCCATGTCTGTTGTCTGTAACTTGTGAGGTGTGGAAACACTTTGTTGCTTTTATGAATTTTGTCTTGCTGCTTTTTGTTCTATGTTGCTCTGTCTGTATGCTACGTCTTGCTTGTCCTATGTCTTGTTCTATGTTGCTATTGTCTATATTGTAATTGTTTTTAATAACCTGCCCAGGGACTGCGGTTGAAAATTAGCCGGCTGGCTAAAACCGGCACTTTTACTGAAACGTTGATTAATGTGCACTGTCCCTGTAAAAATAAACTCACTCAAATCCATTGATTAGGGCCTAATGAATTTATTTAAATTGACTGATTTCCTTATATGAACTTTAACTCAGTAAAATCTTTCAAAGTGTTGCATTTTATATTTTTGTTCAGTGTATTTGGATTTCTTTAAAACTGTGTCATTGTTGGAGCTCAGGTGTTTGATGTGATTGTTGGGTGACTAGGTGCATTCTTGTCAAATAAATATGCTTATTCATTCATGATTATGGATCAAAAAAATGTACGGATACAAACTTGTACCACTGGTCATGACAATGAGGTGAAACTCCTGGACAACTGTTGTGATTGTCCATTCCATACTGTCAATTTTACTTTGACTTGTCCTGTTTTAGGATATATTGTTTAACATGACAGCGTATTTCTTATTTGATTGGGCGCAATTTAGGTTAGGCTATTTGATCAAACATTTTATTTCTAGCCTGTAGGCTACAGAAAAGGGCCATATACTACATGATCTGCTGCATGATTTATGATCAATATTTTTTTATCGGATGTCTCCAACAGCACCCTGGAGAGGCGCTATTTTGTTCCCCTGTCTTTGACAAAGTGGCCACTGTTTACCGCTGGGTGGCATCAGTGCTTACTTAAAACACCCATATGCCACTGGTTGAGAAAAAAAATCATTTTAGGGGGGCAAAATTGGGTTTTATGTGTTATTGCATCAGAAAATGCCACCCTCGTTAATCTGCCGTCCTAGGTGACCGCCTAATCCTGCCGAATGAGTGAGCTGTCCGTGAGCAAAGGTGTCAGCAAGAGATGAGGTGCACGAAGAGTTTGCGGTGGTTTGTAGTCTTCCATGATGCCTACTTGATGCTAATTAGCATTTTCGAATCGGAGACTAAATAGAGCCGAATATATTGATAAAAGTCACCCTGTCCGAGCGAGATTTACAGTTATCAAAAACGTCACGCCAGGGTAAACCTACATGAAACACAGCCCTTATTTGAAGCGTTTCTAAAATCCACAATGGGTCAAATGAATGGTGGAAAAACGATTGGAACCATTTCCGTGTTTGACCGACAGGTTTTATGGGTATTATGATGCGTCCACTGTGGGGCCCAATTACCATATTGCTTACACTGTCAAATCCTCTCGGATCTCCACAAGCGCATAGGGTGTAGGACTGAGGAGTCCATTTGGTATTGATCCCATGTCTCCTCCCTAACAATGGGAGTCGTTGCCTCAAAAGCGGGAAGGCAGGCAAGCGACAAGTTTAGGTCCAAAATACGCCCTTAGAAACGCATTGGGCTTATTTTGGACAGAGTGAAACCAAATATTGTTCTGTGGTGAAACCTCTCGCATCGCCTCTTCCTCTCTGACACGGCCAAGTTTTGCATCCCATAATGCAATAGGAGGCCGTTGAGATCCAGCAGCTGGTGGTGAGTTTCCAAAGCGCCCAAGAGTCAGTAGCAGGCGGCTGACACATCTCTGAATCCATGTGACATTTTACGAACCTTTAAGCGTAAATGCATCAGATAAATATGCTGCTCAAGTGTCTTGCATATCTCTCTAAAGGCCTGTGAGTGTCTACAAGTACCACATTATTCGTTGTTGGAGGATTCCTCCCCCGTCTGCCGGATCGCACCGAACAGGCAATGACAACGGCCTCAGCAACTCCGCAGCAGATGAGAGACCGGCTGCTGCAGGCCATCGATAGTCATAGCAATGTGAGTAGCTAGCTATCTGGACGAATATTTGCAATCTCATTTAAAAAAAAACGATATGCCAATTATCCACTGTTAAACGATAGCTAATCATACACGCTTGTGAGTTGACACGCTTGCTAGTTAGCAAGCTTACTACGCTAACGTTACCGGGCGTCAGCTAGTAAGTTAGCTAAGTTGCTAGCCTGCCCAACAGGGTAACGTTAATGTTTAGCCAGCTAGTTTTAGCATTGGCCAGCCTCTTAAGCTAGCCAGTCACAACTCTCGCAGGTCAAACTGCGGTTGTTTTCACGTTCACCAATACCATATGTTAACGTTAGTTAACTGGGCAGATGGCGAACTAGCTGCAAACTTAAAAACAAGTTCACTTTTGATACGCTGAAGTAAAGCATGTCCGACGAAATAGCGTTAGCCTAGCTAGTTTACTTCAAGTTGAAACTTAACTTTTCTCCCATTCCTCGCCCGTCATACGTTGTTGCATAACTTAACTAACGTTAGATAGATGGTAACTACTAGCTTACTATGTGCTTTTTAAGCAACGCGGGTGTATTTAGTTACATACACTACCCGTTGCTTTCAATTCTAGTATTGGGTTACACAAAAACAGTCAGTGGGAAGCCAGAAGATAAATACAATTCCATTTCAACTTACTGTGCGCTGGGGGCAGGAGGATCAATATATCTTGGGGAATTTGAGACAAAATCTAAAAGGTTAGTATTGAAGACTTTTTAGGGTGTCCGATAAAAAAAAAACATTGACCAATGGGTAAAATGTTAATTGTGTAGATTAAACTTGTCTCCTATCAGTGTGACAATACATACAACACTGAACAATAATATAAATGCAGCAATTTAATTTTACTGAGTTTATATAAGGAAATCAGTTAATTGAAATAAATTCAATAGGCCCTAATCTATGTATTTCACATTACTTGGAATAAAGATGGGGAGTGGATCAGAAATCCAGTCACCACCGTTTGCCTCATGCAGCGCAACACACCTCCTTTGCATAGAGTTGATCGGACTGTTGATTGTGGAATGTTGTCCCGCTCATTTTCAATGGCTGTGCGAAATTGCTGGATATTGGCGGGAGCTGGAACACGCTGTCGTACACGTAGATCCAGCGCCTCCCAAACATGCTCAATGGGTGACGTGTCTGGTGAGTATGCAGGCAATACTCACCAGACATGTCACCCATTGAGCATGTGTGGGAGACCTGGGACTTTTCAGCTTCCAGGAATTATGCACCTTTCCTTGCGACATAGCATTGGCATTATCATAACATGGCATTGTCATGCTCGAACGTGAGGTGATGGCGGCGGATGAATGGCACGACAATGGGCCTCAGAATCTTGTCACTGTGTATTGAAATTGCCATCGGTCGTGCCAGGTTTCCTCCAGACATATCGCTTGGCATTCAGGCCAAAGAGTTAAATCTTGGTTTCATCAGACCAGAGAATCTTGTTTCTCATGGTCAGTCCTTTAGGTGCCTTTTGGCAAACTGCAAGCGGGCTGTCTTGTGCCTTTTACTGAGGAGTGACTTCCATCTGGCCACTGTACCATAAAAGCCTGAAGGTTGTTCTTTTGGAAGGTTCTCCCATCTCCAGAGCAGCTCTGTCAGACTGACGATCCTGTTCTTGGTCACCTCCCTGATCAAGGCTCTTCTCCCCCGATTGCTCAGTTTGGTCGGGTGGCTAGCTCTAGGAAGAGTGTTGGTGGTTCCAAACTTCTTCCACTTAAGAATGATGGAGGCCACTGTGTTCTTGGGGACCTTCAATGCTGCAGAATTGTTTTGGTACCCTTCCCCAGATCTGTGACACAATCCTGTCTCGGAGCTCTACTGACAATTCCTTCGACTTCATGGCTTGTTTTTTTCTCTGACATGCACTGTCAACTGTGGGACCTTATATAGACACGCGTGTGCCTTTCCAAATCATGTCCAATGAATTCAATTTACCCCAGTTGCTCCAATCAAGTTGTAGAAACATTTCAAGGATGATCAATGGACCAGGATCCACCTGAGCTCAATTTCAATTATCATAGCAAAGGGTCTGACTACTTATGTAAATAAGGTATTTCTGCCTTTAAAAAAAAAAAAAAAATTTTTTTAGCAACAATTTCAAAAAACCTTTTCACTTTGTCCTCTGAGCAAGAGGACAAGTACATTAGTGTCTAGTTTGAGAAACATACGCCTCACAAGTCCTCAACTGGCAGCTTCATTAAATAGTACCCGCTAAAACACCAGTCTCAATGTCAACAGTGAAGAGGTGACTCCGTGGTGCTGGCCTTCGAGGCAGAGTTGCAAAGAAAAAGCCATATCTCAAACTGGCCAATAAAAAGAACACAGACACTGGACAGGAACTGCAAAGGGATTTTCTAATTATCAATTATCCTTTTAAAATTATAAACTTGGATTAGTTAACACAACGTGCCATTGGAACACAAGAGTGATGGTTGCTGATAATGGGCCTCTGTACGCCTATGTAGATATTCCATAAAAAATCAGCTGTTTTCAGCTACAATAGTCATTTACAACATTAACAATGTCTACACTGTATTTCTGATCAATTTTGTTGTTTTAATATTATTATTATAATAATTTTTTTAAACAAGGACATTTCTAAGTGACCCCAACTTTTGAATGGTAGTGTGTACCAGCAAAGGGTGGCTACTTTTGGTTACTACATGATTCCATATGTTAATTTATAGTTCATGTTTTCACTATTATTCTACAATGTAGAAAATAGTAAAAATATAGAAACCCTGGAATGAGTAGGTGTCAACTTTTTTGACTAGTGCTAGATATTTATGTTTTGGAATTTTTACCCCTCCATAGGCTGGCCAAAATTAGGGTGATTAAATCAATGGAGGCCAGAGAAAAGTGGTAAAAAATCTGGAAAATTGCATCGTGGCAGCTAGGCTAGATTCTGTGCAATAAATAAGGCTACTGGCTACCTGACAGGCTCCTTTGCCTGTTGAACTTGTCATCTTTCTTCTCGAATCCGTAGGACATTTTTATTTTTTTAACCAGGTAGGCCGGTTGAGAACAAGTTCTCATTTACAACTGCGACCTGGCCAAGATAAAGCCAAGCAGTGCGACACAAACAACACAGTTACACATGGGATAAACAAACGTACAGTCAATAACACAATAGAAACATCTATATACAGTGTGTGCAAATGTAGTAAGATTAGGGAGGTAAGGCAATAAATAGGCCATAGTGGCGAAATAATTACAATTTAGCATTAACACCAGAGTGATAGATGAGCAAAAATAAATAACAATATGGGGGTGAGGTAGTTGGGTGGGAAGTGTACAGGTGCAGTGATCGGTAAGCTGCTCTGACAGCTGATGCTTAAAGTTAGTGAGGGTGATATGTCTCCAGCTTTAGTGATTTTTGCAATTCGTTCCAGTCATTGGCAGCAGAGAACTGGAAGGAAAGGCGGCCAAATGAGGAGTAGGCTTTGGGGGTGACAGGTGAAATACACCTGCTGGAGTGAGTGCAACGGGTGGGTGTTGCTATGGTAACCAGTGAGCTGAGATAAGATTGGGATTTACCTAGCAAAGACTTATAGGTGACCTGGAGCCAGTGGGTTTGGCGACGAATATGAAGTGAGGGACAGCCAACGAGAGCATACAGGTCGCAGTGGTGGGTAGTATATGAGGCTTTGGTGACAAAACGGATGGCACTGTGATAGACTACATCTAATTTTCTGAGTAGAGTGTAGGAAGCTATTTTGTAAATTACATCGCCGAAGTCAAGGATCGGTAGGATAGTCAGTTTTACGACGTTATGTTTAGCAGCATGAGTGAAGGAGGCTTTGTTGCAAAATAGGAAGGCGATTCTAGATTTAATTTTGGATTGGAGATGCTTAATGTGAGTCTGGAAGGAGAGTTTACAGTCTAACCAGACACCTAGGTATTTGTAGTTGTCCACATGTTCTAACTCAGAACCGTCCAGAGTAGTGATGCTAGTCGAGCGGGTGGGTGCGGGCAGCATCGGTTGAAGAGCATGCATTTAGTTTTACGAGCATTTAAGAGCAGTTAGAGGCTACGGAAGGAGTGTTGTATGGTATTGAAGCTCGTCTGGAGGTTTGACATAAAGCAACAGAGGTAAGATGGATATCGATTTGATGCATGACATGTAGTATTTTAGTATATGCTTTTCATGTTATTCAAAATCATACATTTTTCAAAGACTTCTCACAAGTACAAGAACATCTCTGAAATGTCAATGAAGCGCTGAGAATATGCCAAGCTTTATTTTCCAAGACTTTTACATGCAATTGTTTCTTTTTGCGACCCGTGGAAACCACTTTGACGACGACCACCACAAGAAGAAACCTGAACCTCTGTCAACAGCTCTGCGCTTATTATCGTCTGTATTAGGTTCTCACGTTTTAGAACGTAATAATGAGAAAATCAATGCTTTCACAATGCCTAAAATGCTAGTGGTAGGTACCTTCTCTTTTTTTGGGGGGGGGGGGGGGGGGGCACTGACAGATTTTTCACCTAGTCGGCTCTGGGAAATCGAACCAGGAACCTTTTGTTTACTGGCCCAATGCTCTTAACCGCTAGGCTAAGAGCATTGCCTGGATGAACCCTGCTTAAAGGATGTATAGCCCTAGGCCTATGTTGTAAGTGGGGTTATGGGCCAATTTGAATATATTCCTTTAAGTACACGTGGAACTGCATAAAAATGAACAAATCAAACCATTTTCATCCCAATGTCACAGAAAGACATATATATGAGATCGATCGTATACCGTGGTTTTTGGAAATGCCCACAGGATGGTATTTCTGTACCGTTCAAACCTATTTATTTGAAGTTTTTCAATAAATGTTCATATTTGTAGCTACTTAAGTAAATACCTGCAGCCAACTTGTGCAATACATTAGGAGATAAAGCAGTTTGCGCTCTTTCACCGGCCACATTATTTAACATTATGAAGCGTACCGTAGTTCTCCAGAACAGTTAAGCCAGCAAATTTCTTGTGCCCATTTTATGAAGCAATTTTATCCAATAATGTATTTCTGTATATTTTTGCTTTAGGACATTTATATAAACATTTATAAATACATTTAGTTCAGCTGGAAAGTTGTAAGCTTTCAAAGTTTTGAATAGAAAAGGCCATTCAAGACTGTCTAAAGCCTTTTCTGCATCAACAGCCGTTATTGATATGTCTTGTTTTTTTGTGTATGGTATTAAACTGAAACATGTATTTGTTTGAGTGTCTATTTTTAGTAAACCCTGTATGTATCAAGTCTAAGACTTTGACCATTCTTGCTTATGAGCGTAGTTATTATTGTATTGTCACAGGGTGTCCTATTCACTGTTTCTTATGGATACCGATACCTAAGTTTTATATATGCAACAAGCTACTGTCCATGGCTGGCTAGCTAGCTAGCTAACATGTTTTAAACCAGTGGTCACCAACTGGGTGATCGACTGGTCGATCTCCAAGTCATTCCTTGTCGAGCACCAAACATTTCTGTAAAAAAAACAACGATAAAGCCTTATGTTCCTATTTTTGTCATTTGTTTCACGCTGTGGGTGGTATTTGCACTTGATTCAGAAGCCCCAGTGCCATGAAGGCATAGTCTTCCCATTTTGAACCATTTCATGTGTCTGAAGGTAGAACTCCACCTACCCGGCAGGCCCAGAGGTAAAATCAAGTTCACCTTTAGGCCTATCGCTGGCCAATCAGCTCAGATCACCATGTCTGCAGTTTGTTTGAGCCATAGACTCTAGAAAGAAGACTAGAGCATACAGCAAAGTTGATAGTGAGATTTCAAAGCTTTTAAAACCATGACTAGAGCGAAGCAACAAATACAGTATGGTTTTGAGTGAGCTCATGTTTAAATTGTTATTCAGCACTGTCGACACTTTGTGCATTTTTAGGACTTATAAAAGTATTGAACATTCGCTCTACTTCCACTCACTCTACAACCAGCACTGCAGCTGTAATGATTGAGTAGCAAAGTGTTTAGGTAAGCTTGCGTTATTATTAACGGCTTGTGTCATTTAATATCGAGGGATATTTCACTTTCTCTGGTCATAGGAGTAACAACATGAATTGGTGTATGATGCAGATATGAGGTTCGCCGTTAGCTGGAAGACGATGCCCCCTTTCCTCAGCGGGAGGGAGCGCGGCAGGATGGTGAGGCAGCCTTGCTGCTGTGCTCTCTCCCCCCTCTGACCATCAGATGAAGGCCATCAGTCCAGTACAATTTTAAAATGCTAATTATTATGCTCAGCTGTGCAAATGATCTGTTACCAGTTTGATTATGTACCTCAAATTCGTTAATATAATTTAAAAATGGTCTGAGAACAACATTGGAAGGTCAATTCAAGCATAGCCAATATACACTGATAATGTATTGGGCCTGTACCCTACTGCCCAAACCTCATTGCTACAAAACTGTTTTTTTTTTAATAGGTTCATGTTGCACAGGCTTATGTTTAAGTCATGTTTGAAAAATACATCTCAGCTTGCGTTTTGACTCTGATCTTGACTCAAAAGTTTGGTGAGCACTGTTTTTAAATAATTGCAAGACTGATTGTTAGACAGTTAATAGCCAGCATAGCGTTTAGCTCTAGCAAGGTAGTAGGCCAGCCAGCAAGCCAACCGTTGCGAACTTAGCTGTTACTTCTAACTAGCTTAGTAACTCTGTGCTGAAAATCTGTGTTCTGATCATCTCTTTTGCTCCTTCCAGCAGATTCACAATATGGTGGCAGTATTAGAAGTTATCACATACTTGGAGAAATTCCCTATCACCAAAGAAGCACTTGAGGTAAGACCCAAAGCTTTTTAAGTGCTTTAATTGTTGTCACAATTGTTGTGACAACGATTTTGGTATTCTTAAAAGGATCATTTGGGATTTTGGCAACTTAGCCCTTTATCTATTTTGCTAGTATTGGCTTGTGAACTAGCTCCAACTTCCTTCATACTGGACACATAGACATATAAATGGGATCCACAAGTTCATCTGACTCTGGGCCTCATTGCCAAAATCCAAAAGTATCCCTTTAACAACTTTTTATTTGAATTACCAATTTAGGAAACCCGATTGGGGAAACTGATCAATGACGTGAGGAAGAAGACCAAGGATAAAGACCTTGCCAAGCGTGCCAAGAAGCTTTTGCGGAGCTGGCAGAAATTGATCGACCCAGGGCAAAATGAGATTCCATCGCGGGGGGCAGTAAGTGTCTCGGGCTCTGCCAATGGCAGTGCCCACCCCTGTCGGACTGACGTTCCACCCACTGACGTAACCCTGGCAGGCAAAGGTGGCCAAGAGGTCAAAACCAGAAATGACGTCCACAACACCTACTCGCCCAAAGCGGAGAAGTCAAGCAGCAGGAAGCGTAGAGGGGAGCAAAAGGACAGTGTGCACTTACCGGCCAAAACCTCCAAGATGTCCCCCAACGAGCAGATGCACAACTCCACTCCGCCGCCACCTCCCACAAATGGGATTGCAGGTAACCCTGAGGCTCCCCAAGACCTAGAGGCTACCCCTTCGCCGGACAGGGCCCGGGCAGAGCACATTGAGAATGAAAAACACAGTAGAATCCCTGTCAATGCTGTCAAACCTCACCCCAGCTCCCCAGGCCTCGCCAAACTACCTAGCACTTCCTCTTTACTCAAGACTGCTGTGTTGCAGCAGCAAGCAAGGCTGGACGAAGGAGGAGGGGGGCAATATCTGACCAAAAGCCTCCGCTGCCTCTCAAGTCCACGGACTATGAAGCAAGAGACTATGTCCAAGCACTCTTCAACATATGCCCCAAAAGGGACTATCCCAAGCCCAGCTCGGAGTCCTCGCTTGCCTTCGTCCCAGCCTTTAATGTCCCCAGCCCAAGTGTCTCATGTGAATGGGCCGCCACCCCCTGCACATAGGGCCTCACTGCACTGGCCTGGCTCCTCAGAGGCCACCACCAATCCCCCACACAGCACTGCAACACTGGAACCTCTGCCTGTCTTCCTTCCCACCACCCATCCCGCCCCACAAAACTCTGAGAGCGCAGAACTCCACAGACCCACCCCCTCCTCTGTAGTGGTGGTCAAGGCTGAGGCAGAAGTCTCTGCCTCCAGCTCGGACCGCAAAAAGAGGAAGAAGTACAGGTCCAGGGACTACTCTGTCAACCTGCAGGGGCAGGACACGGAGGACAAAACAAAGCCTGTGCGGTTAAAAGAACGCAGGCTAACATTTGACCCTGTGACTGGACAGATCAAGTCCATGGTACATAAAGAACCCTGTCAGGTGGAGGAACCCCCAATGCCACCTCCCCCTGAGCCCCAGCAGAGAACTGATCTGCATCCGCAGCAGCCTCCCGCTCCCACCCCCAGCCCCTTCCAACAGACTAACTGGAAAGAGCTGTCCCGAAACGAGATCATCCAGTCCTACCTAAACCTTCAGAGCAACGTGCTCACATCCTCGAGGGTCCAGGCCCCCGGCGCGCACTTTTTCATGTCAGAATACCTGAAACGGGAGGAGAGCGATCTCAGGGAGGCGAGGCGAGGAGTCCACGTCTTGCAGCTGGACAGCTCGGTAACGGACACACCTGGAGTGAGCCGGGAGGTGACCGACAAGGACCTCCACAGAGTACATACGGAGCACTGGCAAGGGGTAAATGGTTGTTATGACACCAAGGGCACTTGGTACGACTGGACGGAGTGTATATCGTTGGACCCACATGGGGACGAAAGCAAACTGAACATCCTGCCATATATTTGCCTAGACTGAGATGGGGTGTCTGTCCCAAGTTTGTCAAAGGGCTGTTTCAGTTCTGTTTTTCAAAAATAAAAAGTTGCAGGAAAGATGTGCCCGTTTGCAGAGTGCTGCTACTAACAATTAATTGCAAACTAGGGTTCTAGTGTAGGGTTTGCTGGAGTGTAGCTTTCCAGTTACGTGCTCAGAGGGTGTTGAAAGCGTTCATCTAGCACAGTTCAAGCCGAACGTGTCCAGCGAGTGGAATACTGACACCTATTTGGGAGTTACAAGAAGCTTTATGTGACATATACAAAAATAAATTATACAATTTCTTATCATGTATGCATCTATTTATTTGACCTTTTCAGTTTTTTTGGGAGGTTTATGGAAACGATGTACAAAACCTGTAGAGCTTTTCTGTTTGCATCACATACTGTTGACCTGTTCTGCAATGCAAAAGAGGCATAACATTGTTTTACACATTCTTTTGTTTTTGGTTGGCCGGTACATGTTAGCGATCCAACATTCCATACTCCACCCATCATCTTCTCTCCTCACCACTCTGATGTACACATGCCATCATGTGTTTCTTCCCGGAGGAAGTTCAACAAAAATGTGCCTCCTTTTGTTCAATCAACAAAGTATTTTAAGAGTTCTTTGTTTTTCCATTTACTTATCCCCCAACAATCCTCACCCAGGCAGAAAATGTTGAAACAGAGGGTACTAATACAACTGTGAGGACAAGAAAATAAGTAATTGTTTGTATGCTGGAACTATACTTGTTAACATTCCTTTAGCTATCGTTTTGGCTTATGAAATTTAATCAGGAGACTTTCAAAGTTGAACAGCCTTAATGAATATACAGAAATGAGACCTTTCTATTTAGTTTACAGAGGCAGGCATCTTCTGTAATTTCATCATTTACATTAAGGTATATGTAGATACAAACAAAACACCTGCAAGGTCCACATTTTTGACAGTCTCAATTTCCCTCCAATCATTCAAGGGTTTGTATTGCAGGAATGTTCTACTCATTGAGAAGCGTGCGTGATGGTTAATGAACAAGTGTCGTTTCTTTTGCTATTTTGTTGAAAACTACAAACTTGGAGAGAGCGCCTTAACGTTTTCCATGTGACAATTCAGAGAAGTATTTTATTTTTTATTTTTGTTATTCTCATCTTGCATTGCCACGGTTCTCCACATATGACATGACTTCAGATGGGGTAAGGTCAGACTGTGCGCCGCTACATTCATCCCTACCAATGTGCCTTTTTGATGTCAAATCTGGATTTGCTTTCGCATAACACTCCTGTCCTTGGAACTAGGTTTGTGTGTGGCAATTCCATGTCCGATGATGCTGGATTATGCACCATCTTTTTTTTCTAAGCAATGGTCCTTAGTGAACACTGATCCAGAATGGGTAAATTGCAGAGGCATCACTCAAACACAGCTCGCAATAAAGAAATGCTAAAGATTGATTGTGGATCTGGTCAGTTTGACTGGGACATCTTAATTTGTTCAGTGTTTAACATCTCATTTGTTTGAAAAATAAAGTGATCTAAACCCTACGCACAGTTTTCTCATTTGCGATAAGACTTCATTCTTACGCAATATAAACCCAGATGTTTTTGTATTGTATTCATGATGGGGTTATTAACAGGTCAATGTTGGCTTTAATATTGTACATACAATGATGTATGTCTACAGTATATAGGTACATTACTCCTTTGGTTTCCATTGTGTGTTCTCAGTGAATCCTCATGGGGGAGCACTTGGTCCAAAATGCAGTATAGCTGCAGTTCAAATGCAGTACACTAGTTATTCTGCAATTACTGTGTCCAAAATACCTCAGTCAACTGCAGTTTCAAAATGGCAATCTTTTTTTGTAAGAATTGCTTTGTATCTTTGAATTGCAAAGGGGTGTCTTTCACTTCCTTGAGTGGTTTTCTCTTCATTGTTATGACAAACCGCAACAACTATGAACACACTTTTTCCCTCCTGATAAGATAACCAAGTCTACATGCATTTCAGAACATCTCAGTGCAGAACCCTTCCCATCAACACATGACTAAGCTGCTCAGTGCACTTTTACCTCACCTGGGGCCTCATTTATGAATGTTGCGTATGTACAAAATATACCCAAAAACGTGCGCCAGTTTTCCTACGAAAGTTGGCATTTATAAAAACAACTTGGTGGGAGAATCTCAATTGCATACTCCTTTAATCCTCTCCTCAAGACCCATTGGTGGAGAATGTCAGAGGGGCGGAACCTCAGGCTTTCTCATCCAAAGAGTTTTGTTGAGGCAAGGATAGGATGTGAGGAGTACGCAATTGAGATTCCTCCTTAACTCAGTGTTTCCAAAACTTGGTCGTCAGGACCCCAAGGGGTGCACATTTTGGGTTTTGCCCTAGCACTACTCAGCTTGATGATCACGTGCACCCCTTGGGGTACCGAGTTTGGAAAGTTCTGCCTTAACCCAATGCAAACTTTGGACCATGTGTGTGCACATTTGAAGGATTGGGCGTGAAATTGTAAGATATTAGTTGTTAGACATTACTGCACTGTTGGAGCTAGCAACACAATAATTTCACTAACATCTGCTAAACATGTGTATGTGACCAATACAATTTGATTTGGTTTGATTTAAAACCCATAGCTGAATGGCTTCAGACTGAGCATTTCTCACTGGAAATTGCTGCTGACTTTGAACATAGCTTACGGTTAGGGTATTTAATTATTGTCAGACTTTCCTATGTCACTATTCCCAACCGCTTATAAATAAACAATTTTAAAGGTGATATAACTTGTTTAATTATTATAGGGCTGTGAAACTCATAGCCGAACGACTTCAGACTGAGCATTTCTCACCATTTATTTATGGAGAGCAATTTCCGTTTTATAACCGGTAATGTGAAGTGAAGTGAAGCCTTGTATTAAATGTATTATAAATAAAATTGCGTAATGTAGGCTCAACAAAATATGAAATGCGTTATGAAGAAAATTGTGTAGGCCTACTGTTGCAAAAATGTGTGACTTTCCACACAAATTAAGCCACACAAAAATGAATGAAATCTACTGAAATACTTGTTTGTAAATTATTTTAAAAAATTACCCCCCAGTTTCACGATATCCAATTGGTAGTTATGGTCTTGTCCCATCGCTGCAACTCCTGTATGGAGAGGTGAAGGTTGAGAGCCATGCGTCCTCAGAAACATGACCCTGCCAAGCCGCACTGCTTCTTGACACACTGCTCTCTTAACCCCGAAGTCAGCCGCACCAATGTGACGGAGGAAACACTGTCCAACTGGCAACGTGTCAGCGTGCATGCACCCGGCCTGCACGGGAGTCGCTACAGCGCGATGGGACAAGGACATCCCGGCCGGCCAAAACCTCCCCTAACCTGGATGACGCTGGGCCAATTGTGCGCCGGCTCATGGGTCTCCCGGTCACAGCCGGCTGTGACACAGCCCAGGATCGAACCCGGATCTTTAGTCAATCAAATATATTTATAAAGCCCTTTTTACATCAGCAGATGTCACAAAGTGCTATACAGAAACTCAGCCTACAACCCAAATAGCAAGCAATGCAGATGTAGAAGCACGGTGTCTAGGAAAAACTCCCTAGAAAGGCAGGAACCCAGGAAGAAACTGGGTTGCCAGTCCTCTTCTGGCTGTGCCGGGTGGAGATTATAAGAGTACATGGCCATTTAAGGCCAGATTGTTCAAGATATTCAAATGTTCATAGATGACCAGCAGGGTCAAATAATAATCAGTAGTTGTAAAGGATGCAACAGGTCAGCACCTCGGCTTTCCATAGCCGAGCATTCAGAGGTCGAAACAGCAGGTGCGGTAGAGATCAGGGTCAGGGTTCCCTAGCAGCAGACAGAACAGTTGCAACTTAAGCAGCAGAATGACCAGTTGGACTGGGGACAGGCAAGGGTCATCAGGCCAGGTAGTCCTGCGGCATGATTCTAGGGCTCAGGTCTTCTGGGAGGGGAATGAGAAAGGGAGAGGACGAAAATTAGAGGGAGCATACTGTAATTTACACAGGACACCAGATATAACAGACTGACCCTAGCCCCCTGGCACAAAGATAATTGCAGCATAGATACTGGAGACGGGGTGGGTCGAGGGACCCTGTGGCCCCGTCCGACGATACTCCTGGACAGGGACAATCAGGAAGGATATAACCCCACCCACTATGCCAAAGCACAGCCCCCACACCACTAGAGGGATATCAACAGACCAACAACTTATTACCCTGAGACAAGGCTGAGTATAGCCTATGAAGATCTCCTCCACCGAACAAGCCTGAGGGAGCAGAACCGGACAGGAAGATCACGTCTGTGACTCAACCCACTCAAGTGACGCACCCCTCATAGGGATGGCATGGAAGAGCACTAGTAAGCCAGTGACTCAGTCCCTGTAATAGGGTCAGAGGCAGAGAATCCCAGTGGAGAGAGGGGAGCCTGCCAGGCAGAGACAGCAAGGGCGGTTCGTCGCTCCCGTGCCTTGCCGTTCATAGGTAGGAACAAGCCAATGTAATGCTTTGTTGGTTAGCAGTAAAACCATGAAATGTTTTTATTTTATTTATTTTTATTTCACCTTTATTTAACCAGGTAGGCCCATTGAGAACAAGTTCTCCTTTACAACTGCAACCTGGCCAAGATAAAGCAAAGCAGAGCAACACAAACAACACAGAGTTACACATGGAATAAACAAACATACAGTCAATAACAATAGAAAAGTCTATATACAGTGTGTGCAAATGAGGTAAGATAAGGGAGGTAAGGCAATAAATAGGCCATAGTGGTGAAATAATTACAATTTAGCAATTAAACACTGGAGTGAAAGATGTGCAGACGATGAATGTGTAAGTAGAGATACTGGGGTGCAAAGGAGGGAAAAAAACAACAGTATGGGGATGAGGTAGTTGGATGGCCGATATACAGACGGGCTATGTACAGGTGCAGTGATCTGTGAGCTGCTCTGAGTACTGGTGCTTAAAGCTAGTGAGGGAGATATGAGTCTCCAGCGATTTTTGCAATTCGTTCCAGTCATTAGCAGCAGAAAACTGGAAGGAAAGGCCAAAGTAGGAATTGGCTTTGGGGGTGACCAGAGAGATATACCTGCTGGAGCGCATGCTAAACGGATGGCACTGTGGCAGACTGCATCCAATTTGCTGAGTAGAGTGTTGGAGGCTATTTTGCAAATGACATCGCCGAAGTCAAGGATCAGTGGGTAGGATAGTCAGTTTTACGAGGGTGTGTTTGGCAGCATGAGTGAAGGATGCTTTGTTGCGAAATAGGAAGCTGATTCTAGATTTAATTTTGGATTGGAGATGCTTAATGTGAGTCTGGAAGGAGAGTTTACAATCTAACCAGACACCTAGGTATTTGTAGTTGTTCACATATTCTAAGTCAGAACCGTCCAGAGTAGTGATGCTGGACGGGCGGTCAGGTGCGGGCAGCGATCGGTTGAAAAGCATGCATTTAGTTTTACTTGCATTTAAGAGCAGTTGGAGGCCACGGAAGGAGAGTTGTATGGCATTGAAGCTCGTCTGGAGGTTAGTTAACACAGTGTCCAAAGAAGGGCCAGAAGTATACAGAATGGTGTTGTCTGCGTAGAGGTGGATCAGAAAATCACCAACGGCAAGAGCGACATCATTGATGTATACAGAGAAAAAAGCCATCCTGAGAATTGAACCCTGCGGCACCCCATAGAGACTGGCAGAGGTCCAGACAACAGGTCCTCCGTTTTGACACACTTGGAACTCTGTCTGAGAAGTAGTTGGCGAACCAGGTGAGACAGTCATTTGAGAAACCAAGGCTGTTGAGTCTGCCGATAAGAATGTGGTGTTTGACAGTCGATGTGGTGTTTCAGTCGAAAGCCTTGGCCAGGTCGATGATATCGTTTCGGACCTTGAGCGTGGCTGAGGTGCACCCGTGACCAGCTCGGAAACCAGATTGCATAGCGGAGAAGGTACGGTGGGATTCAAAATAGTCAGTGATCTGTTTGTTAACTTGGCTTTCGAAGACCTTAGAAAGGCAGGGTAGGATAGATATAGGTCTGTAACAGTTTGGGTCTAGTCTCTCCCCCTTTGAATAGGGGGATGACCGCGGCAGCTTTCCAATCTTTGGGGATCTCAGACGATACGAAAGAGAGGGTGAACAGACTAGTAATAGGGGTTGCAACAATTGCGGCGGTTAATTTTAAAAAGAGAGGGTCCAGATTGTCTAGCCCGGCTGATTTGTCGGGGTCCAGATTTTGCCGCTTTTTCAGAACATTGGCTATCTGGATTTGGGTGAAGGAGAAATGGGGGAGGCTTGGGCAAGTTGCTGTGGGGGGTGCAGGGGTGTTGACCGGGGTAGGGGTAGCCAGGTGGAAAGCATGGCCAGCCGTAGAAAAATGCTTATTGAAATTCTCGATTATCGTGGATTTATCGGTGGTGACAGTGTTTCCTAGCCTCAGTGCAGTGGGCAGCTGGGAGGAGGTGCTCTTATTCTCCATGGACTTTACAGTGTCCCAGAACTTTTTGGAGTTTGTGCTACAGGATGCAAATTTCTGTTTGAAAAAGCTAGCCTTTGCTTTCCTAACTGCCTGTGTATATTGGTTCCTAACTTCCCTGAAAAGTTACATATCGCGGGGGCTATTCAATGCTAATGCAGTACGCCACAGGATGTTTTTGTGCTGGTCAAGGGCAGTCAGGTCTGGAGTGAACCAAGGGCTATATCTGTTCCTGGTTCTACATTTTTTTGAATGGGGCATGCTTATTTAAGATGAGGAAAGCACTTTTAAAGAATAACCAGGCATCCTCTACTGGTGGGATGAGGTCAATATCCTTCCAGGATACCCGGGCCAGGTCGATTAGAAAGGCCTGCTCGCTGAAGTGTTTTAGGGAGCATTTGACAGTGATGAGGGGTGGTCGTTTGACCGCAAACCCATTACGGACACAGGAAATGAGGCAGTGATCGCTGAGATCCTGGTTGAAGACAGCAGAGGTGTATTTGGAGGGCAGGTTGGTTAGGATGATATCTATGAGGGTGCCCGTGTTTACGGATTTGGGGTTGTACTGGTAGGTTCATTGATAATTTGTGTGAGATTGAGGGCATCTAGCTTAGATTGTAGGACGGCCGAGGTGTTAAGCATGTCCCAGTTTAGGTCACCTAACAGTACGAGCTCTGACGATAGATGGGGGGCAATCAATTCACATATGGTGTCCAGGGCACAGCTGGGGGCAGAAGGTGGTCTATAGCAAGCGGCAATGGTGAGAGACATGATTTTTAAAAGTAGAAGCTAAAATTGTTTGGGCACAGACCTGGATAGTATGACAGAACTCTGCAGGCTAACTCCGCCACTTTTGGCAGTTCTATCTTGTCGGAAAATGTTATAGTTAGGGATGGAAATTTCAGGGGTTTTGGTGGCCTTCCTAAGCAAGGATTCAGACACGGCTAAGACATCTGTGTTGGCAGAGTATGCTAAAGCAGTGAATAAAACAAACTTAGGGAGGAGGCTTCTAATGTTAACATGCATGAAACCAAGGCTTTTACTGTTACAGAAGTCAACAAATAGGAGCGCCTGGGGAATGGGAGTGGAGCTAGGCACTGCAGGGCCTGGATTAACCTCTACATCACCAGAGGAACAGAAGAGGAGTAGGATAAGGGTAC
Organism: Salvelinus namaycush; assembly: GCF_016432855.1. Classification (NCBI taxonomy): domain Eukaryota; kingdom Metazoa; phylum Chordata; class Actinopteri; order Salmoniformes; family Salmonidae; genus Salvelinus; species Salvelinus namaycush. Next base: position 10,531,002 of record NC_052317.1, on the reverse strand, counting down.
GACTAAAGGCTATAAGAACTTGTCGTCTAGTGCGTTCGGAACAGAGTAAAAGGAGCAGGTTTCTGGGCACAGAAGAATAGATTCAAGGCATAATGTACAGATAAGGGTATGGTAGGATGTGAATACAGTGGAGGTAAACCTAGGCATTGAGTGATGGTGACAGAGGTATTGTCTCTAGAGACACCATTTAAACCAGGTGAGGTCACCGCATGTGTGGGAGATGGAACAAAAGGGTTAGCTAAGGCATATTGAGCAGGGCTGGAGGATCTACAGTGAAATAAGACAATCACTAACCAAAACAGCAATGGACAAGGCATATTGACATTAGGGAGAGGCATGCGTAGCTGAGTGATCATTGGGTCTAGTGAGTAGCTAGGCGTGTTGGAGACACGGCGATTCAGACAGCTAGCGGGCCGGGGCTAGCAGAAGGGCCGTAGGGGGACGTTGCGACGGAAGAGTCAGTTGTAGCCCCCTCGGTCAGTTATATTGGCAGACCAGTCGTGATGGATCGGCAGGGCTCCATTTAGTAAAAGGGTCCAGGCCAATTGGCAAAATAGGTATTGTAGCCAAAGAAAATTGGCTGATGGACCTCTTCAGCTAACAGTCCGATATGCTCTAGACGGCTAGCGGGCCGCGGCTAGCAGATGGGCATTCAAGGGATGTCGTGACGGAGGAGCCTGTTGAGAACCCCATCGGGCGGATTACGTCGGTAGACCAGTCATGAAGGATCGGCGGGGCTCCGTATCAGCAGTAAAAGGGGTCCAGGCCAATTGGCAAAATAGGTATTGTAGCCCAATGAGTGGCTGATGGACCTCTTCAGCTAGCCGGGAGATGGGCCTAGCATAGGCTAGCTCCAGGCTAATTGGTGCTTGCTTCGGGACAGAGGAGTAGCCACTCAGATAGCAGCTAGCTAGCTGCGATGATCTAGGTGAAAAGGTTCAGAGCTTGCAGTAGGAATCCGGAGATGTGGGGAAAATTAGTCCGGTAAGCTCTGGGTTGAATCGCGCTGTGCAGAAAGGCAGGAGTTGTCCGGGCTAACTGACTACTAGCTAGTTAGCTGGCTAGCTTCTGTTGGGGGTTCCGGTTCTAAAGTAAAGAAAATAGCAGATCCATTCCACATTGGGTGAGGCGGGTTGCAGGAGAGTATGTTGGCGTTGAGGTTAAAAAATATATACGAAATAGATGCAAAGAAAAAAAAAAAATATATATATACAAGACACGACGAAGACAAAGACGCCTGACTGCTACGCCATCTTGGAATTCAGCCTTGAAGCCAATGTAGAGAGGCTAGCACTGGAGTAATATGATTACATTTTGGGGTTTTAGTCAGGATTCTAGCAGCCGTGTTTATCACTAACTGAAGTTTATTTAATGCTTTATCCGGGTAGTCAGAGAGTAGAGCATTGCAGTAGTCTAATCTAGAAGTGACAAAAGCATGGATTAGCTTTTCTGCATAATTTTTTGATGAAAAGTTTCAGATTTTTGCAATGTTACGAAGATGGGAAAAAGCTGTCCTTCAAATATTCTGCATAGCAGTGAAAGTTAACATTGTGTTTCTGAATGACATCACCAAGAGGTAGAATATATAATGAAAACAATAGTGGTCCTAAAACAGAACCTTGAGGAACGCCTAAACGTACAATTGATCTGTCAGAGAACATACCATCCACAGAGACGAACTGATATCATTCCAACAGGTAAGATCTAAACCAGGCAAGAACTTGTCCGTGTAGACCAATTAGGGTTTCTAATCTCTCCAAAAGAATGGTGATCGATGGTGTCAAAAGCAGCACTATGGTCTACGAGCACAGATGCAGAGCCTTGGTCTGACGCCATTAAAAGGTAATTTACCACTGTCACGATGGCGGTCTCAGTGCTATGATGGGGTCTAAAACCAGACAAACATTTCGTATACAACAGCTTTTTACATTTTTCTTTTTGAGGAATGGGAGATTGGATATAGGCCGATTCATTTTTAAAAAAATTCCCGGGTGAAAGTTTGGCTTTTTCAAGATAGGCTTTATTACTGCCACTTTTAGTGAGTTTGGTACACATCCAGTGGATGGGGATCGATTTATTATGTTCAACGTAGGAGGCCCAAGCACAGGAAGTAGCTCTTTCAGTAGTTTAGTTGGAATAGGGTCCAGTATGCAGCTTAACGGTTTAGAGGCCATGACTATTTTCATGAATGTGTCAAGAGATACTGGATTAAAAACCTTGAGTATCTTCATTGATCCTAGGTCCTGGCAGTTCTGTGCAGACTCAGGACAACAGCTTTGGAGAAATACGCAGATTCAAATTGGAGTCCGTAATTTGTTTTCTAATGACCATGAAGTTCATGAATTTATCACTGCTGTTATGAAAGCTATCCTCTTGTTGAATGCTGCTTTTTAGTTATCTAAAATAAATTTAGGGTTGTTCTTATTCTCCTCAATTAAGTTGGAAAATAGGATTATCGAGCAGCAGTGAGGACTCTTCGATATTGCACGGTATGGTCTTTCCAAGCAAGTCAGAAGACTTCCAGTTTGGTGCAGCGCCATTTCCGTTCCAATTTTCTGGAAGCTTGCTTCAGGGATCGGGTATTTTCTATATAACAGGGAGCAATTTTTTTGTGACATGTGTTTTGTTTTTATGGGTGCGACTGCATCTAGGGCATTACTCAAGGTTAAATTTAGATCCTCAGTTAGGTGGTTAACTGATTTTTGTACTCTGATCTCCTTAGGTAGGTGGAGGGAGTCTGGAAGGGCATCTAGGAGTCTCTGGTTGTCCTAGAATTTATAGCACTGCTTTTGATGATCCTTGGTTGGGGTATGAGCAGTTTTTGTTGCGATTGCAAACATAATAAGATGGTGGTTCTATCATGACACAAGGCGAGACCCAGATGCAGACACAGGAGGCAGATGGTTGGAGTTTAAGATGTTTAGTAATCCAAAAAGGAGTAGGCAAGAGAATGGTCGTGGACAGGCAAAATGTCAAAACCAGTTCAGAGTCCAGGAGGTACAGAGTGGCAGACAGGCTCGAGGTTAAGGCAGGCAGAATGGTCAGGCAGGCGGGTACAGAGTCCAGAACAGGCAAGGGTCAAAACCAGGAGTACTAGAAAAAGGAGAGCGTACAGGTGAAAAACCACTTGTTGACTTGGAACCTACAAGACGAACTGGCACAGAGAGACAGGAAGCACAGGGATAAATACACTGGGGAAAACAAGCGACACCTGGAGGGGGTGGAGACAATAACAAGGACAGGTGAAACAGATCAGGGTGTGACAGGTCCGATAGTCCAGGATTATGAGGAAAAACATTTAGATCCACAATATTTATTCCACAGGACAAAACTAGATCCAGGGTATGACTGTGCCACTTGGGAGGCTCTACTGAAATACTTTTTGTACATATTTGCATGAATTGAGTGTGAGATTGTGTTGCAACCAGAGGTGCCAAGTACTCTCAGATGGTAAACAAAACGCTACCCAGTATGTACATGTACGGAAAAGTTTTTGGTAAGTTGCAAAATGTGTTCAGTATGCCATTGTCATTTGAGACTAAGTGTAATGTCATGGAACATCAAGACAATATTACAAAGACTATTGAACCTAATTGAATTGACAACCACACAAACAGTCACTGAAGTGATACAAATGGACACTTGATAATGAATTGATGTTACAATTTTTTCCATCTGTATTTGATGTTATTGTAGACTGTGGTTTATAACAAAGTATTAACTCGAGTCATGATTATTTGTCTTATGTAGGCTGAACTAAAATATTATGTTAATTGTTTGATGCTCGAGTGGATATTTTTAACCATGTTCTCAGTGCTATTAACATTCTCAGTATTCCAAAGGGTAAAAAGCCTTGAATGAGCAAAGGGGGTCCTTTGCACTCTGAAATTTGGCTCAAGAATAGTGGCATTACGTCATTCAGTAGCTCGTTGTACTTTGGTAGTTCCTCAAACTTTTCCCGACGGAGAAAATGCGCGTCTGGCATGCTGGGACCATAGGATACTCCCACCATCTAGGAATTTGGGACTTTCCTTCCATATAAGGACTTTTTGATGTCAATCACAATCCAGAGAAAGGAAAAGGTGGAGCCTAAAATCGATGAAGGAAGGGTACAAATTCGTGTAAACGTTTTTCATTGGTTGCAGGAAAGAAAATAAAGGAAGTGTTTCGTTCACGCTGGAGTTAACTGGAAGAGAAAAGAAAGGAAACTGATACAAAAGTATCCATACGAAAAACAAAGTACTCCTTTATAATCATGTCTGGCTCATCATTTAACAGAGGTCCTGCCTATGGGTTTTCTGCAGAAGTCAAAAGCAAGGTAAGTGTTCACGGAGTCGAGAAGTGCGAATGAATCACTTGCCTTATACTATTATACTGATATAGTGAAGTATATTATAGAGTACTTGTTTTATTTATAGAAAAATGTGTATGCCTAGGTATTTTAGGCTATGATGTGAAACGCTATTGACATGGAACGGGCAATGACTTTTTGGAATTGCCTAAATAAAGCGCATGTCTTTTATCAACAATTACAAAAGTTTTACCAGCTCCGCGCTATGAATATACTTCTGAAAATATTGTTCATTAATATGACAGCATAATACACATCTTTTAAGTTGGTTTAATTTTGGGAAGCGCTTAAAAAAGCATGGGCGTTGCCCTTGATATTGGCAATGTGGCAAGTTGAAATATGCGATCCCATTAGCTTACATAGTGAAACTGGTCAGTACTCTATAGAGTTGTAACTCTTTCATTCATCTGAGTTTGATATCACCCACCCAGAGGTCACACATCCTATCGTGATAGCAACTCCTGCATCCTGCTGTAGGTTGGGGCCTTGGTGAACGTCAATTGCAGTGCGCCGACGTGATGCGTGCTTAGACAAATGACTCCACAAAACAGTCCAAATAGAAATATGTTCTCATTCATAACAAATGCATATTCAAAAGTTAACCTTAACAGGAGACCGTGCCTGTCCTCCATCCAGAACATCAATATCACAACCAGGAGGTAACCTAGGTAACCTCAAGCCAAATATAACTTCTATCCCACATGTACTGTTAAAAAAAACTAGTGGAGCAACCTTTGTGTTCTTGTCCTTAATTTGTTTTATTGTTACACTTTTTCAGTGTAATAGGATAAATGGAATTTAAACTCTGCAAAAGCCCCCAACCTGGCTCTTTAATTGTCAATGGAGAAGACTAATATAATAAAAATTTGCTCCTTTATCTTTCATAAACAATTAACTTCACCCATCATGTTCCAAGTTATGTTGTACAAAAGAATACTCAGGTCTCCACTCTGCTACCGTAATCCACCTTGGACTCTACAAGGTGTTGAAAGCGTTCCACAGGGATGATGACTCCAATGCTTCCCACATTTGTGTCAAGTTGTTTGTGGACCATTCTTCATACACACGGGAGACTGTTGAGCGTGAAAAACCCAGCAGTGTTGCAGTTCTTGACACAATTTGTTGCACCTACTACCATACCCCGTTCAAAGGCACTTAAATATTTTTGTCTTGCCCAGTCACCGTCTAAATGGCACACATACACAATTCATTTCTCGAGGCTTAAAAATCCCTCTCTAACCTGTCTCCTCCCCTTCATCTACACTGATTTGAACTGAATTTAACAAGTGACATCAATAAGAGATCATAGCTTTCACCCAGTCAATCTATGTCATGGAAAGAGCAGTTCTTAATATTTTGTCAACTGTACATGCGTTAGTCTCTGTGCTGGGTGAGGGGTCCCATTCCTCCAGTTTACCATTGGCCCTCAAAACACACTGTACTGGTAGCCAAGTGGATGTCAAGCTTTTGGTTTCTTCTCATACTAAAGAATGATGTCCACGAGCTCTGGTCTTTCCCGCCATTGATTCAATGTGTTATTCAATTAGTTTTGGTTAACCCAGACCAAACAAGCACCGCTGGCCACCAATTGTGTATAATTATTTGAAGTATGAATTGCACATAGTTTTCTCATAAATACCTGTGGAAACAGTCATGTAAAATAAAGTGTAACCAACATGTTACCTACACATGTTTTGGTTGTGCCAACCTTTACCAAGACTTTAGGTGAAACTTAAAGGCTTCCTATAATTAACTTTTTACCCCCCCCCCCCCAGATTGCCGGAAAGTATGACCCTCAGAGAGAGGAGGAGCTAAGGGTCTGGATCGAGGATGTGACAGGATGTGTTATTGGGGAGGACTTCCAGAAAGGCCTGAAAAATGGTGTCATCCTGTGCGAGTAAGCTTATAAATGGGACCAGCATCCATCATCATCCTATTTGTAATGTCACCCTAATCATATGTAAGATAAGGCTTTATTGAGCCACGTTGTATTGTTCAGCCAGTGCATTTAACCAAAGGCAACACAAATCATAAACATTCAGCTAGCTACAGCATAATAAACCAAATGATACAATCCATGAATGTCCTGACTGTCCTCATAGTTGTCTGCTTTATTGTACTGTACACAGTAATGATTATGCTCCACAGACAATTTTCTCCTCTGATTCCTTCGGTTGCCTATGAGGTACTGAAGTCTCAGTCAGCAAGCTCTCTCTTTCTCCTCTAGACTGATCAACAAACTTCAACCTGGCTCTGTGAAAAAGATCAACTCGTCCACCATGAATTGGCATCAGGTGAGCAGCTTGGATTGTTCTCTCTACATAAGACTTGCCAGTACATCAACAGACTTGTACTGTACTTTGCCATGTGGTTTTACAGTTGGAGAATACTTCTGAGCTGTTGTGCTGACCAAGCCTGGTTTTTTTTACTAACATAAAAGCAGAGGTAGATTTTTACTAGAGGTGCAACTTTCTCTGGACCAGAGACTGTACTGAAGTAGAACATGGGTTAGAATAAGGTCCGAGGGGGTGTGGTATATGGCCAATGTACCACGGCTAAGGGCTGTTCTTACGCAGGACGCAACGCGGAGTGCCTGGATACAGCCATTAGCCGTGGTATATTGGCCCATATACCACAACCCCCCCCGAGGTGCTTTATTGCTATTATAAACTGGTTATCAATGTCATTAGAGCAGTAAAAATAAACATTTTCTCATACCCGTGGAATACGGTCTGATATACCTCGCCTGTCAGCCAAACAGCATTCAGTGTTCGAACCACCCAGTTTATAATGTGGAATATAGTGAGGACTTGGTGTGCAAGAGTTATCCGTTTAACTACATTTCTTAATTCTTTGCTATGATAACCACTTTATGGCTATGACATCCCAAAATGATTGAGAAGCTCTTTACTCATCTTGTCCTCTTATGCACTTTTCTGTTTCTAGCTGGAGAACATCACCAACTTCATCAAATCCATCCAAACGTACGGCCTGAAGCCCCATGATATCTTTGAGGCCAATGACCTCTTTGAGAGTGGGAACATGACCCAGGTCCAGAGCACCCTGTTGTCTCTTGCTGGCACGGTAAAACTTTCAGTATTAAAAACTTATGAAACTTTTTTTATTTTATATATATATATATATATATATTAGCTTGCACCCCTCATGAGAATAGCAACGTCTGTATTTTATTTTAGCCGTGCTTCTGTAATTTCCACTTGCATGAATCGTTTAGTATTGTACAGATTAAATGGCTGACCTTGCAGTAATGCTCTGTACAACATGGTTTTATCTTCATAAAGATGTTCCTGAAGCTAACATAATGGTGTCCCGTCTTTATCAACATATGGTGTAGGAAGTGGGATCCGAATACAGCAAGCCCCTAATATAACAAGCCCCTAATATTGTGTCCAGTAGTATCCAGTAGTATATTGTGTCCAGTAGTATCTTGACGCATCCAACCGTGTTGTGATTTCTGTACACTTTCCCCTGCAGGCCAAGACCAAGGGCTGCCAGTCCCGAGTGGACATTGGGGTGAAGTACGCAGACAAACAGGAGAGGCTATTCGACGAGGAGAAGATGAAGGCCGGACATTGTGTCATCGGACTGCAGGTCTGAGAGATTTAGGGCTGGGTGTACAGAACTTATTTTTGGGGGGCTGGGGGGTGCTGCTGATAATTAGATATTTTTGTCAACGGGGAGGGGGTGCTGAGTTTTATTTTTTCTCCCCGTGCTGGTGTTTTGGTCCACTCCTACAGGAGTAATAAAGGCCTGGTGCACCCAGTGGATTTTTCAACATTATTCAAATTTGTATTATTTGTATCTATTCTGATTTATACATTCCTGCGGCTATGTATAAGGGAATGCGTTGACCGTGATACCACTGAGGAGCATGTTGTTCTTTTTGCAGTTGCCAGCTCTGTCGTTTCCATCTTGCCAAACAAAATGGCAGTAGTAAGATGTTGCAAGTCAGCAATATAACCGGCTAACCCATAGACGGACAAGTCCATGTTATTGTTCTTATAAAACTCAGAATTGAATTGCATCTCGGCCTAACTTCTATTTAGTTTGGATATTTCCTATAGAAGGGTTGCATGTCGGATTACATCAATGGTTCCTAACATTTATAAGCCCTTTGGTTTAACTTATATTTGAGCCAAGAATAATATTGTTGATTTTAATGCTATCTACTCATAGGGATTAGCTGTCTGTCTGAAAGTCTCCATCTGGGGGAGGGTTGTAGTACTTTACTCATTCTTTGCCGTTTTCCCTTTAATAAACGATATGTCTCTTTCCGCAGATGGGGACGAATAAGTGTGCCAGCCAGGCGGGCATGAATGCATACGGCACCAGGAGGCACCTTTACGACCCCAAGGCTCACATCCTGCCCCCCATGGACAACTCTACCATCAGTCTGCAAATGGGCACCAACAAGGGGGCCAGCCAGGTAAAAGGAAATACAAGTTCTCACTCAATCATCTCACCATGTCTTAAAACTGAATCAAGGTATCAATATTGTCAATGGGGGAACTAACTGCTTCAGTGGACTTTGGCTATTTCTAATGGATTCTTGTTTATTCAGATGAGTACAAATATTTTAATTCACTGCTAACTAATTCATCGTTCCCTTCCTCTACTCTTCAGGCTGGCATGACAGCTCCAGGAACCCGCCGTGCCATCTACGACCAGAAGCTGGGCACAGACAAGTGTGACAACAGCACCATGTCGCTGCAGATGGGCTCCAACGCAGGCGCCAACCAGAGTGGGCAGAACTTTGGCCTGGGTCGTCAGATCTACGACGCCAAGTACTGCCCCAAGAATGAGGAGGAGGTGAACGGGGCCGGGGCCGACTATGTTGCCAACTACCAAGACGAGGGTTACCAAAAATACAAAGATGACACGGTGCCGGTGTACCAAGAAGAGGGGACGGATTATTAAAAGTGGGTTGTGCTTGTTGAAGATAGTAGAAACCTCAATGAAGGCGTTATTAGTTACATAGAATTTTCCACCTTTTGGGTGATCTCCTTTTGGTATTGGACAATAGTTCCCTCTTACCCTCATTAATTACTGGTTAGGACCAATATACACATATCTCACATGTACTATATATTATGAGGTTTTTATATACTTGTTGAAATGGCTATACGTATGTGTTTTTAAAGTGTAACTGCTAAAGCCAGTGCTTGTGTCTGAGCTGTGATTAGCTTTTTTTCTCACAGGGAATTTTGTAAAGTGCTAAAGCCCCCTTGCCAGTTTCCCCCTATACTAATGTAAGTAGGTAGATTTTAAAGGGGTGGCATTTATGCCAAGGATTTTCATATACAAATATTGCCTAGAATCCATCTAAAATAGGATTCAAAGATTAAAAATCATCTGTGTTGAGATGGAAAAGAAACCTCTTAAACTTTCATTGGAATGTAGATTTAAAAAATAGTTATCAGTTAAAATGGATTGTTCCATAGTTGGAATTTACCCATCCTTATATTTATATGCCTAAAAGTCATATTGTTAATGTAAACTATTTCCGTTTCCTTAACTGATGTGAATAATAATGTGAATTTGTTATAACTGTTTGTATCCATTCAGTACTCTTACTTGGTAATATAAAAGACAAGGTGTTTTGTAGTATCTGAGAACGAGAAAATAATGTGTTTTGTGAACAAACCACTGTCTCATTTATCTCCCATTCTTTTTATGTATGCTGAGTACTGATCATATCTTTTTTTTTTTTAGGAGGAAATATTTATTTTGTTTGCAAAATCAGAACAACTGGAGCCAAGGTTTGTTTTCTTTGGGTTAGAGTATCTTGGGGGGGAAAAACATTCAGGCTTTCAACATTCCAAGCTGGATACTGGATTAATTTTGTCAGTTGTCTTCATTGTTTAATGTTTTACTGGATTCACTGATGACTGAAAAGAGGACCAGACTTATTTTAGATTTTGAACTCTGCCATTCAAAGGGATTATTTTTATATTTCTGATTTAAAAATGTGTTTTTTTTACCTAGACTGAAGGAAAATTTGCTTTTACTATCTTTGGTATTATATACATTCCTTGTGCTCTGCTTCGGGTCCTTCTTTTCAATATAAATGGAAACATCTGTTAACGTTTGGAAGTGTGCATGACAAGTGAAATAAAGATGGACATTGAATACCAACCAGACTGATGTTACAATTAAAGAGTGTCTCATTAGTTCCATGTTTAGCATAACTTGTGCTAGGATCATTAGTTCATGTGGCTTTAGTTCGGGGATTATCTAGCATAAGCAATATTGTCTAAACAATGTCTGCATACCATAGCCGGACATACTAATTTCATGGTATGTGAAAAATTCAGTGCTGTAGGCGTGGGGTTTTGAGTCATTTGGGTCTCCTAAGGGAATAGAGAAGTGTGTGAGCTTAAACATAGCGCCCTCGAACAAACCCAGTGCTGCTAGATATCTGATTTACAAAGGCGCTGCACTGGTAGCCCTTGCTCTGCTTGACTAGCATTTGGTGCAGATGATTTACAAATCAGTTGAAGCTGCACACGCGTTGACACCGCAGGAACTGGGAGCACTATCAAAATATCTAAGCCAACTCTTATGTAACTTGGGTAAGTAGGCAGAAAACAAAGGGCTGTTGAAATATTATTTAGAATACTTTCCAGGTGGTGGGCCAATGAAAATATCAAGATATATGACTGAAGTTATTCTCAACTTTAAATGACATTGGCTTGTTCAGTGCATGTGACCTTGTTGCCACCTGTACAGTCCTTTTGGACTTACGCATAATATGAATATCTAGCCATGGTACCTGTCTTATTGAATATAAGAAAACTGACAATCACTTTTGTCTTTTGCATGTCTGTAGTTCCTTGTCTATCCAGGTTTGGGTCTTTTATAAGGTAAGATAATGCACGGGTTATAATGTCATACAATAAAACATATGTAAATAGATTTGTAAAAACACAACTATTGGAAGCAACATTCTTTCTGCAATATTAAGCTGATCCACCCCTTAATAAAACTATTTTTAAAACACAACTAAACATAGTCCATATTCTTGTTAATAGGTTGTTAGGATGAGCAGAGACGGTTAGCGTGTATATTTCCTCAGACGCAGTTCATCATGCAGTGGTCACCTGTAGGTTTAACAAGAACAAAGCAGGTAGGATTAACTAAACCGGTTTCAAGTGAAGTACGTTTTCGGTAAACACACTCACTGCCTATTGTAAGGCCCCTTAGTTCTGGTCAGGGAGAAGAGCACTGCTTTGGCACCCAAGGCCTTGGTGTCGGCAGTGCCAAGCAGCAGGGTAAGGACTCCTCTACTGAAACGTACCCCACAAGAGTAGTCGTTGTGTCACTGTGGTAGTGTTATAACTGTGTAATATAGTACCATATTGAGAGAGTGCCCCCTTGTGGATGTTTAATTTTCTAAAATAGCTGATCAACTTTTTAAACATTTGACTTGAATGGCACCTGGCCACATCTTGTCACTTCCCTCTCTTCTACATCTCGCTAGGATAATCACCCAAAATCGTATTAAACTTGATTGGAAACCTGATACAAGCACAGTCGGGAATATTTACTGTTATTATGCATGGGCTTTGAGTGTGTGCCTGTTTGTCCCACAGAGCTCGCTGTGGCCTATGACCTTTGGGCTGACGTGATGTGTGGTGGAGATGATGCACACAGCACTTCGTTACGACATGGACAGGTTCAGGGTGTTGTTCAGAGCCAGCCCAAGACAAGCAGACGTCATTATAGTAGCTGGGACCCTCACTAACAAAATGGCACCTGTGCTCCGGAATGTATCACCCTGATAATTCTATGTAACAAAAGATTTCCTCCTCCAAAGGGTTGAAAGGAAACGGTGAGCATATTTGAATTCATTCCTTGTGGATGTCTTGACTACAATATCAGTTCCTTGTGTTGTCCTTGTTCTGAGTGGCCTGTATTCTCTCTCTTTCCTTTTCGAACAGGTATATGACTAAATGCTAGAACCTAGATATGTGATTTCAATGTTTGATTAAACCCATCTTCATATGTTTTTTTCCCTTCTCACATGCATCATGTCTGACGGTCACACTTCCGTGTTAAACATTACGTTTAGTATCTCACAGAAGCTTGTGGTTTGTTAGCACTAACCTTGTCCTTGCATTCCACTAAATATAACCCATAGTTCAGTATGTTCTGACCACATAGAGCTATAAGTGTTCCTCTCTTGGTTTGAGTTGTGACGTTCTCTTTAAACATGATGCTACACCAATGCAGAAGGTCATGTGTTGCTCAGTTGTCATGGTTGAGATTTTCTGTAACATTCGATCCTGTGAAAGTTACCACAACTTCGGTGCTGACCCAGTACAAAACCAAGAAGGGGAAAGCTATACTGTTGTTCAAATCAGCACTTTGATTGATGATGAGTTGTGTATTTGTACATGAGGTATCATGAAAGAAATTTGCCGGTTGACGAGTTGGGTATGTAAAGTAATTTCATGTGAATATGTCATTATTTTCTCTCCATCAATCAGCTATGCTAATGGAGGTGTCTACTACCGTTACTCTTATGCAGGATATGACCGCATTGTTCCAGTAGACACATACACTATATATACAAAAGTATGTGGACACCCCTTCAAATTAGTGGATTCGGCTATTTCAGCCACACCCGTTAATGACAGGTGTATAATATCGAGCACACAGCCATGCAATCTCCATAGAGAAACATTGGCAGTAGAATGGCCTTACTGAAGAGCTCTGTGACTTTCAACGTGGCACCGTCTAACTAGTCAGTTCGAAACATTTCTGCCCTGCTAGAGCTGCCCCGGTCAACTATAAGTGCTGTTATAGTGAAGTGGAAATGTCTCAGAGCAACAGCGACTCAACCCCAAAGTGGTAAGCCACACAAGCTCACAGAACGAGACCACCAAATTGAAAATCGCAGCGAGTGAAAATCGTCTGTCCTCGGGTGCAACACTCACTACCGAGTTCCAAATTGCCTCTGGAAGCAACATCTGCACAATAACTGTTCGTCGGGAGCTTCATGAAATGGGTTTTCATGGCCGAGCAGCCGCACACAAGCCTAAGATCACCATGTGCAATTCCAAGTGTCGGCTGGAGTGGTGTAAAGCTTGCCGCCATTGGACTCTGGAGCAGTGGAAACACGTTCTCTGGAGTGATGAATGACGATTCACCATCTGGCAGTCTGACGGACAAATCTGGGAACAAAGCGAGGTCCATACAGAAATGGTTTGTCGAGATCGGTGTGGAAGAACTTGACTGGCCTGCACAGAGCCCTGACCTCAACACAATCGAACATCTTTGGGATGAATTGGAACGCCGACTGCGAGCCAGGCCTAATCGCCAAACGTCAGTGCCCGACCTCACTAATGCTCTTGTGGCTGAATGGAAGCAAGTCCCCACAGCAATGTTCGAAGATCTAGCCTTCCCAGAAGAGTGGAGGCTGTTATATCAGCAAAGGGGGGACCAACTCCATATTGATGCCCATGATTTGGAATGAGAAGTTCAACGAGCAGGTGTCCACATACTTTTTCTCATCTATTGTATGTATCAGGTACGGAGAGTTGATAGAGGTATTTACTGTCTTGTTCTTGTTTCTAGGCTATCCTGCCACAGCAGAAGCTCTGATGTAAGGCACATTGCAGTAACGGAAGAAGATCAAGCAGATCTGGTACCGCAAATGAGGACCTGTTTGGTGTATTTACAGCTGGTGATTGACATTATACGGTGCAGTGAAATATGCTGGAGCAAATTAGGGTTACGGCCTTGCTCAAGGGCACGTCAACAAATGTTTCACCTTGTCGGCTCGGGTATTTGAACCAGTGACCTTTCAGATACTATCCCAACACTCTAACCGCTAGGCTACCTGCGTTTGTTGGTAAATAATAAAATGCACATTTATTTTAATACCTGCCTATGAGCTATTGCATGTCAATGTATTTTTCTGTGAGGACTTTCATGAAAATGGATGGCATTTTACATTTGTCATTTAGCAGACGCTCTAATCCAGAGCGAGTTACAGTATCGAGTGCAGTACCACCACCTACCGGTCCAGTGAAAAATACAACTATTTTTATGGCCGGAAATAGATAACCGGATGTCTCTGTGAGTCGCGCGATATTGGGACCAACGAGAATTCTGAATGTTCTTTTCCCCGGAACATCAGGCAAGATGGTAGGTGACCAAATTTACAAGTACCCGAATATGACAATCTATGTCCATCTCAGCAAAATTATAAAACCTTCTGTTTAATAAATCATATATTTCGGTTCATCACCATTTATCAATCGGTACATTGCTAAATGTTAGGATGGAACAAGATTGGCGCTACCATAAAGCTTGGGATGTATGCTAATGACACAGTAGCCTGCAGTGCCAATGCTTTTCACCGAGTCACGTTTTCTCTTTTAGAGACATGAGTTCGGCACGAAATCCCGACTAAAAACAGTCGCTAGGAATGTTTTGAAGTATTTCACAGCAAATGCCTTGTTCAACATACAGCTGTTGTCGTTGGCCCACGATATCCACTGCGTTGAAGTAATTTGCGTTGCTTTCCTAGGCGGAAGTTGAGATCAAGAAGAAGCGTACCTTCAGGAAGTTCACCTACAGAGGTGTGGACCTGGACCAGCTTCTGGACATGTCCTAGTGAGTAAACCAATTATTTCAGTACTCCACCACTATATTTGTCCATATTGGTGGTTGCATTGTGGTATGTCGGTGAAAGCTCAGCTTTTACCGTGAGTGTATCCATCATACCAATGCTAAATGAACCCCATCTTGCAGAAGGGTGAAAGTCTGTGGCAGTGGCACTCGCTCTTTCGAAAGTTGGGTACATTTATGAATGGGCTGTGTTCCATTTGTTTTCTACATTTTGCATTTCATACAAATCATTATGTGATGAATTGGGCTTTAACTAAATATGTTCACTTAAGGCCAACCAGTTTGGGTATACCATGTAGTACAATTAGTGAAGAAACACTGACTCTGGCAGTCAGGATTCATTGTAATTTAACTCCCCTGTAAGTCTTCAGTCTGCTGTTTGGAGCTGATGTTTTACTGTGCATCTGAAAATGTCCCGGATGGAATTATGATCACCCCCCCCATTTCCAGTGAACAGCTGATGCAGTTGTACTGCGCCCGCCAGAGGAGGAGGCTCAACCGTGGCCTTCGCCGCAAGCAGCAGTCCCTCCTGAAGCGCCTGCGTAAGGCCAAGAAGGAGGCTCCCCCCATGGAGAAACCTGAGGTGGTGAAGACTCACCTCAGGGACATGGTCATCCTGCCTGAGATGGTCGGCTCCATGGTCGGAGTGTACAACGGCAAGACCTTCAACCAGGTTGAAATCAAGGTGAGGTTTGGGGGAGATCGCTGGACTCGCATACTCAAACATGGACACTCTTACTGACCGTTGTGGCTGCTTTGTGTGATGTCTTGTCTCTACCTTCTTGCCCTTTGTGCTGTTGTCTGTGCCCAATGTTTTTGCCATGTTTTGTCCTGCAGCTATGTTGTCTTAGGTCTCTCTTTATGTTGTCTCTTGTCGTGATGTGTGTTTTGTCCTATATTTTTAATCCCATCCCCGCAGGAGGCCTTTTGGTAGGCTGACATTGTAAATAAGAATTTGTTCTTAACTGACTTGACTAGTTTAAATAAAGGTTTAACATTTTATTTTATTTTTTAAATACACCTAGCATGGCCGGGCCTCCCCTGAGATTGTAATTGTAAAAAATGGTTTGCTTTTTGCTGGTTTCCTCATACTCTTGCCCCTCAAGTGCACGCAATGAATCCAAATTTGTCTCACCTTTTGCAACAACCCCTGATTTTTGTCCTGTAACACTTATTCTTCAGGTGTTGTATAGTGTCAACACACTAGAGAATGTAGTTACTTTTTAGTCAAGGTTGTATTCTAGCTGAAATGTCAAGTAATAGGATTGTCCTGCTCAACACTAACGTTGTACATTTCTCTCTCCAGCCTGAGATGTGTGGCCACTACCTGGGGGAGTTCTCCATCACCTACAAGCCAGTCAAGCACGGTCGTCCCGGTATCGGAGCGACACATTCTTCCCGTTTCATCCCACTGAAGTAGAATGGCTGTGGTCTTTGTATAAATAAAATTTGAGCCCCCACACACTTGTCTGTTGGCTTTCAATTAAAAAATGTTTGCTTGAATTGTGACATGACATTTTTTTACCCCATTGGACATGGTTTGAATTACCCTAAAGGAATTTGGTTGTAAATTGCCTTATTTGAGTTAAGTCCACATATTTCATGCATTTGCTTAACTGCACAAAGATTCTTTTTTTTATTACCCTTGGTGCTTCTGCCAATGTGTCAAATTAATTGGGTCCAGTTTTTGTTTAATGGGCAGAGCTGAACTGCTGAATTTGCATAAAAATGATTACCACTGTAAACGGGTAAAATTCGGTGGTTTGTGAGGTTATTGTTGTATTTTGTTCAAAGAACATGACTGCCAAACATTCACATGTGTAGTCAACAAAACCCTAGCTTGCACTGGCTGGTGCATGTCTAGTAAACTGAATTGTATAACGGCGATATGGGCCTTCACACAGTTTATTTTTTAGAATATCTGCATCTGCTGTTTCCAATGCAATAATCTTGAGTAATTTACTACTTGGGAAACTCATGCCAATACCTACTGGTTACATTTGAGTGCATACCATTTGTTATATTTATAACAAGGAATAATTCTTGTCTCATATCCAACCAAATCAAGATTTCTGGTTAGGCTTCGCTCACGCAGCATGATCACTGCCGAAGAGGAGCCCAGGTTAAAGTTTGCTGGGTGTTAGTGATCTACGTTTACGTCTAGCCGCATTGTGATTAGCGTCATGGCAGCAGCATTAAGACTTCCGTTTTTCCTAATTTTGCCTTCAAAATAAATGTCAGCGTTTTACCGCAATGTGTATGATATGAAATAATGTTTGCAGCTTTCATAGTGTATAATAGGGGCGGATTGGCCATCTGGCAATGACAGATGGGCTGGACCATGTTTTAGATGGGTGGGCTGGTCGAAATTCACACTAAAAGAAAAAAGATGTAAGTAAATAACAAAGGTTCCATGGACCTGTTAAGATTTTTTTGTAAAGATTTTGTGCAATTTTTCTGTTAGAAACGCAGCAAAAAAAGAAACGTCCTCTCACTGTCAACTGTGCTTATTTTCAGCAAACTTAACATATGTAAATATTTGTATGAACATAAGATTCAACAACTGAGACATAAACGGAATACGTTCCACAGACATGTGACTAACAGAAATGGAATAATGTGTCCCTGAACAAAGGGGGGTCAAAATCAAAAGTAACAGTCAGTATCTGGTGTGGCCACCAGCTGCATTAAGTATTGCAGTGCATCTCCTCCTTATGGACTGCACCAGATTTGCCAGTTCTTGCTGTGAGATGTTACCCACTCTTCCACCAAGGCACCTGCAAGTTCCCGGACATTTCTGGGGGGAATGGCCCTTGCCCTCACCCTCCGATCCAACAGGTCCCAGACGTGCTCAATGGGATTGAGATCCGGGCTCTTCGCTGGCCATGGCAGAACACTGACATGCAGGAAATCACGCACAGAACGAGCAGTATGGCTGGTAGCATTGTCATGCTGGAGGTTCATGTCATGATGAGCCTGCAGGAAGGGTACCACATGAGGGAGGAGGATGTCTTTCCTGTAACGCACAGCGTGGAGATTGCCTGCAATGACAACAAGCTCAGTCCGATGATGCTATGACACACCGCCCCAGACCATGACGGACCCTCCACCTCCAAATCGATCCCGCTCCAGAGTACAGGCCTCGGTGTAACGCTCATTCCTTCGACGATAAACGTGAATCCGACCATCACCCATGGTGAGACAAAACCGTGACTCGTCAGTGAAGAGCACTTTTTGCCAGTCCTGTCTGGTCCAGCGACGGTGTGTTTATTTCCATATGCGACGTTGTTGCCAGTGATGTCTGGTGAGGACCTGCCTTACAACAGGCCTACAAGACCTCAGTCCAGCCTCTCTCAGCCTATTGCAGACAGTCTGAGCACTGATGGAGGGATTGTGCGTTCCTGGTGTAACTCGGGCAGTTGTTGTTGCCATCCTGTACCTGTCCCGTAGTTGTGATGTTCGGATGTACCGATCCTGTGCAGGTGTTGTTACACGTGGTCTGCCACTGCGAGGACGATCAGCTGTCTGTCCTGTCTCCCTGTAGCGCTGTCTTAGGCATCTCACAGTACGGACATTGCAATTTATTTCCCTGGCCACATCTGCAGTCCTCATGCCTCCTTGCAGCAGGCCTAAGGCACGTTCACGCAGATGGCATCTTTCTTTTGGTGTTTTTCAGAGTCAGTAGAAAGGCCTCTTTAGTGTCCTAAGTTTTCATGACTGTGACCTTAATTGCCTATCGTCTGTAAGCTGTTAGTGTCTTAACGACCGTTCCACGGGTGCATGTTCATTAATTGTTTATGGTTCATTGAACAAGCATGGGAAACAGTGTTTAAACCCTTTACAAGAGCGAGCCGGCTAAAATCATGATTTGGTCAAACAGTAAAGTGCATTATTATCCTCATGATTTTTTTTGTCCCCTTTTTCTTCCCAATTGTGATCTTGTCTCATCTCTGCAACTTCCCAACGGGCTCGGGAGAAGGTCAAGTCATGCGTCCTCCGAAAAATGACACGCCAAACTGCGCTTATTAACTCCCGCCCGCTTAACCCGGAAGCCAGTTGCACCAATGTGTCGTGTCGGAGGAAACACCGTTCAACTGATGACCGAAGTCTACCTACAGGCGCCCGGCCCGCCACAAGGAGTCACTAGAGCGCAATGAGCCAAGTAAAGTCCTCCTGGCCAAACCCTCCCCTAACCCGGACGACGCTGGGCCAATTGTACACCGCCCTATGGGACTCCCGGTCAAGGCCAGTTGTGACACAGCCTGGGATCGAACCCGGTCCTACAGTGACACCTCAAGCACTGCGATGCAGGCCTATCCTCATGATTTGTGTAATGAAAGTTTCTGCCCAGCCCCTGTGGCATCGCTGGGGTCTTCTGCTGTGATGAGCGAGCCACTCTCCTCTCTCCCCCAAGCACTCGAGAGAAAAAGGTGTTCTGATCGTATAACAAAATGCAATTGCAGGAGAAACACAGCTTTGGAAGCTTCATCCACTCGTCCTTGTCAAAGAGAGGAGGGTCTCAGCTTTCTGTAGGTATAATTTATATTTCTTAACTCTCAATATTCAGCTCAGTTGCAACTATTTTACAACCAAGATATTTTATAGGGCTTTCAGATGTGGAGCTGCACCTCAGCGAAATGCACACAAGCCATTTCGAGGGCATAAGCCTGTAGGTCTCATGGGTAGTTGCCTACAACTGCAAAGTTTTTTTAGTACATAAAATGTACTGTTGGATGAATACATATAGTACTAGCATTGGGTATTATATTTAGAGTTCTACACTGAACACAAGTAGAAACGCAACATGCAACAATTTCAAAGATTTTGCTGAGTTACAGTTCATATAAGGAAATCATTCAATTGAAATAAATTCATTAGGCCCTAAATAACTATGGACATCTATGGATTTCACATGACTGGGAGTCACAGATACCTTAAAAAAAAGGTAGGGGTGTGGATCAGAAAACCAGTCAGTATCTGGTGTGAACACCATTTACCTAATGCTGCACGACACATCTCCTTCACGTAGAGTTGATCAGGCTGTTGATTGTGGCCTGTGGAATGTTGTCCCACTCTTATTCAATGACTATGCGAAGTTGCTGGATATTGGCAGGTACTGGAACATGCTGTCGTACACGTCAATCCAGAGCATCCCAAACATGTTCAATGGGTGACATGTCTGCTAAGTATGCAGGCCATGGAAGAACTGGGACATTTTCAGCTTCCAGAACTGTGTACAGATCGTTGCAACATGAGGCTGTGTATTATCATGCTGAAACATGAGGTGATGGCGGCAAAGGAAAAGCAAGACAATGGGCCTCAGAATCTCCTCACTGTATCTCTGTGCATTCAAATTGACGTAGATAAAATGCAATTGTGTTTGTTGTCTGTAGCTTATACCTGCCCATACCATAACCCTACCACCACCATGAGGCACTCTGTTCACAACGTTGACATCAGCAAACAGCTTACCCACATGTCTGCCATCTGCCCGGGAAAGTTGAAACTGGGATTCATTCATGAAGAGCACCCTTCTCTAGCATGCCAGTGGCCATTGAAGGTGAGCATTTGCCCATTGAGGTCGGTTACGATGCCGAACTGCAGTCAGGACAAGACCCTGGTGAGGATGATGAGCACGCAGATGAGCTTCCCTGAGAAGGCTTCGGACAGTTTGTGCAGAAATTCTTCAGTTGTGCAAACCCAAAGTTTCATCAGCTGTCCGGGTTGCTAGTCTCAGACGATCCTGCAGGTGAAGAAGCTTATGTCAGAGAAATTAACGTTCAATTCTGTGGCAACAGCTCTGGTGGACATTCCTGCAGTCAGCATGCCAATTGCACGCTCCCTCAAAACTTGAGATATCTGTGGCAAAACTGCACATTTTAGAGTGTGCATGGATGCCATTCCATTTGCGCCGTTCCATCAATTATCATGAGCCGTTCTACCCTCAGCAGCCTCCACTGCTGTAGAATCTATATACGGTACAAATATTTCACTGTACAGGAAAAACTATTATTTGTGCAGATGTAAAGGGGGGTGGGGAGTACTTAGTAGCATCTGTAGAATCTACATGTGGTGTTATTTCATGGGGGACTGAGGTCTTTGTGCCCTGCCGCACTTTCTACTCCAACCATTCTGTTGCTCCCAATGCAATACACTATAAGCCTATAAATTACATATTGGCTTATAGAGAGAAAACTATTCTAGATGCCGAATTAAAAAGTATGTATGCCGATGTATGTGCTGGGCGCGCAATATGTATATAAAAAATGTAACTCGGCAAGTCAGTTAAGAACAAATTCTTATTTACAATGACGGCCTACTCCGGCCAAACCCAGACGACGCTGGGCCAATTGTGCACCGCCCTATGGGATTCAACCTGGATTCGAACCAGGGACTGTAGTGACACCTCTTGCTCTGAGATGCAGTGCCTTAGACCGCTGCGCCACTTGGGAGCTTTTTTTAGTGTACCTATATTTAGTGTGGTCTCTCTCAATCAATTGATTATACTAGACTATAGAGCCCCACAGTGGAGGTGTCATAATAGGGAATTCCCATAGGGAATTTTCGACACACAAAAAATAAGGTCTGTGTTTCGTGCAGGTTTACACTAGCGTGACTGTTTTGATAGCCATGTAAATCTCTCTCTCGTACAATATATTTGGCTCTACCTACTCTCAGATTCTAAAATGCTAATTAGCATCAAAGCAGACTACAAATCTCTGCACGTCATCTCCAGCTGACACCTATGCTAACAGGTATTGTGTCCATTTAAAAGTTGCACAAGACAGTTCACAGAATTGTCAATTGAAAGAAATTTAGCCAATTTATTAATCCCGTAATGTATATAGTTATATATATAACATTATATAGTTAATCCAGAGATTCTTACCTTTTCTTCAATTCGGCAGGCTGTCCAGATCTCTGTGGTATTTGTAGTTCTTTATGATATAGCCACATTAGCAGCTAATTAGCGGTTCATTTTTTTAAGGGTAAATGCGTGCGAATGTATTGATAAAAGTCACCGTGTCCTAGAGAGATTTGCACTGTTATCAAAACGTCAAACCAGGTTAAGTGTTTCTAAAAATCCTCTTTGATAAAAATGGTGGGTTGACACCATTTCCCTGTTTGACTGCTAGGTTGTATGGTTATTATGACTCATACTGTGGTACTCTATAGGCCCAGGGCCCGAGGCAATACGAAGTGCATGCTTGGAGAAGCACAGGGCAAAGTTATATTTCTAACTTCCTTTCCGAGTTTTTGCGCTGCTGGGATGGTGTGGCTACACTGCATTACACACTGCAATGGATATCCCAATCATGAGCCCTGGCCTGCCCTACTCTTGAACTGATAGTGACTCTGTTGTCTGTGGTGATAGTTAACTGTAAATGCATAGATCAGAATGATTTGACAAAACATATGTTAAATTAAAATAATGCTGTTGAACAACCAAATCTGAAACATAAATTGTATGGGGGTGGCAGGGATGTTGGGGAGGATCAGAAAGTTAAGAATCACCTTTTTTAAAATAAAATAAATGTTTGGATTACCATTCTATTTTATTGGCAATACTTTCTATTATGCAACATAATGAAACATTTTATTTCCAATTTTGGTAGGGAGTTGCCAAAACTTTGCAATGGCCAATTGGAAAACCCATTGTTATCATTCTTAAATGGAAAATGTTTGGAACCACCAAGACTCTTCCTAGAGCTGGTCTCCCAGCCAAACCGAGCAATTGGGGGAGAAGGGCCTTGGTTAGGGAGGTGACCAAGAACCTGATGGTCACTCTGACAGAGCTCTAGAGTTCTTCTGTGGAGTTGGGAGAGCCTTCCAGAAGGACAACCATCTCTGCAGCATTCCACCAATCAGGCCTTTATGGTAGAGTGGCCAGACGGAAGCCACTCCTCAGTAAATGGCACATGACAGCCTGCTTGGAGTTTGCTAAAAGTCACCTAAAGACTCTCAGACCATGAGAAACAATATTCTCTGGTCTGATGAAACCAAGATTGAACTCTTTGGCCTGAATGCCAAGCGTCACATCTGGAGGAAACCTGGCACCATCCCTACTATGAAGCATGGTGGTGGCAGCATCATGCTGTGGGGATGTTTGGGATGACCTCAGACTGGGGTGAAGGTTCACCTTCTAACAGGACAACGACCCTAAGCACACAGCCAAGATAACGCAGGAGTGGCTTCGGGACAAGTCTCTGAATGTCCTTGAGTGGCCCAGCCAGAGCCTGGACTTGAACCAGATCGAACATCTCTGGAGAGACCTGAAAATAGCTGTGCAGCAATGCTCCCCATCCAACCTGACAGAGCTTGAGAGGATCTGCAGAGAAGAATGGGAGAAACTCCACAAATACAGGTGTGCCAAGCTTGTAGCTTCATTGAAGGGCACCTATTGGTAGATGGGTAAAAAAAGCAGACATTGAATATCCCTTTGAGCATGGTGAAGTTATTAATTACACTTTTGGATGGTGTATACACCCAGTCACTACAAATATACAGGTGTCCTTCCTAACTCAGTTGCCAGAGAGGAAGGAAACTGCTTGCGGATTTCACCATGAGGCCAATGGTGACTTTAAATCAGTTACAGAGTTGAATGGCTGTGATAGGCGATCAACAACATTGTAGTTACTCCACAATACTAACCTTAAATGACAGAGAGCCTGTAGAGAATACAAATATTCAAAAACATGCATCCTGTTTGCAAAAGGCACTAAAGTTAATACTGCAAAAAATTTGGCAAAGAAATTAACTTTATGTCCTGAATACAAAGCGTTATGTTTGGGGCAAATCAAACACAACACATCACTGAGTACCACTCTTCATATTTTCAAGTATGGTGGTGGCTGCATCATGTTTTGGGTATGCTTGTCATCGGCAAGCACTAGGGAGATTTTTAGGATAAAAAGAAACGGAATAGAGCTAAGCACAGGAAAAATCAGAGAGGAAAACATGGTTGTCTGCTTTACAACAGACACTGGTTGACAAATTTACCTTTCAGCATGACAATAACCTAAAACACAATGCCAAATATACACTGGAGTTGCTTACCAAGATGACATTGAATGTTCCTGAGTGACCTAGTTACAGTTTTGACTTAAATTGGCTTAAAAATCTATGGCAAGACTTGAAAATGGCTGTCTAGCAATTATCAACAACCGACTTGACAGAGCTTGAATAATTTTAAAAAGAATAATGTGCAAATATTGTTCAATACAGGTGTGCAAAGCTCTTAGAGACTTTCCCAGACAGACTCACAGCTGTAATCGATGCCAATGGTGATTCTAACATGTATTGACTCAGGGGTGTGAATACTTATGTTAATGAGATATTTCTGTATTTCATTTCCAATCAATTCTGCAAAAATGTCTTAAAAACATGTTTTCACTTTGTGATTATGGATTATTGTGTTTAGATGGGTGTGAAGACAGCATTTCCATTTTCAATTCAGGCTGTAACACTACAAAATGTGGAATAAGTCAAGGAGTATGAATATTTTCTGAAGGCACTGTATATGCTTAATAATTTAACTATATTTAAATATAAATATGTTATTTATTTTATATAGTGGTTGGCACCAATATCGATAATTTGATATGATATCGATACCGTTTGATATCAATATGAGCAAGGCATGTCGTGATATTGGTTTATTCTTCCTGTTAACCTACACTATTCTGTAAAAAAGCATACACAACTGTTCCTGCATGCGCAAAGCCCTCTCACAGACCCTCTCACAGACCCTCTCACAGACCTTCTAACAGGCTGCTAATGTACTTAATTGTCTGCTGATGGGCCATCAATTGTGGATGGGGCTTCCCATTCTATTAAACTGGTTAAGTAGGTTTATACCACCAGAACACAGCTGGCCCAACTGGCAATCCACAAGCAGTTGTCTGGACGCCACTGAAACAAATGAATGTATCCTAGATACTTTTAAATGGACACATTTTATTAAATTGGTGACTGAAGTGACTGTGTACCTATAGCCTGATTGATATTCATTATGTTAAAATTGTTAATAAATTCTTTTTTTGTTTTGACTGAAAACGTTATCTTATTGTGCTTGTTTTTTGAGTGTTGATAGTTTAGTATGTATATAGGCAATTACTTCAGGAACATGAATACCACCAGGTCATTGGAAGGTGCTTTTCTGCAGACCGTACTGAGTACTCCCAACCACACTTTTACCTCTGCACATAGAATAGTTTATTTCTCTATAAGCCAATATGTAATTTATAGGCTTATAGTGTATTGCATTGGGACCAATAGAATGGGTGGAGTAGAAGGTGTTGCTGGGCATAAAGACCTCAGTCCCCCATGAAATAACACCACATACAGATTCTACAGACGCTACTAAGTACTCCCCACCCCACTTTTACATCTGCACAAATAATTATTTTCCTGTAGTGTTATATTTGTACCGTATGGTATCCAGACACCCATTTTAATCTGTTTGACCACAGTAAAAGGCCAGCAACACTCCGTATTATTCAGAGCCCTATGAAATGACACCATATATACATTCCACAGACCCTACTGAGTATTCCTTACAATAATTTTACTGCTGCCCCAGAATAGTGTTTGCTCTATAAGCCAATATGTATACAGTGATTCTCATTGGGGGCATTTAAAACCCAAATTTAATGCAAATGTCTTAAATATGAACAAATCTGAATCATTGTTAATGTTGAGACAATTATTTTTCATATATCATGAAAAAATACAATTTATTGACACTTATTCAGGTTATTCTACTTTTACATGGGGACTTTTATTTTTAACATTTTCGAATTTCCGTAACCCGGAAGTACTTCTTTAGTGTTGCTGACGAGACGCTATTCACTTTATTACACATTCTGGGCCATGGACGCAACCTTTAGCACTAGTAATATTTGTTTTTTAATAGCTAGCTAATAAAGCCAAGGATAGTTGGGGAAATAAGTAGTAGCCGGATTGGTAAGTATTCGCTTCTAAACTCGTTTCCGACAGGAGGATGTAGCTAGAGTGACAGGCTTGCTATGGAACCAGCTAACTCATAGCTGGTAAACCCGAGAACTGTCATGAGAGAGCTGTCATGTTACAATGTTTCCTGCCTAGCTAGGAAACGTTGCGGTATTATGTAGCTAGCTAGCTTGCGGTTTTGCTGTAACACGTACGTTCTATTAGATATACAATGTAACTAATCACGAGATTGTTGCCAACTTGTACTATAGCTAGCAACAGTAAACAGTTAGTTTTTGTGTGACCTCGGCCCTTGATGAGAACAAAGATAGCTTCTAACTAGGCTATGTCGTGCTGGTCATTAAATTATTTCCCCCTCCCTGTTTTCCTTTCCCCATTTTAGCTACCAAACCTATCTGATATTTAGAATGGTAGACATTTGAGTTCAAATCTTGAATCTCCTTTAACAAAGGGTTATGAACGGGAGAGGAAATTACAGTGACTCAGATTTTTGTAGTCATCACTCCATTTATATACAAATGAGTATACAAAAGAACACCTGCTCTTTCCATCACAGACAGTGTAGATGAAGGGGAAGAGACAGGTTCATGAAGGATTTTTAAGTCTTGAGACATGGATTTTGTATGTGTGCCATTCAGAGGGTGAATGGGCAAGAAAATATATAAGTGCCTTTGGACATGGTATGGTAGTAGTTGCCGGGTGCACCAGTTTGTGTCAAGTTCTGCAACGCTGCTGGGTTTTTCACTCAACAGTTTCCTGTGTATCAAGAATGGTCCACTGCCCAAAGGACATAAAGACAACTTGACACAACTGTGGGAAGCATTGGAGTCAATATGGGCCAGCATCCCTGTGGAATGCTTTCAACACCTTGTAGAGTCCAGGCCCTGCAGGTGTTCCTAATGTTTGGCATACTCAGTGTACATGGTCTATGCTCCAAATATGAGGCTCCAAGACAGGCGATGTGTGGATGACAACAGCTTGTCAGCTATCACTTCCTGCTTTCCAAATGCAAAAGTGATACTTCTTTGTACCTCTTCTGTAAGGTGCAGTTTAGGTCTACCCATTCCTAATCCAACTCCACAAGCCTGCCCATATTTTCCTTTCCCCTTGATTTTCCCTTGCGGATCTAGGACCAATTTGCATCTATACCCTAATTTACCCGATGGCTATTTTGAGCAATTGTCATATTGTTTACACCCCCATCAGCTCCTTCTGGACCTCGGTTTGTGTCATTGACACTGAGCATTCTATAGCAATTGGTGTTCAGATTCCCTTCACATCCAGTACTTGAATGTTTTCTCTTTTACATCATCTGAAAGGGAATGATAGATGAATAGCAAGTACTCTGAAATCCCATCAATACAACCCACTAGGAAAAGCCTTCAATTCAACATCTATTCCACGTTGGTTCAACGTAATTTCATTAAAATGACGTGGAAACAACGTTGATTCAATCAGTTTGTACCCAGTGGGAAATGGAGTCAAATGTCAAGGCCCATGTCAATTCTGATAGCCCCTATGCACACATTGGGGCCACACTTGCTAACATTTGTCTCAAAATGGGTCATGTGCAGTTTGCGAACAATTCGTTCTTTTTGAACCACTCTTTTTACTGACTCAAGAGTCATGGTGAGTTTTTCCTGAGTGACTCGTTCATTTTAGCGGTTCGTTTGAGCTGCTGGACGCAATGAATTCTATATCAGGATTAATAAGCGCTCCTCCGGTGACCCAAGATACGTGCTCCGACCAACCATTTTCATATGTAGGCCTATGCGCATAGGCAAAATAGATCATGCCGCAGGCATCATAGAGTAGAAAAATAAATGTTAAGAAGTGATAAATGATCGCATGGTGCAAGAATGAATGCAATTAATTGATTATCGAATACTATGATGGACACAGCTTTGTAGAACCAAAACATACACAGCGTCTGCTCAACAAACTTTACTCGAGAACGAATCGCTGGAGTGCTGAAATTCGTGAACGATGTTGCGCTTATCATTCTCACGGCAGTATAGCCGAGGAGCGCTCATCTTTGTTCTCTTATATCGAGGAGGAGTTGAGTATTGATAACTGGTTTCTGGCACAACATTGAGTCACAATCAGTCGATACTTGTAAAAAATTGAAATTCTGGAAAACATACCTGTGTGCTTGTCCCTGTAGAAATGCAGTCCTTCCGCGGGGTGCTGAAATTCATACTTTAAAAAAAAATATATATAATTTTACCCCCTTTTGGCGATGAGCCAAGTAAAGCTATTTTTGTTAACTTTCTGATTGACTTTGTTTTTACTTTCACTATACAGTATGTTAGCTAAAGTGTGATGTATTCCTGTAACATCCAACTATACGAGCAATGGAATGTGGGACATTCCTTATGCCGCTGCTACCTTCTACCACTCCCGAGATACCAAACCTTTACTGCATGCCGGATTGTCACATTGATTATGACACATGGCTTTAGAATGAGGGAGAGCTATTCTATAGGTAGGTGTTGCTCAATGTCTATAAGACTGATTTCCCCCTTTTAATTTGAATGTTTAACTTTAGGTTGCAGAGTCTGGTTGAGGCTGGTTGGCCGGTGAATGCACAGAGTGAAGAAAGTGAAACGTGGGAACAAAACAGAAGGTTACTGGAAAAGGTATGGTGTCCTTGTGTGTTCAAATGACCTGTGCGAATAGGAGTGCTAGATCAGTATTTTTTCCAAACCCTGGTCCTCCAGTACCCCCCCCCCCCCAACCGTACACATTCTATTGTTACCCTGGACAAGCACACCAGATTCATCTTGTCAACTAATCATCAAGCCCTCAATGAGTTGAATGAGGTGTTTGTCAAGGGCTACAACGAAACTGTTGGGGGTACTGGAGGACCAGGGTTGAGAAACGCTGTGCTAGGTAACCCATTGTGTAGGCCGATACATTTGTGAGTCTCTGTCTGTGTGCGTTTCCATACCAGATGCAAGTGCCATTTGTTCGTGAGCATGTAAATAACCAGTGGGTTGTCTCTGGGTTGTTTCTTCCCCCCCCCTCTCAGTTCTTTAGAAGTGAATATGACGGCGGTGGACGGGCTAACAGACAGCACAGAGGTGGTGGAGATGGAGGACATCCCGTCTCAGTTCTACGTGGAGAAGCACTCGTGGGATGGCCTGCGTGACATCATCCACAGCAGCAGGAAGTACTCGGGAATGATCGCCAACAAAGCGCCCCATGACTTCCAGTTTGTGCAGAAAAACGATGAGTCAGGCCCCCACTCCCATCGACTGTACTACCTCGGTGAGGCTTAAACCACCCGCCACTGAAGATCGTCACGCTATTGCTCAATCAGTGGTTCATTGAGTTACGCTTATGTTTTTACAATTAACTGCACCGTGTTGCAAGTTGTACCTTGGTCACCTAACTCGTTTTCAATTCCAATGCATCTCTCTACCAGGGATGTCTTACGGAAGTAGAGAGAACTCACTGCTCTACTCAGAAATCCCCAAGAAGATCCGGAAAGAGGCCCTCTTGGTGTTGTCGTGGAAACAGATGCTGGATCACTTCCAGGTGAATATCACTTATCTAATTTGTTCCACTGAAACCTAATGACATCCAAACTAGGGCTGAATATTATCCCAAAATCAACACTTTTTCCATCCAGAGAAAATGTAAAGCCCTCCCGTGCATCCCGGTATTTCCGTTCAAACCGGAAATGCTATAAAGCGTATAATACCACCCCCCAAAAAATCTGACATGATTATACCACTGTAAATTGGTAAATATACAGAGGAACACAGGTTTCTTGTGGTATTTGCTGCAATTGAATCAACTCAAAGTTCTCTGTCACCACACTAGGCTATTTCGTTGATGTAGCCTAGTTTTAATGTAGGCCTATGAAGCACTGTTTGCCAACTGGTAATGATGAGGTTATTACAGCCTACTGAAAATGACGTTTGTTTTAGCCTACCTACTTATTGTGGCATATCCGATTCTGCGCTAAATAAACAGATACGCAATAGCAGCAAAAAGCGGAGATTCAGCACCATGGATAGCGCCGCGGTTGATCAATTAAATGCGCAAATCTAACTAGTCAATCCCGTGCCGTATAGTCTGTGGCCCGTGCTCTCTTGCATGCGTCTCATTAGGAGGATTTCAAAAAGTCACTTGTTGGTAAGAATAAGCATTTGCTCCATTCCCTGCTTCTGTGTCAATGAGCCTACAAACGCTGCACTGTTCGTTAGTCTCGTCATTCACAATTTGACATTTCATATTGTCACCTATCAGACTATTGTCAATTTAATATTGGTTTTAGGGTACATCTATTATGTGGTCATTTCGGTATAGTTTAGGTGCAGTGAGGGCCGCAGTTTACATTTTAGAGCCTCTGCTAGTACCACACAGCTACATTTATCAAATTGTATTTGTCACCTGCGCCGAATAAAGCGGGTGTAGGCCTTAACGTGAAATACTTACAAGCCCTTAACCAACAATGCAGTTTAAGAAAAAGAGTTAAGAAAAATATTTACCAAATAAACTAAAGTAAAAAAGAACAACAATAAAAGAACAATAACGAGGCTATATACAGGGCCAATGTGCGGGGGTATGAGGTAGTTGAGGTATTATGTACATGTAGGTAGGGGTAAAGTGACTATGCATAGATAATAAACAGCGAGTAGCAGTCTTATGGCTTGGGGGTAGAAGGCATCCTACGGTCCCTGGGAGACAGGCGGTCTGCTATTTCGGACCGGAGAAAGTCTAAGGTCTCCTGTTGGGCGATGGCGCAGGCCGTTAGCTGACAGGCATAAGCAAAGAATTTCTACATCAGCGGGTGTAGTGGGCTTCTGGAAGAACAAAAAGTATATTATAAATCACAGCCACCGGAAAGGGGAACGGTTGTGGTCTTGCCTCAAAGTGCCTGTATTCTCCACCAGTTTTGAATGGATCGGCTTGTATGAAGCACCCTAACACAGGAGGGAGGCATAAAATGAACAGACGAGAGGCAGTGGTTGTGGTTCCTTTTTTTTGTATCGTTTACTAAACGGGTCTTCTTTCGCCCGACAAGATAACTCCAGTACAGGGAACTTCTAATGCTGAAACACCAGGGTAACAAAACAAATAAACATAAACTAAGCCGTTGACCAAAAGGCCGTGGCCAAAAAGAGAGAGAAAAACAACAATCGGCTACTCCTGTCTTAGACTATCGTCTAGACTATTAGACTATCGTCTACACATAACAGTTACAGGAGGAACACTTCTCTCTACCTAAAGCCTGCCTTGGTTAACAGAGAGACAAGGTGCCCAGTCACATAAGCTTTCTCTGAGGTAGGAAAAACCGACGTCCTCCCAGGTCCCCGTCTCTATTCCCAATCCTCTCCAACTCCTCTCCTGGCACACCTATATAGAGGAAGACACAAAGCAATTAGGGGGCCCAGCTGTGTAATAATTGGCTTTACACTGAGTACCTATCCCCTGAGAAGGGTGCTGTTGTGTCGTCTTCCTCCAGCTGGTGACTGAAGTATGTGTATATATATATATATATATATATATATATATAAATACTGCTCAAACACTTATACTGCTCGAACACTTAAACAACACAATGTAACTCCAAGTCAATCACACTTCTGTGAAATCAAACTGTCCACTTAGGAAGCAACACTGATTGACAATACATTTCACATGCTGTTGTGCAAATGGAATAGACAAAAGGTGGAAATTATAGGCAATTAGCAAGACACCCCCAATAAAGGAGTGGTTCTGCAGGTGGTGACCACAGACCACTTCTCAGTTCCTATGCTTCCTGGCTGATGTTTTGGTCACTTTTGAATGCTGGCGGTGCTTTCACTCTAGTGGTAGCATGAGACGGAGTCTACAACCCACACAAGTGGCTCAGGTAGTGCAGCTCATCCAGGATGGCACATCAATGCGAGCTGTGGCAAGAAGGTTTGCTGTGTCTGTCAGCGTAGTGTCCAGAGCATGGAGGCGCTACCAGGAGACAGGCCAGTACATCAGGAGACGTGGAGGAGGCCGTAGGAGGGCAACAACCCAGCAGCAGGACCGCTACCTCCGCCTTTGTGCAAGGAGGAGCACTGCCAGAGCCCTGCAAAATGACCTCCAGCAGGCCACAAATGTGCATGTGTCTGCTCAAACGGTCAGAAACAGACTCCATGAGGGTGGTATGAGGGCCCGACGTCCACAGGTGGGGGAACATGCTTCCACCACCGTGCTTCACCGTAGGGATGGTGCCAGGTTTCCTCCAGACATGACACTTTGCATTCGGGCTAAAGTGTTCAATCTTGGTTTCATCAGAAATGTTTTGGTACCCTTCCCCACATCTGTGCCTTGACACAATCCTGTCTCGGAGCTCTAGGGACAATTCCTTCGACCTCATGTCTTGGTTTATGCTCTGACATGCACTGTCAACTGTGGAACCTTATATAGACAGACAGGTGTGTGCCTTTCCAAATCATGACCAATCAATTGAATTTACCACAGGTGGACTCCAATCAAGTTGTAGAAACATCTCAAGGATGATCAATGGAAACAGGATGCACCTGAGCTCAATTTTGATTCTCATAGCAAAGGTTCTGAATACTTATATAAATAAGGTATTTTTTAAATATTTGTTTTTTATACATTCGCAAAAATGTCTAAAAACCTGTTTTCACTTCGTCATTATCTGGTATTGTGTGTAGATTGATGAGAAACATATTTAATACATTTTAGAATAAAGCCGGAACGTAACAAAATGTGGAAAAAGTCAAGGGGTCTGAATACTTTCTGAATGCACTGTGTGTATGTGTGTGTATATATAAAACATCCTGCTTATCTTAGTTTCCATAATTAACAAATACTATTTGTAATAATGTAGGCAGTTCATGATTGTTTCCTCTTACCAGGATTGCCATTACGAACATGACATTTTTGGCAAGCAATTATTATTTTAGCAAACAATTATTGTGATCCATCCTATATTGTCCCTAACATCTTTACTCACTAGCAACAGTTGTGGGATACATACATACACAAACACAAACACAAATGACTTTTCCCTCTTTCCAACACTTCCAGGCCACCCCGCACCAGGGGGCCTATTCCCGAGAGGAGGAGCTGCTTAGGGAGCGTAAGCGTCTGGGAGCGTTTGGGATTACCTCCTACGACTACCACGCCCAGACCGGCCTGTTCCTCTTCCAGGCCAGCAACAGCCTCTTCTATTGTCAGGACGGTGGCAACAATGGCTTCATTGTGAGTTTTACCCCCCCTTCATCATCAATCAAGTGTATTTATAAAGCCCTTTCTACATCAGCGGTTCTAAATTCCTCTGTTTCAATTTAGACCATCCACTGCTTTCATTTCTTCACAGTCACAACAGTAAGTTAGCAGCTTGCCATAGCCATCATAGCCATTTTCCTGTATGGTGAATAAAAAGTTGGCAACTCAAAAGGTTGTCAGATATGTTCTGGTACTTACAGTTGAAGTCAGAAATGTACATACACCTTAGCCAAATACATTTAAACTCAGTTTTTCACAATTCCTGACATTTAATCTGAGTAAAAATTCCCTGTCTTAGGTCAGTTAGGATCACCACTTCATTTTAAGAATGTTAAATGTCAGAATAATAGTAGAGAGAATTATTTATTTCAGCTTTTGTTTCTTTCATCACATTCCCAGTGTGTCAGAAGTTTACAAACACTCAATTAGTATTTGGTAGCATTGCCTTTAAATTGTTTAACTTGGGTCAAACGTTTTGGGTATTCTTCCACAAGCTTCCCACAATAAGTTGGGTGAATTTTGGCCCATTCCTCCTGACAGAGCTTGTGTAACTGAGTCAGGTTTGTAGGCCTCCTTGCTCGCACACGCTTTTTCAGTTCTTCCCACAAATTTTCAATTGGATTGAGGCCAGGGCTTTGGGATGGCCATTCCAATACCTTGACTTTGTTGTCCTTAAGCCATTTTGCCACAACTTTGGAAGTATGCTTGGGGTCATTGTCCATTTGGAAGACCCATTTGCGACCAAGCTTTAACTTCCTGACTGATGTCTTGAGATGTTGCTTCAATATATCCACATAATTTTCCTGCCTCATGATGCCATCTATTTTGTGAAGTACACCAGTCCCTCCTGCAGCAAATCACCCCCACAACATGATGCTGCCACCCCCGTGCTTCACGGTTGGGATGGTGTTCTTCGGCTTGCAAGCCTCCCCCTTTTTCCTCCAAACCTAACAATGGTCATTATGGCCAAACGGTTCCAATTTTGTTTCATCAGACCAGAGGATATTTCTCCAAAAAGTACGATCTTTGTCCCCATGTGCAGTTGCAAACCGTAGTCTGGCTTTTTTATGGCGGTTTTAGAGCAGTGGCTTCTTCCTTGCTGAGCAGCCTTTCTGGTTTTGTCGATATAGGACTCATTTTACTGTGGATATAGATATTTTTGTACCTGTTTCCTCCAGCATCTTCACAAGGTCCTTTGCTGTTGTTCTGTGATTGATTTTCACTTTTCGCACCAAAGTACGTTCATCTCTAGGAGACAGAACGCTTCTCCTTCCTGAGCGGTATGATGGCTGTGTGGTCCCATGGTGTTTATACTTGCGTGCTATTGTTTGTACAGATGAACGTGGTACCTTCAGGCATTTGGAAATTGCTCCCAAGGATGAACCAGACTTGTGGAGGTCTACAATTTTTTCTCTGAGGTCTTGGCTGATTTCTTTTGATTTTCCCATGAAGGCCTTGAAATGCATCCACAGATACACCTCCAATTGACTCAAATTAAGTCAATTAGCCTATCAGAAGCTTTTAAAGCCAAGACATCATTTTCTGGAATTTTCCAAGCTGTTTAAAGCCACAGTCAACTTAGTGTATGTAAACTTCTGACCTACTGGAATTGTGATACAGTGAATTATTAGTGAAATAATCTGTCTGTAAACAATTGTTGGAAAGTAGATGTCCTAACCGACTTGTCAAAACTATAGTTTGTTAACAAGAAATTTGTGGAGTGGTTGAAAAATGAGTTTTAATGACTCCAACCTAAGTGTATGTAAACTGCTGACTTCAACTATATATGAGCTGGCTAGACAAAGAAATCCATTATTAATTTGGTTATGTAGGTCCTAAGAAACATACAACTAATACAATATATTTTCAAAAAATAGAATAGTATATTTTGAGTTTAATTATATTACTGGTCTGTGCAAATGTATTATTTAATTTTGTTCATTCAAGAGACATACTTAGCTTACATTCCCATGCCCTGATCAATCAACACACATATTTTATTGTAAGAATTAATATAATGGAATATAACAGAATAAATCATATTTTTCCCACACAACTTGAGTGTCACTAACGTGTGGAACCGCTGTCATATAACAAATGTTTAAAACATTCTGACTTCTGTAAGGTGATTTCAGAAAGTTGCTTTTTTGATCCACTTTGCATGTGATCATATCGTTGTGCGCCTTCTCTTATTTCAAACGCCCCAATGTTTATTTTGTCTGTAGACAAAGATAGCGATTTGTTGTTTAAGTTAGGTTAATATGCACACATTTCTATCATTTATTAACTAATTATAAGGGCCTTTAAATATTTACCTGTCAAAGTCAATAAAAAATATGAAATGGCAGTGTGCATTCCCCCGGGCTAAATGCCAAAGCATTACCGCTCAAGGACAGAACGAATGAAGAATGCATTAAAATTATTTCTGTGAAGCTGTGATTTTAAATTTTATTTAAATTCTAATTTTTATTTAACTAGGCTAGGTTAAGAACAAATTCTTATTTTCAATGATGGCCTAGTGGGTTAACTACCTTGTTCAGGGGCAGAATGACAGTTTTTTTTTTTGTGTACCTTGTCAGTTCGGGGATTCGAACCTGCGACCTTTCAGTTACTAGTCCAACGCTCTAACCACTAAAGCGTTGGACTACCTGTCGCCCCAAACTTGACAAGGACAAGTTTAATGTTGGACAACAATATAATGTTAATGATTTAATGCGTGCGAAAGATGGTGAGTTGGGGGGACTTTTAAATACATTACAGAAATCCTGACTAGGTCGGTTGATGGAAATAAAAGTACAGGCTTTGTTGCCGGCAATACCTTTCAGATATAAAGAAAAGGTGGCAAAAAGTTGCCGGCTTGGTAAAGTTGGCAGAAAAACGTCTTGGTATGGAAGGTCTTTGCATAAGTATTCAAACCCCCTTGAGGATTCAAATTGATTGAATTGATTTGTCATTTTTTTGTAAACAATCTATCACAAAATACTCTGTCAAAGTGGAAGTAAAATTCAAACTTTAAGAAAACACATTTGGGATTGATTACACCTGGATTGTGCAATATTTGCCCATTTTTTATTATTTAAAAACTTCTTCAAGCTCTGTCAAGATGTTGGGGATCATGGCTCGACATCCATTTTCAAGTCTTGCCATAGATTTTCAAGCAGATTTAAGTCAAAACGGCAGGAACATTCACTGTCTTTCTTGGTAAGCAACTCCAGTGTAGATTTGGCCTTGTGTTGTAGGTTATTGTCCTGCTGAAAGGTGAATTCCTCTCCCAGTATATGGTGTAAAGCAGACTAAAACAGGTTTTCCTCTAGGATTTTGCCTGCGCTTAGCTCCATCTCGTTTATTTTATCCTGAAAAACTCCCCAGTATTTGCCAATATCAAGCATACCCATACCATGATGCAGCCACCACCATGCTTGAAATTAAGGAGACAGTTACTCAGTGATGTGTTGTGTTGGATTTTCCCCAAACATAAGGCTTTGCATTTAGGCCAAAAAGTGTATTCCTTTGCTGTGTTTTTGTTGCAGTATTACTTTAGTGGGTTGATGCATGTTTTTGGAATATTTTTATTCTGCATAATTGTATTCATCTTTTCACTCTCATTTAGGTAATTATTTTGGAGTCACTACAATGGTGTTGATCCATCCTCAGTTTTCTCCCATCACAGCTATTGAACTTGGTAGCTATTTTAAAGTCACCTGTGGCTTCATGGTAACATCCCTGAGTAGTTTCATTCTGGTCCTGCAGCTCAGTCCAGAAGGATGACTGTATCTTTGATGTTTCTGGGTGGTTTAATACATAATCCACAGCATAATTATTATCTTGACCATGCTTAAGGAGATATTCAATATCTGATTTGTTATTGTTACCCATCTACCAACCACTGTCCTTCTTTATGAAGGAAAGCTCCCTGGTCTTTGTTGTTTTTTGTAGTTCTTTGCTTGGTATTGAGTACTTGACTGTGGGACCTTACAGATAGATAGTTCTATGTATGGGGGACAGAGGAAGGTGTAGTCAACCCCTAATATTATTATTATGTGATTTATTATGCCAAATGTTACCCCTGAACTAATTTAGGCTTGCCTAAGCAAAGGTTAAGCAACAACTATATTTTAGTTATTCCTTTATTAAATATATCTTTCAAAAGAAATCTTCCACTTTGACATTAGAGTGTTTTGTGTAGATTGTCGGCAAAAAAAAAAGACAATTACATTTTCACCCCACTTTGTAACACAATGTAATGTGTAGAAATCCAAGGGGTCTGATTACTTTTACCAGGCACTGTAAGTGTGCCAGTATAACTGTTTTAAGTGTTTTCTAGAGCTTTACACTCACTTCTTCCCTTAGTTCTCTCAGGTTGTGGTTAGTTTATACATTCTAGAGAATACGTTGGCTATATGGGCTCGATTTGACACCATGCCTACCGTTATGTTGTTTTCTATACATGGCCTGCCTCGGTGTTCACACTTGTCAAAATATCTGTCGAAGACCGAATCTATCATAGCAAGCAGTCTTTGATTATTCCCTGTTGTGGTTCAATTATGACCATCCTGGGATTTGATATCTGCGTCATTAAGTGGAATTAAAAAATCCTGTAGTTGAGATAAGCGTTAGTGGATGAGATAATCATTAGTGTTACGAACTGCACAGCACCCAACGCCACTGCAATGAATGACTGTTGCTGTATATATGGTTGTCTTCAGGGTTGTATTCATTAGTGCACATTGTAGAACAACGAAAAAAAGGTTTTCAATGGAAAACGAAAACAAGCCGTTGTGTTGGACAAGTCTAGGTCTTCCTGTTTCAGTCTGTTTTGTGCCGTTTGGTGCCTAATGAATACGACCCTGTACACTGACAGTGTGTTTCCTGGTTAAAAAGCAGTCTGCCCCCATGAAGCCGGTGGAGATTAAGACACAGTGCTCAGGGACCCGCATGGACCCCAAGATCTCCCCAGGAGAGCCCAACTTCATTGCATTCATCAACAACAATGACCTGTGGCTGGCTAACATCAAGTCTGGGGAGGAGAGGAGACTCACCTTCTGTCACAAAGGTCAGGGGGGGGTCAGCAACTTTTGGACGTTTGTTGTACTGTAGTCGTATGGAATTGTAAACGTTTTCTATGCCATGCTGCTGACACTGAATAGATTTAATCAAATGAATGAATCCCCTCTCCCTGGGTCAGGTCTGGATAATGTGAAGGAGGACCCCAAGTCTGCGGGCGTGGCCACGTTTGTGATCCAGGAGGAGTTTGATCGCTTCACTGGCTACTGGTGGAGTCCATCTGCCGTAGAGGGTGAGTAGGGTCACCATCTATCACTCTTTCCATACGAGTAGAGCACTACTCACTTTCATGCGAGAGAAATTGGGCTCTTCTGTAATCAAGTAGTCTTGTCAGTCAGTCAATCAGTGATGCTTTGATGAACATTGTACAGGCTTCAACCTTCCCCAGACACTGTCATCATGAAGATGTCTGTCATATAAACACCAGCTGTATCTGTATGCATTTCCAGCCTGCTTTTCCCTTCTGTTAGACTCAGATGGGGGGAAAACCCTGCATCTGCTGTATGAAGAGGTGGATGAGACGGAGGTAGAGATCATTCATGTTCCCTCTCCAGCCCTGGAGGAGCGGAAGGCCGATGCCTACAGATACCCCCGCACAGGTGAGCCCCCCCGGCGCAGGTTGAGGCCTACTGATGTAGGATTGTACATTATGTGTATGTAGTAACACACATTAGTAATGACCTAATCAAATCATTTCAAGAGTAGAGCTCCTGAGTTTTCTTTTCTCTCGATCTATAATCTGAATGTTTCTATTTTTCTAGGCAGTAAAAATCCACAAACCACCCTCAAACTGTCAGAGATAAAGACTAACAACCAAGGCAAAGTAAGTTGCCTACTTTCAATTTCTCTCTCTTTCATTCTCTTATTTCTCTCTCTGCTCCCTGCATTGTGTTTATGAGCAGACTAATTACGTCTCTCCGTCCGTCTCTCCGTATGTCTCTCCGTCCGTCTGTCCCTGTCTGTCCCTGTCTGTCTCCAGATCATGAGCATCCAAGACAAGGAGCTGGTTCTCCCCTTCACCACTCTATTCCCCGGGGCGGAGTACATCGCCCGGGCAGGATGGACGAGTGACGGCAAATAGTGAGTGTTACGGCAAAATGTTTCCCCAGGGAACGCATTAGTCTTGACCTCTCTCTGTTTCTTTGTTGGCTTATATTGGTTAGAGATGGGGGATGTACAACTGATTCCCAACTGGAGGAAAGCTGCTATGGTTGTGTATGTGTTAGTTGATTAGTTTAATCAGTTGTGTTAGTGTTGAGCTCAAACACATGCCTGTACACCAGGGATCATCAACCAGATCCAGCCGCGGGACGATATCTTCTTGAGCGGATGGTCAGGGGGCCGGAACATAATTACAAATAATTTGTAGACTGCAAATTTGACCGCAAGAAGCCCAAACAGATATAATGTTTGAGTGCGTCAAGAAATGCAACACTGCTGGGTTTTTCACGCTCAACAGTTTCCTGGGGTGTATCAAGAATGGTCCACCACCCAAAGGACATCCAGTCAACTTGACAAAACTGTGGGAAGCATTGGAGCCAGCATACTTGTGGAGCACTTTCGACACCTTGTAGAGTCCATGCCCTGACGAACTGAGGTTGTTCTGAGGGCAAAAGGGGGTGGACCTCAATATTAGGAAGGTGTTCCTAATGGTTTTTTTTCTCTATTATGCATGGGAATACTTTGGAACAGATTTCTAAAATTGAAATAACTTGGATCTTATTTGCTGGTGTTTTTAAAGTCTTTTATGTCCAACAATAAAACATTTAATAAAAATAAATAAATATACACTATATTTGTACATGATGTATCATGAAAGAAATTTGGCGATTGAAAGACATTTCATGTGAATATGTCATTATTTTCTCTTCATCAATCAGCTGTGCTAATGGAGGTGTCTACTACCGTTACTATTATGCAGGATATGACCGCATTGTTCCAGTAGACATATACACTATATAAGCTAAAGTATGTGGACACCCCTTCAAATTAGTGGATTTGGCTAGTTCAGCCACACCCGTTGCTGACAGGTGTATAAAATTGAGCACACAGCCATGCAATCTCCATAGACAAACATTGGGAGTAGAATGGCCTTAATGAAGAGCTCAGTGGCTTTCAACGTGGCACCGTCATAGGGTGCCACCTTTCCAACAAGACAGTTCGTCAAATTTCTGCCCTGCTAGAGCTGCCCCGGTCAACGTCTAGGAGCAACAACGGCTCAGCCGTAAGTGGTAGGCCACACAAGCTCACAGAATGAGACCGCCAAGTGCTGAAGCGCGTAGAGCATAAAAATCATCAGTCCTCGGTTACAACACTCACTACCGAGTTTCAAACTGCTTCTGGAAGCAACGTCAGCACAAGAACTGTTCGTCTGGAGCTTCATGAAATGGGTTTCCATGGCCAAGCAGCTGCACGCAAGCCTAAGATCACCATGCATAATGCCAAGCGTTGGCAGGAGTGGTGTAAAGCTTGCCGCCATTGGACTCTGGAGCAGTGGAAACGCGTTCTCTGGAGTGATGACTGATGCTTCACCATCTGTCAGTCCGACGGATGAGAACTCTAGCTTCCCCAATAGTGTAAAGTTTGATGGAGGAGGAATAATGATCTGGGGCTGATTTTCATGGTTTGGACTAGGCCCCTTAGACTAGGCCCCCCCCCCTTAGGGGGAGGGGGGGGGGGGGGGGCTCCCGAATGGCGCAGTGGTCTAAGTGCTAGAGGCGTCACTACAGACCCGGGTTCGATCCCGGAGGACGCATGGCTCAAATTTGCATTTGCCTGGTGTACTGTATAGGATCCAGTCAGTGAAGTAAAGTGTCTCTCTGTCTCCCTCTTCAGTGGTTGGGCCGTGCTGCTGGACCGCAGTCAGAAGAGGCTCCAGCTGGTCCTGCTTCCCCCGGCCCTCTTCATCCCCATCACAGACGACCCGGCCCAGAGACAGGAGAGCCTGGAGGCCGTGCCCGAGGATGTCCACCCTTACATTGTCTACGAGGAGACCACCGACATCTGGATCAATGTGAGAGAGAGTTTCTGGGGATGGCACTTCTTAAGAGGCTGGGCACATCTCAGTCATTGTTTTGAGCATGAACAGGGAAAATAAACATTTTGTTAAGATGGAACATGAATAAGGTTTGGTAATGGAGGGGCCCCTCAATTTAACCCGTTTGTACTATATGAGAGAATTGTAGCTACCAGATTATGAGGTTAGTATTATGTGTACAATGAATCATAAGACTCTAGATTTGGTTATCTGTGCTCTTTCAAAAATAAAGGTTTGATGCTTGTTGGGAACTACTCTTGGAACATTTGCCTATTGAGTTTGATTATTGAATTGACAGTTGGCAGGTAGCCTAGTGGTTAAAAGCCTTGGGCCAGTAACCGAAAGGTCGATGGTTCGAATCCTGAGCAGACTTGGTGAAAAATCTGTCAGTGTGCCCTTGAGCAAAGCACTTAACTCTAATTGCTCCTGTAAGTCGCTCTGGATAAGAGTGTCTGTTAAAATGACTTAAACATTACATGTAAAACAGTCACTATATATTGAGAGTGTATATTGACAAATCATTAGGAACACCCCCTTTTGCCCTCAGAACAGTCTCAATTCGTCATGGCATGGACTCTACAAGGTGTCGAAAGCGTTCCACAGGGATGCTGGCCCATGTTGACTCCAATGCTTCCCACAGTTGTGTCAAGTTGGCTGGATGTCCTTCAGGTGGTGGACCATTTTTCATAAACACAGGAAACTGTTGAGCGTGAAAAACCCAGCAGCGTTGCAGTTCTCGACACACTCAAACCGGTGCGCCTGGTAGCTACTACCATACCACGTTCAAAGGCACTTAAATCTTTTGTCTTGCCCATTCACCCTCTGAATGTCACACAAACACAATCCATTTCTCAATTGTCTCGAGGCTTAAAAATCCTTCTTTAACCTTTAACCTCCTCCCCTTCATCTACACTGATTGAAGTGGATTTAACAAGTGACATCAATAAGGGATCATAGCTTTCACCTGGATTCACCTGGTCAGTCTGTGTCATGGAATGAGTGGGTGTTCTTAATGTTTTGTCCACTCAGTGTATATTTGCATGGAAGAATTGGGCCACGACAAACGAATAACAACCATGATTTTCTGTTGCCTCCAGGTTCATGATATTTTCTATCCGTTCGTTCAAACGTCAGAGGACGACTTCTCTTTCATATGGGTGAATGAATCCAAAACGGGCTTCAGCCATCTGTACAAAATCACATCAACTTTGCGACCAGGCTGCTTCCAATGGTCAGGAAACTACACACATACAGAGGGTGAGTCATTAGAATGAAGAACCTTTAACAACGTCAAATTGCCTTGAGTCTCAGATCCGTTTGTGCCGTCTTGCCAATGTCATTGCTGTCATCGTCATGTCACAGCACAAACAGATCCAGGACTCGGGCTTTGTCCTTCCTTCCTCGGGCTAATCCCTGATCTGTATGTGTCGCGGTTTAAGTGAATGGCGAGATCTTGAAGGCAATAGGATGTAACCTCGAAATATCTGCGGTCGCCACCCGGGCGTCAGATTGCCGCACTGTCAGTCAAGTAATGCTAGTGAAAGATCTCAAATCTCGATGGTCTCTTCCTCCTCTGCAGGAGACTTTAAATGTGCAATCAAGGAGGAGGTGACTCTGACCAGTGGAGAGTGGGAGGTGTTGGCCAGGCATGGCTCCAAGGTAGTAACTTCACTTCATCAGATTAAAGCCCTTCCTGTCGCTGTGTTTTTATAATCTGATGTGTTGGATATGTTTATAATGGATTTGTGTGTGTGTGTGTGTGTGTGCCCACGCTATTGTACGGTTATAATGCACTTTCTGCCGTCAAAATAAATCTCTGGACCCCGTTCTCTCTGTCTCTGTCTCTGTCTCTGTCTCTGTCTCTGTCTCTGTCTCTGTCTCTGTCTCTCGTCTCTCTCTCGTTTCACTCTGTCCCTCTAGATCTGGGTGAATGAAGCCTCTAAGCTGGTGTACTTCCAGGGCACTAGAGACACTCCCCTGGAGCACCACCTCTATGTGGTCAGCTATCAGTCCCCGGGCGACGTGGTCAGACTCACCAAGCCTGGCTTCTCCCACAGCTGCTCCATAAGTAAGGTACGGACGCGACAAATATGATTTAGCTAACGTTAGCATTACCCTTAGCCCTATCCCTTATAATGCAGGGTAGGGAGTATACGTTTACTCTTTGGGAGTGACCTAACAGTAGTAGGCTAGCTCAGCATTTGATTTTTGTAACGCTTATGGGCTGCCTGGCATGCAGTGCTATTTGGAAACGTTTGTGTGCCAAGCCCCCCTCTGGCACCCCTGTAATTACAACTCTTACCGCAAAATGCATTCTTGAAACCGGGCTACAGGTTTTGGTGGACTAGAGCCCTCTGTCGCCTGTCATTGCATTCACTAGCCACCTTGCCAAGCAACACCGCTGCAGTAGGTAGTACCGACAAACACTGTACCAACCCTGACCTCTGGCACACTGCACTTAATCAACCTCTACCCACGCTTCATCAGATCATACCACACAGGAACCTTAGGGAGGGACAGCTGATCCTTTCCCTATGAGAAGCCTGGTTACATCAGGGAGCGTTGTGGAACTGCCCATGTCATACGGTGTAACCATCTGGTCTTTCTGTGTCTGTGTGTGTGTCTGTGTGTGTCATAGAGAGACATAGAGAGGATATTGATGGATGTTGCTATAATGTAAGGGATTTGCCCTGGCCGTGAACAGATTGGGCCGAGTAGACAATGCTGTGTAGTGGGGTTGTGGCCTGTCGTGTGGGCATCTGGACCCATGTTGAAATACACAGGGAGTTGGTTCTGAAGCTGCTGGTCTCAGATCAGTTGTGTGATTTGTTTCAGGTGTGCCTCTAACTTTATAAGATAAGCAGCAAAGCTGGCTTGAAATCAGGGCCCAGTGACGTTCTGTCTCCGATGTGAAGATTCATTCACTGCTACTCATCTCTTTTGTCTCCTTCTCTCACTCCTTCTGTCTTTCACTGTATCCCCCCTCTCCGCATGCTCTGTCGCTATTCTTAACTCTCTCTCCCATCCCGCTTTCACTCTTCTCTCGGCAGAACTTTGACATGTTTGTCAGCCACTACAGTAACGTAAGCACTCCCCCCTGCGTCCATGTCTACAAGCTGACCGCCTCAGAGGGAGAC
Organism: Salvelinus namaycush; assembly: GCF_016432855.1. Classification (NCBI taxonomy): domain Eukaryota; kingdom Metazoa; phylum Chordata; class Actinopteri; order Salmoniformes; family Salmonidae; genus Salvelinus; species Salvelinus namaycush. The sequence continues at coordinate 10,486,538 of NC_052317.1, read as the reverse complement.
CCTCTCCACATGGTGCCTGAGTTCTGGGCCAGCATGATGGAAGCCCCAGGTAAGGGTGACCGGATGAGAGGGGTTTAGGCCTCGTTCCAATACTTTTTAATCAACATCCTTCCTTTCTGAGTTCTGGGCCAGCATGATGGAAGCCCCAGGTTAGGAAGAGAGGGGTTAGGCCCCATTCCAATACCTCATCATGCATTTATGTTACAGTGCATTCGGGAAGTATTCAGACCTCTTTACTTTTTCCACGTTATGTTACAGCCCTATTCTAAAATGGATTAAATCATTTCCCCCCCTTCATCAATCTACACCCTACCCCATAATGACAAAGAAAAAACAGGTTTAAAAATTTGTTTGCAAATGTATAAAATAAAAAACAGATTTTTTTTTCCCATTTTTTTTTTCACATTTACATAAGTATTCAGATCCTTTACTCAGTACTTTGTTGAAGCACCTTTTGCAGCGATTACAGCCTCGAGTCTTCTTGTGTTTAACGCTACAAGCTTGGCACACCTGTATTTAGGGAGTTGATCTCATTCTCCTCTGCAGATCTTCTCAAGCTCTGTCAGGTTGAATGGGGAGCATTGCTGCACAGCTATTTTCAGGTCTCTCCAGAGATGTTCGATCGGGTTCAAGTCTGGGCTCTGGCTGGGCCACTCAAGGACTTTGAGACTTGTCCCAAAGCCGCTCCTGCGTTGTCTTGGCTGTGTGCTTAGGGTCGTTGTCCTGTTGGAGGTGATCCTTCGCCCCAGTCTGAGGTCCTGAGCGCTCTGGGGCAGGTTTTCAGCAAGGATCTCTCTGTACTTTGCTCTGTTCATCTTTACCTCGACCCTGACTGGTCTCCCAGTCCCAGTCCCTGCCACTGAAAAACATCCCCACAGCATGATGCTGCCACCACCATGCTTCACCGTAGGGATGGTGCCAGGTTTCTTCCAGACGTGACGCTTGGCATTCAGGCCAAAGAGTTCAATCTTGGTTTCATCAGACCAGAGAATCTTGTTTCTCATGGTCAGAGTCCTTTAAGTGCCTTTTGGCAAACTCCAAGCGGGCTGTCATGTGCCTTTTACTGAGGAGTGGCTTCCGTCTAGCCACTCTATCATAAAGGCCTGATTGGTGGAGTGCTGCAGAGATGGTTGCCCTTCTGGAAGGTTATCCAATCTCCACAGAGGAGCTCTGTCAGATTGCTCAGTTTAGACAGGCGGCCAGCTCTAGGAAGAATCTTGGTGGTTCCTAACTTCTTCCATTTAAGAATGATGGAGACCACTGTGTTTTGGTGGACCTTCAATGCTGCAGAATATTTTTGGTACCCTTCCCCAGATCTGTGCCTTGACACAATCCTGTCTCGGAGCTCTACGGACAATTCCTTTGACCTCATGGCTTGGTTTTTGCTCTGACATGCACTGTCAACTGTGGGACCTTATGTAGACAGGTGTGTGCCATTCCAAATCATGTCCATTCAATTGAATTTACCACAGGTGGACTTCAATCAAGTTGTAGAAACATCTCAAAGATGATCAATGGAAACAGGATGCACCTGAGCTCAATTTTGATGTCTCATAGCAAAGGGTCTGAATACTTATGTCAATAAAGTACACTGCTCAAAAAAATAAAGGGAACACTTAAACAACACAATGTAACTCCAAGTCAATCACACTTCTGTGAAATCAAACTGTCCACTTAGGAAGCAACACTGATTGACAATAAATTTCACATGCTGTTGTGCAAATGGAATAGACAAAAGGTGGAAATTATAGGCAATTAGCAAGACACCCCCAATAAAGGAGTGATTCTGCAGGTGGTGACCACAGACCCCTTCTCAGTTCCTATGCTTCCTGGCTGATGTTTTGGTCACTTTTGAATGCTGGCGGTGCTCTCACTCTAGTGGTAGCATGAGACGGAGTCTACAACCCACACAAGTGGCTCAGGTAGTGCAGCTCATCCAGGATGGCACATCAATGCGAGCTGTGGCAAGAAGGTTTGCTGTGTCTGTCAGCGTAGTGTCCAGAGCATGGAGGCGCTACCAGGAGACTGGCCAGTACATCAGGAGACATGGAGGAGGCCGTAGGAGGGCAACAACCCAGCAGCAGGACCGCTACCTCCGCCTTTGTGCAAGGAGGAGCACTGCCAGAGCCCTGCAAAATGACCTCCAGCAGGCCACAAATGTGCATGTGTCAGCATATGGTCTCACAAGGGCTCTGAGGATCTCATCTCGGTACCTAATGACAGTCAGGCTACCTCTGGCGAGCACATGGAGGGCTGTGCGGCCCCACAAAGAAATGCCACCCCACACCATGACTGACCCACCGCCAAACCGGTCATGCTGGAGGATGTTGCAGGCAGCAGAACGTTCTCCACGGCGTCTCCAGACTCTGTCACGTCTGTCACATGTGCTCTTGTGCTCAGTGTGAACCTGCTTTCATCTGTGAAGAGCACAGGGCGCCAGTGGCGAATTTGCCAATCTTGGTGTTCTCTGGCAAATGCCAAACGTCCTGCACGGTGTTGGGCTGTAAGCTCAACCCCCACCTGTGGACGTCGGGCCCTCATACCACCCTCATGGAGTCTGTTTCTGACCGTTTGAGCAGACATATGCACATTTGTGGCCTGCTGGAGGTCATTTTGCAGGACTCTGGCAGTGCTCCTCCTTGCACAAAAGCGGAGGTAGCGGTCCTGCTGCTGGGTTGTTGCCCTCCTACGGCCTCCTCCATGTCTCCTAATGTACTGGCCTGTCTCCTGGTAGCGCCTCCATGCTCTGGACACTACGCTGACAGACACAGCAAACCTTCTTGCCACAGCTCGCATTGATGTGCCATCCTGGATGAGCTGCACTACCTGAGCCACTTGTGTGGGTTGTAGACTCCGTCTCATGCTACCACTAGAGTGAGAGCACCGCCAGCATTCAAAAGTGGCCAAAACATCAGCCATGAAGCATAGGAACTGAGAAGTGGTCTGTGGTCACCACCTGCAAAATCACTCCTTTATTGGGGGTGTCTTGCTAATTGCCTATAATTTCCACCTTTTGTCTATTCCATTTGCACAACAGCATGTGAAATTTATTGTCAATCAGTGTTGCTTCCTAAGTGGACAGTTTGATTTCACAGAAGTGTGATTGACTTGGAGTTACATTGTGTTGTTTAAGTGTTCCCTTTATTTTTTTGAGCAGTGTATTTCCGTTTTTATTTTCAATACATTTGCAAAAATGTCTGAACCTGTTTTCACCTTGTCATTATGAGGTATTGTGTAGATTGATGAGGAACAAATATGGCTGTAATGTAACAAAATGTGAAAAAAGTCAAGGGGTCTGAATCAGAATGCACTGTATATTCTTCAAGAATCAATGGGTATATGTCATTCCTTTAAAAGTCCAAAAATGTATGTAGCAATCGCAGACTACCCCTTTTAAAGACTTATCGTTCCTTGAGGCAATCACTGATCTTACTGGATAGGGGTAAAATCTGCCAAGGGATTCTGAGTTGCTCCTATCCAGTTGTGTTAGATCTGTGATTACTTCAATGAAGTGCTTTTTTTTTTTAGTATGCTTTGAATTTAGACTGCCCTTTTACTTAGTCACTTCTGAGTGGCCCAACCCATATGACTCACTAATAGTCCACTATTTCATTGCTTTAAAGCAACATATCTTACTACGTCATTACAATGAGGTCATGGGTGTTTCATAGTGACCTTTGCACCATAGGTAAACCAAGCTAAATCCAGATCTTATTAAATAATCCCATTGGTCTATTTTGGAGTAATACTTTGTGCGTAGTACATGTTGCATAATTAAGAGGAAATGTGAAGGTCAGCTATCTTTGTATTTTAGGAACAAAACAATCAATATATAAATATTTAGAGTAGAGTTGAGGCCGAGCGGTGATTATTTCAAGGCAGTGGCATCACCAGGAATCTTTCACTAGGGTAGCTAAGGGGTAGTAGCTTGGTCATTGTGTCAGGGGAGTGGTGATGCCATAAGTCCACAGATTTATTAAAGCTACAATCTGAGATCTGTTTGATGTTCAATTCAGTTATTTATATATATATTCATGAATTTAAGAGTGGATACATTTCCCCATCTCTGTTACATAACTCTCTTTCTCTTTTAGTATATACTAAAACAAGTAGCAGGGCTGGCGTTTTGAGGCAAAACTAATCCCAGATTGTAGTTTTTAAGCTAGGTGGGCAATTTTATGTCAGTCAATTATTGATGTCATCAGTACTTATTTCGCTGTGTGTATTTCAGGTTGCCCAGGAGACTACAAATCTCCGGAGATCTTTGACTTCCCAGGAAAGTCGGGCTTCCAGCTCTATGGAATGGTGTACAAGCCTCACAACCTCCAGCCTGGCAAGAAGCATCCCACAGTCCTCTTTGTCTATGGCGGCCCGCAGGTTTGTGGCTTCTCTCAGACATACCATTTTTCTTGTATGTCTGATTCCTTATAGAAATCCAGTCAGATCTGTGTGAGCACCGACGAGGTAGGAACTAGGGAAGGAGCCAGGGACTAAAATGGAACTGGTCCTTTATGACCTGCTTGTAACTAGCAATAATAGTGAATGCTTTCCTGTTTAACCCAGGAAATAGCCATTCCAAGCTCTGTCACCTTGCTTTTCACATACAGTAGCAAGATGTGTACAGGGCTTCTCGATAGGGCTGACCCAAACCTCACTGCGCTTGCTAAGATATATTTTCTTTTCGAGTGATCTTTTCCAGCATGGTTCCAGCATCTACGATGGATGCGGAATCAGGCCGGCCTTAGTGCGGCTCGGCTCTGCTAGGTTTGTCTCAGTGGCGTGAAAATGGTATCTGTTTGTATCCACAGGTCCAATTGGTGAATAACTCCTTCAAGGGGATGAAATACCTGCGTCTCAACACCCTGGCCTCCCTGGGATACGCTGTGGTGGTCATCGACGGGAGGGGCTCCTGTCAGAGGGGCCTGGAGTTTGAAGGGGCTCTGAAAAACAAAATGGTAGGATTGGTTTTCGAAAGCAACTATTTCCCTTCCAACCCATATCTTGCTTTTTGTTTATAAATGGTTTTAATACAAATGGTTCCGTCTTTTTGTAGTTAAGCGTGAAGGCGCCTGTGTTCAACTTTAGACACAGCAATGGCAAATTTGCACCTTGCCAACCAAGGCTGTTCCGGCTGTGCATGTTCATTAAAGCACATACCTTGTGCTGGCTTACTTTATTTATTAATAATACTTCATACTATTTATTCATTGGGCAGCGCCGGTGTGATTATTTGGGATGTGCACTTCATATCTCTCACACATCTTTCATCCAGACTATGAATCGTTTTTTGGGAATTTTAGAACCATGTTCATTCTACCCAAGTCATCTGGGCATGTGGATGTATCGGTGTGACTAACGCCCTTCTCTCTCTGTCTCTCCGTCTCTCTCTTTCTCTCTCTGTATCTCTCTGTATCTCTCTCTCTGTATCTCTGTGTGTGTTACCAGGGCCAGGTGGAGATCGAGGACCAGGTGGAGGGGCTGCAGTACGTGTCGGAGAGGTTCAACTTTGTGGACCTGAGTCGCGTGGCCATCCACGGCTGGTCCTACGGCGGCTTCCTCTCCCTCATGGGCCTCATCCAGAGGCCCAACATCTTCAAGGTGAGACGCGCCACAGTAAAAGGCACCACTCCTGAGACAACAGAATACTAGAATCTCTAGATCTCGACTGGGCCGAGGTTCATTCCACAGAGTTGCATTACCTTCCCTCTACTATTTCCTTCTCCTTAAAATCCGAGTGGGCTGGATTGATTATGGATAGATTGAACCATAGATGGGATAGGTTTGATTTAAGTGTGGTATTCTGGATAGATGTAGTTTTCCCGTTTGTCCTCATGGTGTCGCTGTGGGTTACACGTCATTCCACACTGCAGTTCTCACAGTAGTCTTAGCTCACGGTGCCTGTCCTTAGTGGTACTGCTCTACACATCACGGTGGCGAAGATCAACAAGAGTATATCTCTCTCACCACCACTTCAGGGGTAATAGGGGGCCTCTTCAGGCTCTTGTCAATATGTACATTACTGCTTGACAGAAATCGGGCTTCATTGAACCATGAAACGGCAATGAAGAGAAGTTTAGACATGCGACTACTCACAGGCATCCCATCTTCTCAAACGCTGCTCGACCTGTCGTGTTGCGTTAACCGCTAATGCTGGAAATTAGCGCAAACTGAAGTGTGACATTTTGTTGTTTCAATGTGTCAATGTCTTAATTGTGTCTTTCCCAATGGAGGCTGTGGAGGGAGAAATAGCAGGACAGGCTATTCTAAAAAAAAAACTAAAAAACAATCCCCTTCATCAATCTACACACTACCCTTTTAATGACAAAGAAAACCCTTGACTTTTTCCACATGTTGTTACGTTACAGCCCCATTCTAAAATGGATGAAATAATATTTTCCCCTTCATCAATCTACACAATACCCCATAACGACACATAAAAAAACGGGTTTTAAAATTTGTTTGCAAATGTGTAAAAGGAAAGAAACTGAAATATGACATTTACATAAGTATTCAGACCCTTTACTCTGTACTTTGTTGGAGCACCTTTGGCAGCGATTACAGCCTCAAGTCTTCTTGGGTATGACACTACAAGCTTGACACCTGTATTAGGGGAGTTTTTGTGATGACCCTACTGAAAATAAATAAACAAGTAAAATAAATTAGAAAAAAATGGCAATGTTGTTGTTCCTTTCAGGTGGCCATAGCGGGTGCCCCGGTGACCGTGTGGATGGCGTACGACACGGGCTACACGGAGCGCTACATGGATACTCCTGAGAACAATCCGCAGGGCTACGAGGAGGGCTCCGTGGCTCTGCACGTGGACAAGCTGCCGAGCGAGTCAGTCCCGGTTTACTGCACTCTACAATTGAACGAATCTAAGAAATAAGAATAGCCTACTTATCTATCTATATATATATACTGTAGATAACACTTTTGTAGTCTGGGTATAATGGTAGGCCCTCGGTCAGATGTTGGTATTGTAACATTTATCGCACAATTCTGTTTTACTTTCCATTTTGTTAATCATTGTTGGTTAAAAACGGGCATGGGTTTTGAGCAAAAAATGTCTTGGCTCAAATTTCAAGGACAGATGGGATGTTATTGAGTTTCACCATAGACATTTCTACAGGGGCGCAACTTTGGTTTTAGAAGTGGGGGACTCATTAATTTTTTTATCCGGTCGGATAAACACTCCAAACAGCCTCTCCGACTGCTCGGAGGCGTCCGCATGGTCCTAAAGCAAACCATTGCCTCATTGTTTTTTAAAATCACATTCCAATGATAAAACTGCCGGGGACAAAAATGCAATTTCAGAATGTGGTGGGGGGGACATGTCCCCCTCGTCCCCAGTGAAAGTTGCACACCCTGTACATCTGTATACATTTTTAAAACCCAGGATATACTTACTATTGTATAGTATAATTTTTTTTTTTAAAGGGGGCAACATGATAATTTAACCTTTTTTTATGTCCATTTCCATCCCTTTTGAAACCCTCTCCTTGTCCTCCCAGGCCAAACCGCTTGCTGATTTTACACGGATTCCTCGACGAGAATGTGCACTTTTTCCACACCAACTTCCTGGTGTCACAAATAATCCGTGCTGGGAAGCCATATCAGCTACAGGCTAGTATTTAACTTTTTCTACAATTTATTGATGCGTTTTTTCACATTTCTAGAATCAGCGTTTAAAGGCAGGTTATGGATAACGTATAGTCACTGTGGGCCATAGGCATAGCAGCTTCTGCTGGATATAATCTTAATCACTTGGGTTGACGTAATGACAGTGCAATAACACAGTGCAGCTGTCAAATTAGACAGCTTTGCTTAAAACAGTGTAGGGCCTCGATGTTGGAATGCAACAGTTGGGTAACTACTGTACACTCTGCATCAACTATCTCTACGCTACCCATATTATTTCCTCCCTAACATTGTTGCACAATTAGAGAAAATACTGCTACAGTCTCTTCCATGTGCTGTCAAAGTGGGGCCCAGAAGCATATACTGGTATGCGCCTATATAGCATGAAGCCAACGTCTTAATTTATGACTAAACTGTCACTTAAAAATGAAAGCCAGCAGACCAGAAAGTTGGGCCTCTTTATTACTATACAGCTTCTTGGTATGAATGGGTTTCAGGGAATATTGCGTTTTCAGAACATTGCAGATTGTATGTAGCTGGAGTCACATGTGCTGTACAGTATGTACTGAAGCAGTATGTACTGAAGCAGGAATTGGTGGTTGATTTTCCTCTGTTTTGCAGGTCTACCCCAACGAGCGACACAGTATTCGCTGCCCAGAGTCAGGAGAACACTATGAGATCATGCTGCTGCACTTTCTACAACAATACCTCTGAAACCGGGGTGAACGTCCCCCCCCCCGATAACCCCTCAACCTTGGCATAGAGACCTCGCACTCTGCAGCCACACCCATCCACCCCACATTTACCGTGAACTGGAGATCTCACTCAATTATACCTCCGCCTCTTTCCCTCTCTCTTTCTCTGTTGCTTGCTCTCTCCCTCTCTATTTCTCTGTTGCTTTCTCTCTCTCTCTCTCTCTCTCTCTCTCTCTCTCTCTCTCTCTCTCTCTCTCTCTCTCTCTCCCATTCTTCCTTTCTCTCGCCCCTACATTAGGGTGGGGGGTGTGGTTAGGTTACCTAAGGTGATCCAAGGCAGTGTTATCAAGTTTCACCGTGGAATGAAAGGAGGACAACATTATCTGGAGGCTGGGCCGCAATCACTCTCCCTTGTTTTCCTCTTCTCTGGAACCATGATTGTTTTGCCAAATGTTTTTCTTTTTCCTACATTTTATTCACTCAAATCCGTAGTAGGAGTGGGGTTCCTCAAACATGAAATGGAATCTATACAGACAGACAGAATATAGCTATAATACTTACTGTGAGTTTAAGCCTTGGAGGTGGTGTGTAATGGCTAGAGGAAGAAACCCTGCCTCTACTTGCATTCATTAACTATTTTAAGTGTGTATTGTTCAAATAAAATATTTGTATGGATTCTTATTTTATAATGAGTGTCAAACGAAGTCACTCATTGATATAGTCATTTTTGCACCCTTTCTCTAATCTCGCCTCGTTGCTCAAGGTGTCGGCTTGCCTTCTGAAGATACAATATTTGCCAAAGTACTTCTGACTTCTGATCATGCTGTTATTTTCTTTTTTTACTGCAATAACGATGCAAGTGTGAGCAGCCGAGTCTTAAACAGCTTTTTACCACCTGAATAAAATTTATACATGACGATGAATAAATGTATAATGAAATCTCCGCTCTTTGTTGTTATTTCATTTATCACAGGAGAACATGAACAAAGATGGATGGATGGATGGATAGATAGATAGATATATAGACATGCTTCAATGTCTCATATTGTACATGATAACAAGCTGAGTGTCATGGTCAACTACAATGTGATAGATATCTTAAACACAGTGAAACTACACTCCATCTCAGGGCTATTCATCTTTCCATGTGAACAGGTATTTTCCTCTTTGACCCTCCTAGTTTGTTGCAGAGCGGGAAAGACATCTCTTCTCCCTTTGGAACAGTAAGCACCTTTGTAATCATTGAGTACTCATGCATCCACCTTCCCTTTGGGAGGGGGACAGTTGCCATGGCCACCAGGGATCGACGCTTGTGTTTTATAGATGAGCTTGCTGGGAGCAAGAGTGCTTGAAAGTGATTGACGTTGCAGATGCCTTGATGTTACTGAGTAGACTCTGCTGTCCATGTGGACCACCGCATGAAGCTTTGGTAGCCATTTTGAGCACCTGTTTCAGAGGGTGAGACGTTCAACTGCAGCTAGAAATAGGACCTCACCCTTTATGAATGAAGTTGAATTCTATTTTTTTTTTATTGCAAATGGATAATCAAAGTAACGGTTTACCCGTTGGCTATTATTATTGATGAAAACGACAACATATTTGATTTGCCATCCTCTATGAAAAATGCATCTCAAGAGTTTATTTTCCATGTATGCATGATCCCTACCGGAAAGTGAATTTTGACCCTTGAAAGTCAGAATAATAGCCTGATTGTCACAGCAAGAAAATGCCCAATTGGCTAGAATCACATCGGCACCCAGGCAGAATGCCATTTGTTCTGCCCTCGAGGCAGAACTGTCCTCAGAACAAGATTGAGTAAGGAAATCTCCACTGAGCTAGAATTTGATAGAGGTCAATCACAAACAGCGGGACATTGGGCATTGGATGTCCCTTCCTGTCACTCACTCTCTCTCTGAAGGTGTTAGAAAGCACATTAGCAGTAAGCCTGACACCTGACCAGATTTATCAGAGGTGTGAGACATTGAAGTTGACGGAAGGAAGCCACTGGACCTAGCTTGTTTTAAGATGACTTAGCTGTTAATTCTGGGGAATACAAGAGGTCCACGTGCATGGTGCTACTTTACACATTTTGTCCCTAAGACACTATGCACTGATATTGTTAAAACGTGTCTCTGTCTCAACCCTAGCCTGCCTAGGGAAAGTTGTTTGCTTTCCCTCAGGTATTCCATCCAGATTTTATGAGTGGCTGCAATGTAAGGCAAATTGGGGAAATATTATGTTTCCTCACTGTGGTGGAAAAATGTGAATTGCAAGCCAAGAGCCAGGGCGTGTGCTCTCACTACTTTTACGATGATGGAATGGCTTCAGGACTGCAGTCTTGATAAAATGCAATATTATCAAGCCCGGTAACATGCAAATAAATAATTGAAATTGAGGCAAAAAATACCACATTGATTTGATAATAAGCACGTTTGAACTCAGCTCTGTATCAGCTCAATTTCAATCAATACCGCTAATTGGAAGAACCCTTACTCAGCCTTACTTTGTAAAAGCAAACATACCTTGACACAGCAGCCCGTCCCTGTTCAGCACTATGACACGTTTATCTCTGTAGTTTGTTTGTGGGGAATCTTCACATTGGGAACCATTGCTAGTAGAGATGGGGGACGCAGCGAGTAGAGTTAGGGCCTGTCTCTTGGCTGTGGGGCGCAGTGCAAGGCAAGCTTAAGCACAGCCAGGACATTCCTCTATCACCTGCTAGCCAGGCAGTATGCCAAGATCTGATTAACCCTCTGTGTGTGAATGGGATGGATTAGTTAGCTAGTCTGCTTATCCATTTTCCAATCAAGTATCTCATGCTGACCTACCATCTGTGTTGGATGGAAGTTTAAGACTATGTTCATTTGATTGTTTTCGAGTTGGCTACCCTAGTCTGCGGAGGTACTGCAGCAGGTCCGCGATCTTACTTATTTCTTTGGGGGAAATATTTTGGGGAATTTATGTGAAAAAATGATCATTTTTATGAATTTCGCTAGCTACAGCAGAATACCATTGTGGATGCCATTTAGGACGGAAGTTAGAGTTTGTTTAACTAGCATTGGCACAATTGGAAGTCTAAAGGAACAGTTTAGCACGCTAGCTGTTCCTGTTCATCCGACTAGATTTTTTATTTATTTAACCTTTATTTACGTCAGGACTACCGGGCATGATGACTCCTTGCTGTCCCCAGTCCACCTGGCCTTGCTGCTGTTCCAGTTTCAACTGTTCTGCCTGCGGTTATGGAACCCCTACCTGTCCCAGACCTGCTGTTTTCAACTCTTAATGATCGGCTATGAAAAGCCAACTGACATTTATTCCTGATTATTATTTGACCATGCTTGTCATTTATGAACATTTTGAACATCTTGGCCATGTTCTGTTATAATCTCCACCCGGCACAGCCAGAAGAGGACTGGCCACCCCTCATAGCCTGGTTCCTCTCTAGGTTTCTTCCTAGGTTTTGGCCTTTCTAGGGAGTTTTTCCTAGCCACCGTGCTTCTACACCTGCATTGCTTGCTGTTTGGGGTTTTAGGCTGGGTTTCTGTACAGCACTTCGAGATATTAGCTGATGTACGAAGGGCTATATAAAATTAAAATAAACTTGACTGATTGATTATTTAACTAGGCAAGTCAGATAAGAACACATTCTTATTGACGGCCTACCCCGGCCAAACCCTCCCCTAACCTGGACGACGATGGGCCAATTGTGCGGCGCCCTATGGGACTCCCGATCACGGCCAGTTGTGACACAGCCCTGGGATCAAACCAGGGTCTGTAGTGACACCTCTACCACTGCACCACTCGGGAGCCCATTTAAAGGGCGTCATTGCCAACATCTCGAAATCCCTTAATATGGAGGAACTTGCAATCATTGGAGCTGATTACTGGGTTTGTTCTTTATAGAAAAGTCTTAGGTGGGCAGTCTGTGGTAATTTTCAGGATGGAAAAACAATTTCAGTGTCAACTTAAACGACCAAAACCAGATAGAAAGCATGCAGAAAAGATATTGAACTATACATATTTAAAAAATAATACTTTGAGAACAATAAATTAAAAGGGAGAATCGAGCATTTAGGGCATATGCCCATTGATTTTGATATGTTTGAGCACAGGCGCACAGCGTTAGCCATGGCAAAATGCATAAATTGCAGGAAATCGGCTTTAGAACTGCAACATTTTCTCTCAGCTCAGTGGAAATGTGTAGAATTGCAGAAAATGTGCTTTACAACAGTAAAATCTCTCCCATGCCAGGATAGTTTTCATTTAAAAAATTTTACTAGAAAAGTGTCTATTCATTTCAAAATGTTTTACTTCTACTTGCCATTATCATTCACCTGATGATAAGCCAAGACGTTACTTTTTATTTTTTGCTAACATATGTTGAGGTCCCTGGGCAAGAAAAGTTTGAAAACCCCTGGGCTACAATGTTCATTTGACTAGTTGTCAAGTTGGCTCTCATATTCATTTGACTGTTTCTGTGTTGGCTACAGATGTTCATTTGAATGTTTTTGAGTTCTCTGACATGTTACTTCATTCTGACCATTGGCACACTTCTGGTTTTGTATTTACAGCTGCATCAGTGTGTTTGATCAAAGATCAGACAAAGTATTATTCTTTAAATCATTTTTATTGGCTGGTTGAAGCCAAAAATCAGTTTCTTTTCTCTTTAAACTTTTTTTTTTTTTTTTTTTTTTACAACTGAAAAACATAAAATAGACTATATAAATTACAAACAGACAATACCAGAAATATATAAAGATTCTTTAAAGCTTTTAAATAAAGGGAAAAAACTAAAAGTCATCGACAAGAACACTGGAGAATGTTACAACAGGTTGCAGTAAAGGTTCTGAAGAGACAGTCAATATTCATTCATCATACAGAAAGAAATGACTCTGGTCATTTTAAATGCAGTCAATATGACTGAGGAATAAAACATCCACGAGAACACAGTGGAGCAGGAGCTTACTTTGATTCAAAATAAAACTGCAGGAAAAAATTTAATAAAAAAAAGTTACTTTGTACAAAAGGCTGGAATTGTGTTTGCTCCATAGAGAAACAGGGAAATGTAGACAAAGAAACCACCATTGTTGAAAAATACTTTACACACTTTGTCTCATTACATACTGTAATTCTAGTTTACATTGATTATTTAATTTACATAATGCCTTTGAATAGCTAATGCCATTACGTTCATGTGGAAAACAACGAATTGTTTCAGTCACCATTTGGTCCATACAATCGGATTAATAAACTCCACAGTTGCCCCACTTGTACAACTGTAGTGGAGGGCAGTGTTCATGCTGACAATACTGTATTCTAGCTAGATGTCACTGCTCAACATCTGGGAGAGCTCTTGCATTTAAAGACATCTGTCAGATGGGTCTCCACATGTAGAAAATGCGTAGTTTCTTGGAACAGAGAACACATGTTGGAACTCACCTCATGCTGTTCCATTAATTTCTACTAAGGCTGATGCACATGTACTTCTTAAACAGACATTTCTGCATTGGTCGGTTGTGTCTCTGGCCGAGAGACTTGAAGACTTTCGAAAAACAAAGCTTAGGAAACATGGAGCCCATTCAACTATGAGTTCGTTTGGCTTTAATGATGGCCTTGGCTCCGTTGGAAGTCTCAGTGGGTGAGGCCTGGGATGAGCAGGTAGCTAACCTAACTCGTCGGCCAACCACCTCTGACGGTGTTTCAATTTAAGAAGAGAAAAGTCGGAAGACTGCTGTGTCTCTCCTCTACGACTTGTTCTCGATGGCGATGGGTGCGATCATCATGACGGTGGTCTTCAGGGGATAGTATCGGCCACGCCAGGTCTTCCAGAAGACCCCCTGCTTCCTCTGATGCCTCTGCTTGGGAGGAGGGCTCATGAAGTAGCGCCCGTTCAGGTTGGAGCGTCCGCAGTTGCTGAACCACCAGCCACCTGGAGAAAGAGAGCAAACATCTGGTTAGATTGGCATTGGTGCTACATTCCCAATTTGAGTTATTGAGAGATACATCTTAAGACCTCAAGATCAAATTCGGACAAAAGGTTACTTTGAACTTGGATAAAGAGGAGCGTACCAGAGAGGTGTTTGGCGCAGTTGGTGTCGCTCTTCTGGTCATTGTCTTGGTCGCGGGTGGAGAAGGGCAGGCCGGAGGCTTCGGTGGCCAGGGAGCTCTCTAGGTTGCCGATGGAGGTCTCCTGGATGTGGAGGGCGTAGTGGCTCTCCTCCCCGCCCAGACGGATGGGGTACTGGACCGTCTCAGAATCGTCCATCCAGTCGGAAAACTTGACCTTGAGGGTGTAGTCCGTGTCTTTGGCCACGGCGTGCATCTTCTCAAGACCAAGCCAGAACTCACCTAGTGAGAGAGAGATTAAAAAAAAGGGTTCAGACCTAATCAGTGGCTGTGGCAGCGTGTGCAAAGTCTGCATACATGTGTCCAGCTATCTCAGTGTCTTCGTTAATTTAAAAGATCTGATCGTAACGAGGCCGGTAATCACTTAATGGAATTTAAAAAGGAATAGAACATGTGATTTGGTCACTTCGGGCACCTAAAGCCACCAGTGTCATTAAAGCTGCAGATTAGATGGTTGTTTGTGCCAAACCTGCCATATCAAGATCCACCTGATCCCTCGATCTTGACATCTACAATCCTGTATAAGTGTTAGTATCAATACTTGTTAATCAAACTGAACTGGGAGGTTTTCGGGTCAAGAGCGCTGCACTGTTCTATGCTGTGGCTACAGGTGGTACTGTCCGAACCTCGGCGTGACCTCGCTAGCTAGCGCCAGTGGAATTTAGTGAGGGAGATGATAAGAGGATTTATTTACCACTCAGACTGCCAAAGCCGCTCTGGTAGGCCAGCCATAGCTGGTCAAAGTCAACTGAGCCATTCTGGCGCCTCTGGATCACAGTCCAGCCACCTTCTGTAGGAAAGAGGAAGAGTAGTTGGATTAGTCTTGACCATGAGCAATTTACTACAGCCAATTGTCATACATGTAGTCATACAATGTGTTTAAAAACTAAGCTATAGGGAAACCTTATACGGTGACTTGTCCCTATAGGGGCTTCTGAGCTATCCTTTTGCCTGAAGATAAAGATTGGTTGTTGGACTAGTTAACAATTGCTAGTTAAGCCCTGTAAATAGAACACAAGGGTATAACCCTGGCTAACTCCACTTACCGGCTGTCATTTCGCAGCAGACTTCAAAGGATTGGTAGTTTAATGGCTGAATGGTGTACACTCCGCTGGCCGTCTCACCTTTCAGGAACAGCTCATGGCAATCGGAGGCCATCTCTGAAAGAACAAAGACAAAAATACAACATGGTTCACAAACAGTTTGTCCACACCGTATCTCAAATAGTCAGTATCAGTGCACGTCGTCAATGTCTGTGTCCTAACAGTGCTTTGGCCTTTCCTCTACACTGGAACAAATATAAATAAACATAAAAATACATTCTTTATGATTAATTCAACTAGAAAATAAAAACTCTGGGCACTGTTTTCTACTGAGAGACTTGACACTTGTAGGGACATTATTGGAGAACATGTCTACCTTTCACTTAATAACTAGGTCAGATGTTCAGGAATCAGGACCCATCTGGTTTCCCTATCTGGGATCCAGTGGAGGAGCTTAAAGAGGACGGGCGCATTGTTATTGGCTGAAATGGAGTTAAAGGAACGGAATCAAACATTTTTTATTTTGGTAGGCAACTAGGCAAGTCAGTTAGGAACACATTCTTATTTACAATGACGGCCTACACTGGAATCAAACATGTAGTTTCCATACTGTTTCATTTACTCCATTTCGACCATTACAATGAGCCCCTACTCCTATAGGTCCTCCCACCAGCCTCCACTGCTGGGATCCCGATCATTGACTTCTCCGTTGTAGCTCTCTGGGTCTATGAATGCTTGCGAATAAGAAGGGGCCTTATCGTGAAGTGGGTTTATCAATAGTTGGATACCCTAACACAGAAAGCGTTAATGTGTTGTGCCCTAGTCCGAACTAGAAAGCTCCTTGCTTAGTAGTAAACATGACCTTTCTCCCAGTTCCCAAGCAAACTTCCACCTCAGCTGCCTGGCAACTCGCATTCCTCTACCCCCTTCTGTCCTCAGTCTCCCCCTCCGCTCCTGTTTGTCACACCTCCCTCACATGCACAGCAGCCAGTCAGTGACATAGAAATGCATGGCCACTGCATGCAAAGGGAATGCTCAGAGAGTGCTAGGAGCATGCTGTCACTATATGGGATAGAGACAGTCAACAAAAGGCCTGGGGGGCCCATTGGATGTAATGTGCCTGATAAGGCATGGGTTGGTGCACAGCACAACTTTAGTGTTTTCCAGAAAATAGTTCACGTTTATATGATGCTGACTTGAGAGATACTGCACATGTTTATCAGCTATGATGCTCTTTGTCTGCACCAATCGCCTAAACTATGATTCAAGATTTAATTGGGACCAATCAATCAATATTGGTTTGACTTGGTTGATATTTGTTTTCAAGTACAAACATGAGCGCCGACCACGGGACCGCAACACATCACTCTTCTGGAATGACCCTTCTAGGCGAGACATGAGCTCTATTGATTAGCGATGGGTAGTTGTGATTTGACTTGCGGTCAGGGGGTTCTCCTCAACTTTGGCACACTTCCATTCATCTACGCCTGAAGAGGCGGGGGTCTACGAGGATGGGGAGCTGGAGGAGCGATGGAGGGGAGAAGTTGGACAGCTGTCTTCTCTGACAGATCTGGGGGAACGGTTGGACATTCCTGAGGGATGTGCGATTATTTGTTTTATGGGAAGGAGTACAAAGTGGAGAGCTGGAAGGATGGAGCAAGGCAGTCAGTGTCATCAAAACAACAAAGGATGTGTGTGCAAAGTTCACCAGACGAAGTTAGACCACCTCCATTTTCTTTTATGATTTTTTTCTGGCTCTGGCCCAGAGAACCTAATCTGAAGAACATAGCATAATAGATTTGGAAATTCCCCACTTCCCCTCCCCGAGCTCCGTCAGATTTGTAATCCCTCGGTGATCGGGGTCTATTGTGACCCTGAGATAACACTGTCCGAGACTGCTGAACTCTCCCGCAATTGAAGTCCAGCCAGAGGACTTGTTTCTTTTATAACATTCCTAAAATCCTGCTGTCCGAACTTGCTGTGAGTGGACTCATTGTGTTCTGCTGAGCGACTGCATCTCCAGGATCACTTTTCAACTACTTCCTTTAGTGGCTATCAGACAGTGGGAAATATTTTTATATAACCACGAATGATGTTGCTTGTGATTGAGAGAGCGATACATTACTTGTTTTAACAGGCATTATGTTTAAATGGTATAACATTGGTACTTTCTTTTTCAATCAACTCTTGAGTCGGTCAATCACATATCTGACCAACACCCATAAAGTAACATGGTTTGCGTAGGTCACATTCAGAGGGATATATAACTAATCTAATGTCCTGTATAGTCATATTGATTCATTCATATCCCTTCATGCTGAATTTTTTGTGTGACCACCCCTCTGAGGACCACCCCTCTTAGCCCTAATCCTTGTTCCATTGCCAGAAACCATGATCCAACTCTATACCGCCCTGATGAAAGCCCACATGATGAGTAGGCCACTAGTACATTTCAGATGGGAACAGATGCCTGACGTAGGTGTACTGTAGGTAGAGGAGATCATGATCACCTTCACAATTACTGTACTGCAGTATTGAGTAAGACAGGGTGTAGCCTAATGTAATGTACACTTCCTGATGTGATATTTTTCTTTATACTGTGAATACATGCTATTTTCTGTGAACCCAATGAAAACACCCAATGGGCACAGATGTCAGTTAATTTGAGTTGTCAACTAACATGAATTCAACCAAATAATGTCACAATGTCATTGGATTTAGGTTAAGAGTTGGGTGACAAAAATACAAAATGTCCTTATGTTGATGACTTTTTGCAAATCCAATCAGTTTCCCACATTGTTTCAACGTTATCACATCACATTATTTGGTTGTATTTACTGGAAAAAAAGTCCCTAATGTCGCGTTCAAAACAACTGGGAAATCAGACATCTCCGAATTCTGTCTTCAGTGCGTTCAAGACAACTGGAAACTTGTGAAAAAACACGCTCCGACTGGGATTCATCAGATTGATTACTTGTCTGATGGAATCGCAATCACCTGTGCATAATTTATCGTGAGTTTTTGGCAGTAAAATGCGCGCATACAATAATCTGATGATTAAAGTTAATAGGCCTATACTTCACGTAATGTAGGGACAACTCCAGTTAAAATTGAAGGTTTAAGCATCTTACTGTCCCTAAGCAGATGGCATGGAACGGGAGGTCAGTCTTTGTCTGGGTGTCTTAAAAGTAAATTGAGTCAACGGATTCGACACGAAGCTTGGTTTTACTTACCGATGGGTGAGTCGCGCTGCTCAATGCTACCATTGTGAACGGCCTCCTCTGGTTTACGCCTGAATGCTGGTCTCTCTTTTGTCAGCTGAATCTGAGTGAGCAAGAAAACAAAGCTTTAAATAATTCATACAAAACAATAGCATAAATCATGATAATGTTAAAATTGACTGTTCCATACCTGGTTTTGCAGGGTTCTGATGCGCACGTTCTGCTTGTCAAGTTTATCTTGCTGGAGTCGGATTCTGTTGACCAGGTCATCAATACGTTTATTCTGAGCTTCCAGCATCCACTGAAAAAGGAAAAGGTACCATGTAAGTCTTTCTCCTGTGACTTAAAATTAAGTAGCCTAGGTTACTTATAACATGACTAGCCCACCACAAAGCCGACATTGAACTACTAGACTATATCCAGAAAACAGAACTCATATCCTTCCGAGCACATGTCCAAAATCAACGCTGGCATTTGTATTTTCCAACCGGGTGATTTGGTTACATAACGCGGGGTTTTCCATCCCACAAAAATGGTCAGAACAAGAAATTATCTTTCGAGTTCAGGTGCTATTGCAGCTGTAAACCATTTATAAAATCAAGCGTGACATTTTCCTAAATTGGACCATGTTCCAAATATCACGGTTTAAAAATTAGGCGTGCAGCTCCTTTGTCTGGCAAGATTTTGCGTTCTCTGCACGTAGTCCAAGCTCTTCAGCACAATAGTAACACCCGCTGGCGTGCCTTCTATACTGTCCCAGTGACTCAAGGGTTTGCTGCAAATCTTTCTTTACTGTAATCTGAATATCTTTGGGTCAATGGAAATAACCCCAGACCAACTGTTCTTGTCCATCAAAGTGAGTAAACAGTAAACAGCCTGGCCTATTCATTCACTGTGCTACCATGACAAAACACCACAGCAAATAGATGAATTGATTAACATCAAGTCATGCTTAATACAGTAGGTTACGGTAGGTACACGGCCCCTCCACTTGTTTTTCTGAAGATGGGTAGTGGTAGCGAATAGGCAATTTGTCAAATTATTATGCAGGACTGATGTATAGTACTAGTAACCTACTGTATTAAGCATGACTTGATGTTAATCAATTCATCTATTTGCTGTGGTGTTTTGTCATGGTAGCACAGTGAATGAATAGGCCAGGCTGTTTACTGTAAAAATAAATTGGTAATGCCTTCATACAATTGAAGTGATTGGATACAATGGCAACTGCAGAGAAGTAAGCTTACAAAAAGGGGAGATGTGCAGCAAATCAGCTTAGTCTGTCTTGTCAGTAAACTTTCTCTCAGGTCATTTGCATTTCTTTCCTATCAAATGCACAATTTGTATTATAGCTTTTTCAAATAGATAAACAAAGTATCACCAAATAGTCATGGATTCCCTCCTTACCTGAATGATGCGGGCATCGCTGTAGTTGCCTGCATTCATGTCGGGCAGCCCCTCTCCCTGTAGCATGCCGTCCACCTTCTCCTCCAGCTTGTTCATCCGCTCATCCACCCTCTTCCTCTCCTGCTGCATCTCCTCTGTCCTCTCCCTCAGCTCGGCCGTCACGTTGAGCACCTGGACTTCCCTGTCCTCCAGCCCCCGGGCCCGGGCATTCAGTGCATCGCCCTCCGCCTGCAGCCTCTGACCCTCCTTGCCCAGGTCGGCCATGGTACCGTTGAAGGCCTTCAGCTTGGCAGTGATATCCCTCATCTGGCCCTTGGTCTTGTCCACATGCTCCTTGAGCCCCTGACCCAGCTGGAGCAGGCCGTGGGCGATCACGTTCACATCGTCCCACGCCGCATATTGCACCCTCTTCTCCTTCCCGCCAGCGGCCGAGCCTCCTCTCCTGTCAAAGGGGTTGCCGGTGGCCATCAGAATGACCAGGCACAGAGTCACAGTTATTAGTGTTGTCTTCATTGTCGCTTGCTTTCCTTTGTTGACTCAATTTCTTTGGTTGGTTTTATCCTCCGGTGGTTTGCAAAGTGTGCACCCTTCCCTTTCCAGTTGGTTACTAGATCTCAAGATCCTACTTCACTGTGCAGAGCACTTCGGTTTTATACTTTCAGAGCCCTTCAACTCCAGCCAGCTGGCTGATCTGATTGGCTGGCCGAGCAGAGGGGGGAGATCTGCTCTCTGGTTTCTCCCCCACTCTTTATGTCTAGAGGAGGACTGGGAGGGGAGCACATGATGTAACAATGAAGCTGGTTTCCATCAGTACCCTTAGAATACAGTAAAGAAAGAGGTTTCTGGCAAACCCTTGCACATTGCCATGCACGGCTGTATGATAAAGACAGTTTTTTTCTGTGCAAACACATTAGGATGTATTGATTATCATAAGGATGTTAAACAGAAAGCTACTGTCACTATAATGTTTCTATCATTCAGTAGCCAGAAAGGGGTTCAGACTTGTCAGTGCACTTAAATTGACAATCAGACAGCTGAATGACAAAGGATAGATTGATGATGAATATCATGATGTAACAAAGAAAGTGGTTCACATCAAACAAGATAGGAAAGCCATATAGGCTGATTTAAAAATATATGTGTACTGAACAAAAATATAAATGTAACAATTTCAGATTTTACTGAGTTACAGTTCATATAAGGAAATCAGTGAATTTAAATAAATGTATTAGGCCCAGATCTATTGATTTCACATGACTGGGCACTGGTGCAGCCATGGGTGAGCCTTGGAGGGCATACGCCCACCCACTTGGCAGCCAGGCCCAGCTAATCACAATGAGTTTGTCCCCCACAAAAGGGCATTATTACAGACAGAAATACTCCTGGTCTTTTCTTGTCCCCAGCACAAGGTGCACCTGTGTAAGGATCATGCTGTTTAATCAGCTTCTTGATATGCCACACATGTCAGGTAGATGGATTATCTTGGCAAAGGAGAAATGCTCACTAACCGGGATGTAAACAAATTTGTGCACAACATTTAAGAGAGAAGCTATTTGTGCAAATGGAACGTATCTGGGATTTTTTTATTTCAGCTCATGGGACTAACACTTGTGTTTTTTTTAATTTTTGTTCAGTGTATATTCAGGGGAACCAATTGAGACAAACAACTTACAATATAAAACAGCAAAAAATGAACTACAGGACACAGCAGATACAGACACACCACATCTCAACAACACAAATAAAACACCACAATCAAAGCAAAACCTCAGGGAATTCATCCCTCATCAGTGTTCTAAACTGCCGCATCGGCACCAAGGATTCAAGATTGAATGGTTCGCTTTAACTGAAGGCTACTCTACCTAGGTTGATAGAGACACGAGGGACCTCGAGTTAACCAACCCTGTGAGCGGGTTTGGTGGCCAGTATTTTTCTACTTTAACAGAGAAGTGAGATATGTTGCAAGTTTGTGCACAAGAGCTTTTTCAACAAAAAGGGAGAAGTGACGTGAGCCACGGGAATTAAGAGGTCTAGCCGACCTTCTAATAAAAGATGCAGCAATGAGTATTTAACCTGTCACCTGTGATTGATACTGACATCGATTTCTTTGTTGTTGATCATGTGTTATCGGGTGACTTGACCGTAATATAACAATGACACAAGTTACCATTATTTCCCATAAGATAAGAAAAGGGTTTTAGGTAAATCAGTGGTTTTAAACAACTCAATGTTACATAGCATATTCATTTGCATAGTTAAGAATTTGGCAGAATATATGCAGTTTGGGAATAAACATTGTCTTGCTTCCTCCATAAAGAAAAATAACTGATTGTACTTCATTTACTGAAGCACTTGTTAACAAACTCCGTGTAGATATTAGCGCTTATTAGAAAACGCATCCATCAAAGTACAGCGAGGGCGTTTTTTCTACGCCCGTGTTACCTGAGTCAGCTTAATCATGTGGCTGGGATAGAATGATACCGATTGCGGTTGTGTGAATTCATTGGCAATATGTTGGACGTCAGGGGGAACGTGCTGTATAATTTTGCCTGGAGTGCTCCTCTTTAGGCCTGCTGTGAGGCAGGAGCAGTGTGAGAATTAGGGGAAAGTTCACCACAGAGAATGCCTACATTATATGGTAATTCCCAAGGCCCAGAATTAACTGCTGGGGAGCAAGTAGGCAATTCATGAGCTGGGGCCAGACCACAAAGAAAAGGAGTTAACCCTCTCATGTCCGTGGTGGAGGCTAAGTAGGTGAAAGGTAACTGGGAGACTTCCTACAGTGCTTGGCAGTGAAACTTGCTTCAACGGAACTGTACATCCTGGACCAAAAATCCATTCGTTTGATAAAGGCTCAGGGACTTTATGAAGACGGTCAAATAACTTTTTGTTTCAGCAAAACAAACAGGCTTTTGTTGTCCAATTTTAGGAAGGATATAGACTTACTGTAAACAAGAACAAGAATGTAAACCGTTTGCTTTGGTATCATTTGCTTACGAAAATTAGTGGCGTAGCCAGAAATTTGTTGGTGGGTGGGCCTGCAGAAATGTGGATGCACCCCCCCCCCCCACACACACACACAATTTGTTGGACAAAGAGAAACATGTTTTATATTTCAATTATAGGTGGGTTGTTGACTGTGATAAAGGCACTGGATTATGAGCGGTCTTGTTTGCTAAATGAAGTATGCAGTGACATGCAGTGAGCTTGGTTCTATCTGCATAAAAAAAAAGATTTCTTGACAGCCTTATGTTCAATGTCCTTTAGTGTGTGTATATATAGTACTCTAAATATATCCCTATTCAAGTTCAAAATAATGCATATAGAACCTTATAGTCCCAAGCTCTCGTTTTGGTGCATATAGCTTTAGAAGCACAGTGACATATGCCGAAATGCAGTCACATTCGTGACTTATTGGGGGTGTGGCTTTCAGCTAGTTTTTCTTAGTGAATTCCTGGCAAGTTCACGTGTCATGTTATATTTAATCAAATCTGACTAACCCAGTGCACTGGTTGCTATGAATTCTATCTGATGGTGTTTGCATGTTTAAGTAAAAACACAAATAACGTCCTATTTGGAACATAACTTCTCTATTTCATTGGGTGGGCCTGGTTCCCCAGTGGGTTGTGCCTACGCCCATGCGCTAAAAGTTATCTAATATGATTTATAAGGTCAGAGTTGCTGACAGAGACTATTTGAAAGGAAACAGATGTGTTGCTGAAAGCTTTTGAAAAGCTAACACCCCCCCCCCCCCAAAAAAATGGAAAAGCTGAGAACTGTTTTGTTTCTGGCAGGAACATGCAATAACAATGTAGCCTAACCACAAACGTGTGGTCGTATCTCAAGACCAGAAATATCAAAATAATGTTGCGAACACATTGAACAAAAATACTCACTGGTTACTGATTTGTATATGGAAAGAATATGCATGTGTTTCATTACAGATGGAGGGAAGGGAATTGACGCGTGTAAAGGGCTAGAACAGAGTTCTGCATTTGGGGACTGGAAGGTTCCCCTAGCCTTCTACTGCCTTTTTGCTGGTGCACGCACCGCACGTCGTGCCTGGGCCTGCTGACGTCTGAGACACAGCAGGTTTTTTTTTTAGAAGCCAGAGGAAGTGACCCACTGCATACTGTACTAATGTGGTTCTGCAAGTCAACAGGTTATTTCATAAGTAGTTGTTTCACCGGTAATGTGACTGATGGACTGTGTCACGAACCACAGACTGTTCTAACCACAGAAGCGTCATTCAGTCAGTGTTAGAAGTTGGCTTTAAATATGTTTATACAGTTGAAGTTGGAAGTTTACATACACATAGGTTGAAGTCATTAAAACTAATTTTTCAACCACTCCACAAATTTCTTGTTAACAAACTATAGTTTTGGCAAATCGGTTAGGACATCTACTTTGTGCATGACACAAGTAATTTTAATAACAATTGTTTACAGACAGATTATTTCACTTACAATTCACTGTATCACAATTCCAGTGGGTCAGAAGTTTACATGCAGTAAGTTAACTGTGCCTTTAAACAGCTTGGAAAATTCCAGAAAATGATGTCATGGCTTTAGAAGCTTCTGATAGGATAATTGACATAATTTGAGTCAATTGGAGGTGTACCTGTGGATGCATTTCAAGGCCTACCTTCAAAGTCAGTGTCTCTTTGCTTGATATCATGGAAAAATCAAAAGAAATCAGCCAAGACCTCAGAGAAATATTGTAGACCTCCACAGGTCTGGGTCATCCTTGGGAGCAATTTCCAAACGCCTGAAGGTACCACGTTCATCTGTACAAACAATAGTACGCAAGTATAAACACCATGGGACCAACCAGCCGTCATTGGGGTGGCAGGTAGCCTAGTGGTTAGAGCGTTGGACTAGTAACCGAAAGGTTGCCAGATCAAATTCCAGAGCTG
Source organism: Salvelinus namaycush (assembly GCF_016432855.1). Lineage (NCBI taxonomy): Eukaryota > Metazoa > Chordata > Actinopteri > Salmoniformes > Salmonidae > Salvelinus > Salvelinus namaycush. Next base: position 10,461,493 of record NC_052317.1, on the reverse strand, counting down.
AAAAGGTAAAAATCTGTCGTTCTGCCCCTGAACAAGGCAGTTAACTGTTCCTAGGTCTAGACTGTTCCTATGCCGCCATTGAAAATAAGAATTTGCTCTAAACTGACTTGCCTAGTTAAATAAAGGTAAAATAAATACCGCTCAGGAAGGAGATGCGTTCTGTCAAAGTGCAAATCAATCCCAGAACAACAGCAAAGGACCTTGTGAAGATGCTGGAGGAAACGGGTACAAATATATCTATATCCACAGTAAAACAAGTCTTATATCGACATAACCTGAAAGGCCGCTCAGCAAGGAAGAAGCCACTGCTCCAAAACCGCCATCAAAAAGCCAGACTACGGTTTGCAACTGCACATGGGGACAAAGATCGTACTTTTTAGAGAAATGTCCTCTGGTCTGATGAAACAAAAACAGAACTGTTTGGCCATCGTGACCATCGTTATGTTTGGAGGAAAAAGGTGGAGGCTTGCAATCCGAAGAACACCATCCCAACCGTGAAGCACAGGGGTGGCAGCATCATGTTGTGGGGGTGCTTTGCTGCTGGAGGGACTGGTGCACTTCACAAAATAGATGGCATCATGAGGCAGGAAAATGATGTGGATATATTGAAGCAACATCTCAAGACATAAGTCAGGAAGTTAAAGCTTGGTCGCAAATGGGTCTTTCAAATGGACAATGACCCCAAGCATACTTCCAAAGTTGTGGCAAAATGGCTTAAGGACAACAAAGTCAAGGTATTGGAGTGGCCATCACAAAGCCCCGACCTCAATCCTATAGAAATTTTATGGGCAGAACTGAAAAAGCGTGTGCGAGCAAGGAGGCCTACAAACCTGACTAAGTTACACCAGCTCTGTCAGGAGGAATGGACCAAAATTCACCCAACTTATTGTGGGAAGCTTGTGGAAGGCTACCCAAAACATTTGACCCAAGTTAAACAATTTAAAGGCAATACACTCAATTACTATTTGGTTCATGTAAACTTCTGACCCACTGGGAATGTGATGAAGGAAATAAAAGCTGAAATAAATCATTCTCTTTACTATTATTCTGACATTTCACATTCTTAAAATAAAGTCGTGATCCTAACTGACCGAATATGGAATTTTTACTAGGATTAAATGCCAGGAATTGTGAAACTGAGTTGAAATGTATTTGGCTAAGGTGTATGTAAACTTCCGACTTCAACTGTATAGATGTTTTCCCGTGTTGCTGGTGATTGTCGATATTTAGTTGGTTTCTTATTTGGGGATGTTTATCCCCCATGGGTCCAATATATTTTGGGCAGTGATTGAGAGAGGAATGATACCTCAGGGGATGTAATTACCATTCCACAAATAAACATGTACAGTAGATTAATACCTCAAGCCTTATCTTTATCATGCTTAAGTTGTTTCCAGGAAGAATCACCATACTCTTTAACATGGTCCTGCATAACAAAACAAGATTCTCTTGATTTGAGTCTTAATTACATTATGGAAGAGAACCAGCATACAAAATACAAAACCAGTGAAGGAAGCAATCAATAGTCTCCGTCAATAGTTATAAGCAGGACATTCCTAGGACAGACTAAACAGGAGTTTAACTAAGCAAAGTCAAGGATGCTGGAGGCTACGGGAATATGACGCATTCCAGCCGTCTGTGACTGATCACCGGAACCACAACTACAGCTGCTTATTCAATTTCAAAATGGACGTTCCCCCAGCATGACAACCTTTAACCTAGATTCCAAATGCAGAACATTTGCACAGCCAACTGAAGGAGAAGCATCCAGCTGCAGATTATGCGTGCTTCTCAGATGTTATTTTAGCATCTCACAGCAGAGATCCTTTTAAAGTGTAAATTCAGCCATGCTTGCTTCCCCCTCAGGACTTAGTGGTTTGGCGGCCCCAGGCAGAGGCCAGCTTTTAATGGGTTAAAAGGTATTATTGTAAAACTGTAAAAACATATTACCTTTTAATGTGCCATGAACACAACCAGTCATGATATTTTCATCTGATTTGTCAAACGAAACCTGCTTTTTCAAGTGATATCTTCTCACCTTCATCAAAAATTATTCCAGCATCTGAACAGTGTACTGTGCACCCGCCAACGTTCCTTCAATTTGCAAGTGTCTGAAACTTTTTAAAATGTTTTATTTTTTTTAATTTCACCTTTTATTTAACCAGGTAGGCCGGTTGAGAACAAGTTCTCATTTACTACTGCGACTTGGCCAAGATAAAGCAAAGCAGCGCGACAAAAACAACACAGTTACACATGGGATAAACAAACGTACAGTCAATAACACAATAGAAACATCTGTATACAGTGTGTGTAAAGGAGGTAAGGCAATAAAATAGGCCATAGTGGCGAAGTAATTACAATTTAGCAGTTAACACTGGAGTGATAGATGTGCAAGTGGAAATACTGGTGTGCAAAAGAGCAGAAAAACAAATATGGGATGAGGTAGGTAGTTGGTTGGATGGGCTGTGTAGAGCTGCAGCAGGGCCAGTTGCTGCGGGGAGTGCAGAGCTGTTGGCCCGGGTTAGGGGTAGCCAGGTGGAAAGGATGGCCAGCCGTAGAGAAATGCTTATTGAAATTCTCGATTATTGTGGTGACAGTGTTTCCTAGCCTCAGTGCAGTGGGCAGCTGGGAGGAGGTGCTCTCATTCTCCATGGACTTTACAGTGTCCCAAAACTTTTTGGAATTAGTGCTGCAGGATGCAAATTTCTGTTTGAAAAACTATTTCACCGGAGAAAGCATCTTAGCGAGCGAAACAGCGCCCCTCTGTCTTACTATATGTAACTCATGTATCTGGTGCTGTCTGGCCAAAAAGTGACATGTCATACTCTTTCTGGCCAAACAGCATCAGATACATGGGCTACACATACATGTCCTCTGCCTTGACAGCGATGGCAGTATTAACAGCACCACCTGTCTTTTTATGGAAGAAATGCGTTGGGGGGGGCCTCAAGCGGGGAAATTGAGGCATGAGGCAATTTCCTCTTCTGCCTAATGGTAAGTCTGCAACTGCCTTCATGTTAGCAAGCAGGCTAGATAGTGCTTGGTATCAACAGCTTATCCAGTAGGGGCTGGAAACTACAGTGAGCTTCGATTGGTCAATAGCGACACGATGTCGCAGAGTATTTGCATGAAGTTCAGCTTTCCCCAGCTTTGGTCCCGTCCTGTTCACGTCCTTCACTCATGCTCGAATTTGCCCAACGGTCGCCCGCCCACTTTGCTTCCTTCATTGAAAATGATCATCGCCCTGAACGTGCTATGCCATGTGGATCTCTTGTGTTAGTTGGTATGTTCGGTGTGTGTGTGCGCAACCTGAACTCGCAACGTCTTCCAGGGCGGCCGTGTGCTATGCACGTACCAGTTGTGCGCACTAGCTCTGCTACAGGATGTTATATTAGTGCGTTTAGTATTGTGGTGGTCCAAGTTGGGAGAACAATGACTGTATATATGAAGTGGGAGAGCTATCTAGCTATGTGTTCAGGATGAATTTAGTTTGGATAATGTTTGGACACAATGTTAACACCAAAAATCACTACAACCAAGCAATCACTGTTGTGCTTTAGCTGTCACCTTGATAAATTGGCTAAACTGACTAGCTAGCTAGTAGCTTAGCGGCTAGCGAGCAGCTAGCAGCGCCAGCTAGTACTACCACAGATAGAACAATGAGCCAGATGTTTTACTGGATGTATAAATCTGAAGCATCCGGTTGGCATTTCCACTCACTACCAACTGACGGGCCGCCCCCAGGTGGTAAGGGTAGGTAACAACACATCCGCCACCCTGATCCTCAACACGGGGGCCCCTCAGGGGTGCGTACTCAGCCCCCTCCTATACTCCCTGTTCACTCATGACTGCATGGCCAGGCACGACTCCAACACCATCATTAAGTTTGCCGATGACACAACAGTGGTAGGCCGGATCACCGACAACAACGAGACAGCCTATAGGGAGGAGGTCAGAGACCTGGCCGTGTGGTGCCAGGACAACAACCTCTCCCTCAATGTGATCAAGACAAAGGAGATGATTGTGGACAACAGGAAAAGGAGGACTGAGCACGCCACCATTCTCATTGACGGGCTGTAGTGGAACAGGTTAAGAGTTTCAAGTTCCTTGGTGTCCGCATCACCAACAAACTAACATGGTCCAAGCACACCAAGACAGTCGTGAAGAGGGCACGACAAAGCCTATTCCCCCTCAGGAGACTGTAAAGATTTGGCATGGGTCCTCAGGTCCTCAAAAGGTTACAGGTACAGCTGCACCATCGAGAGCATCCTGACTGGTTGCGTCACTGCCTGGTATGGCAACTGCTCGGCCTCCGACCGCAAGGCACTACAGAAGGTAGTGGGTACGGCCCGGTACATCACTGGTGCCAAGCTTCCTGCCATCCAGGACCTCTATAACAGGCAGTGTCAGAGGAAGGACCATGGTCAAAGACTCCAGCCACCGTAGACATAGACTGTTCTCTCTGCTACCTTATGGCAAGCGATACCAGAGCGCCAAGTCTAGGTCCAAGAGGCTTCTAAACAGCTTCTACCCCCAAGCCATAAGACTCCTGAACATCTAATCAAATGGCTACCCAGACTATTTGCAATGCCCCCCCCCCCCCCCCTATTTTACGCTGCTGCTACTCTTTGTTTATTATCTATGCATACTCACTTTAATAAATCTACCTACGTGTACATATTACCTCAATTACCTGACTAACCGGTGACCCCGCACATTTGACTCTGTACCGGTACCCTCTGTATAGAGCCTCGCTATTGTTATTTTACTGCTGCTCTTTAATTATTTGTGACATTTATTTCTTTAGGTATTTTTCTTACAAGCCCTTAACCAACAATGCTGTTAAGCATTTCACTGTACGGTCTACTACACCTGTTGTATTCAGCATTTCACTGTAAGGTCTACTACACCTGTTGTATTCGGCGCATGTGACAAATAACATTTAATTTGACCCGCCACACACACACACACACACACGTATACTTTGACACTCGCCACATATGCTGATGCTTCTGTCTCTTCTATCCTGTTGCCTAGTCATTTTACCCCTACATAGCTACCTCAATTACCTCTACCCTGCACAGCGACTCAGTACTGGTACTCCCTGTATATAGCCATGTTATTGTTATTTGGTATTCAAGATGTATTTATTCCACCTGTCACTATTTCTATATAGTATTAAACAAGTTATCTCTAACTCTGCGTTGTTGGATAATGGCCTGTAAGTAAGCCTTTCACTGTTTGTCTACACCTGTTGTTAACGAAACACGTGACACAAAAATTGGATTTCATGACGACCTTCCATCTCTTTGTGGTGCGGGGAACACAAGAAAACACCACTTAATCATCACTGTTATAAAAGAAAATCTCTCACACACTCTCTCAAACGTGCAGATGTGAAGGTGTATGAAAATGTGCAGAGATTCACGTGGATATGCGACTACCGGTAATTTGACGATTTGTGTTATGCTTAGTGTAAGCCAAGTTGGAGAGTCCTACATGGAAAAACTCACTCCTGCCCTCTTGTGGTGCAATTGCATGACAACTTATGCTCAAATTCGGAAAAGGCAGAGGAGCCCCATCAGCGATTGCCCTATTTCACCGCTGCATATTCAGCACCTCCCAAGCAGAAGTGGTGAGAGAGAGGATTCCTGTGAGGGCTTAGCAGATGCTGTCTATCTTGGAGGGGAACGGTCCCCAGTGTGTAGGAACCCACCTCAGATGCTCGCTCTTCAATGTTTGACCGCTGCTTCTTTGAGTCCATTGTGCCAAACTTCTTCTCGTATTTGTTTTTGTATACATTTGTGCACTTCCTACTCTTAAAATTCATATGTGAGGCATATAACGTTCTTTAAAGATAAAGCCTAGGAGTGGGCGATGTAACAGAATAATTCTAACATAAGATTATAGAATAGGACAGAATATCCAGACCATATCGGATTTTTGAGGAGTATAGTTAATTTATGCTTGCAATACTTGACAAAACTAGGGATGATTGAATTACAGAACCTTCAGAAAGTATTCATACCCCTTGACTTTTTCCATATTTTAATGTGTTACAAAGTGGGATTAAAATGGATTTCATTGTCATTTTTTTTGTCAACGATCTACACAAAATACTCTGTCAAAGTGGAAGAAAAATTCTAACATCTGTAAAAAAAAAAAAAGAATGACAAATAAAACACTATCTTGTTTAGATAACTATTCAACCCCCTGAGTCAATGCATGTTATAATCACCTTTTGTGAGCAATTGCAGCTGTGAGTCTTTCTGGGTCTCTAACTTTCCACACCTGGATTGTGCAACATTTGACCATAATTCTTCAAGCTCTGTCAAATTGGTTGTTGATCATTGCTAGACAACCATTTTCAGGTCTTGCCATATATTTTCAAGCAGATTTATGTCAACACTGCAATTAGGCCACTCAGGAGCATTCACTGTCTTCTTGGTAAGCAACTGCAGTGTAGATTTGTGTTTTCACGTTATTGACCTGCTGGAAGGTGAATTCATCTCCCAGTGTCTGGTGGAAAGCAGACTGAACCAAGTTTTCCTCTAGGATTTTGCCTGTGCTTAGCTCCATTCCGTTTCCTTTTTATCCTGAAAAACTCCCCAGTCCTTAACGATTACAAGCATAACCATAACATGATGCAGCCACACACTATGCATGAAAATATGGAGAGTGGTTCTCAGTAATGTGTTCTATTGGATTTGTCCCAAACATAACACTTAATATTCAGGACATTTTTTGCAGTATTACTTTAGTGTCTTGTTGCAAACAGGATGCATGTTTTGGAATATTTCTATTATGTACAGGCTTCCTTCTTTTCCCTCCGTCAATTAGGTTAGTATTGTGGAGTAACTACAATGTTGTGGATCCATCCTCAGTTCTCATATCACAATTATTGAACTCTGTAACTGTTTTAAAGTCACCATTGGCCTCATGGTGAAATAGCCGATCGTTTTCCTTTCTTTCCGGCGACTGAGGAAGGATGCCTAAGTCTTTGTAGTGACTGGGTGTATTGATACACATCCAAAGTTTAATTATTAACTTCACCATGCTCAAAGGGATATTCAGTGTCTGCTTTTTAAATGTAATATATATTTTCTTTACCCATCTACCAATAGGTGCCTTTCTTTGTGAGGCATTGGAAAACCTCCCTGGTCTTTGTGGTTGAATCTGTGTTTGAAATTCACTGCTCAACTGAGGGACCTAACAGATAATTGTATGTGTGAGGTACAGAGATGAGGTAGTCATTCAAAAATCCATGCGTGACTTATGTGAATTATGTGACTTTTACTCCTGAACTTATTTAGGGTTGCCATAACAAAGGGGTTGAATAGATTGAAAATACATTACAGCATTCATTTCTTCGTCGTTTTTAAAAAAGAATTCTAAAAACATAATTCCACTTTGACATGATGGTATTGTGTAGGCCAGTGATAACAAATCTAAATGAAATTGTTAGGTTAGATTACTCGTTGGTTATTACTGCATTGTCGGAACTAGAAGCACAAGCATTTCGCTACACTCGCGGTAACATCTGCTAACCATGTGTATTTAATTTCAGACTGTAACACAACAACATGTGGAAAAAGTCAAGGAGTGTGAATACTTTCTGAAGGCACTGTATGTCAAAAGAGACGCAACGATTCTTATAACATTGCAAATACCAAAACCGTGCAACATTCACACAGCTTACTATGCCATGTGCCTCATCAGAAAAGGTTCCTGTCAGCCTGCCCTCATTAGTCCACATACCTTCCACTCACACACCTTAGCTGAGAATAATGATTATTCATAATAATGATTACAACTCTTTGTATAAAAGTTGAAATCCTTCCAAAAAGTGCATGAGTCACCTCTGACTCCTGAATGTTGACTCACAAACTATCAACAGTAGTAGCACCAAAGACAGCTAACCCCAAATTTAGCTTTTTGATTCTCAAAGGTCAAAGAATTTAAGGAATGCATTTTCTGGTATCAAGTAATTATTATGTAAAATGTTTTTAACCACGTAATTTCTAAGTGTATATACCAGCTAAATAGCAGTCTATAAAAGAAAGAATTTCTGAAAATAAGCTGCCACCCCTTTTCGACCTCACGTCACTTCACCTCAAATGTGCCCACCAGGATGGATGTCCGCCCTGTGACCCTCTGTGTTATTTGCTCAGGTCATGTTTAGCTGCCAAATGGTTTGCATTGCTGTGTGCACAGCAGCAGCACACTGTCCCAGGATCACCTCTAATGTCACTGGCTGATTCATGAAGGGAGGACACGGCTTGAGCATGCCTGAACTTGGCACAGGGGCCAACGCATCATGTACTCTGCATGCTCCGAGGTACCCCCAGTAAGCATGGGCGACAGCTGTTCTTCAGCTCGGTTGTGTCAGGATGGCCGGAGTTTACTGGCATGCTTACTGGAAAACATGCCCACTGGATAAAGTAAGGGTAGACAGCGTGTGTGTGTGTGTTTTTAACAGAAGTACTGCAAATACAGTAGGCATCTTTTCATGTTTGTCAGCTTCTTGGTAAGAGGAGAGGAGGAAAGGGCCTGATACTGTAGTCTGGCTAACACCTAACTCTCGTAGTCCTCCTGACTTCAGAATGGCTCCTTTGATGTGGTTGGCACAATGCGTGGATAACGAAGGGGGTTGTGCTTTTACTGGTATGCTCTCCTCTGTCTTTCTCATTCAAACACCCACATGTACAGCCACACACAGCCCACAAGCGCCGCCCCCTTCCATTTACAACGGTTGAATTTTCAAATCCAAACAAGGAGAGGGCTCAACCCTCGAGGGGGAAAACATCAACAACAACAAAACTTTAGCGAACCAATCAAACCCATCACACAATTTCTAAGCGAATATTGCATTAACAAACAGCCTCCTTTCCAGACCAGTGTGGTCACCGCTCTCCTTGCGCTGTGAGTCACTTGAGTCGCGTCAGCCAGGCTACTGCTGGCCGCCAGGCCTGCCATTAAGATTAAGATATTCAAAATATTCTGCTACTAGTCTCTCTCGCTCTCTCGCTCTCTCTCTTATATTTATATATATATATATATATATATATATATATGTGTGTACACATACTGTACAACATACATAGACACGAGTATGCTGAGAAGTGCTATACCGTAGGGTTCGAACCTCTGTCATACAAGGTTACAGAGAAGACCAATAGATATCTCAACTTACACAGATGCTGCCTCTGGAGTTCAGTTAGTTCTCACAGCTTTTCCAAATGAGAGTCCCAGCTTGCAGGAAATGTTAAAAGAATGGAAAAGTACAGAATGTACACACAACCCAATTTGGGAAATATTTCCACGTTAATTTGACCTCAGAAGCTGTGGACTTTGTGCATTCTTTTCAAGACATCTTAATGGAGTCCATACGTCGATTTAACCGTTGCAAAGCTGACAAAAACAAATTCCTTTAACTAAATGATGTGATTCATTCATCCTTCTAGGATTCATGTGTATGATCAGTATGGAGAATGCACTACAATGACGACTGTAATGTAGATACTCTGTTTATTTGATAGCTTGTAGTTACTCTTATTGGCACGGTGTATTGTAAATAGCCAACAAGGTTTTGGTTCATTCATCTTTTGACAACATCATATCCCTTTTGTCCTATTTAGTGTTGACTGGCCTGGCCCTCTTTTCAGCAAATAGATAAAGCAAAGAATTTACCACGGTGTACTACCGATTAAAAAAAATAAAAAATAGTTTGTACTAGACAAAGATATCTGTGGTCAGCAAAATGTGTAAACATACAGTATAGGGTTTAGATGTGAATTTATCTCATGAAACATTCCAGAGATAATACCCTACAATATCAAAATATGTAAAATCGGGGGGGCCATGATACACCACATAAATGCACTGAAGACTCAAGTATCATCAACATTATGTACGGGCTACTCTATGAACGGCTCCCCAACTACAGTAAGTCTTTTGTTTACTTCAGATCCAGGGTCAAGGATGGAGTTCAACTGGTCTCCTACTAAATCCATTAGCTAACTGTAAATAAAGAGCATGTGTTCTAATTGTCTGGGAATTCAGTTCATTTGGGACAGCACTTAGGCCTAACTGAAGTCCAGGCCCAATTTATTTTTTTACATTTCTGTGGTCTGAAACATGTTATGGAAGGGTTGTTTTGTCTAGCTTGGGCGTAAACTACAAAGCCGAGCCTGTGGAAACAGCATCTGGAATGCTATGTATATTAAACTCTTTCCCATTATATGTTCATGCAGCTCCATTTTCCAGCATCTACAGTATATTTATAATTGTATGCCGGTGTGGAGATGCAATCTCATAATGGCGACAAATGTCTACCCTTTGAAACATAATCGCAACAGTTCTAAGCAGGCAGCCTAGCTGTCAGTGGCTAACTGTTAAGTGCTAGCAGTGAGACACTGGGAAAATAATATTGGTTACACAGTGTTCCTCCTCATTTGCCGGAGACCTGACCCCACCACAGCAGCTGTGCTCTCTCCTCAAGCACTGAGAATTCCCCATGAGTGGTTAACGTTGAGGAGTTGTCCCGCTCAAGACCTATTTAGGATGATATGAAAGCCCTCGTCTGAGGTCTCTATTTGGATGCCTTCAGTCCTACTGTGAGACCCGTGACCATATTTGCAAAGGGTTTGCACTAGTTAAAAGTCGGCACCTGGAATACTTGCCAGACAGAAGAAAACATAACAAGCAAAAATGGAAAGTGAAAGAAAGATGACTTTTTTTGTGTGTAAATAACAGGTGCAACCTTTTGCACTGCCAGATATGACCCTTAATCTCTAATGGAAAGAAAATGACCATCTCAAACAGGAAAACGGCAACGTTATGCCTACAGATGTCAGATCTTAACATGATCACTCTTTTGTAGCAGAACATTTTCCTGTTGCATCAGGCAATTCAAATGAGCCTTGTGATTACTTGAAAATGAGCAGTTCTCTTTCTCTCCATGTAGAGGCAGTCGAGTCACTGGGATCAGGACTTGCTATCAAAATCATCCTCTCTCTCACTCAAACGCTAAGCCTAGGTCCTATTACTGCAACATTCAAATGTACAAAAATCTATCTGGAATGCAGCCATACAGATCAACAACCGTCGTTTTATATAGTTTAATAATACAAGATATTGTTCTCCACTATCCTACTACATACCAGTGTGGATTGTATCCTAAGATGACAAATTAACTGTCAAAATGTTGTTCAATTTGGGGTGGGGTGGTCTGGGGTGGTTTAGCGTTTATGGCTGCTACCCTCAGTGCGCACATAAAGGCCTACTGTGTTGCCGTGGGTTAGATTCTGGCCCACTCCCTTCTGGCACAAATAAATCAATCCCCCCCTGTTTTGACTTGATTTTAGTTACACATTTCAAATATAGACATTCCAAAGATATTTTACCTCCAATCTTGATAAGAAATGACCATACCAGACACTTTTGGATAGCATAAATAGGAAATGAATAAAATGATAACATTAGGCCAACATTAGTTTCTATTCATACAGTGTCGGGTAAATTGCCACAGTAGATTTGCCGTGGTAAACAAGGAAATACTTTTTCTATTGTGTGGAATGCTTGTCAAATAGATAGATAAATCGCCCTTAGTCCATTAAAAAAGGACTAAGATGTTCCGATGACAATACCAACCAGAGGGCAAACATATATCTCAAAAGTCTTTGGTTGCAAGCAGGAAATGTCAGATCATGAAATGTGAGGGCAAGCAAAAGAATGTAAGAAAAAATGTAACACACTGAAAAAAATGTGTGCAGACCAGAATGAGGCTCTCTCCTCACTAGATTGTTCCTGCACTGAGCAATTACCATCTTCAGAGAGCGTTTTTTTAAATAATTGATCTGCAGATAATCTATGTCTGGAGCTCCAAAAAGCAATATTAAAAGTATGCAAATCAGGGAGCCAAATGAACGGCTCATTCACATACAGTGGGGAGAACAAGTATTTGATACACTGCCGATTTTGCAGGTTTTCCTACTTACAAAGCATGTAGAGGTCTGTAATTTTTTATCATAGGTACACTTCAACTGTGAGAGACGGAATCTAAAACAACAATCCAGAAAATCACATTGTATGATTTTTAAGTAATTCATTTGCATTTTATTGCATGACATAAGTATTTGATACATCAGAAAAGCAGAACTTAATATTTGGTACAGAAACCTTTGTTTGCAATTACAGAGATCATACGTTTCCTGTAGTTCTTGACCAGGTTTACACACACTGCAGCAGGGATTTTGGCCCACTCCTCCATACAGACCTTCTCCAGATCCTTCAGGTTTCTGGGCTGTCGCTGGGCAATACGGACTTTCAGCTCCCTCCAAAGATGTTCTATTGGGTTCAGATCTGGAGACTGGCTAGGCCACTCCAGGACCTTGAGATGCTTCTTACGGAGCCACTCCTTAGTTGCCCTGGCTGTGTGTTTCGGGTCGTTGCCATGCTGGAAGACCCAGCCACGACCCATCTTCAATGCTCTTACTGAGGGAAGGAGGTTGTTGGCCAAGATCTCACGATACATGGCCCCATCCATCCTCCCCTCAATACGGTGCAGTCTTCCTGTCCCCTTTGCAGAAATGCATCCCCAAAGAATGATGTTTCCACCTCCATGCTTCACGGTTGGGATGGTGTTCTTGGGGTTGTACTCATCCTTCTTCTTCCTCCAAACACGGCGAGTGGAGTTTAGACCATCAGACCACATGACCTTCTCCCATTCCTCCTCTGGATCATCCAGATGGTCATTGGCAAACTTCAGACGGGCCTGGACATGCGCTGGCTTGAGCAGGGGGACCTTGCGTGCGCTGCAGGATTTTAATCCATGACGGCGTAGTGTGTTACTAATGGTTTTCTTTGAGACTGTGGTCCCAGCTCTCTTCAGGTCATTGACCAGGTCCTGCCGTGTAGTTCTGGGCTGATCCCTCACCTTCCTCATGATCATTGATGCCCCACGAGATGAGATCTTGCATGGAGCCCCAGATCGAGGGTGATTGACTTCTCACCAAGCTGCTTGCCTATTGTCTTGTAGCCCATCCCAGCCTTGTGCAGGTCTACAATTTTTATCCCTTATGTCCTTACACAGCTCTCTGGTCTTGGCCATTGTGGAGAGGTTGGAGTCTGTTTGATTGAGTGTGTGGACAGGTGTCTTTTATACAGGTAACGAGTTCAAACAGGTGCAGTTAATACAGGTAATGAGTGGAGAACAGGAGGGCTTCTTAAAGAAAAACTAACAGGTCTGTGAGAGCCGGAATTCTTACTGGTTGGTAGGTGATCAAATACTTATGTCATGCAATAAAATGCAAATTAATTACTTAAAAATCATACAATGTGATTTTCTGGATTTTTATTCCGTCTCTCACAGTTGAAGTGTACCTATGATAAAAATTACAGACCTCTACATGCTTTGTAAGTAGGAAACACTGCCGATTTTGCAGGTTATCAAATACTTGTTCTCCCCACTGTATGTGATTCGGTTCCCGATGTTCACCAAAAAGAGCCGTTCGTTTGTGAACAACGTGTCACTACTCGCAACACACGGAGTGATAGACAAAGCTAACTCGCCCTCAAAACACAATTTCAACAGCAGAATCATATCTGAGAAATACTTATCTTACTCCAGAAATATATAATATTACAAAAGCAGAAGGTAATGAAAGTGCAATTTACATGGGTGGATTGGCCGTCTGGCAATTCTGGCAAATTCCAGAAGGGCCGGACCATCTTTTATTAGGGTGGGCCGGTCAAAACATCTGGGCGCTATTTCTCTGTCATAATTGTCTATATTGAGCATTTGGCTGACCAGTGGGCAATGGCTGGCCTGGTTTTCTGATTGGCTGAGCCGAAGTGGCGCGAATTTACATTCAAAGTCAAACTCACATCATCAAAGAGAGTGAGACCCGCTCTGATTCTGAGTCACTCACTCAAAACACAAAAAACAGAAGGGTGGTGCCGAAAAAGTTAGAGACCAAAAAAGGGCTAGAGGCCGACACTGCTAAATGTGTGAGGTGAGTACAGTGGAGGAAGGAAGAAAATAGAGACACAGATGTACTGCCAATTTCTTAATATGTTGGCTCTATATGTAATAGCAAATAACACTTAGGAGTGACAGACAGACAGAGAGACAAGGTGAAGCAAAGACGGCGTGAGGGGGGGAGTTGATATAGGCTGGTGGCTGAAATGCCTAGGCTGAATTTTTGTCCCAGTCCACCCCTGGCAATTTACCTCTGATCACATCTGGCTACTAACCCACAAACAAAAATATCATCAGGAGTGAAGACATGCTTCACCTCAAGAGCCTTGGTGGAGATACAGGGTTTGACGGAGAGCTAATGGACTTAAGAGTTTTGATGACAAGCTATTTTGAATACATTTTATTGGTCAAGGGGTCGTGAAACTTTCAAACTGACGGGGGAACCAAAGGGGAACCAATAGTATCGATTTATGAACAAAAATGAAAATCACCAAATTTGGAGTTGAGGATTTCGCGATGATATAATAAACAGCTACCCTGAGTATACCAAACATTAGGAACATCTTTGTAATATTGAGTTGCACATGTTGTCATATTCTCTTTGTAGGTGTGTCAGTGGGCTGTTTTATTGTAGTATTTTGATATATTTTTTTTACGGTCATGAAATTACAGCATCGTTTGTCAATCCCTACATGAACTCTCTTGGCTATTTGACCAAACATACAATCATTCGATAATTTCATACCTAAGTCCAACATTGATTATGAACTTAATGCACCCAATATTTCATCCAGTAACCACTTTCTCTTGCTTTATTTTGCAGTGACCTATTTTGACTGCCAACACAACAACTGAAAAGCAAAACAAGCATTTTGGGAGTTCTGATAAACATGATCATTTCTTCTCAGACCAAGTACGACCGCAATGTGGCTGATAACGGGGTAAAGCGCTGCGCCCAGTTGCTGGAATGCCAAACAAAGTGAGTCCTTGTTGTTCAGCTCCCAACTCCCTGTTATGGCGATTGAGTGGCGTTGGCTTCGGCAGCACAGAGTACACAGTTAATCAGCTTCCTCACAGCAGTGTTTACTAAAGAAGGGAGGTCATAACTCTTTTTTTACACCCCCCCATCACTCAAAAACGGGCCTAACAGCAGCAACATGTCTGACCCTGCCTCGTGGCTCCAGCATGCAGTCGCTCTTTGCACCTGCTATTTGCACTGCCACTTTGCTGAGTAGTGGGAATATTGGTAAACTGATATACAACAACCGATATGCGACGTGGGGGACTGCACCTTTGAAAATAAATAGTTATAGATTTCATTGACCAATCCCCAGTGCTATTTGTATGAGCTGGTGAAATGCAAAAAGTCTGAAATTGTTTTTTCTAGTGCTGAAGTCCCCTAGCGCTCTTTCTCATTCCCACTGTGTCTTTCATGGTCACACACATGTTGAGGACATACACACTCAATTCCCCATTCTTCATGTCCTTCTCATGGTCACACACACTTGATCATCTACTGCACAGGATGGAAGTCGGCAGCTTTAGGCAGGTTGTTTACTGGTTATTGGGCTAGCACAAGTTCAGAACATCTTAATGAACGACATGGCGTCAATGCAAATGAGAGTATTTGTGCCTTTTTTTAAAGTTGTGTTTCTCTTGTCTTTTAACTTATTTAATGTGCTTTGCTTTCATGCCCCCAAGCTGTGGGAACTTGGCCTCCATCTTGGAGCTTAATTAAACTTGTTGTGCTGCAATTAATGGCAGGAAATGGATTCTCTGTGCTTAAGGTTGCACTGCAGTTCAGAGAACCAGTGAATGTCCGCTAGTTACCTCAGAGGCGGTTGTCTGAAGGCCTCCCTCTGTGTCCTAAGGGCCCCATTAGTAAATATGAGCACCATGACTGTGACCACTGTCCGGGTCAAGGGCAGTAAATCAGAGGCCCCGCTTCCCCAGGAGGTTCCCTGACCCCACCACAGCATGTCCTGCTACACAGCATGAGAGTGACAAAGGCTCTGCCAAGTTCCAAAGATGCCTTTTACAACATGTCCTCTACATGCAATGGGGGATATAATTTAAACAGTGACACAGACTCCAATTTTAACATTGATAGGTTGTTATATTGGCACAGGATCCATTTTTAGCATGGTTGAAGCTTAATACTCCGCTGTCTGGCTTCCAAACAAGGTTATCAGGATATGTTTGGAGGAAACCTGAGTAGTAGGTTAGGTGGGCTGTCCTGAAGCCATCCTGTTTGTCGTGCCAAGTGTCTGAAGGAACCTTTTCAAAATCACCACTAACGATCTATTGGTCGGATGGAGCTAGTCTTACATAATTGAACCTCCATTAAAAATCTCTTTCACTTTGTACATCATGAATTTTAAGTCTGTATGGTCTGTGATACAATTGTTAGATATAGCACAGGGTGCATAACTTTGGTTCTCTAGGGCCAGAGTGTAGGCATGTTTTTTGTTTGTTACTGCCTAATAATCAGATTGCTGGATGGGGTAGCCAGTTATGTTAACTGCCATAAATCTAATTAATTGCCAAGGACAAAAGAAAACCAGCATAACACAGGAGTTTTGCACCTCTGAAATACATAGTATATGAGGTGTAAAGCAATTTCTAAGTGCACAGTAAAGATTACTATATGAGAACTTGTCTCAACAAGTAGCTCAGATTCAGGCGCCATGACCAAGTTTTCATGTTTTTCTTTCCGCCTGCGGTTGGGTTGGCAACTAGGCATGTTGTTGTTGTTGTCTCGAGGGTATATCATAGTCAAGTCACCCTGCTGTTTTTCCCTGCTCTGTACAAGTAGAGGCCTGAAGGCCTGTGGACAAATAGAGAGGGTGGGGGAGAAGAGAGAAAGGGAGAGAGTTTAGTTTATTAGGATCCCTATTAGCTACTGCACATGCAGCAGCTACTCTTCCTGGGGTCCACATAAAAAGTACAAATACATGACAACGTACAGAACATTAATAGGCAAGAACAACATTAAAAATAAAGATTCATATTCTTATATACAATACATTTAAATTCGATCTTTAGAAAGAAGCTAAACTTGCTTTTGCCTGAGTACAGTAGCGATGTGTGGGTAAAATCACTGGGGAAGCCAAGACAGGTTGTAATATGGATTTTCCCCCCTATGTTTTGTGATAATTTCTTTGTTTGCTCTATAACCTGTTCATATGCCTTGCCACCAGTGGAGGCTCATCAGAGAAGGAAGGGGAGGACCATCCTCATTGAATTTTCATGAAAATAAACATGGTGAAACATTTAACATTTATAATCATTGGCCAGTATGGAGAATTAAGTAAAACCACAAGTTCAAATCCCTATCTCCATACATTGCTAATTTAGGAAAGGGACAATTTTAGCTAGCTACCGGAGGACAACAACACAACAAGATGCAACAATTTAAGTATTGCTCTCAATGTGATGTGATTGGTGTGAAGACAAATCAAAACTGGCTTCACTTTCTTTTGGTGCGCCAGGACTATTCCAACTTGAGCTCACTCAGCCAATCAGCATTGAGTTAAACTATTATTTTATACTTTTATCAAGGGAGGCCAAATGTTTGCTGGCTTCCCTTGCATTCAATGCTACGGGTGGCAAGAATGTCATACTCTTTTTTCCCCAGACAGCATCAGATCAGATAGATTGGCTACAGAGACAGAGGGGTGCTGTTTTGCTCGCTCGGATGCTTTTTCCGGTAGATACATTCAGCCTCTAAGAAACTAACTGTGAGAATTGTTAGAGCCTCCTGGATCGATGATTAATTGAAAAATGTTATGGTTCAAAGAAATTATGCAGAAAGGTGGAAAACAAGTCAGTCTACTCAGATGATTGGTTAACATACTGTCAATTGACAAATGCTGTGACTAAACAAAAAAAAATCTTGCAAATTGAAGGAAAATTATGAAACACAGAGAGACAAAAGATAAATGATTTTATGCTACAGCTAGCTAGCACTGCAGTGCATAAAATGTGGATGACTCAAAGTGAGAAAAGAACAATAGTTTAACAGTTTTGAACAAATTTATGGAACACTGGTCACTTTAATAATGTTTACATACTATTTTACTCACTTCATATGTGTATACTGTATTCTACTATTCTAGTCAATGCCATTCCGACAATATTTAATATTTATATATTTCTTAATTCCATTCTTTTACTTTTAGATTTGTGTGTATTGTTCTTAATTGTTAGATACTACTGCACTGTTGGAGTTAGGAACACAAGCATTTCACTACACCCACAATAACATCTGATAAATATGTGTAATTTGATTTGATCAACTTCAATGAGCGATGGAGATTAATTGGGTTTTCTGCCCATAATATCAGAGAGAACCAGTTTGCCGAGGAGTATAGAGTGCAGTGACGTGTCCTATAAGGAGCATTGGTGGCAAATCTGATGGCCGAATGGTAAAGAACATCTAGCCGCTGGAGAGCACCCTTACCTGCCGATCTATAAATTACGTTTCTGTAATCTAGCATGGGTAGGATGGTCATCTGAATCAGGGTTAGTATGACAGCTGGGGTGAAAGAGAGCGATTACGATAGAGCAGATTTTCCCAACCCTAGTCCTGGAGTACCCCAAACAGTACACATTTTTATTGTAACCCTAGACAAGCACACCTTGTCAACTAATCATCAACCCCTAAATTAGTTTTTTTTTTGTTGTTGTCAAGGGTTACAATGAAATTGTGTACTGGTGGGGGTACTCCAGGACCAGGGTTGGGAAACACTGCGATAGAGGAAACCAAGTCGAGATTTAACCTTAGCCTGCAGCTTTGATATGTGCTGAGAGAAGGACAGTGACATGTCAGTCAGAAAGCTATGGTGCCCAACAACAGCAAGTGCCTTCAAAAGTCTGTCAAGCAACAAATTAAATTGGGCCAAACATATTATAATTCACACAGGTACTAATGATTTGATGGCAATGAGAGGACATGTAGCTACTGCAATGCAGCAAGTGACAGTCAGAGCTGCAGAAAGATTTCCTAACACCAAAATCACTATGTCCACCCTGTTGCCATGTGGCAACGTGTCCTTCAACATTATTCAGAGCAACAACACTGAGCTGTGTAGAGGCTGTGCTCTCTTGGACAATGTTTACCTATCGATCCACAGTGACGTTCAACCCCAGCTGATGTATGCCCTAGTACACTTGAACAAACAGTGCGTCAAGGTGTTTGCCATGTAACGGAAAGAAACTGCTCTGGGACAAAGCAAAAACCAAAATAAGAGGAACTCTGCCATACATCCTCCAAGATCATGACCACCAGCCACCACCCAGAGAGACCAGCACCACCCTACAGTGTCTTGCAAAAGTATTCACCCCCCTTGGCCTTTTTCCTATTTTGTTGCATTACAACCTGTAATTTATTTTTTATTTGGATTTCATGTAATGGACATACTCAAAATAGTCCAAATTGGTGTAGTGAAATTTAAAAATGACTTGTTCTAAAAAAAAAAAAAATCTAAATAATAAAAAACAATAAAGTGGTGAGTGCATATGTATTCACCCCCTTTCCTGAGGAGCCCCTAAATAAGATCTGGTGGAACCAATTACTTTCAGAAGTCACATAATTAGTTAGATTGCACACAGGTGGACTTTATTTAAGTGTCACATGATCTGTCACATGATCTCAGTGTATACATACACCTGTTCAGAAAGGCCCCAGTCTGCAACACCATTAAGCAAGGGGTACCACCAAGTAAGCGGCACCATGAAGACCAAGGAGCTCTCCAAACAGGTCAGGGACAAAGTTGTGGATAATTAAAAATCAGGGTTAGGTTGTAAAAAAATATCCAAAACTTTGAACATCCCACGGAACACCATTTCAATCCAGAATTTAAAAAAATTGAAAGAATATGGCCCCACGACAAAACTGCTAAGAGAGGGCTGCCCACCAAAACTCGCGGACCAGGCAAGGAGAGCATTAATCAGAGAGGCAACAAAGAGACCAAAGATTACCCTGAAGGAGCTGCAAAGCTCCACAGCGGAGATTGGAGTATCTGTCCATAGGACCACTTTAAGCCGTACACTCCACAGAGCTGGGCTTTACAGAAGAGTGGCCAGAAAAAAGCCATTGCTTAAAGACAAAAATAAGCAAACATGTTTGGTGTTCGCCAAAAGGCATGTGGGAGACTCCCCAAACATATGGAAGAAGGTTCTCTGGTTAGATGAGACTAAAATTGTGTTTTTTGGCCATCAAGGAAAACGCCAAGTCTGGCGCACACCCAACACCTCTCATCACCCCGAGAACACCATCTCCACAGTGATGCATGGTGTTGGCAGCATCATGCTGTGCGGATGGTTTTCATCGGCAGAGACTGGGAAACTGGTCAGAATTAAAGGAATGATGGATGGCGCTAAATACAGGGACATTCTTGAGGGAAACCTGTTTCAGTCTTCAAAAGATTTGATACTGGGATGGAGGTTCACCTTCCAGCAGGACAATGACCCTAAGCATACTGCTAAAGCAACACTCAAGTGGTTTAAGGGGAAACATAGAAATGTCTTGGAGTGGCCTGGTCAAAGCCCAGACCTCAATCCAATTGAGAATCTGTGGTATGACTTAAAGATTGCTGTACAACAGCGGAACCCATCCAAATTGAAGGAGCTGGAGCAGATTTGCGTTGAAGACTGGGCAAAAATTCCAGTGGCTAGATGTGCCAAGCATATAGAGACATACCCCAAGAGACTTGCAGCTGTAATTGCTGCAAAAGGTGGCTCTACAAAGTATTGACTTTGGGGGGTGATTAGTTATGCACGCTCAAGTTTTCTGTTTTTTTGTCTTATTTCTTGTTTCACAATAAAAAATATTTTGCATCTTCAAAGTGGTAGGCCTGTTGTGTAAATCAAATGATACAACCCCCCCAAAATCTATTTTAATTCCAAGTTGTAAGGCAACAAAATAGGAAAAATGCCAAGGGGGTGAATACTTTCGCAAGCCAGTGTACACCACCGGGCCACTTCCAGAGAAGCCAGCTCCACCCTGCACCATCAATCAATCAATCAATCAATCAAGTTTATTTTATATAGCCCTTCGTACATCAGCTAATATCTCGAAGTGCTGTACAGAAACCCAGCCTAAAACCCCAAACAGCAAGCAATGCAGGTGTAGAAGCACGGTGGCTAGGAAAAACTCCCTAGAAAGGCCAAAACCTAGGAAGAAACCTAGAGAGGAACCAGGCTATGAGGGGTGGCCAGTCCTCTTCTGGCTGTGCCGGGTGGAGATTATAACAGAACTATGCCAAGATGTTCAAAAATGTTCTTAAGTGACAAGCATGGTCAAATAATAATCATGAATAATTTTCAGTTGGCTTTTCATAGCCGATCATTAAGAGTTGAAAAACAACAGGTCTGGGACAGGTGGCGGTTCCATAACCGCAGGCAGAACAGTTGAAACTGGAATAGCAGCAAGGCCAGGCGGACTGGGGACAGCAAGGAGTCATCATGCCCGGTAGTCCTGACGTATGGTCCTAGGGCTCAGGTCCTCCGAGAGAAAGAAAGAGAGAAGGAGAAAATTAGAGAGCCAAGATTTTCAAAATGTTCATAAATGACAAGCATGGTCAAATAATAATCAGGAATAAATGTCAGTTGGCTTTTCATAGCCGATCATTAAGAGTTGAAAACAGCAGGTCTGGGACAGGTAGGGGTTCCGTAACCGCAGGCAGAACAGTTGAAACTGGAATAGCAGCAAGGCCAGGCGGACTGGGGACAGCAAGGAGTCATCATGCCCGGTAGTCCTGACATATGGTCCTAGGGCTCAGGTTCTCAGAGAGAGAGAAAGAAAGAGAGAACGAGAGAATTAGAGAGAGCATACTTAAATTCACACAGGACACTGGATAAGACAGGAGAAGTACTCCAGGTATAACCAACTGACCCTAGCCCCCCGACACATAAACTACTGCAGCATAAATACTGGAGGCTGAGACAGGAGCGGTCAGGAGACACTGTGGCCCCATCCGAAGATACCCCCGGACAGGGCCAAACAGGAAGGATATAACCCCACCCACTTTGCCAAAGCACAGCCCCCGCACCACTAGAGGGATATCTTCAACCACCAACTTACAATCCTGAGACAAGGCCGAGTATAGCCCACAAAGATCTCCACCACAGCACAAACCAAGGGGGGGCGCCAACCCAGACAGGAAGATCACGTCAGTAATTCAACCCACTCAAGTGACGCACCCCTCCTAGGGACGGCATGAAAGAGCACCAGTAAGCCAGTGACTCAGCCCCTGTAATAGGGTTAGAGGCAGAGAATCCCAGTGGAGAGAGGGGAACCGGCCAGGCAGAGACAGCAAGGGCGGTTCGTTGCTCCAGAGCCTTTCCGTTCACCTTCACACTCCTGGGCCAGACTACACTCAATCATATGACCTACTGAAGAGATAAGTCTTCAATAAAGACTTAAAGGTTGAGACCGAGTCTGCGTCTCTCACATGGGTAGGCAGACTGTTCCATAAAAATGGAGATCTATAGGAGAAAGCCCTGCCTCCCGCTGTTTGCTTAGAAATTCTAGGGACAATTAGGAGGCCAGCGTCTTGTGACCGTAGCGTACGTATAGGTATGTACGGCAGGACCAACTCGGAAAGATAGGTAGGAGCAAGCCCATGTAACGCTTTATAGGTTAACAGTAAAACCTTGAAATCAGCCCTTGCCTTAACAGGAAGCCAGTGTAGGGAAGCTAGCACTGGAGTAATATGATCAAATTTCTTGGTTCTAGTCAGGATTCTAGCAGCCGTATTTAGCACTAACTGAAGTTTATTTAGTGCTTTATCCGGGTAGCCGGAAAGTAGAGCATTGCAGTAGTCTAACCTAGAAGTAACAAATGCATGGATTAGTTACTTCTAGGTTAGACTACTGCAATGCTCTACTTTCCGGCTACCCGGATAAAGCACTAAATAAACTGGAAGGGGCCCATCGGCCCAACCCCCCCCCCCCCCCCCCCCCCCCCACCCCCCATACTAACAGGACAACACCACAATCAGAAGAGACCCAACAGTCCAGCAAGACAGCTATGCAGAAGTGGAACGAAGAATAGAGCACCCTGCTGCAGCCAAGTTAAACCAGATAAGGCATCTGCTGAACATAAGCTGCTCATAAATCCATGAATTCCTTCTTTGTTATTATCAGAAATACAACCTATTGTAATTATGACCAGTTTTATGTAAGCTACCTAGGAAACGGTTCAAGTTAGCTTACATAAATATATGAAGCCTCAGAAACACAGTTTATGAAATGAGTAATTTGCTAATCTTAGTATTAATATTAATGTATTAGTCACTTCTGATACTCACTTAGACAGCACCTTTTGATACAGCAGTAGGAATACAAGAATATAACATCTATAGAAAAGACAGGAATGTCTACGGGGAGGTGTTGCTGTATATATTCAGAGGCATATTCCTGGAAAGCTCAGAGAGGATCTCATGACAAATGAAGTAGAAGTGATGTGGTTGCAGGTTCATCTGTCTCATCTGAAGCATCTTATTTTAGGGTGCTGCTATAGGCCACCAAGTGCAAACTGTCAGCATCTGGAGAATACAGTGCCTTCGGAAAGTATTCAGACCCCTTGACTTCTTCCACATTTTGTTATGTTACAGCCTAAAATGTATTACATTTCTCTCAGCAGTCTACATACAATACCCCATAATGTCAAAGCAAAAACAGGTTTTTAGAAATGTTTGCAAATGTATTAAAAAAACAGAAATACCTTATTTACATAAGTATTCAGACCCTTTGCTATGAGACTTGAAATTTGCAGGCGCATCCTGTTTCCATTGATCATCCTTGAGATGTTTCTACAACTTGATTGGAGTCCACCTATGGTAAATTAAATTGATTGGAAAGGCACACACCTGTCTATATAAGGTCCCACAGTTAACAGTGCATGTCAGAGCAGGGAGGTGACCAAGAACCCGACGGTCACTCTGACAGAGCTCTAGAGTTCCTCTGTGGAGATGGGAGACCCTTCCAGAAGGACAACCATCTCTGCATCACTCCACGAATCAGGCCTTTATGGTAGAGTGGATAGACAGAAGCCAATCCTCAGTAAAAGGCACATGACAGCCCGTGTGGAGTTTGCCAAAAGGCAACTAAAGACTCTCAGACCATGAGAAACAAGATTATCTGGTCTGATAACCAAGATTGAACTCTTTGGCCTGAATGCCAAGCGTCACATCTGGAGGAAAGAAGCATGGTGGTGGCATCATGCTGTGGGGTGTTTTCAGCGGCTCTCAGGACCTCAGACTGGGGCGAAGGTTCACCTTCCAACAGGACAATGACCCTAAGCACACAGCCAAGACAACGCAGGTGTGGCTTTGGGACAAATCTCAATGTCCTTGAGTAGCTCAGACAGAGCCAGGACTTGAACCCGATCGAACATCTCTGGAGAGACCTGAAACTAGCTGTGCCGCAACATTCCCCCATCCAACCTGACAGCGCTTGAGAGGATCTGCAGAGAATGGGAGAAACTCCCCAAATACAGGTGTGCCAAGCTTGCATACCCAAGAAGACTTGAGGCTGTAATTGCTGCCAAAAGTGCTTCAACAAAATATTGAGTAAAGGGTCTGAATACTTATATAAATGTGATATTTATTGTGTGTAGATTTATGAGCTGGAAAAAAACAATTTAATCAGTTTTAGAATAAGGCTGTACCCTAACAAAATGTTGAAAAAAAATAAAAGCATCTGAATACTTTCCGAAGGCACTGTAAGTGAAGCTTCTAGCTTCTAGGCCTTGAATCCAAAGTGGTCAAATGAAGCAGATGCTAAACTACAGGACTATCACAGACTGGAACATGTTCCGGGATTCTTCCGATGGCATTGAGGAGTACACCACATCAGTCACTGGCTTTATCAATAAGTGCATCGAGGACGTCGTCCCCACAGTGACTGTACGTACATACATCAACCAGAAGCCATGGATTACAGGCAACATTCACACTGAGCTAAAGGGTAGAGCTGCCGCTTTCAAGGTGCGGGACTCTAACCCGGAAGCTTACAAGAAATCCTGCTATGCCCTGCGACGAACCATCAAACAGGCAAAGCGACAATACAGGGCTAAGATTGAATCATACTACACCGGCTCCGACGCTCGTCTTATGTGGCAGGGCTTGCTATTACAGACTACAAAGGGAAGCACAGCCGCGAGCTGCCCAGTGACACGAGGCTACCAGACGAGCTAAATCACTTCTATGCTCGCTTCAAGGCAAGCAACACTGAGGCATGCATGAGAGCATCAGCTGTTCCGGACGACTGTGTGATCACGCTCTCCGTAGCCGACGTGAGTAAGACCTTTAAACAGGTCAACATACACAAGGCTGCGGAGCTAGACGGATTACCAGGACGTGTGCTCTGGGCATGTGCTGACCAACTGGCAGGTGTCTTCACTGACATTTTAAACATGTCCCTGATTGAGTCTGTAATACCAACATGTTTCAAGCAGACAACTATAGTCCCTGTGCCCAAGAACACAAAGGCAACCTGCCTAAATGACTACAGACCCGTAGCACTCACGTCCGTAGCCATGAAGTGCTTTGAAAGGTTGGTAATGGCTCACATCAACACCATTATCCCAGAAACCATAGACACACTCCAATTGGAATACCGCCCAAACAGATCCACAGATGATGCAATCTCTATTGCACTCCACACTGCCCTATCCCACCTGGACAAAAGGAACACCTATGTGAGAATGCTGTTAATTGACTACAGCTCAGCATTCAACACCATAGAGCCCATAAAGCTCATCACTAAGCTAAGGACCCTGGGAGTAAACACCTCCCTCTGCAACTGGAACCTGGACTTCCTGATGGGCCGCCCTCAGGTGGTAAGGGTAGGCAACCACACCTGCCACGCTGATCCTCAACACTGGGGCCCCTCAGGTGTGCGTGCTTAGACCCCTCCTGTACTCCCTATTCACCCATGATTGCGTGGCCAAGCACGACTCCAATTGGTAGGCCTGATCACCGACGACGATGAGACAGCCTATAGGGAGGTCAGAGATCTGACAGTGTGGTGCCAGGACAACAACCTCTCCCTCAATGTGAGCAAGACAAAGGAGCTGATATTGGACTATAGGAAAAGGAGGACCATTAACTTTGATGGGGCCGAAATGGAGTAGGTTGAGGGCATGACAACACCCTTTCTCCCTCGGGAGACTTTCCCTTTCTCCCTCAAGATTGGAAAGCTGCCACGGTCATCCCCCTCTTCAAAGGGGGAGACACTCTAGACCCAAACTGCTACAGACCTACAGTGGGGCAAAAAAGTATTTAGTCAGCCACCAATTGTGCAAGTTCTCCCACTTAAAAAGATGAGAGAGGCCTGTAATTTTCATCATAGGTACACTTCAACTATGACAGACAAAATGAGAATAAAAAATCCAGAAAATCACATTGTAGGATTTTTAATGCATTTATTTGCAAATTATGGTGGAAAATAAGTATTTGGTCACCTACAAACAAGCAAGATTTCTGGCTCTCACAGACATGTAACTTCTTCTTTAAGAGGCTCCTCTGTCCTCCACTCGTTACCTGTATTAATGGCACCTTTTTGAACTTGTTATCAGTATAAAAGACACCTGTCCACAACCTCAAACAGTCACACTCCAAACTCCACTATGGCCAAGACCAAAGAGCTGTCAAAGGACACCAGAAACAAAATTGTAGACCTGCACCAGGCTGGGAAGACTGAATCTGCAATAGGTAAGCAGCTTGGTTTGAAGAAATCAACTGTGGGAGCAATTATTAGGAAATGGAAGACATACAAGACCACTGATAATCTCCCTCGATCTGGGGCTCCACGCAAGATCTCACCCCGTGGGGTCAAAATGATCACAAGAACGGTGAGCAAAAATCCCAGAACCACACGGGGGGACCTAGTGAATGACCTGCAGAGAGCTGGGACCAAAGTAACAAAGCCTACCATCAGTAACACACTACGCCGCCAGGGACTCAAATCCTGCAGTGCCAGACGTGTCCCCCTGCTTAAGCCAGTACATGTCCAGGCCCGTCTGAAGTTTGCTAGAGAGCATTTGGATGATCCAGAAGAAGATTGGGAGAATGTCATATGGTCAGATGAAACCAAAATAGAACTTTTTGGTAAAAACTCAACTCGTCGTGTTTGGAGGGCAAAGAATGCTGAGTTGCATCCAAAGAACACCATACCTACTGTGAAGCATGGGGGTGGAAACATCATGCTTTGGGGCTGTTTTTCTGCAAAGGGACCAGGACGACTGATCCGTGTAAAGGAAAGAATGAATGGGGCCATGTATCGTGAGATTTTGAGTGAAAACCTCCTTCCATCAGCAAGGGCATTGAAGATGAAACGTGGCTGGGTCTTTCAGCATGACAATGATCCCAAACACTCCGCCCGGGCAACGAAGGAGTGGCTTCGTAAGAAGCATTTCAAGGTCCTGGAGTGGCCTAGCCAGTCTCCAGATCTCAACCCCATAGAAAATCTTTGGAGGGAGTTGAAAGTCCGTGTTGCCCAGCAACAGCCCCAAAACATCACTGCTCTAGAGGAGATCTGCATGGAGGAATGGGCCAAAATACCAGCAACAGTGTGTGAAAACCTTGTGAAGACTTACAGAAAACGTTTGACCTCTGTCTTTGCCAACAAAGGGTATATAACAAAGTATTGAGATAAACTTTTGTTATTGGCCAAATACTTATTTTCCACCATAATTTGCAAATAAATTCATAAAAAGTCCTACAATGTGATTTTCTGGATTTTTTTTTCTCATTTTGGCTGTCATAGTTGAAGTGTACCTATGATAAAAATGACAGGCCTCTCTCATCTTTTTAAGTGGGAGAACTTGCACAATTGGTGGCTGACTAAATACTTTTTTGCCCCACTGTATATCTATCCTACCCTGCCTTTCTAAGGTCTTCGAAAGCCAAGTTAACAAACAGATCACTGACCATTTCGAATCCCACCGTACCTTCTCCGCTATGCAATCTGGTTTCCGAGCTGGTCATGGGTGCACCTCAGCCACGCTCAAGGTCCTAAACGATATCATAATCGCCACCGATAAGAGACAATACTGTGCAGCTGTATTCATCGACCTGGCCAAGGCTTTCGACTCCACATTCTTATCGGCAGACTGAACAGCCTTGGTTTCTCAAATGACTGCCTTGCCTGGTTCACCAACTACTTATCAGACAGAGTTCAGTGTGTCAAATCGGAGGGCCTGTTGTCCGGACCTATGGCAGTCTCTATGGGGGTGCCACAGGGTTAAATTCTCGGGCTGACTCTTTTCTCTGTATACATCAATGATGTCGCACTTGCTGCTGGTGATTCTCTAATCCACCTCTACGCAGATGACACCATTCTGTATACTTCTGGCCCTTCTTTGGACACTGTGTTAACTAACCTCCAGACGAGCTTCAATGCCATACAACTCTCCTTCCGTGGCCTCCAACTGCTCTTAAATGGAAGTAAAACTAATTGCATGCTCTTCAACCGATCGCTGCCCGCACCTGCCCGCCCGTCCAGCATCACTACTCTGGACGGTTCTGACTTAGAATATGTGGACAACTACAAATACCTAGGTGTCTGGTTAGACTGTAAACTCTCCTTCCAGACTCACATTAAGGATCTCCAATCCAAAAATAAATTTAGAATCGGCTTCCTATTTCGCAACAAAGCATCCTTCACTCATGCTGCCAAACATACCCTCGTAAAACTGACTATCCTGCCGATCCTTGACTTCGGCGATGTAATTTACAAAATAGCCTCTAACACTCTACTCAGCAAATTGGATGCAGTCTATCACAGTGCCATCCGTTTTGTTACCAAAGCCCCATATACTACCCACCACTGCGACCTGTATGCTCTCGTTGGCTGGCCCTCGCTTCATATTCGCCGCCAAACCCACTGGCTCCAGGTCATCTATAAGTCTTTGCTAGGTAAAGCCCCGCCTTATCTCAGCTCACTGGTCACCATAGCAGCACCCACCCATAGCACGCGCTCCAGCAGGTATATTTCACTGGTCACCCCCATGCCAATTCCTCCTTTGGCCGCCTTTCCTTCCAGTTTTCTGCTGCCAATGACTGGAAATAATTGCAAAAATCACTGAAGCTGGAGACTCATATCTCCCTCACTAACTTTACGCACCAGTTGTCAGAGCAGCTCACAGATCACTGTACCTGTACATAGCCCGTCTGTAAATAGCCCATCCAACTACCTCATCCCCATAATGTTATTTATTTTTGCTCCTTTGCTCCCCAGTTTTTCTACTTGCACATTCATCTTCTGCACATCTATCACTCCAGTGTTTAATTGCTAAATTGTAATTATTTTGCCACTATGGCCAATTTATTGCCTTACCTCCCTTATCTTACCTCATTTGCACACACTGTATATATACGTGTCGCACTGCTTTGCTTTATCTTCGCCAGGTTGCAGTTGTAAATGAGAACTTGTTCTCAACTAGCCTACCTGGTTAAATAAAGGTGAAATAAAAAATTAACAAAATGTACACCCTACACACCCTGGTAAATAATACCAAAATATATGCTTGCTTTATCGACTTCCAAAAAGCATTTGATTCTATTTGGCATACAGGACTGTGATACAAAGTTATTGAAAGTGGTGTAGGGGGTAAAACTTATGACATAATTAAATCAACGTAAATCATACGTGCAGCATCAACATTTGCAAGGGGCGGGGCCTTCGCCAGGGTTGCAATCTGAGCCCTGCACTCTTCAATATTTACAACGAATTGGCCACTATTCTAGAAAAATCCTCAGCCCCTGGTGTTAGTCTCCACAATTCAGAGATTAAATGCCTGCTCTTTGCAGATGACCTATGCCTGCTGTCACCCACAGCACATGGCCTACAGCAGAGCCTGGACCTGCTAGAGCAGTACTGCCAGACCTGGGCCCTGGCAGTAAACCCCAAAAAGACTAAAATAATGATTTTTCAGAGAAGATCCAGATCTCAGGGAATTATACCCAAGTTCTCAATTGGTACAAAATATATAGAGTACTGCACACACTATAATTACTTTAAAAATAAGCTCAACTGGACACCTTCATGATGCAGTGAATGAACTGAGAGAGAAAGCACACAGGACATTCTACACCATTAAAAAACGAATTCAAATTGAAATACCTATAAAGATTTGGATAAAACTAATTGAATGTGTCATTGAACCAATTCTACTTTATGGCAGCGAGGTGTGGGGTCCACTTGCAAAACAAGATTTCACCCAGTGGGACAAACACTCCATTGAAACCCTGCATGCAGAGTTCTGTAAGATTATCCTACATGTTCAGAGGAAAGCTACAAACAATGCATGCAGTACAGAATTAGGCCAATATCCACTAATAATACAAACTAAAAAAAATAGCAATTAAGTTTTGGAAACATCTAAAATACAGTGACCCCCTCTCATATCATTACCAAGCCCTGCAATACCAAGAGTCTGCTCATCCAGCTGGTCCTGGGGCTGAGTTCACAAACCTGTTCTATTAACACACTGAAGCCTCAGGGCCAGAACATCCAATCATTTGACCATGGTTACTGATCAAAACATTAGAAAAACCTTGACAAAGTACAGGCTCAGTGAGCACAGCCTTGCCATTGAGAAGAGTAGACACTGGAAAACCTCTCCCTGTAGAGGAAACAATGTGAAACCACTGCACCACAGCAGAACCCGAGACAGAGCCCCATTTCCTGACAAAATGACAAAAATATAAATCAATTAGTGTCATTTCCCCAAATCTGAAACCCTTATTCAAGGTTTCTAAGACCTCTCTGACGAGGATAGGCTACTGGGGGAGGACTTCGAGAGCTGTAGGTTGGCTTGGCAGCACACATTAATTATGTTAATATTTGAAATGTCCAAAGTAAGCTGAGAGAGAGAGATGAGCTCCTACAAATATTGAAATTTACATTATTTATTTTCAATGTACTTTACTCAAACCAGTTTATATCACTTATTATAAATGAGATCATTAACTATCAGCTCTTGGAATATCCAGGGCCTATACTCTTCCTATTTTGGTTATTAAAAAACAAATCCTGAATTTCTTAACAACAACAGACAGGACATCATAATCTCACTGGAAACATGGTGTCGTGGAGACATAGATACTCAGTGTTCCTCAGGCTATAGAGAAAGTTTACTACATTATGTGCTAAGTCCTGTAATAAGTAAATATCAAATTGGCTTTCTCCCAAACCATTGCACTACTGACCATATATGCACCTTACACACACGAATTAATAAACATGTCAAAACCTTAACATTCTAGAGCAATATTGCCATAATTGGGACCTGGCAGTAAATAAAAGTTTAAAAAAATGAAAATCAAGATTTTCCACCCCAAAAAAACAGATGTCAGAAACACATATACATTCACCCAGAACAACACCATAATTGAACACACTAAAAATTACAGTTTTTTTTGGTCTGACCATATCTGCATCGGAAAACTTAATATGACAGTACTTAAAGAAAAAGCCCGCAGAGCATTGTATGCAATAAAAATGAAATTATTCAAAATCAACATCCCAATTAGAATTTGGACCAAAATATTTGACAGTGTAATCCTACCAATAGCTCTTTACGGAAGTGAGGTTTGGGGGCCACTCAATAAACTGGACTTTAAATGTGGGAAAAACATCCAATTGAAGCCCTACATGCAGAATTTTGCCGGAAAATTCTACAAATCCAAAGAAATACACCATCTAATGCATGTAGGGCAGAATTGGGCCGATTTCCAGTGGTAATGACAATACAGAAAAGATCATTAAAATGTTGGCTACATCTAAATTCAAGTCCAAATTCAAGTCTACAATTTAAAGCACTTCAAACCCAAGAGCTGAACCCAGAAACGAGCCCTCAGTCATCTGGTGTTGGACCTAACCAACCAAGCTGACACCAGCACTGCTTCAAAAGAAAGAATTCCAATAAACAATGCCATGAACCAATCAAAGGACTCATATTTACAACATTGGAAAAACTAAACAAAATCCCAAAGCATACTAAATTGCTATCTGGCCCTAAACAGAGAATATGAATTGGCTGATTATCTCTACTCTGTCAGAGATACGAAGCAGAGACAGATTCTTACCAAGTACAGGCTGAGTGACCACCAATTGGCAATAGAAGCCGGCAGACATAAAAAGAGAGAAATATTCCTCACCAAGAGATTCATTATTCACAGAAATTACTACATTTATTCCAAATGTTTACTTATTAAACCCAGAGGAAAAACTAAAAATACTTATGGGCGAAGGAGCAATGGCTCCTCTTGCAGCCAAATATGTATTTGCTTGCCATAGCCTGAGGGACACTGAATAATAACATCTGCATAGTAAACATGAACTTACTTATAATTAGTATTATTGTTATTACTATTATTATTATTGTTGTTGTGATTATCATTCCAAATAGTAATGGTATGGGTAGTAGGGTGAAAGTAATGATAGCAATTTAGTGGTGGTGGTGGTGGTAGTAGTAGTAGTAGTAGTAGTAGTAGTAGTAGTAGTAATGATGATGGTAGCTGTAGTACTGACGTAATGGTGAAGATGACAATTACATAGTTAGTTTTCCATGTTTAGCTTTTTATATTTATTATATTTCTATATTGACTGTTTACCATTTTATTGTTTTAATTTTTTTATTATTATTTACTACCATTTTATATTATTTGTTATTCTTTATACTTGTATTACAAGGTACACACTCACACACACACACAGAGAGAGAGAGCGAGACACACACATAGAGACACACACAGAGAGAGCGAGACACAAACACACACACACACAGAGAAAGACATGCACACACACACACACACACAGAGACACACATAGAGAGAGACACACACACAGAGAAAGACATACACACACACAGAGACAAACAGGCAACCCTCCGGTTGCTGACTAGCCTCTCTAATCGCTAGGCTACCTGCTGCCCGTGTAGATGAGTCAGATATGAGTGTTGTGGAGTGATGAGAAGTAAGCTGACACCTTGTTGTTTTCACCCCTTTTGGAGATGCTGTTGTTGACTAAGAAGTCTGATAAGCAATATGCTTGGAATCCCTCCTTCTTATCAAGTGCCAGCATGCTCTTCCTAGTCGTTCACTTCGCCAAGGGTGTCAAATGTGATTGAGACTAAATATGGCTCATAGGTTATCAGCTTACCTAAGAGATATTATATTTATATCCGTAATGTCAACTGAGTTGATTACAAACTGTGACAACCCAACAACATGTTGTTTAGAGATTGATATGTATGGTAGTGTCTACTTGGCATGTTTTCCTCTGAGGTAAATATAGAATTGATAGATGTAGTTTCAATAATTGTAGATGGTTTCAATGACCAAAACGTCATTATTAAGACCCTGAGTTTTACCAGAAACGTTGGGCTCTTCTTCCTGGTCAGGTCACATGGTTAGGTACAACTCAAGACCCTATTCATGATATGTAAACATGAAAGTGGGGTAAACTCACGCATCTTAGTCATTTTGTACGTCGAAATATTACTTCAGGAATGAAAACAATGGTTACCCCTTGGTCTTTCATCCACCTGTCTTCTGAGAAATGACAGCTCACGATAATGCCAAACGATACCATGTGTCATTGGACCCACTCTTCGAAGTCCATGAATAGCTTGGCAAAAGTTGATCCGGTCCATTTGCAAATGTATGCCAGTGAGAGGGGCCCAAAGTAAATCACTTTGGGTTTCAACTAACGTCTTTCTGAGTGAAAGTTGCACCAGGACACAGGGTAACCAACAGGTCATTTTGATTGTGTCGAGCTGTTGATCCACTGAACAGTCACAGTACTCTACTAGACAGCAGCAAATGCTGCTCTACGCTGTCAAGTCTTCTGCTCTGTCATCCTTTTAACATATTTAAAACGGGTTTCCCCATTCGCCAAATTCCCTCTTAAACAAGACACGAGAGCTCACATATATCTGATTGATTACGTTCATAATCATCATCCTTACTTACCAGAAGAGAACAAAATCACAATTGATCGGATAAGAGGAACGAGACATGCAAAAGCATGATAGACAATGATAGGTCAGACACAAGTCATGTTTAAAGGAACTTGTGAGGCATTTTTCACAGTATCGAGAAGCATAATGATAATGTCAATCAAGCTTAATTTAGATAGCATTCATATGCCATTCTGGTCTCAGAATACATACTCCACTACGTATGTATTTGGACAGTGATGTCAAAATGTTTCATGAGGTGACGGTGCAGAATGTCACCTTTTAATTTAGGGTATTTTCATACATAGACCTATCAAGTGGTTTCATTTCTTAAAAGTTAATCCGATACGTATGAAAAGACCCTCAAATAAAAGGTGACCGTCTCTACTGTCACCCTACAGGATATTTTGGATTTGAGATCAAATGTACTGGAGCCACATTTAACATCACTGTCCAAATACATGTGTAGATGAGTGGAATAGGTACCACAAACAGTATGTCCATGTCCTGTAGTTGTTGGAAATAGGTAGACGGTAAGTGTTGCTGTTACAGAATAGAAAGCAACTTCACCACCAACCAGACAGAGGTGTTGAAAAGGTGCACATAGCAAAAGGAATACTTTGAGATCACTCAAACTGTCAATGGGTCGACCTTCTTTTCATTTCAGTTATTTATGGACTTGTTTAACTTTTCCCATTGAGGCTGGAATTCAAACTTGCACCACAGAAAAATACTGTATTTAAAAAATGTTTACACTGCTTAGTGGGTGAAACACACTTGCATTTTGATGAAAGGGTGTATTTTTGCAAGTTTGCTTGAATCTGGCCCAAAATGTTATAGACAGGGAGTTCAAGTTAGTGTATCACTCAGTGACTGTTCACGGAACATCGGTGTAAAAATAACCCTGTGGCAGATGTCACAACCCTCTCTGTGGACTACTGAAAATAAGTTAAACTAGGAACGATGCTTCCCTCTACTGGAAATGAGCTAACTCAACATGAACCTGATATTGCATCATAACGAAAAGCCCCAACAGGGTAGTTCCATTACAATTTGGCAATTCATGTTGCTACAACAACCTTCAGACAAAAAAAAGTGCCAACTTCTGAAAAGATAAGTTTGACAGTAAAATACTGAACAATAAAGGGTAGGCTAAACTTTGTGGAAATGATAGTGAAATATTTGACCTAAGATTCTAGAGCAGTGAAACTGCTGTATAAGGCTATAACAAAACAATAACCTAATCTGGCGAACGCCAATAGCAACACAGTAGGGAATGTTGGGCATTATGATACTATACATCCTGTCATATTACACTAGTATGTGGGATCAGGATTATCCATTTTTGTAGACCAATGACCTATGTTCACACAGCATCATGCAGCCAGAGATGTAAGAGGAAGCGAGACATTCCACTCGCAAATATTTATTTCTGGTTCATCTAGTCACTGAACAGACCCCGCTACTGTCACATTGGTCTACGGGAGAACCACCCCTTAAGCAGACTAACCATATTCCCCCCAATGGTAAAGATGTCACTTATCCATCTTTGATTCATGCCACCCTTACCTACAGTAAGCCCTGATCTGATAAAGTAATAAAAGCTATCATGGAACCCTTGCTCTCAAATCATGATCAGGCTACAAAACCCAATCCAAATAAAAGAAACATTCCACCTCTTAATATTTCAATCTAATGAAAAAACAAATTACTGTAGTGGCACTGTTTAGGCCTACAAATAAGCTAGTCCTAAGTACAGGCTGAAATCCACCCTTAACCCTCCTACCCACCCCTGTGGATCTGAAACTATTGGATAGGCATAAGCAATATAGGGAAAATACCGCCAAGCCGTTCAAATCTACAGGAGTGCCATGGCTCAGTGTAAAATTCAGCAAATGTAGGTGAGCATTCCAAACACTGTACATTAGCAGCACACCATTTAGTTCCAGTGATGACCGAATCAGTACACCGCTGCTACTTTGTCCCCCTGTACAGTACATTTCTGTATGCTTCTCTTCTGACAAAAGGAGAGCAATCATTCAAATCAAACCTATTAAGGTTCTACTTCAGCAGTTTAGCCTACCTAGCAGCAGTAGGTGGGAATTGTATGTTCAAAATAGGATCATCAACGCGACAGGTGGCATCCATTTAGAGTACTTTAAAATAAACTACCATTACAGTTAACTTTGGTCCACAACATGTCTACACACATTGGTCATTGAACAAGAAAAACACAAATCTTCACCTTGAACACATTTTTATTTTTTCTTAAACTGCACAAGTGAAATGTGGGGCCATTGCAGATGAACTGATGGGGCGTCTGCACCCCAGGCGTTGGTTTGGCATCTCACAACTTGGCCGGGCACTGCAAGGAAAGATGTGGGAATTCATTACATTTATGCACGTACCATTTTTTTAACAGCAAAATAACAGACCCAAGGACACAATTGACACCTATTCCTGGGATTACATACAAGTGGAAGTAGAGCCGAATGATTTCCCAGTCCACCGACACAATTATTTACCTTATACCCTAAAGTAATACTTTTAGAGGCCGTGGTGAGTGGTTGACTTCCCTTGAGGGACATTGATAGCAACATTGGTTTATAGTTCCCTTAGATTTTCACACCAAAAGCTACTTCAGGAATGGGCACCCCTCCTGCAGGATTGCATTCCAGCCCTACTTCGACACACCTGATTCCTAAACTGCTCCTCACGACCACGATTAACTGAATCAGGCTGAAGCAAAAACATGCCCACCCAACTACTGTCTAGGAGTACACATGACTGCCTTAATATCAGGGCTCTCCAACCCTGTTCCTGGAGAACTACGATCCTGTATGTTCACTCCAACCCTGATTCGAATAATTAGCTGGTTGATATGCTTAATCAGGTGAGTTCCAACTGGTGTTGGAGTGATCCTACAGGAGTATAGCTCTCCAGGAACCGGGTTGGAGAGCCCTGCTTGACATGGACAATAGTATGGCCCACACCTTTATCGCAGCCTCCTGGCTTCTCTTTCAGACTCCAGAAGTGTCAGCACATCACCCTCTCTGACCGGCCCCTTCACATTCCTGATGATCGACCGGTTGCTGTCATCCATGAACTCCACACGGACCTGAGACAGACAGGATACATTAGAACATGCAACAGCCACACACTACACTGTTTACAGATTCCATAACACAGAACCAAGGACCTAAATAATATATCTGATCACACCAAGTGTTAAAACTAGTGCATTTCTATTAATAAATTGCATTTCAATGTATTGACAGTTGGGATACACATCTGTCATTGATTAGCTACCTACTTTGTTTTACCATGACATGTTAGCTGGCTAATTTAGTGACCTTTTGCCACAACCAATCTAACTATGCAGGATACTTATACATTAGCATGTGGTATAGCCAGAAGAACAGACGTGGAATCAAGGACTACTAGTTAGTGCACAATACATCACCATTAGCAAGCTAACTTTGCTAACCATCAATATTGATTATCTGATTGGCTATCAAGTTAGCTAATACTACTAGCGTTTCAGTAACACATACCTGGGTACACTGTCCCTGGGAACCAGTTCTCCCGAGCACCTTGGTGACCTGGAGAAGGAGTGTAAAACGGTTAGTTAGCCAACTACACATCGGAGGTAACGTGGGATGTAAGAGTGCCTGTTTTTCAGCTAAATTACCCAGCGAGTTTTAAGCTAGATAAATTAATGGTTGCTGTAATTTAGCACTTCCAGCACGCGCAGCTCACCAAGCTATGATGCTCCTTTCAAGTATAAACGTGGCAGGAACTTTTTTTAAATTAGCTCAAATGAAACACTGAGTATTTACGAATGTACACATTAATATCTTGAAAGTCTCTTAAATATGATTGCGTTTTCTTACTCTTGCAAGCTTGATCGGCTGCACGCGGCTGGCATCCATATTGTCAGGTTGACTGGAAAGGAAGTCACGTGGTGAGAATACGGTATATATTCAAACTGTAATCCAAAATATTTTCAATTTTTAATACATTTACGCACTTTATAATTCTATTATTTCATATTATGTATGATATGCTTTCAAAAATACATCTCCCTGGATTAAAAACATAGTATTATTAAAATAAATGTACATTTCCGGTTCCGGTATTGTGGTTCATTCCACTCCATAAAATAGGCGGATGGGGGGATGAATAATCAGTATGATGCCTTTGATTTCTAATTATAGTTGCATAAAAAATATATATTATTTTATAGGTATATTTTCATCGCAAAGACAAAGCCCGCTAAACTAATTAAAGCAGTGTGGAGTCTCACATCAATATAAAGTTGAATTTCGAAGGACTAGACAAAACAAATGCACTTGTAATGGCACTTACAAATATAGTCTATCAATAAAATGTGTCTATCAATGAAAATTTGAAGGATGTTTAATTATTATTATTATTTTTTTTAATTAACCTTTATTTAACTAGGCAAGTCAGTTATGAACAAATTCTTATTTACAATGATGGCCTACCAAAAGGCAAAAGGCCTCCTGCGGGGACGGGCTGGGATTAAAAATACAAAATAAAAATAAAATATAGGACAAAACACACATCACGACAAGAGAGACACCACAACACTACATAAAGTGAGACCTAAGACAACAACATAGCATGGGAGCATCACAGCATGGTAGCAACACAACATGGTACAAACATTATTGGGCAAAGACAACGGCAAGAAGGTAGAGACAACAATACATCAGGCGAAGCAGCCACAACTGTCAGTAAGTGTCCATGATTGAGTCTTTGAATGAAGAGATCGAGGTAAAACTGTCCAGTTGAGTGTTTTTTTTTCAGCTCGCTCCAGTCGCTAACTGCAGCGAACTGAAAAGAGTAGCGACCCAGGGATGTGTGTGCTTTGGGGACCTTTAACAGAATGTGACTGGCAGAATGGGTGTTGTATGTGGAGGATGAGGGCTGCAGTAGGTATCTCAGATAGGGCGGAGTGAGGCCTAAAATTGTTTATAAATAAGCACCAACCAGTGGGTCTTGCGACGGGTATACAGAGATGACCAGTTTACAGAGGAGTATAGAGTGCAGTGATGTGTCCTATAAGGAGCATTGGTGGCAAATCTAATGGCCGAATGGTAAAGAACATCTAGCCGCTGGAGAGCACCCTTACCTGCCGATCTATAAATTACGTTTCTGTAATCTAGCATGGGTAGGATGGTCATCTGAATCAGGGTTAGTTTGCCAGCTGGGGTGAAAGAGAGTGATTACGATAGAGGAAACCAAGTCTAGATTTAACCTTAGCTGCAGCTTTGATATGTGCAGAGAGAAGGACAGTGCACCGTCTAG
This sequence comes from Salvelinus namaycush, assembly GCF_016432855.1. NCBI lineage: Eukaryota > Metazoa > Chordata > Actinopteri > Salmoniformes > Salmonidae > Salvelinus > Salvelinus namaycush. The sequence goes on along the minus strand of NC_052317.1, from coordinate 10,422,203 downwards.
CAATACTCCCAAGTACTTATATGAGGTGACTACCTTAAGCTCTAAACCCTCAGAGGTAGTAATCACACCGGTTGAGAGAGGGGCATTCTACTTACCAAACCACATGACGTTTGTTTTGGAGGTGTTCAGAACAAGGTTAAGGGCAGAGATTACATTTACATTGTTTACTAACATTGGAGTAAAACAAGCTTATATTTTGGGGTTGAACTATGCTCACGAGGCATTTATAAATTATGTTCTTCAAGAAACAATGGGTACATATCATTAATTTATTAGGTCCAAAAATGGATGTAGTAACAGCAGATTGCTACTTTAATGTAGAAATACTGTCTATAGGCCAGTGGAAATAAGGGGGAATTGATCTGCACGATAAAATTGCAACCAATGGGATTAATGTGAAATGATGGAGGTTGGAATGAATGCATAGATATGAAGGTATACGTGAGGTTGTTTACTGTGATTCCTTTCTGTCCAGTTTGAATTGCATGTACCTGTAAGCCTTTAATAGCCCTGTCACAAATGAACGACTGCTGTCTCTGCTCTGCATTTCCCTCCTCCCAGCACCAAATCCTTAAATCACAACACTAATCCTCACTGACAGTATTTTTAACTCCTGTTAGGATAGAAAGAACAGCAATGAAATGAGAGAATCAGTGAGGAGGATGAATCCCCAACTCATGCTCTAGATCGTCTTGCACGTCCAATCAAACACGGCATAGCTTTTCCTCTCCCTGCTGAATTTGGAAGAAAAGGATGAAGAAAATCATCCTTTTGTTATTCTTCATTTCGAGGAATGAAAAACGTGTGGGATATTGGATTTACTGGTAATGTCTTTCTTTAATGACTTAACTTTCACTGGGTGAGCAAGATTTATTTTCTTCTCATAGATTTCCAATGGAACAACCTTCAAGAAACCCTTGCCACCTAAAAAAGTGGCGCTCCAGTTTGTTTGCCAGTGTGAAGCTGAACACCAGCTTATCCCAGAGCGCAGAGGAACCAGACACTACCTTCCCTTTTGGGCAGGAAAGCTCTGTGAAAGCATGGACGTCTATGGACTACCTAGGCAGCCCTGCTCCTCAGACAGTGGTTCTGAAGGAGAAAAGGCCAGAGAAGAAAAGGGAGAAAGAAAAATGTGTCGCCAGACAATCCAACATATTCACAATCAATGTCAGTGGGAAAGTCTTTCAATTCCCAATCCACCTAGTTCTCCTCTACCCAAAAACCAGGATTGGCTCTCTGGCCCTCTGTACCGATCCTATGAAGAGGATGACACTCTGTGACGACTATTCGGTCCGCAAAAATTAGTTCTTCTTTGACCGGGACACCACTTTCTTCCATTACATCTTCCACTTCTGCTGCAGTAATGTCATGTGGGTGATGGAGAGTCTATGCCCGCTCAATTTTGAGGAGGAGATGAACGTCTGGGGTCTGCGCATTAGGGACACTCCGAGGTGTTGCCGCATCCTGTTTGAAGAAAAGGTGGATGAGATCAAAGATGGCCTGAAGGTCAACCAGGAGCTGATCGACGAGATCAAGCCGGCCCACGGGGGCGAGGAGGCCATGTTCAAGACCATGTTCCTGGGGGGGGTTCCGCAAGGCCCTCTGGGACCTGATGGAGAACCCTTACTCCTCATTAGTGGCTAAGGGCATCGCCGTGTTCTCCAATCTTTTCGTCCTCATCTCCATTGTGGCGATGACCCTCAACACGGTGAAGGAGCTGAGGAAGTACACCATCTACGGCAAGACTTACATGGAGTGTGTGGAGATCGTCTCCATCGTATTCTTCACCTTTGAGTACCTATTGAGGCTGCTCACCACCTGTGACATCAAAGACTTTGTGAAAAGTGCTCTAAACTTTGTGGACCTTTTGGCCGTCATGCCCTACTTCATCCAGATTATTTTTGAGATTTTCACAGACGTAAATGATGCCAGTGCCCAGGAGGACCTGAAGACCATGGCCTGGGTCAGCAAGGTTAGCAAGGTGCTCAAGGTGGTCAAGCTCATGCGCATCTTCCGCATCCTCAAGTTGGCCAAGCATTCCACGGGCATGCAAGCGTTTGGCTTCACCATCCGGCAGTGCTCAAAGCAGGTGTGCTGCCTTTTCCTGTTCATTATCCTGGGCATCTTCACCTTCTCGGCCCTCATGCACTTTGTGGAGCTGGACCAGCCAGGCACCCCCTTCAGCAGCATACCTGACGCTTGGTGGTGGGCCGCTGTGAGTAAACAACTCCATCTTCTTTATGTTTTGTCTTCTGTACAATATGCTCTATGTTTCAGTTCTTCTCCTATGGTATGCCACTTCTATTTTAGCAACATACTTTTGGTCATGTAGTGTATGTGGACACCTGCTCATCAAAAATCTAATTTCAAAATCATGGGAATTAATATGGAGCTGGTCCCCCTTTTGCTGCTATAACAGCTTCCACTCTTCTGGGAAGGCTTTCCACTAGATGTTGGACCATTGCTGCGGGGACTTGCTTCCATTCAGCCACAAGAGCATTGGTGACGTGGGCATTGATGTTGGGCGATTAGGCCGGGCTCACAGTCGATGTTCCAATTCATCCCAAAGGTGTTCGATGTGGTTGAAGTCAGGGCTCTGTGCACGCCAGTCACGTTCTTCCACACCGATCGCGACACACCATTTCTGTATGGACTTCGCCTTGTGGACGAGGGCATTGTCATGCTGAAACAGGAAAGGGCCTTCCCCAAAATGTTGCCACAAAGTTGGAGGCACAGAATAGTCTAGAATGTCATTGTATGCTGTAGAGTTAAGATTTCCCTTCACTGGAACTAAGGGGCCCGAACCACGAAAAACAACCCCAGACCATTATTCCTCCTCTACCAAACGTTATAGTTGGCACCATGCATTGGGGAAGGTAGCGTTCTCCTGACATCCGCCAAACCCAGATTAGTCCGTCGGACTGCCAGATGGTGATGCGTGATTCATCACTCCAGAGAACGCGTTTCCACTGCTCCAGAGTCCAATGGCGGCGAGCTTTACACCACTCCAGCCAACGCTTGGCATTGCGCATGGTGATCTCAGGCTTGTGTGTGGCTGCTCGGCCATGGAAATCCATTTCATGAAGCTCCCGACGAACAGTTCTTGTGCTGACGTTGCTTCCAGAAGCAGTTTGGAACTTGGTAGTGAGTGTTGCAACTGAGGGTAGACGATTTTTACCTGCTACGCGCTTCAGCACTCGGCGGTCCCATTCTGTGAGCATGTGTGGCCTACCACTTCGCGGCTGAGCCGTTGTTGCTCCTAGGCGTTTCCACTTCACAATAACAGCACTTACAGTTGGCAAACTGACCGTGCCATGTTGAAAGTCACTGAGTTCTTCAGTAAGGCCATTCTACTGCCATTGTTTATCTATGGAGATTACATGGCTGTGTGGTCAATTTTATACACCTGTCAGCAGCGGGTTTGGCTGAAATAGCCGAATCCGCAGACTTTTGTGTATATATATTGTATTTGCAAATGGCTTTTTCAGGCATTTACCTCTTATTTGAACTCTCAATTGATGTAGCCAGTGGCAGTATACATAAAGGATCAATTTCCTGTTTGTGGTTAACTTTCATCATGAGGAAAGAGGCATAACAAGATTTTCATGACAAAAATGCTTTTCTGTTTTGAATTTCTCAGTATCATATTGTAAGTCTTTGTTGTTCCCAGAACTGTTTCCGTACCTGACATACTGTTCATGATTAGTGTTGTAACTAACATCTGTAACATCTGTAACTAACATCAACTATAATCATGACCTAGACCAGTGATTAATGTCAGGCTTACTCCCAAGTGCTGTGTGATAATGTTTTTTTTTAAGAAGGGCTAATAATGTTTTTTTTTAAACCTATACTGCGCAGAAAATATTGCAAGTTTTGAGGAGTTTGGTGTGGGCTTGTTTCCTTTACCTAGGCTCCTTCATTTGGTTGAATCCAGATTCAAGTGGAAATATGCAGTATATTCTCTCAGCATAAGAAACCAGGGTGTCCTGTATAGTATGTGGCTTTTACTGAGATGTTCTTTGAGATTAACAACACAACACCATTTCCCTCTTTGTCCTACAGGTCAGTATCTCCACTGTGGGCTATGGTGACGTGGTGCCCATCTCCTATATGGGTCGCTGCGTGGCATTTGGCTGCATCTCCTTTGGCATCATCCTCAATGGAATGCCCATCTCAATCCTCTTCAACAAGTTCTCCGACCACTACACCAAGCTCAAGGCCCAGGAGTACACCCAGACCACAGGCCCAAGAGTACGCACCTTTCGGATCAAGAAACGTTTGCGGCGAAAGTTCGATGGCTGCTTCGAACCACAGCCTTCGGACGGCTCTGACAATCGTTACACCGCGTACCATCCGAGCAGGAATTAGAACCGTGTGGGTGTTGAGTGAGATCCTAACGCCAATGCTGGTTACTAACCTTAAATGCCTTTCTCGCCCTCACGCTGGAAACCCCATCTGCCTCTGACAATGTTCTAAGCCTGAGGCTGTAGGAAAGTAAACGTCGGGCAGAGGAGGCATCGGGATCGGTTTCTAAGAATAGCAACCTGATGCAGCTAAGCTGAGCGGAATCAACTTTTTTTATCAGGCATTCATGCCTATAATTGTGTAATGAACAACATTTATTAGGCAACGTTGCACAAACCACTATAGGAGCTGAGGGATGGACTGCATCCATTGGAGTGTTTACTAATAAACATTTGTTTTTTGGCCTAAGTAGGTCTAAAATATCTATCAAATGTGCTGGCTGTCAATATTGAAATCAGCACATGAAATTAGGCCTTCTTAGTTTATTATAACGTGGTAAAATACACTATTGCAGTTTGGTGATACTTTCAGTAGGTAGTTGCTTCTCAGTTCCAGTCAGAAAATGAACATTCAACTAATGAATTGAAATGTATTAGAAAACTACAATATTTACAGTATAGTAGAACTGAACCCAACTCTGACATGGTACTAAGCACTACCCTAAATCTCTACATTATGGGCAATAATCAGTTAAAGCTATACTATACTTAAAATGTATTCAAATAGACAGTACTACAGTGCCTTCAGAAAGTTTGGATACCCCTTGACTTATTCCACATTTTGTTGTTACAGCTTGAATTCAAAATTTATTAAATTGGTTGTTTCTCACTTATCTACACACAATACACCATAATGACAAATTGAAAACATGTTTTTTGAAATATTAGATAATTTATCAAAAATTAAGTACAGAAATATCTAATTTACATAAGTATTCAACCCCTCTGAGTCAATACCTGTTAGAATCACCTTTGGCAGCGATAACAGCTGTGAGTCTTTCTGGTTAAGTCTCTAAGAGCTTTCCACACCTGGATTGTTCAACATTTAACCATTATTCTTTTCAAAAGTCTTCAAGCTCTGTCAAATTGGTTGTTGATCATGGCTAGACAACCATTTTCAGGTCTTGACATAGATTTTCAAGTAGAATAAAGGTCAAAGCTGTAACGCGGCCACTCAGGAACATTCACTGTCATCTTGTTGAACAACTCCAATGTAGATTTGGCCTTGTGTTTTAGGTTATTGTCCTGCTGAAAGGAGAATTCATCTCCCATTGTCTGGTGGAGACTGAACCAGGTTTTCCTCTAGGATTTTGCCTGTGTCTAGCTCCATTCCGTTTTTTTTTATCCTGAAAAACTCCCCAGTCCTTAACGATTACAAGCATACCCATAACATGATGCAGCCACCACTATGGCGCATAACACATATGGAATCATGTAGTAGCCAAAAAAGTGTTAAACAAATGTTTGAGATTCTTCAAAGTAGCCGCCCTTTGCCTTGATGACAGCTTTGCACACTCTTGACATTCTCTCAACCAGCTTCATGAAGTAGTCACCTGGAATGCATTTCAATTAACAGGTGTGCCTTGTTAAAAGTTAATTTGTGGATTTTTTTGTGTTGTGACAAGGTAGGGTTGGTATTCGTCTTTTACCTATTTGTGAGACGCAGAGTAGGTGAATAGCTGATCTCCGCATGTATGGTTCCCACTATGAAGCATGGCGGAGGAGGCGTGATGGTGTGGGGATGCTTTGCTGTTGACACTGTGTGATTTATTTAGAATTCAAGGCACAGTTAACCAGCACGGCTACCACAGCATTCTGCAGTGATACGCCACCCCATCTAGTTTGCGCTTAGTGGGACTATCATTTGTTTTTCCACACGACAGGGCTGTGTAAGGCTGTGTAAGGGCTGGAGTGCTGCATCAAATGACCTGGCTTCCACCTGGCCTCCACAATCACCCGACCTCAACCCAAATGAGTGAAGGAAAAGCAGCCAAAGTGCTCAGCATGTGTGGGAACTCCTTCAAGACTGTTGGAAAATAATTCCTCATGAAGCTGGTTGAGAGAATGCCAAGAGTGTGTAAAGCTGTCATCAAGGCAAATGATGGCTACTTTGAAGAATCTAATTTTTTGGTTACTACATGATTCCATATGTGTTATTTCATAGTTTTGATGTCTTTACAATTTTTCAACAATGTAGAAAATAGTAAAAATAAAGAAAAACCCTTGAATGAGTAGGTGTGTCCTAACGTTTGACTGGTACTGTATACAATGTATTATACATTTTTTACGCATATTTAACCAATGTTTGGGGTAGGTACAAAACTACCATCATACCTTCATTCATTTTTTCGGTACCGCTTTCCATAGAGGGATAATAGTTTGTAGGTCAAACCGTTCGGATGCTACAGAAGTTTTCATGAGTAGACTGATTTCCGGGATGTCTCATGGTCTGACAAACACTGCTCTAGCGCTGACACCTTTCACCGCAGATGCAGAAGTGCTACAGAAACAGATACCTCTAGCTTTAACTGACATATTTTGATGGGGATTTTTTTAATTATGTAACTTAGATTGTGCATCAATCGACTCTAGGGGGTTAACTATAACATGTTACCACAACTAGTTAATCAGTGATAATATGGAAAGATGAAGCCAACTACAAAAAACAACTGCACATCTGTGTGGGAAATAATAATACGAGGTTTGATTTAAATAACAAACAAAACAACTTTCTGCTCTACATTGGTAAAACGTATTTGACAATAATTAAATCTATATTCAAGGTTGAAATGTGTGTCTCTCACACAACTACAGACAGAATATTAAGCTACAAGTGACAAATTGAAACATTGTGCGCTCTCTGATATGACATTAATTTAAATCATAATAATTTCAGATATAATAGAATGTGATTGATAAACAAAAGGTTATTTCACTTTCCCAGCTGTCCACCTCCTTGACAGCTAGCAACGTCAATCTATTGTCATGAATGAGAGATTTCCGCTAGATGGCCAATTTGCAAATTCAAAATGGACTATATTGTAAAAACTCATGAAAACAAAAATGTGCTGTTTTGGTCTTAATTTAAGGTTAGGGTTACGCATTAGAGTAAGCAGTGTGGTTAAGGTTAGGTTTAAAATCTGATTTTATGACTTTGTGGCTGTGCCAGCTAGTGACCAGTCTGCAGCGCTGCCTCCAGAACAAGATTCATTACGAAAAATGCCAACCTGCATGTTCAACATCAATTAAAGTGTCTTCTAGTGTCAACCTGGAGCCAAGTAGGGAAAGACAGGGAATGCACCCAAGGCTACACACACACACACACACACACTGTGAAAGGAGTCCGTGTGACGGCTGTGACTCCACCATGGGACTCCTTGATATTGCTATTCTAGATATGATGCACTTTGAATTTTATTGTCTGCATATTTTATTTTAAGGCGAACAAAACAAGATGTAGCTGAAGCTCAATGCCAAGTACCGCATAATGTGCGTATTCAACAAATGTTTGAAATATGAAGCTGTGGTATGAATGCGCATGGTAAGTCGTTATCCTTGACTTTGTTTTGCACCTGCATCCTGATTTTATTAGCTCCCCTTCTTCTAGATAAGTCCAGACACATAGCCACAGATGGTAAATAACACTTCTCAAAGGAAATATGCAAACTAATCACAGAGAATACATACACATATCAACATTTTCAAAAAATAAAAACTCCCTAAATGTGAAGATTTATGGAGTAAGTTATGTGCCATATTTTCACAGTAGAGGCTCATCGGGGTTAGATAATGAAATATTTCATAATGGTAGGACACAACACAGCAACTTTATTGTCCATATGTTACAGGGAACAATGGAAATGAGTCTTCCACTCACTCCCTTTTTCTCAGCGCCTGGCCCAGGATTCAAACCAGCCACCTTTCAGCCACCGGTCCAACTCCTTAGCCACTGGGCTACCTATAACAAAAGTCTGATTTATTATCCATCAGGTCAATATATGGATCACCCTATGGTTTTGGGGCCATAAGAGGCTTTTCTTGAATATGAGTAAACTAAATCTTTATAATGAAAAGGAAAAACAATTTCAGATCACCTGGAAGTATTAATTTTCCTATACTTGCACCACTAACCCCAGTTCATAATCCCCATGCTATAGATCACCATTTGACATGTATTTATCTCAAATGAGAGTTCCAGCCTTGAGGGGAACTCTCTTTTACATGTAGTGATCTCAAGATCAGGACATCCTTTTCCTTGGCCAAGGGCGAATGGCTCCTTACGAGAATCCCGGCCTGGAATAGACAGCAGGGCACTATATAAGGCCCTAGGAAGCTCTCACAAGCTACACATCACATCCCTCCTCACCTCATCGTACCATACCTGCTGCATCGATTGGATTTACTTGGGCGTAAACCTCCTCATCGACATCATGGATGCTAAGTGTCTTGTGTCTCTTGTGGTAGTTCTCATGGTTGGGGTGTATGGGACCCACGGGCAGGATGTCAGGGTGAAGCTGTGTGGGAGAGAGTTTATCCGTATGGTAGTCACATCGTGTGGGAGCTCCAGACTGAGGCGCTCCACTCCGGAGCTTGGACAACACCCCGTCAGCCACCACAGTGAGTACAACTCTCAAGGACCTAATAACTTGTTTCCATATGTTTATTATGCTGCTGTTTGTGCTGGAGTTCAGTTTAGTTGAATCCGAAAGGCATACATGTATTTTTATACTGAAACGCATCCAACTGGGTACACACTGGTTGAATCAACATTGTTTCAATGTTGAATCAACATAGACATTAAATTGACGTCTGTGCCCAGTGGGACGAGAATGGAGGTTGGGGGTAAATGGAATCCTCTTCTCAAACAAGCTGACATCCAAAGCACGAAGTATATGAGGATGGAGTTGGAGAACCTCTCCCGAGAACCATTACGGAAGTTGTAGAATTGAGCATTTTTCAATCACCTGAAACAGAGCCATAATCATCATTCTTTTTTTCTGCATAGGTTATCTTCTTTACCTGTTCCATTGTCATTTTAATGAGGGTGTCCTTCTGACTGTAAATCCCACATCTCAATGTACTGCAATAACATGCCTAAGATATTACATACAAATTACAAAACAGTACATGGGATCATAACACATATCATCAATACAGGCACATATCATGGAGTCATAATTAATACAGTAATATCATGATATTTTAACACTTAGCGTGCCAGATTACATTTAAAACAAGCATTTTCTCTGCATATCTAAGCTTACCACTTGAGCTGTCTGTATCCTCCTGACTGGTGGTTCCTTTTTAAAAGAAACTAAATATGTTTACTCTGTATCTCTGCAAAATCTGGTTAAAAGATTGAAAGGAATGTGAGTCTTAATCAGTACATTTAGTAATTGGTTGCTAAAGTCTAGCAACCTTCCAGCAGATAGCTAAGATAGTTAGACAATCTACTCTAATTTGATTGATAGGTTCCCGATTTCCCGACCTTATAACTATCTGGCTAGCTAGCTAAAGCCAACTTTATAAAATTGCTAGGTGGTAGTATTTCAGAGAAACAACAAAACATTTTTGTTTTATTTATTCATCAAGAAGGAATGAATAGGCTACATAGCTTGATCAAATTAATTTACAAACATACCTCCTGCGAGTGCTGCCCATCACCGACTGCTAAAATCAAATCAAACCCTGTGTGTCACTCTTAACTCTTCTTCTTGCTCCGTGGTGCACCTTCGAAGTAACCACTTCGAGTAGGGGGTTCCAGCCAGAGTGCCCCCTCCGCAAAATACCACTGACAGATATTTTTATAAACAATTTTGATAAAACATGGGCTTAAAAATTAAGTTTAGTAACTCATTTAACATCTACAAAATGTCAAAACAGGACAAATCCCGAGTGGCGCAGCAGTCTAAGTATCTCAGTGCTGGAGGCATCACTACAGACCCTGGTTCGATTCCAGGCTGTATCACAACCGGTCGTGATTGGGAGTCCCGGGTTTGGCCGGAGTAGACTGCATTGTAAATAAGAATGTATTCTTAACAGACTTGCCTAGTTAAATAAAGGTTAAATAAAAATAACAAATTCAATTCTGAGGGGGCATGTGCCCTTGTACCCCCTATAGGCATGACACCTCTGCTGACATCTGCCTAAATTGTGAATGATACTTAATTTTGTTTTTTCCTTCTACAGGGGTAACTCTGGATTGGCTGAACAGCAATCAGTTTGCCAACCTGAGGACTTCAGAGACTGGTGAAGATGTGGTGACACAGCAAGATGACCAGGACTCCACAGAGAGTATGACAGAAGACCAGCAGACCCATCCAGGGTTTCCCAGCACACCTCCACAGGTCCAGGGAGACATGGAGCCTTCAACCGTCCCTCTGGGGTACACCGTGTCCTCCCGTACCCGCCGAGACGTGGGGCCTGCTGGGGTGTGTTGCCGATCCGGCTGCACCATGAGCGAGCTGGTCCAATATTGCTAAGCTAAAGCTAATGCTAGACAAGAGTAACATTTCACAAGGAATTGTTGGTCAGCCATTGCTTGGTTAGCCATTGGAATGATGGAATAGGTTAAAATCAGGTTAATTTACATTGGTTGGGATGTTTGAAGGGCCAGTTTGCAGTTGCCAAACCTTTGCATTAGAGCTAATGCAGTTAGTTCTACTGAAATGCTTTACTAAAATGTTAATGTTGTTTTCTTGATATCATGAATTGTGTGTTAATCTAATCATTAGAATATTGTTGTGGAATGACTTGTGTAATGACAAAATCAAGACAAAAAGAATGTTGTCGAAAGAGGCTTTATTTATAATAATAATAAGTATTATTTATCATATTAATATTATACTTGATTCTCACCTGCACAATGAAGGACAACAGAAAATGCCAAATGAGAGTTGTCAAGAAACATTCCTGTTCATCTTCAATCACAATGTAATAAAGCTTTTGAAGATCATCGGTGAGTGGTGGTTACTTAATATTTGTCTGTCTTATGCAAACCATGCTTTTCTGACTTCAAACAGGGACAATAACCACTCACTTCTCCACAATGTGTTGCGAGCTCCATGCCATGTTAAGTGCTTTGAAACCTATAGCGACATGTGCTATACAGTAGAAATGCAATCGATCCATGTATCACAGAGAAGGCATCACTCCCACAGAGCATCCCTCTCTAGTAAATATCAAATGATCAGCCTGCCCTCTCACTCCACTTGAAGCAATTTCCATTCTCATTACAATCATCAGTGAAAAAGGCAGAGAAAATCCCTTCAAAAGTCTGTATGGCAGTAGCCAGATTACAGCTCCCAATACATACTCGGTCTGAATAGACACGGAATCCAGTTGACTCTCTGATAAGGATGAATCGGATTGGGCCAAGTGCTCCAACTATGACACCATAACACAAATCCCTTTAACCCCTTCAGCTCCGCACAGTGTGTGTGTGTTTGTGGGGGGGTGTCCTACTAATATTCCATCAGATATGATAAGCACTACAGATGCCACTATATAGTGGAACATTTAGCCTGTAGAATAGGGGCTAACATATGGTTACTGTAATATTATGTCAGCTCAGATGGTGTTAGAGCCATTTTGAACCAAAATAAAATGTGTTGAAATTATATTATGGAATGCATAATAATTTTGTATGAAATGTACAGAAAACATTTGAGAAAAATAAATCTTTATGAAACCAATTTTTTGTTTGTTTTATTGTGACCCATGGTGATTACCTGTATTTCACCAGCAGAGTAGCATTTCAGGGGGTTAATGGCAATATGGTGCCGGTCACTAATTAACAGGTGGAACTGGCAGTGATAGACACCAAGCATGTCACGTTCCTGACCTTATTTTCCTTTGTTTAGCTTTGTTTAGTTGGTCAGGACGTGAGCTGGGTGGGCAGTCTATGTTATGTGTTTCTATGTTTAGGTTCCTTGGAAATTAGCCTTATATGGTTCTCAATCAGGGGCAGGTGTTTGACGTTTCCTCTGATTGAGAACCATATTAAGGTAGGCTGTTCACACCGTTTGTTTGTGGGTGATTGTCTTCCGTGTCAGTGTTGTTACCACACGGGACTGTTTCGTTTGTTTAAGCTGTTCCTGTTCGTGCGTTCTTCGTGTTTTTGTAAGTTCTCATGTTCAGGTCTGTCTACGTCGTTTTGTTGTTTTTGTAGTTATTCAAGTGTGCTTCGTGTTCGTCTTGTTTAATAAATCAACATGTATTCATCACCAGCTGCGTTTTGGTCCAATCCATGCTCCTCCTCAGACGAGGAGGAGAACAATCGTTACAGAATCACCCACCAACCAAGGATCAAGCAGCATGGGAAAAAGCAGCAGCAGCGATCGCAGGATTTCTGGACATGGGAGGAAATACTGGACGGTAAAGGACCATGGGCACAACCTGGAGAATATCGCCGCCCTCGTGAAGAGCTGGAGGCAGCTAAAGCCGAGAGGCGGTGGTATGAGGAGGCAGCACGGAAGCAGGAGCAAAATCTGGACTACACTACGTGGGAGGAGATCGACAGGTGGGCGATCGACCCAGGGAGAAGGCCGGAGCCCGCCTGGGATTCTCTGGCGCAGTGTGAGGAGGGATACCGGCGAATGGAGGCAGCACGACGACGCGGTAGGAAGCCTGTAAGTCAAGCCCAAAAATGTCTTGGGGGGGGGGGGGCTAAAGGGTAGTGTGTCGAAGTCAGGTAGGAGACCTGCGCCAACTTCCCGATCTTACCGTGGAGAGCGAGAGTACGGGCAGACACCGTGTTATGCTGTAGAGCGCACGGTGTCTCCTGTACGTGTGCATAGCCCGGTGCGGGTTATTCCACCTCCCCGCACTGGCAGGGCTAGATTGGGCATTGAGCCAGGTGTCATGAAGCCGGCTCAACGCGTCTGGTCTCCAGTGCGTCTCCTCGGGCCGGCATACATGGCATCAGCCTTACGCATGGTGTCCCCGGTTCGCCAACACAGCCCAGTGCGGGTTATTCCACCTCCCCGCACTGGTCGGGCTATGGGGAGCATACAACCAGGTAAGGTTGGGCAGGCTCGGTGCTCAAGGGAGCCAGTACGCCTGCACGGTCCGGTATATCCGGCGCCACCTCCCCGCCCCAGCCCAGTACCACCAGTGCCTACACCACACACCAGGCTTCCTGTGCGTCTCCAGAGCCCTGTTCCTCCTCCACGCACTAGCCCTATGGTGCGTGTCTCCAGCCCGGTACCACCAGTTCCGGCACCACGCACCAAGCCTCCTGTGCGTCTCCAGAGTCCTGTGCGTCCTGTTGCTGCTCCCCGCACTAGCCTTAAGGTGCGTGTCCTTAGCCCGGTACCTCCAGTTCCGGCACCACGCACCAGGCCTACAGTGCACCTCAGCCGGCCAGAGTCTGCCGTCTGCCCAGCGGCGCCTGAACTGCCCGTCTGCCCAACGCCGTTTGAGCCGCCCGTCTGTCCTGAGCCTTCAAAGCCGCCCGTCTGTCCTGAGCCTTCAAAGCCGCCCGTCTGTCCTGAGCCTTCAAAGCCGCCCGTCTGTCCTGAGCCTTCAAAGCCGCCCGTCTGTCCTGAGCCTTCAAAGCCGCCCGTCTGTCCTGAGCCTTCAAAGCCGCCAGCCAGCCATGAGCAGCCAGAGCCGTCAGCCAGCCATGAGCAGCCAGAGCCGTCAGCCAGCCATGAGCAGCCAGAGCCGTCAGCCAGCCATGAGCAGCCAGAGCCGTCAGCCAGCCATGACCAGCCAGAGCCGTCAGCAAGCCATGACCAGCCAGAGCCGTTAGACAGTCCGGAGCTGCCCCTCAGTCTGGTGCTGCCCCTCAGTCTGGTGCTGCCCCTCAGTCTGGTGCTGCCCCTCAGTCTGGTGCTGCCCCTCAGTCTGGTGCTGCCCCTCAGTCCGGTGCTGCCCCTCATTCCGGTGTTGCCCCTTAGTCCGGTTCTGTCCCTTAATCCAGGTGGGTTAATTTGGAGGGTGGCCATTGGGAGGAGGCTACGGAAGCGGGGATTGACTATGGTGGGGTGGGGAAAACGTCCAGAGCCAGAGCCGCCACCGTGGACAGATGCCCACCCAGACCCTCCCCTATAGGTTTAGTTTTGCGGCCGGAGTCCGCATCTTGGGGGGTGGGGGGGGGGTGGGTACTGTCACGTTCCTGACCTTATTTTCCTTTGTTTAGCTTTGTTTAGTTGGTCAGGACGTGAGCTGGGTGGGCAGTCTATGTTATGTGTTTCTATGTTTAGGTTCCTTGGAAATTAGCCTTATATGGTTCTCAATCAGGGGCAGGTGTTTGACGTTTCCTCTGATTGAGAACCATATTAAGGTAGGCTGTTCACACCGTTTGTTTGTGGGTGATTGTCTTCCGTGTCAGTGTTGTTACCACACGGGACTGTTTCGTTTGTTTAAGCTGTTCCTGTTCGTGCGTTCTTCGTGTTTTTGTAAGTTCTCATGTTCAGGTCTGTCTACGTCGTTTTGTTGTTTTTGTAGTTATTCAAGTGCGCTTCGTGTTCGTCTTGTTTAATAAATCAACATGTATTCATCACCAGCTGCGTTTTGGTACAATCCATGCTCCTCCTCAGACGAGGAGGAGAACAATCGTTACAAAGCAGGCCTACAGATACAGTTTTCAACCATGTCAATCGTACCGTGTCCTTTCATTTGTATCTTGCTGTATCCTTTCATTTATACCATATTTATTGGCTAATTTGAGTTAAATTATAATCAACCGTGAATCTCCAATTCCATTGCATTACACCAATGCAGCCCAAATGCTGTCTATATGCGAATACGCATCGCTTGCAATACAGTTTTGGAAACATTTGGAACTTCCATGTGAGCAAGAAATACTGTTTTTAATACAAAAGATAAACTTACTGTATGCAGTTTAGCAAAGTTGCACCAGGCAAGGTTTCAAAAACCGTAACGCTAGCGAGGATTTAATAGTGTTTCTAAACGTTAAAACATAGGGTCGAGATTGTAGTTCACATTAGCCAGATGTGGTCCATATCAACTGAGAACCCAAGGGGGAAGGCTATAAAGGCGTCCCATATATAGAACTTGGCTAGGTGAAGCGAACGTCTGTGCTCGCAGACTCCCTAAAGACCTTCGCTTGAAAAAACGCAATATTACTGTTGTTTGTCCTTCTTGAGCCACCGTTGCAACAAGAAACCCAGTAACACTTCTTCAAAATAGTCTGAATTAATCTAAGATAAATCAAGAAATCTGGAAATAACTTTGGCGGTCTTAGTCGCGCAATTTTACATCTAGCTAAACTGTTTGGTGCAGTGAAAAAATGTGGATGAAAACTAGTTACCACAGCCACAAAGTTATATGGCTAAACCCCACCTATTTCTACAATTTCTCTTCTCTCATTGTTGAATGACAGAATCAAGTCCATAGTTCCCACCCCTACTGTTGACCAATCACTGATGAAGCGGTGTAGAGATCGGCTGCCCAACTTCGACTTGCCTTAAGACATTTTTTATGTGCACAACAGCTGAAAAAAAACCCCCACAGAACACCAAAAACGTCACAAAATGTAGTCATAATATTAGCGCAAACTGTTTCGACTGGGAAGCATGCAAACAAGCTTAATTAAGTCCCCTTGGGCCCCCATTAGTACAATCACTGCCTTCACAACCTGGAACTGTATGACAAAGAAGAGTAATACATGTCATAATCATTGCAATCAAAGAAATCTCCCATGTTGTTTTATTTGATCAATTGGAATAATATGGTATCGTGTTATTGGAAACACGCTGTTCTGTGGGCAGGCCTGCCGGTTTTGACTAGATGGAGTACAGCAGAAGTGACTTTCGTAGCAGGTTAGGAGAACTTATGCAGCAGTTTAGGACAATTAATGTATCAGGTTATGAGAATTAGACTAAGGTTAGAGAAAGGGTTAGGGTTAGCTAGAATGTACAATAATTCAATTCTGCCGGATGAATGGGAAACAAGTTGGAGCCTACCTGTCAGGCGTGTGCGTACTTGTGCTGAAGTCAGGTGCAGGAGAGCAGAGAATTGTGAACAGGCTCACACTTTATTTCGGCATGAGAGATATACAGACTGACGCAACTGCAGTTGCGTCCAAAAAACCTCCAGCCAACAAGGCAAAGTGTATAACGCGCAAAACAGTCACAACACATCAAATGTATACAAAACAGGCTTCGTGAAATAACACGGGAAAAAACAAACACAAGCCTAGTGAGTTAAAAAAACATGTAACACACAAACAATCTTCCACAAAGACATGGGGGGGGGGGGGGGGACAGAGGAATAAATACATGTAGTGTAATTGGGGAATGAAAACCAGGTGTGCAAGGAACAAGACAAAACAAATGGATACATGAAAAATGGAGCGGGATGGCTAGAAAGCAAGTGATGTCGACCACCTAACGCAGCCCGAACAAGGAGAGGAACCGACTTCGGTGGAAGTCGTGACACTACCTGTATACAGAGCAATAGGAATGGTGTCTTTATGTAGGCACTAACTCGGCCATGGTTTGTTGGACAACGCCTACTGGATAAACGCTGAAAATAAGGTCTGTGGTAAACACAGGCTTAGGAGATCTTGTACGTTTTGTTGTATGAGATAATCTTCATCAGCAGACATCACTTTTTGTGAATTTTGAAGCATTTACGTAATAAAAAAAGCACATGAAGCACATTAAAGGATTCATAACTTGCAAAGGTCATGTTAACTGACTGATATTATCTCATAGAACAAAACATATAAGATCTCCTCAGCCTGTGTTAACCTCCGACCTTATTTTCGGTGTTTATCCCAAAACCCTATTCCTTCCTTTGCTCATAGGAATTTCTGAATGAAGCAGAGGTGGATCATTTCTGTTTTTTAAGACTGCAAGCTGGTGAGCTCTATTTTGGTGTCTATTAGAAGTGGCTGGGAAAAGACAGATGGTTGGTTTCCTGGCTTAAAACCAGGGGATAGTTGTTAAAAGGGGCAGCAGGTAGCCTAGTGGCTAAAGCGTTGGGCCAGTAACTGAAAGGTTGCTAGATCGAATCCCTGAGCTGACAAGGTACAAATCTGTCATTCTGCTCCTGAACAACAATGTTCCTAGACCGTCATTGTAAATGAGAATTTGTTCTTAAACTGACTTGCCTAGTTAAATAAAGGTTAAATTTAAAAAAAAATCTCATTTTATTTTCACCTCCCGTAGTAGGTTATTGACTCGCTGAATTTATCCATCCAATAAGCCTAATATCGAGTGATCACCGTTCACATTGATTGCCCACAGTTGCGGTTAAAATTGCACATTGACTTTTGAAGGTGCCCTATAAATTCTGGGATGAACCAAAATTGTATAGGGGTGCACATGTTTATATTTCAACACTAATGGGGGTGCCTCTGGGGAGTAACCTGTAATTATGTAAATTGAACCCTATATATTAGGCCTACTGCATTTCCTGCAGGGTTGATTAACTTGAGAGAGAAACAAATATATTGAGAATTTCTTGTCATGTCCTGAAATGAGTGATATTAAATGGGATTAACCGTCCACAACCAATACTGGTTGGGTTGGGTCATGGCTAGAATGTCTCCAGATTTTGTCAAATGAACGCCAGATTTCTTTTACGTTCATTTGACAAACGCGGTATCTCTTCTAGCCGTGACCGTTGGGGTTGGAAAGGCAAGTAGTGTGTTTGCAGTGTGTTGTCCACCACCAGAGGGCATCAGATATCTATTGTATATGAACATTGCGTTGTCTGCATTTCACTATTATAGTTTCTCTTATTTTACCAAATAGTGAGTGACTGAGAACCACTGATTTGCCAGATATTGAGCTCATTCTGTCACTTCTATATCTAATTGCTACCAATGTCCTTTCTGTCTATAGTTTGTTTCTACAATCCATATAACGGTGCCATTTACCTTCAGATACTTGATCTCTTCCTGATAAAATCTCCAATCTGATTATAAGATAATCATCAGTATAGCCAGTAATTATTCATAATGAACACAATATTAAATAGCTTTTGATAGCTGTTAAACTGCCTTGATAGAGGAAAGCCCAAAAAATTGTCAAAGACTCGTCACCCAAGTCATAGACTGTTGTCTCTGCTACCGCACGGCAAGCGGTACAGGAGCGCCAAGTCAGCCAAACAATTAACCAAATGGCCACCGGATTATTTACATTGACACCCCCCACCCACCATTTATTTTTTACACTGCTACTTGCTGTTTATTATCTATGCATAGTCACTTCACCCCTACAAATTTCCTCGACTAACCTGTACCCCCGCACATTGACTCGGTACCGGTATCCCCTGTATATAGCCTCGTTATTGTTATTTTATTGTGTTACTTTTTTATTATTTTTTTACTTTAGTTTATTTGGTAAATATTTTCTTAACTCTTTATTGAACTGCACTGTTGGTTAAGGGCTTGTAAGTAAGCATTTCACTGTAAGGTCTACACTTGTTGTATTCGGCGCATGTGACAAATAAAGTTTGATTTGATTTAGACGACTACCTCTGCACGTTTTTACTCTTGAGAGAGAACTGAAGGTTCTAAACTTACAATGTTAATGAATGGAAACTCTCTATAACGCTGCCCAAGTTTTAGAGTTGAAGAAGGCTGCATTAGAGAATAGCATCTTCTCCTAGTGCCCACGGTCTATCACACACACACACACACACACACACACACACACACACACACACACACACACACACACACACACACACACACACACACACACACACACACACACACACACACACGAGCCAGGAGAGTACGTTGGAATGGTGGGTGTCAATTTTCATGTAAATGAAATGACTCACAGGACTCTTGTTTCCAACAGTAAAAGTGTCTTGGTTAGAAACGTTAGAAGTGCGTGTGTGTGTGTGTGTGTGTGTGTCTGTCTAGGTAAACATGTAGAGTATGTGCAAGCATGTTGGAATGCATATATGGGTACACAAAGTGTACTAAATTCATCTCTCCTCTCTCTACCTGGGCTCTGTGTTCGGTGGTGACTGTTAAAAGACATGACCAGTGACAGCTGCAGCAGAAACCTCCTGTGATCATGCCTCCCTAGGGAATCTCCTCCTCAGGTGCAGAACAGCAGAGTGGGACAGTTTTACCTGCAGCCCTGTCTCAGGCTGTTTTGATATGCACTGATGACTGGAGGTGTTACGACTGTATTATCTGTGCCTTATATAACACCTAATAAACACTAGAAGTTGAAAACATCTTTGGCTCATATCATACGAATGGGTTATTGTTGGGTTATATCAGGATCTTTTTTTAGCCCAGCATCGGGTTCGTCTTGCAAGAGGCATAAAAAGATGAAACACATCATACAGTGCAAGATGAAACCGTTGCTACGGTGTCCATATTAGGACTGCAGCAGTCTGAGAAGGACTTGGTGTCATGCAAGACGAGTATCTTAGAATCGGAAGGAAGTGACAATGAAATGATCAAGTGGATGACGGTGCCCACTAGTTTACAGGATGGCCTCTGGTGAGTGATGGTGGGCTGTGGCTGGTCGTGACACGTCGTGATCACAGGAAGATAACAGTGGCCTTGTTGGGTCCCTCGGTAAGACGAGTTGCCCACGTCCCTGCCTGCTCAACCATCCAATGTCCAGGGATTTATGAATCCACTTCATTTGGTTAAATACAGTTCGTAATGTCCAGATACACTTTTGATGTGACATTTATACAATAGCAATATTTTTTGAGGATGGAAATGGGTGGAGGGAATCATCGCACAATTGTCTAATAATTCCTTTTTTGGTGTACTTGTATAGATCCCAGTGGTGAGGTACTGTAATGGGGGAGATGAAGAGACTTGGTGCACGGGGACCGTACCATAAGTCTAAGTAGCCCTTCGACCCTATTACTTTACACTATAGACTATAGTCCCCCCCACTACCGCTACAGACCAAAGTCAATTAATTAACTGTACTCCCTTAATCCCTTCTGGCCCTATAGTCTGTTCATCCATATGCAAGTCATTATGTCCAGTTAATCAGGTCAGCACATGTCACATCTTGACCATAAAAATACTTTATTTTCTATGGTAGAGTAGGTCAGGGCGTGACTGGGGGGTTAGTCTAGTTTATATTTTCTATGTGGGGTTCTAGGTTGTTTTTTCTATGTTGGGGTTTTGGTATGATTCCCAATTAGAGGCAGCTGGCTATCGTTGTCTCTAATTGTGGATCATACTTAAGTAGATTTTTTCCACCTGTGGGTTATGGGATATTGTTTATGTTTAGTTGCCTGTTAAGCACTGCATTGTCGTCACGGTTCGTTTATTCTTTATTTGTTTTGTCTTAGCTTATGTTTCACTTTATTCATAAAAATTATGTGCAACTCAACATACGATGCGCCTTGGTCCGACCATCATTATTACGAACAACGTGACAGCACAATGCTGGAACACATGCATATACACCCACAAACACAGTCTTGTTGGGACACACAATTCAGTTCCGTTCAAAATGCTATTTTCCCTAACCCCTAACTCTAACTCTAAACCTGACCCTAACCCATACTCTTACCCCAACCCCAACCCCAACCTTAACCCAAAAACCTAACCTTAACCCTAACCCTAACCCTAGCTCCTAACCCTAACCCTTAACGTCATTCTAATCCTAACACTAATTCTATCCTTAACCCTAAACCCCTTAGAAATAGCAATTGACCTCGTGGGGACAAAAAAAAAATCTCCCCGGTTGGTCATACTTTTGTTATACTATTCAGAAGTCCCCACAAGAATAGTTAAACACGTCCACACACACATCTAAGACATTATCATTGCCTTACGATAACCTTGGCCACTGGGAGGTAGTGATGCTGAACTAATAGACTGAGCTGGTAGAGGGCAGTATGGGAGCGGCGGACTACTGTTACTGCAGGCCTATTTTGCTCTAACGTGATGCAATCGCTCCTCGCTGCCCCAAGACTCATCTGATGCTATTGCCCTATGCTGTATCAACTATAGGATACGTTACATCTGATGTGTTTAGCAGACGCTCTTGCCCTGACTGACTTACGCACAGGTGTAATGCGATAGACCAATGTCCCAATCTTCTTTATGTAAATAGCATCCTTTTATGTTCTCCTCCATAGCCACTGATTGCAAACTACCTGACAGGTAACAGCTATCTGACAGCAGCAATGCGGTGGCGTCCCTTCCAGTCTTCTTATCCTTCTGTGCCAATAAGGTAGGGAGGACTGAGTGAGGGGTATTCTTCGAGTATTGTTGTTGTGATGTGGCTGACGCCATTATTATCCTCGGCTCTCTCCACAACCACTGACATGGTTAACAGGGTGCTCACTATTGCCTTGTTTTTGTATCCTAACTGTGATACTATGCTCTCTCTCTCTTTCGCTGCCTCTATGTTTACTCTACAGTGATGCTATCGCTCCGTATGCTGCAATAACTCCCGACGTGATGCCATTTCACTTGGCAGCGCCAGCTCTTAATGTGATGCAATTACTAACCGGCCCTGTGCTCGCTCTAATGTTTGATGCCGTGGCGGGTGTGTTCTCTGAGGGGCCTACTGTTGATACTGATTGGAGAGGGCATACAGACTCAGCTGTGCCCGCATCTGCCCTGGAATGCGGTGGCGGGCGCCCGTGCCAGGGAAATGCCTTCACCTCTCGCTAGACGATGTGACCTGCCACAGACTCTGAGAGCGGGAGAGAGAGGAAGAGAGCAAAGGGAGAGAAGGGAGAGTGAGTGTGTGTGTGTGTGAGTGAGAGTGAGGGAGTGAGGGAGAAAAAGAGGGAATGAGGGGAGAGGAGGATGAGAGAGAGAGGGGGCAGGGGGGGGGGGGGGGGGGCAAGGCCCCAGACATGATTACCCCAGCTGCTCTGTCACAGCTGCTCCCCATTGCACCACTGCACCTTCCATCTCTCCTGTGACTGAGCTGTTTACTGCCAGTGGGATGTTGAGAAAATACTCCTGAATGCTGGTGCTTAGCTGGTGCTGTTTGCTATTCATTTGGTCTGTCTTTTTCTATGTCATAATAGTGGAATAATTTCAATACAAATCTTTAAACACTTATTTTTTGTCTGATTCTTCTTTTAAATGATAATCAGATCTGGAATAATTAAATGACACTTATTTCCATTCATTTAACACTTACACTACCGTTCAAAAGTTTGGGGTCACTTAGTAATGTCCTTGTTCTTGAAAGAAAAGCAAAAAAAATTGTCCATTAAAATAACTGATCAGAAATACAGTGTAGACATTGTTAATGTTGTAAATGACTATTGTAGCTGGAAACGGCAGATTTTTAATGGACTATCTACATAGGCGTACAGAGGCCCATTATCAGCAACCATCACTCCTGTGTTCCAATGGCACGTTGTGTTAGCTAATCCAAGTTTATAATTTTAAAAGGCTAATTGATCATTAGAAAACCCTTTTGCAATTATGTTAGCACACCTGAAAACTGTTGTTCTGATTAAAGAAGCAATAAAACTGTCCACCTTAAGACTAGAGTATCTGGAACTTCAGCATGTGGGTTTGATTACAGGCCAGAAACAAATAACTTTCTTCTGAAACTTCTTGTTCTGAGAAATGAAAGCTATTCCATTCGAGAAATTGCCAAGAAACTGAAGATCTTATACAACGCTGTGTACTACTCCCTTCACAAAACAGCGCAAACTGGCTCTAACCAGAATAGAAAGAGGAGTGGGAGGCCCTGGTGCACAACTGAGCAAGAGGACAAGTACGATAGAGTATCTAGTTTGAGAAACAGACGCCTCACAAGTCCTCAACTGGCAGCTTCATTAAATAGTACCTGCAAAACACCAGTCTCAATGTCAACAGTGAAGAGGCGACTCCGGGATGCTGGCCTTCTAGGCAGGGTTGCAAAGAAAAAAACATATATCAGACTGGCCAATAAAAAGAACAGTGACAATCTGAAATGGTCCAGCCACACAGACAGTGTGGTGAAGAAGACGCAACAGTGCCTCTTCAACCTCAGGAGGCTGAAGAAATTTGGCTTGGCCCCTAAAACCCTCACAAAATTTTACAGATGCAAAATTGAGAGCATCCATCCTGGCAACTGCACCGCCCACAACCGCAGGGCTCTCCAGAGGGTGGTCTCCCCAATGCATTACCGGGGGCAAACTACCTGCCCTCCAGGACACCTACAGCACCCGGTGTCAAAAGAAGGCCAAATAGATCATCAAGGACAACCACCTGAGCATGTTCACCCTGATATCATCCAGAAGGAGAGGCAAGTACAGGTGCATCAAAGCTGGGCCCGAGAGACTGAAAAACAGCTTCAATCTCAAGGCCATCAGACTATTAAATAGCCATCACTAGCCAGCTTCCACCTGGTTACGCAACCCTGCACCTTAGAGGCTGCTGCCCTATATACATAGACTTGGAATCAGTGGCCACTTTAATAATGGAACAATACTTACTTTAATAATGTTTAAATAATGTTTACAAACTGCTTTAATCATCTCATATATATATATATATATATATATATATGTATATACACTGCTCAAATGTCAAAGGTCTCACAAGGGCTCTGAGGATCTCATCTCGGTACTTAATGGCAGTCAGGCTACCTCTGGCGAGCACATGGAGGGCTGTGCGGCCCCACAAAGAAATGCCACCCCACACCATGACTGACCCACCGCCAAACCGGTCATGCTGGAGGATGTTGCAGGCAGCAGAACGTTCTCCACGGCGTCTCCAGACTCTGTCACGTCTGTCACATGTGCTCATGTGCTCAGTGTGAACCTGCTTTCATCTGTGAAGAGCAAAGGGCGCCAGTGGCGAATTTGCCAATCTTGGTGTTCTCTGGCAAATGCCAAATGTCCTGCACGGTGTTGGGCTGTAAGCACAACCCCCACCTGTGGACGTTGGGCCCTCATACCACCCTTATGGAGTCTGTTTCTGACCGTTTGAGCAGACACATGCACATTTGTGGCCTGCTGGAGGTCATTTTGCAGGGCTCTGGCAGTGCTCCTCCTTGCACAAAGGCGGAGGTAGCGGTCCTGCTGCTGGGTTGTTGCCCTCCTACGGCCTCCTCCACGTCTCCTGATGTACTGGCCTGTCTCCTGGTAGCGCCTCCATGCTCTGGACACTACGCTGACAGACACAGCAAACCTTCTTGCCACAGCTCGCATTGATGTGCCATCCTGGATGAGCTGCACTACCTGAGCCACTTGTGAGGGTTGTAGACTCCGTCTCATGCTACCACTAGAGTGAAAGCACCGCCAGCATTCAAAAGTGACCAAAACATCAGCCAGGAAGCATAGGAACTGAGAAGTGGTCTGTGGTCACCACCTGCAGAATCACTCCTTTATTGGGGGTGTCTTGCTAATTGCCTATAATTTCCACCTTTTGTCTATTCCATTTGCACAACAGCATGTGAAATGTATTGTCAATCAGTGTTGCTTCCTAAGTGGACAGTTTGATTTCACAGAAGTGTGATTGACTTGGAGTTACATTGTGTTGTTTAAGTGTTCCCTTTATTTTTTTGAGCAGTGTATATATATATATATATATATATATATATATATATGTATATATATACTGTATTCTATTCTAATGTATTTTAGTTAATGTCACTACTGTCATGACTTCCACCGAAGGTGGCTCCTCTCCCTGTTCGGGCGGCGCTCGGCGGTCGTAGTTGCCGGTCTACTAGCTGCCACCGATCCTTTTTCCTTTTCTTTTGGGTATGTCTGTTTTGTGTTTCACCTGGTTTCATTTTGGTTAATTAGGGTGGTATTTATCTCGACATTTCCTTTGGGTTTTTGTGCGTGTGTGGATTGTGTGAATTGTTTTAGTTTGACTGTCAGTTAGTTTGGGTTGCGTTTTCGTTAGTTCATGTTTAACAGGTGGTTTTTCCCTGGACTTTGTCTGAGTGGGGTTTTGTGGCTACTGCTGTAGTCCGGTGTCCTGTTATTTTGGAGCTGGTTTAATAAAACGCCCTTTTCTTCAGAACTTGTTTCTCCTGCGCCTGACTCCACACCCACATCTCCTTGGGGAGATCTGACAGAATCCCGCACCGCAAATCATGGAGTCAGCAGGAGCAGACGCGCCCACCCCGTCCATGGAGGAGCGTGTTCAACAGCATACAGCGGTTTTACACCGTTTGGGGACAGCTATGGATCAGGTGTTGGCGAGAATGGAGAGATGGGAAAGGAGCGGCCTCCCTACCCCGTCTTCGGCCACTCTCCAGCCTGCACCACCACCTTCTCCGGTGGCGTCCGGCCCCAGCGGGATTCGGCTCGCTCTCCCGAGGGACTACGAAGGGACGGCTGCCGGGTGTAAGGGGTTCCTGCTCCAGCTGGAGCTTTACCTGGCGACCGTTTACCCGACTCCCTCGGGAGAGGAGAGTGTCAACATCCTCGTCTCCTGCCTTTCAGGTAAAGCCCTGGAGTGGGCCAACGCGGTCTGGGAGGGCCCGGACTCGGCGAGGGACCATTACCCAGAGTTCACCTCCCGCTTCCGGGCGGTGTTCGATCACCCACCAGAGGGCAGAGCGGCGGGTGAACGGCTGGTTCACTTAAGGCAGGAGACGAGGAGCGCACAGGATTTCGCGCTGGAGTTCCGGACCCTGGCCGCCGGCGCGGGGTGGAATGACAGGGCCCTGATGGACCATTATAGGTGTAGCCTGCGGGAGGACGTCCGCAGGGAGCTAGCCTGTCGTGACACCACTCTCACTCTGGACCAGCTAATAGACATGTCCATCAGGCTGGACAACTTGCTGGCTGCTCGCGGGCGTCCTAGGGTCTGTTCGTTCCACCCCCCAGCGCTCCTGCTCTGACACCCATGGAGTTAGGGGAGGTTGCTGCTAGGGCCACCGGAGGAGGAGCCTCCTCCTGCACCAGTTGTGGTCGGAGAGGACACACTGCTGGCCGGTGCTGGAGGAGCTCGTCTGGGAGTCGAGAGGGCAGGCAGAGCACGGCTCAAACACCTCAGGTGAGTCAGCACCCGGCTCACCCGGAGCCCCCTGTTGGTCATATGTATGTGTTGATTTCCTTTCCTGAGTTTTCCCCTCATTCCCAGCATAAGGCGCTAGTCGATTCAGGCGCAGCGGGGAGTTTTATGGACCGCGGTTTTGCTCGTAAGTTAGGGAATCCCTTGGTTCAGATAGACCAACCCTTCCCGTGCACGCCCTAGATAGTCGACCGTTAGGGTCAGGACTGATCAGGGAGGCCACGGATCCACTGGACATGGTGACGCAGGGGGGTCATGAGGAGCGGATTAGTCTCTTTCTCATTGATTCTCCTGCATTTCCAGTGGTGCTGGGTATTCCCTGGTTGGCTTATCACAATCCTAAAATTTCGTGGAAAAAGGGGGCTCTTAAGGGGTGGTCAGAGGTGCGAGGTGTGTGGGAGTTTCCATCGGTGCAACGACGGTGGAGAGTCCAGACCAAGTCTCCACCGTGCGCATCCCCCCTGAATATGCCGATTTGGCAATCGCCTTCTGTAAAAAGAGAGCGACCCAATTACCACTACATCGACGAGGGGATTGTACTATAAACCTCCAGGTAAACGCCGCACTTCCCAGCAGTCACGTGTATCCCCTGTCACAAGAGGAGACGGTGGCTATGGAGACATATGTCACCGAATCTCTGGGACAGGGGTACATTCGGCCCTCCACATCACCTGTCTCCTCGAGTTTCTTTTTTGTGAAGAAGAAGGAGGGAGGTCTGAGTCCGTGCATTGACTATAGAGGTCTAAATTCCATCACAGTGGGGTTCAGTTACCCGCTACCTCTCATCGCCACGGCGGTGGAGTCATTCCACGGAGCACGCTTCTTCACAAAACTGAATCTTAGGAGCACGTATAACTTGGTGCGAATCCGGGATGGAGATGAGTGGAAAACCACGTTTAGTACCACATCTGGCCATTATGAGTATCTCGTCATGCCGTATGGGTTGAAAAATGCTCCAGCCGTTTTCCAATCCTTTGTTGACGAGATTCTCAGGGACCTGCACGGGCAGGGTGTAGTGGTTTACATCGATGACATACTGATCTATTCCGCCACACGCGCCGCGCATGTGTCTCTGATGCGCAAGGTACTTTGGCGACTGTTGGAGCATGACCTGTACATCAAGGCCGAGAAATGTGTGTTCTCCAAACAAGCCGTCTCTTTCCTGGGGTATCGCATTTCCACATCTGGGGTGGTGATGGAGTGTGACCGCATTGTGGCTGTGCATAATTGGCCGACTCCGACCACGGTAAAGGAGGTGCAGCAGTTTTTAGGGTATGCCAATTACTACCGGAGGTTTATCCGGGGTTTTGGGCAGGTGGCTGCTCCCATTACCTCACTGCTGAAAGGGGGGCCGGTGCGGTTGCGGTGGTTGGCGGAGGTGGACAGAGCTTTTGGCCGTCTGAAGGCGTCGTTTACCGACGCTCCCGTATTGGCTTATCCGAACCACTTCTTTGCCATTCATAGTGGAGGTGGACGCGTCCGAGACTGGTGTTGGAGCCGTGCTATCACAGCGCTCGGGCACGCCACCGAAGCTTCGCCCCTGCTCTTTCTTTTTGAGGAAGCTCAGTCCGGCGGAACGAAACTACGATGTGGGGGATCGGGAGTTGCTGGCTGTGGTTAAAGCTCTGAAGGTGTGGAGACATTGGCTTGAGGGGGCGAAACACTATTTTCTCATCTGGACTGACCACCGTAATCTGGAGTACATCCGGGCGGCGAGGAGACTGAATCCTCGTCAGGCAAGGTGGGCGATGTTTTTTTACCAGATTTCGCTTCACTATCTCTTACAGACCAGGTTCCCGTAACGCGAAGGCCGACGCACTGTCCCGTCTCTATGATACCGAGGAGCGGCTCATCGATCCCACCCCCATACTTCCGGCCTCTTGTCTGGTGGCACCGGTGTTATGGGAGGTGGACGCGGACATCGAGCGGGCGTCTCGGTTAGAACCTCCTCCACCACAGTGTCCAGCGGGTCGGAGGTACGTCCCGCGTGGTGTTCGTGATAGATTGATCAGGTGGGCCAACACGCTACCCTCCTCTGGTCATCCGGGGATTGAGAGGACAGTGCGGGCTCTTAGGGGGAAGTACTGGTGGCCCACCTTGGCTAAGGATGTGAGGGTTTATGTTTCCTCCTGTTCGGTGTGCGCTCAGTGTAAGGCTCCTAGACACCTGCCTAGAGGGAAGTTACAGCCCATCCCCGTTCCACAGCGGCCTTGGTCACACCTGTCTGTGGACTTTCTTACCAATCTTCCTCTGTCACAGGGGAACACTACGATCCTGGTCATTGTGGATTGGTTCTCTAAGTCCTGCCGTCTCCTCCCTTTGCCCAGTCTCCCTACGTCCCTACAGACTGTGGAGGCCCTGTTTACACACGTCTTCTGGCACTACGGGGTGCCTGAGGATATAGTTTCTGATCGGGGTCCCCAGTTCACTTCCCGGGTTTGGAAGGTGTTCATGGAGCGTCTGGGGGTCTCGATCAGCCTGACCTCTGGTTTTCACCCCGAGAGTAATGGGCAGGTGGAGAGAGTGAACCAGGATGTGGGCAGGTTTCTGCGGTCGTATTGCCAAGACCGGCCTGGAGAGTGGGCGAGTTTCGTCCCATGGGCCGAGATGGCCCAGAATTCACTTTGCCACTCCTCCACGGACCTGTCGCCGTTTCAGTGCGTGTTGGGCTATCAGCCGGTCCTGGTACCGTGGCATCAGAGTCAGACCCAGACTCCTGCGGTGGAGGATTGGGTGCAGCGCTCAAAGGAGACCCTGAGAGCCATCCAGGAAACCCTTAAACGGGCCGGTGGGCGACAGAAGGTGAGCGCTGACGGCCACCGTAGTGAGGCCCCCGTGTTCGCACCGGGGGACAGGGTCTGGCTCTCGACCCGAAACCTGCCTCTCCGCCTGCCCTGCCGGAAGCTGGGTCCGTGGTTTGTGGGGCCATTAAAAGTCCTGAGGAGAATAAACGAGGTGTGTTATAGGTTACAGCTCCCCTCTTACCATCGTATTAACCCCTCGTTTCATGTGTCTCTCCTCAGGCCGGTGATAGCTGGTCCACTACAGGACGTTGAGGTGCTGGAGGTCCCTCCGCCCCCCCCTGGACATCAAGGGGGGTCTGGCGTACACTGTACGGTCCATTCTGGACTCTAGACGTCGGGTGGGGGGCCTGCAGTACCTTGTGGATTGGGAGGGGTATGGTCCGGAAGGAGAGGTGCTGGGTGCCGGTGGGGGACATCTTGGACCCATCTCTGCTGGGTGAGTTGCACCGCCTCCATCCTGATCGCCCTGCGCCTCGCCCTCCGTGTCGTCCTCGGGGCCGGCGTCGGCGCACTGCGGGAGCCACGCGTCAGGGGGGGGGGGGGGGGGGGTACTGTCACGACTTCCACCGAAGGTGGCTCCTCTCCCTGTTCGGGCGGCGCTCGGCGGTCGTAGTTGCCGGTCTACTAGCTGCCACCGATCCTTTTTCCTTTTCTTTTGGGTATGTCTGTTTTGTGTTTCACCTGGTTTCATTTTGGTTAATTAGGGGGGTATTTATCTCGACATTTCCTTTGGGTTTTTGTGCGTATGTGGATTGTGTGGATTGTTTTAGTTTGACTGTCAGTTAGTTTGGGTTGCGTTTTCGTTAGTTCATGTTTAACAGGTGATTTTTCCCTGGACTGTGTCTGAGTGGGGTTTCGTGGCTACTGCTGTAGTCCAGTGTCCTGTTATTTTGGAGCTGGTTTAATAAAACGCCCTTTTCTTCGGAACTTGTTTCTCCTGCGCCTGACTCCACACCCACATCTCCTTGGGGAAATCTGACAACTACGACATTGCTCAATGTAATATTTATATATTTCTTAATTCCATTCTTTTACTTTTAGATTTGTGCGCATTGTTGTGAATTGTTAGATACTACTGCATTGGTGGAGCTAGGAACACAAGCATTTCGCTACACCCGTAATAACATCTGCTAAATATGTGTGTGTGACCAATACAATTTGATTAGATTTTACTAGCCTAAAGGACTAGAACTGTGGGATGGGTGTACGGACTATAGGACATGAGGGGAGAACAGCATTGTTGTTTTGTACCGGTCGCTCTCTCTCTTGCTGTCTCTTTTCCTCGAGTTAATTGGAATTCTCCGTCTGCAATCTGTCCCCGGAGACGAGGAGAAATTAGATTAGTCCTTGTTAGCCGCCAGATCCAGCGGACACCGAGTAAAAGAGCCGTATACGTAACAATTTCATCATAAAAAATAATAATAATGTCACAAATGTATCATTTGTACAGTTCTTTATTAAAAAAAAGTGATTTGTTACATTTGACTGTGTAAAACCTAGCACAACAAGTAATCATGTTTTTTGCTAAAATGCTATCTGAAATGAAACCATCAAGTGATAGATTTTAAACAAATATGTCGGTCATTGCTTAGAGAGTGAAAAATCACACCAATCCCTTTCATAAGTTTGTTAAACAATAAAAGTTAATTCACCAACATTTCTGAAAATGTATATATAGTTTTGCACAAACTCTTCATATTATGATTTTGATGTTCTCATATTCCTTTAGAAATAAATGCAGCGTAATAGAATCACCTATGGGTAGAGTGCATGGGCCTCTTGTGTGTGTCCACTGCCCACGATCCACCACCACCCACACCCCCACAATCGCCCTTGAGCTCTAGGTCTGGACACAACCCACCCTCCCCCTCCTCACCCCTCTGCCCCTTCATCCTCCTACTTGCATTGGTTGCTCTCTCAATTCAATTTCAATTCAAGGGTGCTCTCTCTCTCTCTTTTTGCTTGCTCACTCTGGCTCCCATGCATAATTAAGGCTCCAGTGGAGATTCTCTCTCTGCCTCTCTCTCTCTCTCTCTCTCTCTCTCTCTCTCTCTCTCTCTCTCTCTCTCTCTCTCTCTCTCTCTCTCTCTCTCTCTCTCTCCCTGCAGTGGTGGTGGTTGTCGACGGGCGAGCAAGAAGCTTTAACTTCTCTCCCAGGCCTTTACAGTAGAGACGGGCCTGTCTCATCAAGCGAGCGCGTTCAAATGTTCAATCACACCCCCTGATACTGCGGGGGGCTCTGGTTTCACTTAACACTGTCATCTTATCCACCCGCACTCATCAATACACAATGCAGGAGGAGCTGCTGCTGTGGTGTCGTAGCACGAGCCTGGACCTGGGCCTAATGCAGGCCTGCAGATGATGGGTGGCCCGTATACTGGACGCAGGCTAGGGCAGCAAGGCCCAGTTTATCAGTTAATGCATTTCCTGCCTCTCTCCACCAGCTTATTACCAGAAGCAGATAATCTAGTTAGCCAGGTGTCAGACCAAGGTGGTTATTATTTTCAAATTCAATCTTCCCCTTTTAGCTTTGTGGGAATAACATTCCTGTTTCTTTACCATACAGCCTTACTGAAGGTATGCTATATAGTAAACCCTTACACCTAATCACTTAGAAACTCTGAATATTGGTTCTGATCATGTCTTGTCCTATAATGTCAAGCCATGGAGATATGAATATCAATAGTATATCAAAGAGATAGTCATGGTGCATTAAAGGGATAGTTCACCCCCAAATCAAGTTTGTTAAAAGCTTACATACTTCCCTGTGGTCTATAGGCAAGCTGAGTCCATACTCTGTGCCATCTGTTGTGCAGATTCTGTTAGCCTGCATTATGCTAATTAGATGGTGCCAATCTTTCCCATTTATTTGGAAATTAAGCCTGCAAATTTCTCCCTGTGCGTTTACACAACAGATGGCATGGAATATGGACTTTGAGGTACAAAAATGTCTGGAAACTGTTTCTAATCCCTGTAATAATAATGCAATACTGTATAGAGCGATATAGTGGAGATTAATACATTTCCCTGCGACAAAGAATTAGTATACTCTCTCCTCATGGGGCAGAATGCTACAGTGCCTTCAGAAAGTATTCATACCCCTTGACTTATTCCACATTGTGTTGTGTTACAGCCCGAATTCAATTTTTAATTGTTTTATTTTTTTATTTAACTAGGAAAGTCAATTAAGAACAAATTCTTATTTTACAATGACAGTCTACCCTGGGCAAACCCTCCCTTAACCCAGACGACGCTGGGCCAATTGTGCACCCCCCTATGGGTCTCCCGATCACGGCCGGTTGTGATACAGCCCGGGATCGAACCAGGGTCTGTAGTGGTGCCTCTAGCACTGAGATGCAGTACTTTAGACCGCTGCGCCACTCGGAAGCCCCAAAATGGATTCAATAGATTTTCCCCCCACCTATCTACACTCAATACCCCATAATGACAAAGTGATAACATGTTTTTAGAAATTGTTAAACATTTATTTAAAATGAAATATCTAATTTACATAAGTATTCACACCACTGAGTCAATACTTTGTTACGTCGTTTACGCGCGGACACGACAATGGACTCTTGAGTCTGACATTTTGTTGCTAGCTAGCTGGGAAAGCAGCTAGTACATAATGTTTGTGCAGCTAAACCGTCAACATGTCTTTAAATTGATTAATGTGCGGCGGCGATTACAGCTTTGTGTCGTCTTGGGTGTGTCTGTATCAGCTTTGCACATCTGGATTTGGGGATTTTCTCCCATTCTTCCTTGCAGATTTTCTCAAGCTCTGTTAAATTAGATGGGGAGTAGCGGAGAACAGCAATCTTCAAGTCTTTCCACTGATTTTCAATGGGATTCAAGTCTGGACTTTGGCTGGGCCACTCAAAGACTTTCACATTCTCATTCTGAAGTCATTCCAGCATTGCTTTGGCTGTATGCTTGGGGTCATTGTCCTGTTGGAATGTACATTTTCACCCCAGTCTAAGGTCATTTGCACTCTGAAGCAGGTTCTCATTAAGGATTTGCCTGTATTTGGCTCCAACCATTGTTCCCTGTATCCTTACTAGTCTCCCAGTCCCTGCCGCTAAAAATCATACCCATACATGATGCTGCCACCACCAAGCTTCATGATGGTGTTGGACGGGTGATGAGCTGTGTCGGGTTTTCTCCAGACATAGCGTCTCATCAGACCACAAAATATTTTGCCTTATGCTCAGTCTTTCACGTGCCTTTTTGCAGACTCCAGGCGTGCTGTCATGTACATTTTTCTCAGGAGTGGCTTCCGTCTGGCCAATCTCACATAAATCCCAGATTGATGAAGCGCTGTCGAGACTGTAGTCCTTCTGGCAGGTTCTCCCATCTCAGCCAAGGAACTCTGTAGTTCTGTCATAGTGGTCATTGGGTTCTTGGTCACCTCCCTGACCAAAGTACTTCTTTCCCAGTTGCTCAGTTTGGTCGGACGGGCAGCTGTGCACACTGTGCTCACACTGGGCTCTTGGAAACTTTCAACACTGTAGAAATTGTTTTCTACCCTTCCCCATCTCAGAGATCTACGGACAGTTCCTTGGACTTCATGGCATAGTTTCAGCTCTGACATGCACTGTCAATTGTGGGACCTTATAGAATAAAGGCATGTTTCTGTTTCTAAATCACGTTCAAACAATTGAATTGGCCACGGGTGGACTCCAATCAAGTTGTAGTGACATCTCAAGGATGACCAAAGGAAATTGGATGCACTTGAGCTCAATTTGGAGAGTCATAGCGAAGGGGTATGACTAATTTCTGAAGGCACTGTAACTTGAGATAAACGTGCATAGCTAAAATGTTCACTCACATCTCCCACTGATATAATTGAATTTATGCCTAAATTAGAGTTAGCCTACAAAAGCGACACTCAAATTAGGATTCTGCCCATGAAGACAAAATTGTTAATGGGAACACCCCACACAAGACTTTACTCCATTTTCTACATTTCTCTTAAAGGTCTGGCTTAGCCGTGAGATGCTATTTGGGCACTTGTATGTCAAATGTATGCTCAGCGTTTCTCCCCTTGCTCTTTTAGACACACACACACACACACACTGAATTGCTGATGCACAGCTTCCTTCTCTCTTCTCACGGAAGTAAACTTTTAAGCCCTGAAATCCCTCTGTACGGTCGAGGCTTTGCAATACAATCCTGCGCAGTTCATGATGAGAAGGCAAATCCAATTGGAGGTTTCATGGAGATACAGATGAATACATCTCTCATTCAGTCACATGACATCCACCCACAACACACACTGTGAGGGAATTCATAACTGGCGGGGAATCTCTGTGTGCAGCGCTTCTCTGTTGAGTGTGCATCACCACCTGCCTTACTGGGAGCCTCCCTGGGTTGAGGCTTCATCCGCTTCCTATCTAATATTTATTAGCTGCTGCGATATTCCTGACAAGGAATCAATTTGATAGGCTAACAATACTCTGTGGGTGGTGTGTATATGTGTGAGACAGAGAGAGATTATGCACAGGTGTGCATGTGGGTGTGTGTGTGTGTGCATGTGGGTGTGTGTGGGTGTGTGTGTGTGTGTGTGTGTGTGTGTGTGTGTGTGTGTGTGTGTGTGTGTGTGTGTGTGTGTGTGTGTGTGTGTGTGTGTGTGTGTGTGTGTGTGTGTGTGTGTGTGTATCTTACTGTGTGTGTGAGTGTGCTTGGGTCTGAGTGTGTGGCCATTTTGATTTAAATGTGTTTTTATTTGTATAAATTGCATCTAAAAAATGTCCCTCATCTTTAGGATTTACACTCAGTGGGCATAGTGTAACTGAGAACTTGAGCAGAATTTTTCAAAGCAGCAGCATCGAACATGTTTACCAGACATTCATTAGTACAGGTCATAGAAAAATATGGAAACAATTAAAGCAGGCGTTTCTTATTGTACAAGTTGACAGTGCGTAGTACCACCCCAAATGTAAGACCGTTTGCCTCTGTTTTGTCTAGTGAATACAACTCTGTCCCTGGGATTTCGCGTAGTAACCCCCACGCCTGCTGTGACAGGTGGATTCACTTGTCAGTCACAGTGGTCTCCTAGCTACAGTCTACAGAGCCTCATCAACCACGCCTCTCAACAACTATGTCTGGCTGCACCAGCACCTCATTGTTTGACTCTGTACTTGGTTTCTTTCTTCGCTCCTGCTCCTCTCCTATCTGTCTGGTTGCCTGCCTCATAAGAGAGCTAACACAAATTTTCATGGAAAACAAGGTATGTGTTAATAAAATCAGTTTAGGCGTCCTTTAAAACTATCTAGAATGATCCAATCTATAGCTAGCTAACAAAACTACTAACATTAGCTTTAGGAGCCTAGCTAGATCGCTAGCTAGCTAACATTAGCTAGATAGGTTGATGCAATCATTCTGCCAGCAGTTAACGCTAACAGTCTACACAGACAATATCCAACCATAACAGACGGATGGCTAATGCAGAAAGAGAGAATTGATGGATCGTAGCGCCACCATAACTTTCACAAATAGGCCTACGGAGACAGGCAGCCGTAATGGCGTCAGTCTTTTCTGACTAGCTAGTGCATAGTGACACCTACTGATTTGAACTTGAAAAGGGGGATATTATTTTAAATTAAAATGTTGAAAGTAGTTGATTTATTGATAGAATATATGGATTTTACAGGCAATCAGTTCCTACTGTAGTTGATTTATTGATAGAATTAATGGATTTTACAGGCAATCAGTTCCTACTGTGAGCACCAGAGAACCAACCTCAGATGGAGACCAGGACAACAACACAAGTTTAGTGGTTATATTTTTTGTGATCAACTTTTTGGTTAGGTTTGTATTTTTTTCAGAGGGGGGTTACAGTTAAAAAAACAATCCATTAAAACTCAACCTATTCTCAGTCCTCACCAATGTCTAGATCAGGGTTTCCCAAACTCGGTCCTGGAGCCCACTCTGAGTGAACGTTTTGTTTTTTCCCCTAGCATTACATAGCTGATTCCAATAATCAAAGCTTGATGAGGAGTTGGTTATTTGAATCAGCTGTGTAGTGCTAGGGCAAAAAACAAAATGTGCACCCAGGGGGGGCCCCTGGGAAACCCTGGTCTAGATATACAGTGTATTGACTTTCTCAACATTTTGTTACGTTAGCCTTATTCTAAAATGTATTAAATACATTTTCCCTCTGTCACGCCCTGACCATAGAGAGCCTTTGGTTCTCCATGATGTTTAGGTCAGAGCGTGACTAGGGGGATGTTATAGTCATTTGATTTCTATGTTTTGGGATTGAGTATGGTTCCCAATTAGAGGCAGCTGATTATCGTTGTCTCTAATTGGGGATCATACTTAAGGGTTCCCTGTTCTCACCTGCTTTGTGGGATATTGTTTTTGAGAGAGTGCATGTAGCACTTCAGTACTGCACGGTCGCTGTTTGTTGTTTTGTTTGAAAGTTTCACTAAAATAAAGATGTGGAACTTTAATCACGCTGCGCCTTGGTCCGTCTCTCCACACAACCGTGACACCCTCTTCAATCTACACACAATACCCCATAATGACAAAGCCAAAACAGTTTAAAAAAAAAACATTTTTGCAAATGTATTAAAAATAAAAAACAGAAATACCTTATTTACATAAGTATTCAGACCCTTTGCTATAAAACTAAAAATGTATCTCAGGTGCATCCTGTTTCTATTGATCATCCTTGAGATGTTTCTACAATTTGATTGGAGTCCACCTGTGGCAAATTCAATTGATTGGACATGATTTGGAAAGGCACACACCTGTCTATATAAGGTAACACAGTTGACAGTTCATATCAGAGAAAAAAACAAGCCATGAGGTCAAAGGAATTGTTCGTAGACCTCCGAGACAGGATTATGTCGAGGCACAGATCTGAGGAAGGGTACCCAAAAAATGTCAGCAGCATTGAAGGTCCACAAGAACACAGTGGCCTCCATCATTCTTAAATGGAAGAAGTTTGGAACCACCAAGACTCTTCCTAGAGCTGGCCGCCGAGCCAAACTGAGCAATTGGGGGAGAAGGGCCTTCGTCAGAGAGGTGACCAAGAACCCGATGATCACTCTGACAGAGTATGAGAGTTCCTCTGTGGAGATGGGAGAACCTTCCAGAAGGACAACCATCTCTGCAGCACTCCACCAATCAGGCCTTTATGGTAGAGTGGCTAGACGGAAGCCACTTCTCAATAAGGCACATGACAGCCCGCTTGGAGTTTGCCAAAAGGTACTGAAAGGGCTCTCAGATCATGAGAAACAAGATTCTCTGGTCTGAGGAAACCAAGATTGAACTCTTTGGCCTGAATGCCAAGCATCACGTCTGGAGGAAACCTGGCACCATCCCTACGGTGAAGCACGGTGGTGGCAGCATCATGCTGTGGGGATGTTTTTCAGTGGCAGGGACTGGGAGACTAGTCAGAATCGAGGTAAAGATGAACGGAGCCAAGTACAGAGAGATCCTTGATGAAAACCTGCTCCAGAGTGCCCAGGACCTCAGACTTTGGCGAAGGTTCACCTTCCAACAGGACAACGACCTGAAGCACACAGACACATTTTTAACAAGTGAAGGGGCCTGAATACTTTCCGAATGCACTGTAGTAAAATATAATCTGCGTATAATGAGATGAAATGATCAGTAGATTTTATAGTAATTTGTGTTATTTCCTTCGATTGACGAATTTGTTTGGGCCAGGGCTTCCATGGATATTAAGAATAGGAAAGGCGAATTTGGATCACCTTGTCTGCTACTTCTGGTGATTCTGAACAGAGCAGAACAGATATTGCTTTTTATAACTATGGCTGATGGATTGGCATATAGTATTTTATAGTATTAATGAAATTGGAGACAATTCCCATATGTTCCAAGTTAGAGCAGAGATATGACCATTCTAGTCTATCAAAAGCTTTTTCTGCATTGAGAGATAATACAGCCCAAAGAGCTGTTGTTTTTGATGAAGCATGTAAGCTACCTTTAGGTAATAGTTGACAGAGGTTATCCGAGGATAAACGCTTTTTAATTAACAAACTCGCTTTGGTCCATGTGGACCAATTTAGGTAAGTCCCGAAAACAGTTTAATATCTGTGCTTATCAAAGATAGGGGGCGATAGTGAGAACACGTTAACATCCTTACCTTTTAAAAAATAATCAAAATTAGTGCTATATTCACATCTTACCTAAATGAACTGTTGAACGGCTGTATTAATCATTTGAGCAATAGTGGACCTAATTGATTCCAAAATGTTAAATAGACCTCCAGAGGAATACCGTCCCATCAAGGTGATTTGCCTTTATTCATGGTATCCTATGCCCTTTTGAGTTAATTGAGAGAGATTTGGGCTCCCAGTGAGGTGGCTTCCTCTTTTGAGAGAAGAGGAGTTCATAATTCTTTTAGAAAGGACTTAGTCTGGCTTGGTGTGGATTTACAATCAGAGGTGTGCAGTTCTTTATAGAAGTGGGAGAATCTTTGATTGATTAATTTGGGCTCTGATAGTTTTTCCCATGTTTCAGATTCAATAGTTGCTATATCAGTTAATTGATCATTACTGCGTAGCATGTTGGCCAGTAAACAACTGGGACGATTACCATGGAAGTAATGAACGGGAAACTATGTACAACTAAATGCCTTCAACTGAAATGTGTCTTCCGCATTTAACCCATGGTTGAGTCGAACTTGATAGATGGCAAACTTTGCTCTCGGTCTTATCAATAAATTAAGTTCTGTTTTGACTTTGGAAAGAGTAACAACTACCTGGTCTGAAAAGAGTGTTTGTTGACAACATTCTAACACAGTTAACAACATTTCCAAATCTACTATCTTCTCTGTGTTTTATTCAACCCAGATGCAAATGCAGTTGCATTATTTTTAATAAAAAACCTTTGGTGGCATCCCATAAAATCCTGGGGTCATCAACTGAATTTTCATTGATCATTATGAATTAATTTACTTACATTTCTAATTGATCACAGAATGTAGGATTTTGTAGTAATGAAACGTTCAAACGTCATCTTGTGGCTTTTTTTTAAAAGAGATTCTGAAATTTGAAGTTGGCAGTAGTAAGCGTGGTGGTCAGACAAGCTCATATGTCCAATTTCTATTTTCTTGATTAAACAAAATAGTATGAAATCGATTGGTTTTATGTCTTTTTGAGTAGAACGTGTACTCTTTTGCTTTATGATTATGTGCTCGCAGGCATCAATGAGGTTGTAATCAGAGAGTATATGCTGGAGAGCCTTGGTTGTGTGTGGATTGTAATTGGTCTTATTAGATTTGTCCCGCATGTCCAAAATGGCGTTCATGTCTCTCCCAATAACTAAATGGAATTCCGTTAATTTTAACAATATGCTGTTCAGAGAAACAAAAAATGTAGGATGATATGAATTTTGAGCGTATACATTAATAAAGGCAATTTTCTTTCCATTATGGATACATTTAAGGACATAGATTCTGCCTTCTTGGTCTTTACCTTTACCCAAGATGGTAATTTTGAGTTTCTTATGTATCATTAGGATTACACATTTCGTTTTGTTTTGGGCTGATGAAAAAGCAGCCAGTTTGTACAAATGGTTCTCTATTCTATGTGAGTGATTTTGGAGCCCGTGTGTTTCTTGGAACATTGCTCTATCAACATGGTTTCTTGTTACGATATCAAGACAGCTGGAACGTTTAATAGGACAGTTACGTATTATTAAAACATTTTTCACATTTTTGTCTTGAGTAGTGAGTGCATAGATTTTCATACATTCCCCTGTGGGAAATGAACACACAACCCTGCTGTTCCAAGCAGGATGCGCTACCAACTGAGCCACACAGGACCATATACTATTAATGATGTAATTGTTATCTTTAGTGTAAATAAGCCCATGGACGTGAAACAACAAGCAGGACCCACAGGGAAACCCACCCATTGGTCGTTCGCCACCCCAAAGCCTTAATATTTAAAGACATTGTAACCATTCTTAGCATAGCGCACAGCCCTGCTCTAGTATACTGAACAAAAATATAAATGCAACATGCAACAATTTCAAAGCTTTTATAGTTATATTTCACATGAGGAAATGGCCCAAATCTATAGATTTCACATGACTGGGCAAACAGACATGCATCTGTTGGTCACAGTTACCTTAAAAAAATGGGCCTCAGGATCTCGTCATGGTATTTTGTGCATTCAAATTGCCATTGATAAAATGCATTTGTGTTCGTAGTCCGTAGCTTATGCCTGCCCATACCATAACCCCACCACCACTATGGGGCACTCTGTTCACAACGTTGACATCAGCAAACTGCTCACCCACACGACGCCATACACATGGTCTGCAGTTGTGAATCCAGTTGGATGTACTGCCAAATTCTCAAAAACGATGTTGGAGGCAGTTTATGGTACAGAAATTAACATTAAATTATCTGGCAACAGCTCTGGTGGACATTCCTGCAGTCAGCATGCAAATTGCACACTCCCTCAAAAATTTGGACATCTGTGGCATTGTGTTGTGTGACAAAACTGCACATTTTAGAGTGCCCTTTTATTGTCCCCAGCACAAGGTGCACCTGCGTAATGATCATGCTGTTTAATCAGCTTCTAGATATACCACACCTGTCAGGTGGATGGATTATCTTGGTAAAGGAGAAATGCTTCTAAGAGGGATGTAAACAAATTTGTGCATAACATTTGAGAGAAATAAGCATTTTGTGCATATGGAAAATTTCTGAGATCTTTTATTTCAGCTCATGAAACATGGGACCAAAACATTTGTGTTCAGTGTAGTTCACTAAACTACAGAGTATGATGTTCACTGAAGTTGTTGTCTCTGGCTCTTTTGATATCAGATTCAGAATTAATAATAACAAGGTTTGCGGTAGTTTGAAAGGGTTTGATCCACCTTTGGCCAGGAGTGTTTCCAATTCACATGACCTGACAAGAAAACCCCCAGCCCTATAGTCATAGCACAGATGAAAAGGGAAGCGATCTATAATAATAAT
This sequence comes from Salvelinus namaycush, assembly GCF_016432855.1. Lineage (NCBI taxonomy): Eukaryota > Metazoa > Chordata > Actinopteri > Salmoniformes > Salmonidae > Salvelinus > Salvelinus namaycush. The sequence goes on along the minus strand of NC_052317.1, from coordinate 10,381,217 downwards.
ATTTTGGCATAGCCTACGAATAGGATCCAGAGTTTTACCTGACCAGTTCATGAGATCAGGAAAAATTCCAGGCCCCAGAAAAAAGACGTATGAATTTTGCCACACCACTTTTGAACCTGTGGTGCCACTTCTGTATGCATACATACCTACAGTATATGGTAAGTAACATTCAGGCATACCATGCCACAAGAGTATGGTGCCATACCACGTACTATCAGTGTCATTGCATGAACAGCATGAGAGCTTCTTTCCTAGAAATACAGTGATAGAGCAGATGTTGTCTGTGAGTGGGCATTTCATAACACTTCTTAGTGTGTGTATGTTCAACACACAGCGTGTGTGTGTGTGTGTATGTGAGAGAGAGAGAGAGAGAGAGAGAGAGAGAGAGAGAGAGAGAGAGAGCGAGAGCGTGATAGAGAGAGAGAAGCGACGGTGATGGTGGCGACTGGCGTGAATCGACAGGGGACTTCTTTCTCACTCACATGCCCACAGTCTGTCGTCCACACACACAATAAAATAAAACTCACTCCCTCTCTCCATCTCCCTCTCGCATCCATCACCGTCTGCATGGAATGAATCGTGAAACAGATTTCTCTCACATACATTACGGTTAAGAAAAGACTGGGGAATGTGTTTTATACCGGGTTTGATTTTTATGTGGAGTTTTGAGGTCGTCCATCATCGTGCCGAGTGGCACCCTTGTGCAGCATGACCCGTAACGAGAGGTTGTTATGGTGCGTCATCAATCAACCATCGGTCCTGCGCCGCCGCCAACCTCTCATGCCCAATACGCCGCGGTGGGTTCGGCTGGATTCCCATCCTACCATCCCTTTACCGCCACAGAGGTCATGCAGACATTCACCGCCATCCGTCATTTGAATGGCGTTGAAACAGTGTTTTCTCTCTCCACGTGAACCCTGGTAGAAGTTGCTTCTCCCACGTGCCCGAGGCACAATATCAGAGGGGTTGAGAGATAATTGGTCTCCGGGTTGTCAGGTGGAAGGGAACGCTTTGTGTACATTTGGCTGGATTTGTCTTCATTTACCTGCGCAATGACACTTGGGTCAGAGCCATTAAGAAAACACAGGGTCACCTATGGTATGGGTAAAACCCTACTGTATAGACAACAGGGGTCACCATGCCACTTGGTCCCATACAAAGGAGATTCTACTAAATTGCATTATACTAATATATTAAAGACATACAGAGCAGAGACAGTAGAGTACAAGGCTTAGATTGTAAAAACCTATTTTCTGTATGGCTATGTATTTTCAGGCCACAAAGCCCTAGGACACTGAAAGGCTTCTTTTACGAAACACTCTTGATGTTTGAATATAATCTTTCAGAGTCAAAATCTTCTGAGTAGAAATAGGGTTAAACAGACACAAGATGCAGTGGGAGCCTGTACATGGACACTCAGAGTAGCGCTCGAATAATCCTTTTCCTGTCAAAGTCAGGGGGATTATGATTTCAGCAACACTCCTTTTGCCCTTCACACTCACAGGGAAAGTCACCAACATCCATAATTAGGCCAGATCAACCCCCATCCACTTAATGTCCTGTGAAATCATATTTCACTCCTCAGAGGAAAAGGGATTAAAAAATAACGGGAGGAAAAAAAGACACATTTTAAAGAGAAACAGGGCCGTGAAGTGATAGAGGGCAAATGGAGATGCTGTGGGTTGTGAGACAGCTGGACGAGTACATTTCTGTTGGTCCTCTTGGTTTTTCCAATCACATACACAGTTTCGGTGTGATGTGATCATTAGCATAAATGGCCATGTCATTTTTATCATTTACTAGCCCCTAATCTCGTATAGACTAATGTGACTGCTATATAGTCAAAGCTGTAGTGCGTTTGGCAGTGTTCTTGATTGATCACCCATAATGACTTCTCCAGCAAGAATGGGAATGATGCCTCAGATGCTGTTAATCAGGCATCTGGCATGAGAATAACTATAAGAGTTGACAAGACAGCACAAATAGATCTCGGACCAGGCTAGTCCATCACCAATTTATGTAACAAATGAGTCTTTCGGTGTGACAAGACAGATCATCTATTAAAAAGGGCCTGTTTATCAGTTCAGAAAGTTCTGTAATCAGATGATCAGGCAGTGTCAAAGCTTTATTTCCCCCAAACTCCAAACCCCCAATCACTAATTACCACACCACCCCTTCTTCTTTAAAAGCAGAAAATCGAACTTTAAACCTGCGGGCCGAACAGCAAGCACTTCTAATTACAGTGCTGTGGGGTAGGGACTGAAGAGCAGAGTTCAGTCAGTTTCTCAGGCGAGACTACCTTGAGGAGACTAAGGCAGAGAGCTAGCTAATCCTCCACTGTGATTACTCAGCCAAACCTTTCAGGAGGAGCACACAGCAGCCCCACATACTCTCTCCTACCAAGGGGAGAGGATAAAAACATTCAGGGGCCAGATTGGATCTGGGGTTTTTCATAGGATGTAAGGCAGTATTATCGACCAGAACATCTGAATTTACCCCCCCCCCCCCTTTCTCACTTTCTATCGCTCTCCTCCCTCATTTCTAATACAATCTGTTTTTTCCCTTCCCTATCAGGCTACCTCCTGTTTTTTTTATCCCTTACCTCATTGGACCTCTTCTTCCACTCCATTTTCTTCTCTCCAAAGTGCAGGATGGAACCCTCTTTTGGGGCTTGTGGGGATTTAATTAGAATTTTGAGCCTCAGTTCTGCTTATAGACTCAGTGGTCCTGGAGCTTGAATTTAATAAACTAAGGTATCCAATCGAGTGAATTTGTAAAAAAAAAAAAAAAAAAAAAAGATATTAGTTTAATTTGCAGCAAGGTGTCCTTTTCACATTCAAGATACACTACATGACCAAACGTATGTGGACACCTGCTCATCGAACATCTCATTCCAAAATCATGGGCATTAATATGTAGTTGGTCCCCCTTTGCTGCTATAACAGCCTCCACTCTTCTGGGAAGGCTTTCCACTAGATGTTGGTACATTGCTGCGGGTACATGTTTCCATTCAGCCACAAGAGTATTAGTGATGTCAGGCACTGATTTTGGGCGATTAGGCCAGGCTTGCAGTCAGCCCCCCAAAATTATGTTATTTATATCAAAATACTGCCTTAAACTTAAATTGTTTTCGACATTTCAACACCAACCATATTTCAGCATTTTATCATGAGCAAAATTACAACAATGTCACCAGCCAAAAGACGCAAAAGCTCTGTGAAAATTACACTTTTCCATTTTTCAATTCTGATCCGGTTACCTGGTCACGATTCAAAGATTCGCCGTGGGGAGCTTTGTATTCGTGCTGCAGTTGGAGTCTGCCTGCCTGCATGGGAACCTCCGCGCCCCCTCCTCCCTCGCCCACCCGCCCCCGCACGACTCTCTACCGCCAATAGCTAAAAATAGAACCAGGAATCCCTGCATTCATTTAGAAGAGGAACGTCACATATATTACAGCAACTGTCAGCATTTCTTTAAGAGACCCATCTTCGCTGTCAAATTTTTGGTTTGGATTGGATTTATAATTCATTTCATTTCAGGACGGTGGACATAATCCTTTATAATTATAATGGAGACACGCAAGACCCACACTTTAAATAAAAACGTGTTTATGCCGTGGAAGTCTGTCGTAAACATGCAAGTGGCGCAAGCTAGTGCCATGGGAAAAAATACAAGAAAGAATAAATAAATTAAACACCCACGTTGGGAATAATTTGACCAATGACGCTACAATTCCAATGTTACAGTCAAACATGCTTGGCAACAATATTTCATCGTTATTTTACCCAGAGCCCCAATTGGCACAGACAACAAAAGACTTTCTGCAGAGCCTAAAGGCCTACACCCAAAGTACTATATCTAAGTATGACCATTGATTTTCTTACTGTCATTTATAATCTCCGTTGATGTTTCTTCCTCCAGGAGAAGTCTGCACAACCCACAGACGAATCAGGTAGGCTATTTCTCTCACATTATATTGAGATAAATTATATATATTTTTTACTAGAATAACAGTATAGTGAAATGAAGAAAATGCATAGGTTTATGCAGAATAGAGAAGAACATTTGTGATAGCAGTTACAAAGTCAATGTTTTGACCTAGAGGCTTGGCATATGATTTTGCACAGGGGAGTTCATGCGTAGCACTTAAATCAGGAAGGCTGTTGTTTACTTTCAATGGCCAAGCTAACAATATGGTTCCACGGTTCTAAGTGCTTGCTTGCTGTGGTCAGTTCCCTTCTTTGTGTTGCTGTTGTGGCTCTGAAGGGATGAGAGGCTCGGGTGAGTCTTTGAACCTTGCATGAATGATGAGTTTCTCTTATACCTCTCATTTCCATATTTCACCTAGATACCCTCTATTCCACACAGACCTCTCCACCCACACACACTCTCCACCAATACACACTTTCAAAGCACTGTTGTGTGCGGAGCTTGTTCCTGGCCATCTCCGACATCACAAGCTTCAGACCCCCTTCAGAGTGGCCTTCTCTTTCATTGTCCTTATCCCATTCAACATGTCCATTCTCCTGTCCTTAACCGCTCCTCCAACCTGCTTCCTCTGGGACCACAATATTGGCTCAGTGGAGGGAATCTGATGATTCGGCTCCTTGGGGGAGGGGGGTCAATTGATGAGCATCAGGGGAAGCTCCTTTGTCGTTGTTAGAGTACTGTACATTCTGCTTTGTCGACATGCATCTCACTGCATTCCATGATAACTATAACCTCTCCCTCATCATCCATCCATCCAACCATCCATCCAGCCATTCATTTAAAACCTCATACCGCCATCGGGCACACCAACCCTACCACGGTGTACCCCCTCCCTAATGAGAAGACCTGATCATGTTCAGGCAGTGTAGAGAGGAGGATGCGATCCCTCGGCTATGTTAACTAACTGGTTATTGGTCCCTTATCTTTGCATTGGCGCATGACGTCATGGCGTAACAGTAACAGTTACAGGCTTTCTTTCTCACGGCGCTTTCACAGTGGTGTATGAACTTGAATGCTCCTCAGAATATCCCTTTTCATGGATCTGATCTGGATGAGCCGGCTCCAGCGTGCTGTACTACAGCTGCTGCCTGCATGTGGCACTTTATCATCCGGCGGCCCACTTCTTTGTAGCTGCAATAGAAAACACTTAATCAAAGTTGTCCGCCCAGTGCCGGTCCATTCATTCATGGGGGCTTGGATACTAACACGCAAACTGATATTTAACAGCGGCTTGCCATGTACCTGCCTTGCCCTGAATGATGGCGGGATGCTTAGTCGTTTGAGTAGCCTTAGCAAATCTAACTGATGATCTAGCTGTCAGAGAAATTCTATTCAACCATTGGGCGCTCGGCTGTCAGTGCCGCTGCCTGCCAGTATCTATCTGGTCGACGGTGCCTACCCTTACAAAACATGTATTTATTTTTACATGAGTCAGACACGTGGTTTTTCGGACACATGTACATTTTTCACGTGTTTTTCCCTCATGAATTTCTTTCTCGCACGTGATATATATTTTCTTTAGCTCTTCCAGCTACATCTGGTTTCCCATCCAGGGACAACCAGGACAGACCCTGCTTCGCTTCAGAGGCAAACCAGCAGTGGGATGCAGGGTGCTATGTTGCTGGAATGAATGTGCCAAAACTGGGAAAAAGACAGCGAAAGCAAAGGCCAGGGTAACATAACCAAAGATAGGGAAAATTGCAGGAAAGAAGGAAGCTTGTTATTTTATAGCATTATCATAAAAAACAATCACTGAAAATGATTTTTACAATTAATTTGTTTTCGCATTTGGAAATGACTTCCTTGTAATATTTTGTTTTGCTATCAATACTTTTGGGTTTATGTTAAGCTTTCGATAACATTCTTTTTGTTTACAATACTAAGACATCTTTTCTCGCCTTCAGAATGTTCGCTTGATATTAATAGGAAAAATTTTGCTCACTCACTTGAGGATTGCATCATGTAACGCTATTACTCTATTAAAAGTGTTTAAAGTCTTCTCCCCGCCACAGTTTCAGTAAAGCTGAGGGATGGGGCTGGAGAAATGCAACCACTCTCAAATCCATAGACTACGCTATGCATACAAGTACTGCCCATGCATGATATCAAAATGATGGTATAAACATGTTTTTAGGCTATACAGTGGTGCTTTACATTTACTTTGTTTACAAACATAGGAGTAAAACAAGCTTATGCCTTGGGTTCTGATGGGTTACGACAGTTGAACTAAGCTCATAAGGCATTTATACGTTTTATTCCTAAAGGTTCAGTGGCTTCATATTATTAATTTATAAGTCCAAAAGTGTATGTAGCAACTAAGGATTGCCCCTTTAACAGGCAGTGACCTTGATACAGCAGAACTATGTTGCCAGTTGAATGTGATCCATTAACCAACCCCCCCAAAAATGTAATTACACATGTGAAACTGAGATTTTCACATGTGAACCTGCCAATTAGATTTTCACATGATTGATTTTCACTTGTGAACTTGCAATTCCACATGTGAAAGTGGGATTTTCACATGAGAATGTTTTTTCCACATGGGAAACTGCATATCCGATTTTCACGTGAAAGTTTTAAACGTGTGAAAATGCAAATTTCACATGTGAAAACACAATTCACATGTGAGGTGAAAACATGTTATTCTCCTCACATGTGAAATGGTGGTGTTAACATGTAATACATGTGAAAATGCTAGGGTATGCCTCTCACTCTCTCTCTCTTTCTCTCTCTCTCTGTGTGGTGTGTGATGGGCAGGCCTGTTTGAGTCACTGTCTCATATCTCTGAGTTCAGGGGTCATTCATCATGCTATTGGCAATCCTGTACAAATGCATCACTTCTATTGGATGTCACCTCCTCTGTGTGTCATAACATTGCACCAAGGACCCTCGCCCCCTCACTGCTTGTAAGAATCACCATTGTTAGTCATCGCCCTCGAGTGAAGTCGTACAAATGGACCCGAAGTTGCTTTGAATTGACAGACAGCAATCCAAGATGGCCGTCGCTCCTGTCCGTCACATGAGAACTCCCCTCCATATAAGGCAGAGGAGCAGGGATTTATTTGAAACGCGGCTTGTCTCTTTAAATGTAAAAAGTACAGCCTCCCAACACAGGCTCTTCTCGCTCTCCTGTTTCCACAACAGCTGTCGGCTCCACCGCTTCCCACAGTGAGCACAAAGAGAGTACGAGGGAGAAGGCAACTCTCATTACACATGGATAGATTCACAGAGAGCCTGTTGGACTCAGAGAACAGACGGGCACAGGGTGTGCACTGTTTAACCAAATCATGTCATGCTACACATGCATAGGTGTTGAGTCTGATGAGACATTGGTGGGTTGGGGTCGTAATACAAACTCTATCTTTATTACAGAATGCAATAGGGCATACCTACAGGTCATACACACAGAAGATGTGGAGAACTGATAGATGCATACAACGTTACTATTGCCCCTGTATCCTCACTATTGTAGTTTTATCCTTATTTTTGTTGACTTCGTTGACCACAGCACAACATAGTTTCCATCTCCCCTCTATTCAATAGAATGTGTTTTATTTTCTCTAACCTGCACCTGCTCTTATTATACTGAACAAAAATAGGAACACAACGTGCAACAATTTCAAAGAGTTTACTGAGTTACAGTTCATATAAGGAAATCATTCAATTGAAATAAATTCATTAGGCCCTAATTTATGGATTTCATGACTGGGAATACAGATATGCATCTGTTGGTGCAACGGTCAGTATCTGGTGTGACCACCATTTATCTCATGCAGCGTGACACATCTCCTTCGCAGAGTTGATCAGGCTGGTGATTGTGGCCTGTGGAATGTTGTCCCACTCCTCTTCCAATGGCTGTGCGAACAGTGGTATAAAGTACTTAAGTAAAAATACTTTAAAGTACTACTTAAGTAGTTTTTGGGGGTATCTGTACTTTACTATTTATATTTTTGACTACTTTTACTTCACTACATTCCTAAAGAAAATGATGTACTTTTTACTCCATACATTTTCCCTGACTGTCACAATTCCAATAGTGGTGATGAAGGAGTCAGGCGCAGAGAGCAGGGTAGTGAGAATTCAAGTGGATTTAATATTCCAAAAGAATAACGAGACGGCTACGCCACACATATAAGGGCGCGTCAAGTACAGTCCAAAACAAACAGGACAAAATCCACATGGAACAGACACCACAAGAAAATACGACACCACAAACAGAAAAACAAGCCCGCACAAAAGTCGGTGGGCCAACTGGATTTAAATAGCCCACAATAAACATAAACACAAAACAGGTGCAACAAATCAGACAAAACTAACAGAAACAGAAAAGGGGATCGGTGGCAGCTAGTAGGCCGGAGACGACGACCGCCGCGCGCCGACCCCGACCTCGGGCGCGACCCGGAGGGCGAGGAGCAGGGCGATCCGGGTGGAGGCGGTGAAAGTCCCTCAAGAGGGAAGGATCCAAAATGTCCCCCACCGGTACCCAGCACCTCTCCTCCGGACCGTACCCCTCCCAGTCCACGAGGTACTGCAGGCCCCTCACCCGGCGTCTCGAGTCCAGAATAGCTCGTACCGTGTACGCCTGGGACCCCTCGATGTCAAGAGGGGGCGGAGGGACCTCCGGCACCTCACCTTCCTGAAGGGGACCAGCTACCACCGGCCTGAGGAGAGACACATGAAACGAGGGGTTAATACGATAGTAGGAGGGAAGTTGCAATCTATAACACACCTCGTTTATCCTCCTCAGGACTTTAAATGGCCCCACACACTGCTGCCCCAGCTTCCGGCAGGGCAGGCGGAGGGGCAGGTTTCGGGCCGAGAGCCAGACCCTGTCCCCTGGTGCGAACACAGGGGCCTCACTGCGGTGGCGGTCAGCGCTCTTCTTCTGCCGTCCACTGGCCTGCTGAAGAGAGTCCTGGACTGCCCGCCAGGTCTCCCTAGAGCGCTGTACCCACTCCTCCACCGCAGGAGCTTCGGTCTGACTCTGATGCCACGGAGCCAGGACCGGCTGGTAGGCCAGCACGCATTGAAATGGCGATATGTTCGTAGAGGAGTGACGGAGTGAGTTCTGCGCCAACTTCGCCCATGGGACGTACCTCGCCCATTCTCCTGGACGGTCTTGGCAATACGACCTCAGAAACCTACCCACTTCCTGGTTTACTCTTTCCACCTGCCCATTACTTTCGGGGTGATAACCAGAGGTCAGACTGACCGAGACCCCCAGACGCTCCATAAACGCCCTCCAAACACGGGACGTGAACTGGGGACCTCGATCAGATACGATATCCTCCGGCACCCCGTAGTGCCGGAAGACGTGTGTAAATGGAGCCTCCACAGTCTGTAGGGCCGTAGGGAGACCAGGCAATGGGAGGAGACGGCAGGACTTAGAGAACCGATCCACAACGACCAGAATGGTGGTGTTCCCCTGAGATGGGGGAAGATCAGTCAGAAAGTCCACCGATAGATGAGACCAGGGCCGTTGTGGAACAGGGAGGGGCTGTAACTTCCCTCTAGGCAGGTGCCTAGGAGCCTTACTCTGCGCACACACCGAACAGGAGGAGACATAAAGCCTCACGTCCTTAGCTAAGGTGGGCCACCAGTATTTACCCCTAAGACCACGCACCGTCCTCGCAATCCCCGGATGACCTGAAGAAGGTAGTGTGTGAGCCCACCGAATCAATTGATCACGAACACCAAGCGGTACGTACCTGAGGCCGGTCGGACACTGTGAGGGCGCAGGTTCCAACCGCAACGCCCGCTCAATGTCCGCGTCCACCTCCCATACCACCGGAGCCACCAGCCTAGAAGCTGGAAGGATGGGAGTTGGATCGATGGACCGGTCCTCAGTGTCATAGAGACGGGACAGCGCGTCGGCCTTAGTGTTAAGAGACCCTGGTCGATAAGAGATGGTAAATCTAAATCGGGTAAAGAACATGGCCCACCTAGCCTGACGCGGATTCAGTCTCCTCGCCGCCCGGATATACTCCAGATTGCGGTGGTCAGTCCAGATGAGGAAAGGGTGTTTAGCCCCCTCAAGCCAGTGTCTCCACACCTTCAGGGCTTTTACCATAGCTAGCAACTCCCGGTCCCCCACATCATAGTTCCGCTCCTCCGGATCCAGCTTCTTAGAAAAGAAAGCGCAGGGGTGGAGCTTCGGTGGCGTGCCCGAGCGCTGTGACAGCACGGCTCCAACCCCAGCCTCGGACGCATCCACCTCCACTATGAATGCTAACGAAGGGTCCGGATGCGCCAACACGGGCGCGTCAGTAAACAGAGTCTTCAGCTGGCTGAAAGCTCTATCTGCCTCGGCCGACCAACGTAAACGCACCGGCCCCCCCTTCAGCAGTGAGGTAATAGGCGCCGCCACTTGGCCAAAACCCCGGATAAACCTCCGGTAGTAATTGGCAAACCCTAAAAACCGCTGCACCTCCTTTACCGTGGTCGGAGTCGGCCAATTACGCACGGCGTTAACGCGGTCACACTCCATCACCACCCCCGAGGTGGAAATGCGATAACCCAGGAAGGAAACGGCTCGTTTGGAGAACACACATTTCTCAGCCTTGACGTATAGGTCATGCTCCAGCAGTCGCCCAAGTACCTTGCGCACCAGGGAGACATGCGCGGCGCGTGTGGCAGAATAGATCAAGATGTCATCAATGTATACCACCACACCCTGCCCGTGCAGGTCCCTGAGAATCTCATCGACAAAGGATTGAAAAACGGCTGGAGCATTCTTTAACCTGTCTAGGACAGAGGTTCCTCTAGCGCCACTCCTCCCACATTCCACGGAAAAGGCAGAGCGCGAAATTCAAAAAATATATATTTTTAATATTTAACTTTCACACATTAACAAGTCCAATACAGCTAATGAAAGATGAACATCTTGTGAATCCAGCCAACATGTCCGATTTTTAAAATGTTTTACAGCGAAAACACCACGTATATTTATGTTAGCTCACCACCAAATACAAAAAAGCACAGACATTTTTCACAGCACAGGTAGCATGCACAAAAAAGCATAGCGAATAAACCAGCAAAAGATATTAATTTTTTCACTAACCTTCTCAAACTCCATCAGATGACAGTCCTATAACATCATATTACACAATACATATATGGTTTGTTCGAAAATGTGCATATTTAGAGCTGAATTCCGTGGTTATACATTGTAAACATGTAGCAACTTTTTCCCAGAATGTGCAGATATTTTTCTAAAACTCACCTATTCTGACCAAATAACTATTCATAAACATGACTAAAAAATACATGTTGTATAGGAAATGATAGATACACTAGTTCTTAATGCAATCGCCGTGTTAGAATTCTAAAAATAACTTCATTACGACATCCAGCTTACGTTATAGTGAGAGCGTGCCCAAAATCTGGGCGCTAACTAATAGTACACATGTTCGACAGATATATGAAATAGCATCATAAAATGGGTCCTACTTTTGATGATCTTCCATCAGAATGTTGTACAAGGGGTCCTTTGTCGGGAACAATCGTTGTTTGGTTTTAGAATGGCATTTTTCCCTCTCGAATGAGCAAGCAAAACTAGCCAAGTGGCGCTAAGCTCTCCTTCATCACCAAACGCAAAGAACGTAACACGTCTAAACTCCCGAAAAAATTTAAATAATCTAATAAAACTATATTGAAAAAACATACTTTACGATGATATCTTCACATTTATCAAATAAAATCAAAGCCGGAGATATAAGACGTCTATAACGATTGCTTTTCAGAAGCCAATACTGGTGACCTTTATGCGCTTCCTGAACAAACGAATTCTGGGGTCATGTCATTCCAAGCTGTCTCTTTTGACCATAGAATGAGATTGAGACCCCATTTCACCTCTCACAGCCTATTGACATCTAGTGGAAGGCGTATGAAGTGCATGTATAGTCATAAATCTCAAGCAAAATGATAGGCAGGCCCTGGAACAGAGCCTCGATTTGAGATTTTTCACTTTCTGACAGGAAGTTTGCTGCAAAATGAGTTCTGTTTTACTCACAGATATAATTCAAACGGTTTTAGAAACTTGAGAGTGTTTTCTATCCAATAGTAATAATAATATGCATATTGTACGAGCAAGAATAGAGTACGAGGCCGTTTAAATTGGGCACGATTTTCCCCCAAAGTGTAAATAGCGCCCTCTATCCTCAACAGGTTAACCCATACGGCATGACGAGGTACTCATAGTGGCCTGATGTGGTACTAAACGCTGTTTTCCACTCGTCTCCCTCCCGAATACGCACCAGAGTATACGCGCTCCTGAGATCCAATTTTGTGAAAAAACGCGCTCCGTGGAATGATTCCACCGCCGTAGCGATGAGAGGTAGCGGATAACTAAATCCCACTGTGATCGTATTTAGACCTCGATAATCAATGCACGGACGCAGTCCTCCCTCCTTTTTCTTCACAAAAAAGAAACTCGAGGAGACAGGTGACATGGAGGGCTGAATGAACCCCTGTCTCAGAGTTTCCGTGATATATGTCTCCATAGCCAACGTCTCCTCCTGAGACAGTGGGTACACGTGACTCCTGGGAAGTGCAGCGTTCTCCTGGAGGTTTATAATGCAATCCCCCCGTCGATGGGGTGGTAATTTGGTCGCCTTTTTTTTACAAAAAGCGATCGCCAAATCAGCATATTCTGGGGGGATACGCACAGTGGAAACCTGGTCTGGACTCTCCACCGACGTGGCACAGATGGAAACTCCTATACACCTACCTGAACACTCCTCTGACCACCCCTGAAGAGCCCCCTGTCTCCAGGAAATGAGGGGATTGTGACTAGCCAACCAGGGAATCCCCAACACCACTGGAAACGCAGGTGAATCAATAAGGTAGAAACTGATCCGCTCCCTATGATTCCCCTGCGTTACCATGTCCAGCGGTATCGTGGCCTCCCTGACCAGCCCTGACCCTAACGGTCGGCTATCTAAGGAGTGCACGGGGAAAGGTGGGTCTATCTGCACTAACGGAATACCCAACTTACGGGCGAGTCCGCAATCCATAAAACTCCCAGCTGCGCCTGAATCGACTAGCGCCTTATGCTGGAGAGAGGGAAAAAAAGCAGGGAAGAAAATAAACAAAAACATGTGACCGACAGGGAGCTCTGGGTGAGTTTGGTGCCTACTCACCTGGGGTGGCCGAGAAGTGTTCCGCCTGCCATCTCGACTCCCTGACTGACTCCTCCAGCACCGGTCCGAAGTGTGTCCTCTCCGGCCGCAGTAGGTGCAGGAGGAGCCTCCTCCGCCGGTCCCCCTAGATGCAGCTCCTCCCAACTCCATCGGAGTTGGAGCGGGAGCGGGAGGGCTGGGAGATGGAACTGACAGGACCCCCTCTGAACGCCCGCGGGCAGCTAGCAGGTTGTCCAGTCGTATCGACATGTCAATGAGCTCGTCGAGGGAGAGTGTAGTGTCCCGACAAGCTAGCTCCTGACGGACGTCCTCCCGAAGGCTACATCGGTAGTGGTCCATCAGGGCCCTGTCATTCCACCCCGCACCAGCAGCCAAGGTCCGGAACTCCAAGGCGAAGTCTTGCGCACTCCTCGTCTCCTGTCTGAGGTGGAAAAGTTGCTCACCCACCGCTCGGCCCTCCTGAGGGTGGTCAAATACGGCCCGAAAGCGGCGGGTGAACTCTGGGTAGTGGTCCCGAGCCGAGTCTGGGCCGTTCCATACAGCGTTGGCCCATTCCAGGGCTCTACCCGTCAGACAGGAGATGAGGAGGCTAACACTCTCCTCTCCCGAGGGAGTCGGACGAACGGTAGCCAGGTAGAGCTCCAGCTGGAGCAAAAACCCCTGGCACCCAGCCGCCGCTCCATCGTATTCCCTCGGGGGAGCGAGACGCAACGCGCCGGAACCAGACGACGACGTGGAAGGAGTGGGTTGCGTCGTCTGTGGAGGAGCTGGGGTAGATGCCGGGAGACCACTCCTCTCCCATCGCTCCATCCTCTCCATCATCAGGTCCATCGACGAACCGATCCTATGAAGGACGGCGGTGTGATGGAGGACACGCTCCTCCATCGATGGAAGAGGGGTGGTCGCTGCTCCTGCTGACTCCATGCTTTGGGTGCTGGCTTCTGTCACAATTCCAATAGTGGTGATGAAGGAGTCAGGCGCAGAGAGCAGGGTAGTGAGAATTCAAGTGGATTTAATATTCCAAAAGAATAACGAGACGGCTACGCCACACATATAAGGGCGCGTCAAGTACAGTCCAAAACAAACAGGACAAAATCCACATGGAACAGACACCACAAGAAAATACGACACCACAAACAGAAAAACAAGCCCGCACAAAAGTCGGCGGGCCAACTGGGTTTAAAAAGCCCACAACCAAACCTAAACACAAAACAGGTGCAACAAATCAGACAAAACTAAATGAAACAGAAAAGGGGATTGGTGGCAGCTAGTAGGTTTGGAGACGACGACCGCCGAGCGCCGACCCCGAACAGGAAGAGGCACCATCTTCGGCGGGATTCGTAACACTGACACCCAAAAGTACTCATTACATTTTGAATGCTTAGCAGGACAGGATAAGGGTATAATTCACACACCTATCACGAGAACATCCCTTGTCATCCCTTCTGCCTCTGATCTGGCGGACTCACGAAACACATACTTTGTTTGTAAATGATGTCTGAGTGTTGGAGTGTGCCCCTGGCTAGCCGTAAGACAATCAAAAAACAACAACATGGAGCCGTCTGGTTTGCATTATATAAGGAATTTGAAATTATTTGTACTTTTAATAGTTAAGTATATTTTAGCAATTACATTTACTTTTGATACTTAAGTATATTTAAAACCAAATACTTTTAGACTTTTACTCAAGTAGTATTTTACTGGGTGACTTTGACTTTCACTTGAGTAATTTTCTATTAAGGTATCTTTACTTTTACTCAAGTATGACAATTGGGTACTTTTCCCACCACTGTGTGCGCAGTTGCTGGATATTGGCGGGAACTGGAACACGCTGTCTTATATGTCAATCCAGGGCATCCCAAACATGTTCAATTGGTGACATGTCTGGTGAGCATGCAGGTCATGGAAGAACTGCGACATGTTCAGCTTCCAGGAATTGTGTACAGATCCTTGCGACACGGGGCAATACATTATCATGCTGAGACATGAGGTGACGGTGGCGGATGAATGGCACGATAATGGGCCTCAAGCTCATGAAACATGGGACCAACACTTTACATGTTGTGTTTCCATTTTGGTTCAGTGTATATACAACTTCATCTGTGATTACGGTCTTCTTATCTGCTTCCTGTGTTAGGTATAACCGCTTCCCCTCGCCCATGTTCTCTACACTACCATTTATGTGTCACTGAGCTTCCACAGTATTTCTTACGGGATGTCACCAAGGCTAGACACACAACATGCTTCCTAATGCAAATAGTCAAGCTAAGAAGGATGGGTCCCGGTATGTGGGCTAAATCCAAGAGGAATTAAATAGGCATGCCAAACTGTTTTTGCTAGAGAGAGAGGGTGGGAGGAGTGGAGTGTCTGTGTGAGTGAGTGAGTGTGCGTGCGTGCGTGCGTGCGAGCGAGCGAGCGTGTGTGTTTTGGAATGCGCACTCTTGTGCTTGTGTGTGTTAACACTCGTGTTCGTGGACGTTTGTGTTTGTGTAAGAGTTGTAAAGTTTGATTTAATTATTTACATGGCAGCAGTAACATTGCATCCCAAACGACCAAATGAAACTCCATCTTGCCAAGGAACCCACACAGGTCACAACGACCAATTACTTAATGAAAATGATCAGGTTTCTAATGTGATGCTGGCCAGGGCTACTCCAAATTCCTTCAGTCTTTCACAGGAGCTATAAAACAGAGTGTACCTAAGCCTTCCCCCCAACTATTGAGGAAAGGGTCTACATCTGCAGTCTGAGGCCCATCAAAACTCAAAATGGCTGAGCCAGCTTTGGAAAGTATTACTTATTAAGAAGTACTCCTAATGTATGATGAAAACGAGTTTGCTTCCTCTCTCTTGCCCACCCACTCTCTCCAGCTTCTACGCAAACTGTCAACATGTCATTTTTGAGTTTTATGACTTATGTCAGTTTTATAAAGTTAGGCCTATAGGCTATTGTCAGTTTTATTTTGAAATGTGTTTTTCCCCTTCGAAATGGACAGTGAACCACTACCCCCTCCTTTTTTGTCTTAAACACAGATCATCATTCACATATAATTTTGGGTTTCACCCTCCCCTCCCTTTTGACCCTCCTTGGTCGCTGTCCTTCAGTTAGTTGCAGTGGAGGATTTAGGTATAGGCGACATGGGCAGCCGCCCAGGGCGACATCTTGCCCGGGGCGGCACAGGGCGCCCGCACGAAAAAATAAAATAATAGTAGTAACAATAATAACGTAAAAATAAAAAATAAACATATTCTGAATGGTGACATTTGCACAATCGGTTTTATATCGCTCATTTGCACGTCACCTTAATGACATCATGTCTTTCCCACTCAGAAGTACGAGATAGGGAGGGGGGCGGGGCTAGGTTGACCTCAGGTCTCCCCACTGGAAGCCCGAGGTAGGGGGGGTGGGGGAATCTATCAAATAGCACACCTGTAACTTTGTACAGTACTAATGCAATTAGTTGTGCAATTTAGTTTGTGTGTTTCTTGTTTGAAGTGCAATAGTGCAATAATCAGGTTCTCTTCTTTATAAGTGTGTTATTCTATTTCTGTGATATAGGATGGTACTTATTTTTTGTGGGGGGGGGGCTGAAGGGGGGGGGGGGGGGGTTCGCCCAGGGAGCCACACAAGCTAGAACCGCCACTGGTTAGTATTTTTGCCGTTTGCTCACCAGCTAACTCTTTCAGAAGCATGGACAGCGCTCTCCCCCTCTTTGCACTTCCCCTCTCCCTCGCTCACGCCCTCGCTCTTTCCCTCCCTTGGATCTATCAGCAGGTTGTCTTAAAATGGCCTACACAACAAATCCTACCATGTTGCCAGACAACAAAATGCTTTTATATCATTATGCTTTGTGTGTAACGCAATCCGACAGCAGCTACAGTGTTTTACATAGGCCTTGTGAGCACCTCTTATGGTTACACATTTTGTTGTGCTCAACCATGCAGGCTGTGCATGATATCATGCCGATTTTTTTTTTCTGCCTGGTAATCCAAAACCATGTCTACTCTTGATTAAATATTAAACACTGACCTGCAAGTCTCAACGATAAGATAGGAGGGTTTTCGATCATTATTAAAAACAATTTTCTCGAATGGACTATATGGACCAAGTATGTGAAGTCTTTTGAGGTGTCGGAAGAGTTATTACATTACTTTTTAAATAGGCCTTTCATTTCATGCTTATGTTGAATGGTTGGAAGTAGAGTTTTATAGAACCTCGTATTATAGACCTATAGACCGAGTAGTGACACAACCAAGTAGGCTAAGCCTAGTTATGGTATAGCTCTCAGGGTAGACAGCAAAAGCAGATTCAGTTGGAGGAAGTGATTGCCTGATGACATGCATGGTGGTTGTGGCAACAGTGGATATTCGATAGTCAAGATCCAATGCGTTTATAAATGATTGGCCATATCGATCAAGCCTGCAAAGGATCTTAACACGTTCATCCCTATTTGGTTGTCGCATCAACCAAATCAGTTGCGCGCATTGTTGTCGTTGAGGCTCTATACACTAACATGTGTGCATATGTGGCTACCAATATTCTAACGAAGGCGGTGTTTTGGCCGTACGGTGACGTTTTAAGGCAGGTCCTGGTCAAACCTACCAATGAGACGAGTCGGCTCTATTCTGCTGGGACTGATCGCAATGAACGGGTGTCCGAGCTATACAAGGCAAAGGAGCATCCACAGTAAGACGCGGCTATTAAGGGGATGAGGCATCGATACGCGGGAGCTGTCCATCAGCACCAAATCCCCGACGAAGAGCGAGGCAGCGTGCAGAGCCAAGACCCAAACCCAGTCGCTCCAGTTTTCAGTCTGCCGCCCCCTCCTCCGTCTTTCAGAGAGCGTTCGACTACCACCTCGCACTACCTGAACCACCACCAACTGCCTTGTCTGAGCAAGCCCTCTCGAAGAGGTATCCATGCCTGTCAGCCGCAGCACGGCGACCCACCGCCTCTGACAAGCTACGACATCGCCCAGCGACCTTCACACCGGGTCTGTGAACCCGCCGGGCAGCCAGCGCACCTTCAGCAGAACCTTTGGGCCGCAGCCGGCTCCCAGCCGCAGTCGGAGCAGCCTGTTTTTCAGAGTTGCCACTGCAATTTTTCCGAGAAGGCGAGCCTTTCTCACCAGCGCCAGCCCCTCGCTCACCCGCCGCAGCCCTCCCCATCTTTGCCGCCGTCGTCCTCTCTGCTGTTTTTGCAGGAATCTAATCACGGGGATAATTTGCAAAGCAGTGACAATTATCAACAGGCGAGCAACGTGGAACGCTGCCGGGGAGGAGGAGGAGGAGGAGGAGGAGGGCACCGAGACCAGAAGCAGTTGTTGCAGCAACAGCAGCAGCAGCACAGTACACTCCAACACAGGGACCCCTCCCCTGAAGCAACCCGAGCAAACTCGCAGAAGGGGCGCACTATAAATGTATGTGAGTCAATCGAGGCTAATCGGCGAGCATTCGAGTCCCAGACTCAGGACCTGCAACAGCTACAGCAACTCCCACAATTGCGAGCTCAACAACAGCTACTGGTGGGGAGCAGCTTCCCTGTCTACTGCTGCGCCAACGGTTCAGGAGAGCTCTGTCGGAATAACCAGGCACCACTGCTGCAACAGCATCAGCAAGACGCACTGGGGCGTCCGCAGCACTGTGACCAAGACCGCAATAAGCCAGGGAGGACAAACCAAGCCAACCAGCCACAGCACCCCAACCAGCCGCATCACCATTGCCGCGACTCTCGTGTAAACTCACCAACGCAGCCGTACGGAGGGAACTCGTCTGCGACTGGCAGTAGCAGCAAGAGCAGCCCTAACTACGGCTCCAGCTATCACCTGTGGCCCGAGAGCCCGCATAAGGGAGAAGAGAGGATACTCATCGATCATCATCAGGTACATTTCACATTTGCTGATGCACCATTGATACAAATAATTAGTGTCTGATAAACCTGTAACCTGTAAATTGGCTATATAACGTTAACATTCCATGGCCACGCCTGTCACATGATTATTTGATATAGGCCTAACAGCGTTTCATGTGGGTTATTTGGATCGATGGATAGGTATGTGTTAGTGCATATTGTTTCACAGGTAACATTCGTAAGGGTCTACATGTAACTGCAACTGCTTCTTCAAAAAACACTAATGTAACCTATGACACACCCCCCGCACGCACACACGCACGAACGCGCTCTCTCTTTCTCACACTCACCCCCTCTTTCCTAGAATCTCTCTTACACACGCACGCACGGACACACACACACACACACACACACACACACACACACACACACCTGTTCCATGTTGCAATAACAGCGAGTCTTTTTTTGCGCGTTGAAAAATGTAAATCTGTTCTCTCGCAGCCAGAGATAACTGTCTGTTAAATCTTCACAGTAGGCTACTCTCTCCTGTTACACGTTTTGGCATAGTGCCACAGTTATGACAAAACATTTTGCTTTGAAGCACCTTACCGTAGTCCAGTTTTTCATTGGATCATTTGTACTGCAACGTACAAGCTAATGAACGGGTTGGATGCAAATACTGTGCAAAAGCCAAACCATGACATAATGGACATGTAGCCTAACAGTAAATAATAAATAAATGCTCAAATATGTTTTCATCCGAGATTGTGGTATTGTAAGTGATATCATTTTTTTAATGTAATCTCTGCCAATAAATCCTTAAAAAAATGTACCTCTTGAATTTATATTGCTGTTACATTAAACTATATGCATTTCCATATTGTGCATGCACCCTGGCTCATCATAAAATAACCATAACAAACTGAATATAACAATGCTTGAATTGCCTACATTATACATATGCATTAAATGCTTGTCTAGTCCATCAGACGTGAACAACTACTACACGTTTTCTGATACATTCACAGCTTTCTGGTTCTCCTTTATTGACTTGCCCTTAACGAGTCTGGTTCCCCTGTTTGAAATCCCTTAAACAAAACCATTGTGACAGGCGAGACTGATACAGTGTATACAATCACAGTATCCTGCAACACCCCCCCCCCCCCCCCGAAACTCACTAGCTGCTCCATATTGATGGCACTGTGATATTGTGTCCAGCTTCAATAACATTTGTGCTTTGAAAGGTAACTTGCTGATCCCATTATGAGTCTCGTGTAAGTACTCTTGAATCCTTGCCACTTACTGATACAGAGGTGTCACCCCCTGGACAAGTGAGTGGTTTCGGCTGCAGACTTGCTCCTGTTGCCAGCCTATATACCTCTAAAAGGGATGATGGGGTCGCGGGTGTCATCGGCAGGATGGATGGAGAGACGAAGGGGAAAGCTATTACACTATTACAGTAAAGTCTTTGTACCGCTGGTGCCAAACTGGAGCGGTACACGGTCATAATCACCCTATGTGAGCTATAGGAGGTCAATAGGGTATACGTTACCGTGCCACTGCCACCAACCTGATGCCATATGACATAATGCTGCTGTGTTTGCACCTTCGTTGGCTTTTGCTTTTTTTGGCTCGGGTGTTTTTAGAGAGCGTTTTTTTTTTAAAGGAATGTGTTCTTTTCCAAAATCGCATAGGCTCGTCAAGACTAGTTGTTTTCTAAGAGTAGTCTTTTCACGGCTACTGCTATTAGGGCAGCATTTATTCAGGCTATACGACTAGACTTCGGTAATTGCGATTGTGTGACCCATGAGCCTGCAATGTCGAACAGATCCCCTGCTTTGCTATGATTAGCGATGCTGTTCAAGGCTCCATCCGTTGCCAGCGGAAACAACATTTGTTGATCTGACTCTCTCAATCAGTTCTCACCAGGCCTGTTCTACAAGGCACTTTGTTTTAGCTCGATTGGGCGTGCAGTGTTGTGCATGTTTCCACTGGCTACCTTCCCATCCTCAGGCCCAGGGCAGCCAACACCTTGTAAGTAAACACACACCAATGAAGAAATGTCACCCTCATTCATTAACGGGGGTGGAACCCAGCCATATCCTGTATGCTGGGAGTGAATGGCCCGATCTCTGATAACACATTCACATTGAATTGGGGGGGGGTCTGCATTTAAGTGCTGCTACTCCACGCTTGGTAACTGAAATAGATTTATGTTTCTGTGTTTGTTGCTATGGT